>NC_142723.1:17270926-17875593 GCF_055471065.1 Atractosteus spatula
CAAATAAGATAATGCGTTTCATTCAGGAAAGACTACCACTTTTTCTTCCTCTTTTTTTTCTAATCTTCTGTGACTTTTACTGCCACGAATCTCCTTGATATGTCTGGAAGGAGGAAAAATAGTGCCGTTATTGGCAGTTGTCCACGTTTCTTGGCACACATTCTGCCGGGGGTTTTTTCTCTGGCATTGAATTGAACTATCATTTGATGGTTTTCCCACAGAAGCTGACGATGAGCTACCAGCCCCAGGCCAAGTGTTTAATATGTGACTAATTCCAATCTGGCACTTTAAGAAGCAGTGAAGTAATCCTCTCTTAGCAAGTTGTGATGTAGCTAAACAGCACCTATTTTACATGTCTGTGGCTATTTAGAACACCTGGACCTTGATATTAATGTAAATGTAAAAGTTGTAGCCAAACATTCATCTCTGTTGAATCTTCAGCACCTTTGTCTACCTCCACTGAAGGTGGAAGCTATTATCAAATCACTTATTACAATGATAGAGAATCTGGACCCATCTGGAGCAGCTGTTGCTGAGAACACAGCCCAGCCCATGGTTTAGGATGTTTTTTCCATATGACTCACAGCAATGCAAGAACCTTAAAGGTTCTGCTGGGACCCAAGCGAAGATAAATGTTTAATGTTCTACCTCAGTGAATTCCAGCTTTATTAGTATGATTTACAGTCCTTATTTGGACACTTGAAAGGTTTAGTTTAATGTTATTTTCAGTATAACACCATTTAGGTGTTATACTATGTGTACAAGGAAAGCAAATCTAAATCACTATTTTAAATCAAATTTAAAAGAAGGAAAAAGAGCGATATCAAGATCGCCATCATGGATCCTTTGTGTTTGCATATAGTACATATTTTCATGATCTCAGCTACTACAATAGACTTAAGTGTTTGTTCTGTAATATCAGAATATTAACAAAGAATACACTGTTTGTCTCTTGTAGCAAACTTCCCTGTTGGTCCTATTTCCAGTGTCAGGCGGCCCCTGTTTTTATTTTCTGTCTGTCGAAAACAAAAAACTACAGTAGGTGTCAGCAGCACACAGGTGGGAAGACTGGCAATACAGCATCCCAACACAAACTTGAAGCTTATCTGCAGCTGCTTTGTAGAAGTTTTTTTTGGGGGGGATGGGGGGGCTGCTGCACAGATCGAAAAGATAAATCGCACCTTTTGGCTCGGTTTGGCACGCGGCTGCAGCGGGCTCGAGCTCTTTGGCGTGTTCGCGGTGCTGGAGGTGTGCGATTGATCGTAGTGTGTGTGCTGCCCGTGTACTCCAGGCAGCTGCTTCTCCTCTCTGTGTTGCAGGTGTTTCACTTGGTCAGTAGCGTCAGGGTCTTTGGGCTGTAAAGCCGAATAATCTATGTTATTACTACTTTTCGATGGAATGACATGTGCTTTATAAACAGCTGTGGGGTAATGGAATTTTTCTTCTCCAGGTTTCTGAAAGTTTGCCAAAGTCCTGTCTTACCATGCCTGCAGCAGGTTTCCTACTTGAATCATACACTTCTTTTTTTTTTTTTTTTTTACAGGCTGGTCAGTGCAGTAAACTGTAGGAATTGAAAACGTTTTCTCGGTATGGATGTGCTTGAAATAGAAAAATACAAAGTCATAACCAGGAACAGCTTCTTTGCGTTCTTTCATAGGTAGTCAGAACTGGTTAATATGTTCCCAGCCTGACTATTCCCTGGGGATCTTCATAAGCTGGTTTTTACAGGGTAGTTGAGTTTCTTACATTATTTTTGTGTGCATTTCCTTTTGGCATGAGTAGAATTTTAATGAACTTAATGACCCATTATAAGGAAAATGTTGGCTTTTGCCTGTAGTTTCAGTCTCTTGGGATCAATAAGGAGGTAAGTTGAGTCCAGTAATGTAAGCTGGTGCCATCCTGTTAATGGCCATTCGCTAATGACGTGCAAATGCAGTACTCCTTGCATGTTGTGTGTGCTCATCGGTTGTGTCTTTTGAGAAGTCTGCCCAACCTGGTGTCAGCTTGATGTAGAGAGCAGAGCTGAAGTGAGCACAAGGGCCCAAGTTCAGTGCAGGTAGAGAAGAGAGCTCCAGTTTCACTGCTGTTCCTTCTTTCTGTACCTGTACAGGGCACTGCCTCTGTTCTGCAGCGCAGGTCTGACAATGAAGAGTATGTGGAAGTTGGAAGACTCGGACCGTCAGATTACTTTGGTCAGTACATTTTTCACCTCTTGCTTATTTCTTTATTCCTGTTCTCAATGTGCCGTTTGTCCTGTTTTACTGTTAACACAACGTGGGGGATCAATCGGACTTGAACATATGGTGCAAGTGTTTTTTTTGCTTTAAAATGATGTATGCACTCTTATGGAAAAACAACTGGAAAATGACCAAAAGCAAATGGAAAATTTTGGAAAAAATTCTTGTCTCCAAATGCAAATGTGTAACAGAAAGGAAGAAAGAATAGTTTTGCTGCAAATTATTCTGATCAAAATCCCTCTTATTAACAATCATGCCTGTTCGTACTGTGGGCATTCTGTCACACAACAAATAGCTTGTCGCAGCTTATTGTAACCAGTCTTCACTCAGTATATTGGTGTGTAGGTTTGCTTTTCACTGGTCTTAGAACAGGGGAGAGACCAATCAAGTCCATCAGTGTAAGTAAGTGCTTTGGTCTTCCATTTCAAATGACAGAGGTTCCATTCTGGTGTGTGTTATGGGATCATTTCCATGTTGAAAAACCAGCCCTGCGCCTGCAAGCTGCTTTCCTGCGGGTTTTAGTGACCTTTGAGAAGGAGGTGATATTGGCCCGTCACATGGGGACCAGAGGAGTGAAAACAGAGCACTGGATAGATCCAGTGGTGATGCCCCAGCTCTCCATACTAGCTATTGTGATCGGCAAAGTACAGTAACACAGTTGTACTCTTGATGTTTCCTGCAACTGAAACACTGCATACAGCTGTCATTTTGGCCAGAGGCTTTCACTTGACTGCTGAGCTGTGATCTGATATTTGCAGTCTTCAGTTTCAGGTACTGGCTGTTGCAGGAGAAAGACGTAACAATTTACCCGTTTCTCCAGCTAACCTGATACGGCAACTCTAAACCGCACGAACGTCCAAACTCTACAATGTCCGAGTCGAAATTTAAAGCCATCGGAGAGTGGCTCAGCTTTGGCTTGGAGCGCTCTCAGTATGGTGCGATCCATTTATCGGTGGCTTGATTTCCCATCCGCTAATAATGTTTCTTTTCCCGCTTTCCTCACTCGTAGGGGAAATAGCACTGCTGTTGAACAGACCCAGAGCGGCGACGGTGGTGGCCCGCGGGCCCCTGAAGTGCGTCAAACTGGACCGCCCTCGTTTCGAGCGCGTGCTGGGGCCCTGCTCCGAAATCCTGAAGAGGAACATCCAGAGATACAACAGCTTTATTTCTCTGACCGTGTAATCGGCTCCCTGGCAGGATTGCTGCCTTTTTTTTTTGTGTTATCTCGTGCACTGCGATTTGACCTGTGCTGTTGCGTAGCTTTATTAAAAAAAAAATGAGTTGTGCATTTCATGTGCATTTTTATGTAAGGGGTGGCAGATGCACTAGAATATGTATTTTAAAATAAAAAGTTATAGGATGTAGATTGTACATGGGCCTGCTGGCCATACAGTGGAAGAGCGGATCTTAGAGTTTCGGTTCAGGTTGATTAGATTTCCGTGCCATGTTTACTTGAAAAATTATTTTGCAGCCTATGGTGAAAAAAGTTATTGATTCCCCCCCCCCCCCCCAGTATGTTCCAGCATTTCCTTTTAGTTTAGTACTTTTGAATGTGATATATTATGTGTATGAATGGTGAAGCAGGTGTACTATAACTGGAATTATGAAATTTAAAATTGAAGGGTCTTTTACAAGATTAATGTTTAAATAAGTCAGAAATCCCTGTGTGATATTACGAACACCTGTTTTGTTTTTTGAAAATATATTGTGCAAATGTTTTGTAACTGGATATAAGCACCTTAATGCCGTGTTTACCTTCCAAAGCAAAAGGTCAGTAGTATTATAAATTATTGAGTAACAATCAGTTAAAACATTCTCAGGAGCACACTTTCTCATCCATAGCTAATATTGAATATACTGTACGTTCTGTTGAAACTGAGAGCATGGCACCTGTCATAACTCCTGAACTTTTTAATATAACATCAGCTGTTTAGATCTAGTTATATACCATAAGTTAAAGAAAACATTGCTCTTTATCAAACTACACATCAAATCTTAATTAATCCTTTCATATGACATATTTCACATCAATTATCTAAATCCCAGCGCAAATAAAGCATAACCTTCTGATCCATCCTGTTATAGTCGTTCTTGAACACATTTTCTTTGGAAAACGCAAAGCTGTCCATTTCATTAACATGCCATTTCTTATAGGAGGAGAAAGTCTTCTGCAACCTTTCACACCATGTTTTTCAGTCTCATACACATTCAAATACTGTAAAGCCGAATGCCTGTTAGGATACTGTGTTCAGAGTTCCAATTTACTGGATTTGTTTAGCTTTACGTGTACATTTGGCTTTTTGAAACCTTAAACAGCAATCTTAAATTTATGAAACAGTTTTATTGACATTTTAAAGTGTGAAATAATGGGAAGTGTTTTCCAAAAGTACAAAATAAACTACAAAACTTAATAGATATTAAAACCTTTTATGAAAGTAAATGTATATGCTCAACTAATAGGTCATACTGACGAGTAAAGGAATAAGCAGAGCTTATGTTTTTAAAGTAAAAAAACAAAACTTTTCAGCTGTGGACCCTTCCACACAAGAAGATGACTCAACTTTGTTTTTTCTTTCCACTTTATGGTTTGTAGTAAACCTATACTTGTTCTTATACAGAACTATGTACGTGCCTTTAAATTAGAGCTTCTGCCTGTTTTACAGAGAAGTGATGCTATCTCCAGCATCCTTGATCTTTCACTGACTCTTGTGGCTCCTTCAGTTATTCACATCACTTGGTGCTCTCTATAAACTTCAGTATCACACAGTCTCTAATTATTAGCCATCTAGATGCTCTTATCTCTGTATATACAGTTCAGTTTTAAAAAACAGCAGAGTAGCTTTTAACCTTAACTGCAGTGGACTCTGCTTGCCCGGGATTATATTGCTTCAGCAGCAGCTCCTAGAAAGAGCGGAGAAATTAGGTCACAGGCACCGTCATGTGATGTGCATTCCATAACACTTTCCAATATACAATAAATGGTTTATACGTACATTCTGAGATTCTAGTAAGACAGGGAATGATTCTGTTTTGCTTTTGGGTTTGTAAAACGTGTCTTCAGAGGTGATGAACAGACTAATGTGATTAGAAAATTAAATTCTGCATTTCATCCTTAGGAAATAATTGATACACATAACATTTGATTTGTCTTGACATTTATCAAGGAACTGTGTTTGTTCAGTATGTGTTAACGGATGGGCAGACTGCAAACAACTTGAGGTGAACCCTGGTTTTAAAACAGTTGATTATTTGTGAACCTCCCCACCCCGTACAGTGTCCTCCAGGTTTATTCATACCCCTGCTAAGGTAGGAACAAAACAAATAGCAGAATGAAGATGAGATCATGTGTCTTTGTTTAAGTTCTCAAGTTGTTTTATTGTGATCATAATAGCCAAGTCATATTTATCATAAATAGTTGAAAACACAAGGGTCACGTATATTCACGCTTCCGGAAGCCTCTGGAACTACAGTATATAGATGCTTCCAAGGTTTTCCCATTTCCCTTGGGTATAAAAGAAGGTAATGCATTGGAAGACATTAAGTAGTATCATGCATCGTCATGGTTAAAGTCAGAAAGCTTTTCCTCACTGAACAACTTTTGCTTGCAGAAGTACTGTCATTGACCTCCACAAATTTGGGGATAGCTGTAGAAGATTCCACAAAAAAGTCTACTTCTTTCCACTGTGGTACCCATTAATTAGGTAATTAAAGACTACTGGTATCAGTGGTAACACAGTAAGAAGGTGCAAGCTTATATCATCACTATGGGCTGTGAAACAAGTGGTTCAAGAGGGAACAGTAAATCTAAAGGCAATACTTGAAGATCTCCAACACATACTAACATCTCGAGGAGATTCTAAAACTCTACCATTCAACTTTGCAAGTAAGTTCACAAGGAATGACAACACCCCAAAATCAAAGCGTAAAACCTCTTCTGTTTTCTAAGCATGGATTATGTATGCATGTTTTGACTTCTCTGTGCATTGCTATTAAGATTACACAACAATGTTTTAAATATTTTAAGCAAGATATCCATTCTACAGATATTTCCACTGTATGATATTTTTATTCCTATTTTGTTGGGACTGTGAATCACTCTGGAAAACACTGTTTTTGTCTCTTCTGTAAACCTTTAAAGTTTCATATACTAGCATTTTCCTGGGAAGTAATCTGCTCCCAGAAAGTGCTGTTACAGATGTTATTGAGTTATTTTACGACTACAATTGGGACACTTCTTAAAGTTCAAGTCCGTTAAATCAGCTGAGAAAAGCATCACAAAAGGCCAGCTTTCTCTGACCAGAGAACCCGAATGAATCTTGTAGGCTCCTGTCATAAATACTGTGCACTGTTATGTTCTGGTATTGAGAAAGTAACTTGACATCTGTCTCTTTGAGAACCTTGATTTGCTTGTTTTGCAAGAACTTTGCAGATCATTCTCTACTTCTGTCAACTACATTGTGTGTGACTATCCCCTTTTAGAATGTTTTGAATCCTCAGAATCAAGAAAGTTAAATAGATTAATGGCTGTGTTGTCATAACTTTCTCTAAATCCAATCATCAATTAAAATCTTAAAAGAAAACTACAGATACTTAAATTTTGAAAGTTTTCCTTTTTAATACAGTATATAATTCAGATACTGTGCTTAGACTTGTGGTGTTTTGTTGTTGTTCTTTGTTTCTTTTTTCAATATGCTAGGAAGCTGATTTTTCGTTTAATGCTTCGTTGAAACACGCTTTAGGTTTTGGCTGACTGAAGATAGGGGTTTCTGTCATTGTGCCAAAGAGATTTACTTGTGTATACAAGCAGTCAGCTTTTAACTGCTTAACAGTGGCATTCAGTGCATCATTTTGTTTTTAAAATAATCTTAGAGAGTTTCTAAAGAGAGTTTTTATTTTTATTTTTGCCATTTTGCCAAAATTATCAAACCATGCACATATTTCATATAAGCAGATCTAATATACAGAAAGTTTCTATTTTATTCACTAAGCAGGCAATGGAGCTTCAAATCCAGACACACTTAATACCAATCAAAATTTGTCATTTCATTTGTTGAAATATTTAGCAAAAGCAACCTTATGCCCCCATCTTAAATACTGTCTAATACGTAGTCACTTAAAATCAGTCCTGAGGCAAATAAAAGTTAAGGGGTTGTTTAGGATGTTTCACGAGAAGCCTTTATTTTTCTGAAAACATTTACTGATGCATATTATCAACAAACCCATTTTTAAATAAACTACATGCTCTTAAAAGTGCATACCTTTATGTAAGATATGCCTTGGCCTCTTTATACACACCTCTTCAATAAAAAGCACACTTAAACATTTTGGGTTTCTGTAGCATAAAAAATTTAATGGAGAGGTTTCGGAGAAGTTATTTCAGCTTTTGGCACAGCTTCTTCATATCACATGCTCATAGCACGAACTCTGGGCAAGAGTTTATTGCAATTGCACTCTATAAAGACCAGTATTTACATAATGTAATCTAACATTGCATGAAATAAGGAAAATGTAGGATTTTCCTTCAGGCAAGACGGTGATCCAAATTGCCTTAATCTTTCTATTCATCTATGAAGCTGCCAATCCCCCAAATTTGTCTTTAATGTTGTAAAGCAAAAGCCACTGATGTTGTACATCTAACAGCCATGTGAACCTAATTAACCCAATGGAAGCAATTGTTCTTCCAGCCCCACCTCACCACATTTGCATAACAAAGACTTGGTAATGAATGAAAAAAAGTCTGAAACACTAGGAAAACCCATAAAACTCCAGTCGCTGCTTTGCCAGACTTTAAAATCAATGGTATTGAATCACAAGACGGCAGGCTTTTGACACTTGAGGGTTTAAGGAGCCCAAGGCCACTCACACACAGTAACGCCTTTGTTTTTAAATGGAAAGCCAACTCGATGTGCGTCTGCATTGTGAAACTGCACTTCTCAATCTCAATTCAAGATAAGGACCAAACCGTGCAAGAATATGGCGGAGATTGAGATAAGATACTGGAGGAGGCAGGAGGGATTCAAAGACTGCTTTTTGTGTCCTTTTTGAGCATTTTTTGTTGAAATGCTCGAAACCCAGACAAAAGGGAACCAAACCATTTCCCCCGAACACACAGTCTCAGCAACTCTACAACAGAAGGAGAAGTTTCAAATAAGGACCCAACCTGCAACCCAACCTCTCTGCTCACTCCCCCTGGCTCCATGGATCCTAGCTCTTGTAAATGACATAGGAATTGTAGTCCAGTGGTGCAAGAAAAGGGAGTGTGGAGGATTCCACAAGAATGCCAGCATCTCTTAAAGAGGGTGGGAAGGAGCCCAGAATCATTAACCTCCTTGCCTAGGACAGTGGACAAAACACACACAAACCCACGTTCAATACTCAGCTGTTGTTAGGCCTCCCAGAACATATGTAAGAAAAGTTCCCATAGTGCCCCATGGGCAGACATTGGATACACATTTTATTCACGAGGAAAGACTGAAGGAAAGTTGTGAAGAAAATTGAAATACTCAGGATTTCTGGGAGCCAAATATTCCTAGATATTTTGAAATAGATATTCTTCCTCTGCAACCTTAAAATCCCTAATTCCAATAGATGCTAAGGATTTATGAGCTGCCTTTAAAGTAAAAACACGAGAGGAACAAAATCAATCTCCCCGTTTTTCCCCTAAGTAATTAGAAATTAGGAAAATTGGGTTGACAAACGTAGGAGGCAATAAGCACTTGAGTAACAGTGAAAGAGGATTCAGGTATCTCACATTGAGACCGAAATTTCTCTGCAGTGAGTGAAAACTCTTCTCATTGAACATGACAGCTAAAATGTAAATCCTCCCCTATCACTCCACAGTGAAGCAGAAAAAGTGGAATTTACCTCTGAGGCACCAAAGATAATGAAGCCGAGGAGAGTGATTTCCAGTCTATCCCACTGGCGTAGGAATCAAATGGAAAAAACGTGTCATAAATACCCGGTACTCTTGCACTGTGTTGGGAAGCATTTGAAACTAGACCAGGCTAGGTTTCTTTCAAGAATGCAATAATCAAACAATGTGGCTTTTGCTTTATCTGTGTCCACAGCATTAATCCATCCTCAAAGGACAAAATTATTAATTTTAGGCTTAAGAGGATGTTACTATGGAGACCCTGCTGTGTAGACAGGCCTATTGTGTATCTGTGCATGCCTACTGTTAACAGTTAACTACAGAAGCATGTGTCTCACTCTCGAGCAGCTGATTGTGAGGCTGAATCCCAACCCGGATACAATAATCCAGAATCCATACACCAGCACAAAAACTATGGCTTGTCTAACTTCTTGTACTGTACCACAAGCAGGCTGTGGCCGTTGTATCAATGCAATGTTATACTTGATAATTCAAGACAAAACTGAGATTTTAATGGAAAAGTGTGTGAGAGATGACAGCAACCCTGGTCTCCATCAGCCACCTTAAACTAACTTGTCCTCCTTCATGATGTCACTTCGCAAAAAACTCTTAATGCCCCAGTGAACCTCTCTTGCTCACATCCCCTCCTCCACCCCCTGTCCCCCTTTACAGCTAATCCTTGGTTAAGTTCTCTTTTTGTATGGAGGTCCTGACTTCCTTGTCCTACAAGAAAGCCTGGTAGTTGGGCCCAGCAAAACGGGTTTCGCCAAAGCTTCTTAGGCCAAACTTAACACACATTCCTAAAAGCAGTTTCTGACTGGGGAATGTTATTCCACGTGAGGTTTGATGAGTGGACTGTGTCGGTTGGAGAGGTAACGCGCTGGACCCACTGTCCATAGTGAATGGTGACAGGTTTCTGTCAAAGTCAGAGCGCTCTGGGATTGGGTGAAGCGAGACTGACCTGGACTTGCTCTTGGACTCCCTTTGTTAACATCTTCACTACCAGGGAGAATTTTGGTTCTTCTCAAGTTGTCATGCACAGACATACACAGCATGGGTACAACATTGTCCCCCAAAGCTCTCTTACACTATTTCCTGCGGATTGCCGGTGGAAAAATCAGATGAGAGCTTCAGGGTTTGGGGTGACGCTCAGGTACCCTGGTCATACCAGTCTGTGGATTTCATTCAGAAGCTTTAGGCAGAGCTATGGCAACTGCCGGAACCCACTACCTTCTCCCAGCCATCAGCCGCGGCCATCCGGAATACAGATTCTACAGTTCCTGGGGTAGGGATTGAATGGCAGAATCTGACAAGTTCGGGCATTTCTGGTCATGTTACAGGGATGTCATACAATCACCTCTGGCTACCTTCATGAGACTGGAGTAGTATTCCAGTCTCGGCGCTTGTACTGTAACTCCTGGTGTCATTCTTGCCTGCATATAGGACTTGTCTGACCAGGTGAAAAGCCCCTGTTTTTATCAAGTCACCTTCAAGAAGTCACCAGTTAGTTCTTTCCAAGTCTGCCTCTCTTGACAAATGTTCTAGCTAAGCTTTGGCAATTCCATGAGAGGATAGGGGTGACAGGAATACCCATTGTTAATGGATCTCACAATCATTGGCATTTGAATTATTTGGTGATGTAATTAAAGTTCATCAAATATCCTAATGAAAAGCACACTACGTGCATTGTAATAAGTCTATAAGTTGCAGATGAAAAGAAAATATAACAATTACCTCATATTAAGAAGGATTGAAATTATCAAAGGACTCCTTTATAAAGTTTTTGGCATAACCAGTAATGTTACTAGGACTGCTAGAAAATGTGAGCAAACCCTTTAGAAATGTTCTGTGTGCTAAATGCCAGTGCTTTCATGCTACATAATTCCATGTTTTCCTCTCAAATAAGCTGTCCTAGTGAATCACTTTGCTTTTTTTATTCTAAAATATAACTGCCTTCAGTTAGGAGACCAATTAAATAACATGCAAACAGATGTACACATCAAAGTCAGGAGGGGAAAGCCTCAATTCATGACAAATCCTATTTTGTGTCACAAATTAACCCCTAATGCTGTAATGAGCATGGGCTGATAAGCAGGTCTTATTTTAAAGTGTCTCTGCTGGAGCTAAGCTCAGGGTGAACATCTTTGACCAGGTTTTTAATCTTACCCAGTAGGGTCAGAGTTCATGACCTTCCCAGGTCAGAGGTGAAAGAACACTAGAAGCAGCTGATGAGATTCCAAGAGTGGGGAAGGTGGTGAGTGGTGTTCTAAGCCCCCCCTGGGTGATGCTTAACAGAAAGGTCAGAACTGTACAGTCTGTGTAATTCACTGCCTCTAATCTGTTATCAGACAAAACTATACTGCCACAATTTGTGGCAGTGGGGTACTGATCAACTTTAACTCTAAAATAACGTATGGTTGGCTGATTCAGTTTTGTAACTGATTCAATGTTCTTAATACTGTCAAGTCTTTGTATCATTCTGATAGTTTCCATTTTTAACAAATGTGTTAAAAGCCAAACTGCCAAGTACCCCTGTTATTCTCTGACAGGCATGAGATGCTATGACTACAAACATGGGTTTCACACTGCTTTAGAGCAGGTAGTGGACAGATGAGGTGAACCCGGTAACCTTCAGAGCCACTTTGAACAGTTTTTTAGGTAAGTAGGCCATGGTTTTATAAAAGATTTTAAATAGCATGTTTGGTTTTATTTTTCAACTGCAATATTTTAATGAACTGTTAATGAAATGGAAATGATATTAGTCATTTTGGGGGCAGCATGTTGGTGCTTGTGTTCAGCATTACTGCCTTGCAGTGCTCGGGCCCTGGGTTCAATTCCTGGGGTGCTATCTGCTTGGAGTTACACTTTCCTCTGGGTGCTCCGGTTTCCTCCCACAGTCGAAAGACATACTGGTGAGGTAATTGGCTTCTGGTAGAACTGGCCCTGGTGTGTGTGGTTGTGTCTGTGTGTGTCCTGTGATGGACTGGTGTCCCATTCAGGCTGTATCCAGCCCTGTGCCTTTTCTTTCTGGGACAGGTTTCATCTCCCCTGCGATCCTGGATTGGTTAGAAAAGAGAGGGATGGATGGATTTGTTATTTTTGTTATGAGCATGTTAAACTGAGAATGTGCAAAAGTCTGGTGGGCAGATCAGGCTTTACAAAAAGTTTTTTTTTTCCCAGCCAAACACTGACATGTACTGGGTTGAGCTTTTGCAAAACCCTGTAATGTAGTTCATGTTGTGTGTATAAGTTATGTCCTAGAGAGGGCACCACCCACAGTTTAAAAGTGAGCAGAAGTATCCAAAGGTGACTGTTTTGAGCATCTGAACTGTAGGGGGAAGAAGATGTCATCCTGTACTGTGCTCCCCTGGATTGAAGGATCTCTACTTTCACTCTAAAACCTGGCATCTGCTTCCTCTCTGGGGGTGGAAAAGAAAGGAAACATCCATAGGGGACCATAATCAAAGGCAGAGGACGTCCGACAATCGGCAGAAATTATTTCAGACACATTCATTCTTCTCTTTCTTGTCTTCCACTTCCACTTATTTTAACCTGCTAGCTCATCTCCTTCATAGCACCAGAGGACCAGTGAGTAAAAAGTAGTTCGAGGAGTCTCTACACTGTTGTAGAGGCAGCTGTTAGACTCTCACCCCTGCTTGGCTAACAACTCTGATGAAAGCTGCTGGCCAGGTTGTAGGGTATCTGGTTGAAAGGGCACTCTCTACCTTCTGATGGCTCTTTGTCCATCACCAATTCTCAGTTTCTTGTGCAATAAGGATACCCTACATACTGGTCTGCCAGTGCTTGATGCATGTTTCTATATTCAGCACTTTTTGGTCAAGCCCTGCACTTCTGTACAGCCTATGGACCCCTCCATCTGCCATATCTCTGCTGTGCTGGTCTCAAACACCCTGTATCTCTCTGTCTCAGACCCAACTTTTGTAAAAGTGCTGTCTGGTTATCCCATATCAACATGTTGACTATAACTGGCTCGCTTGTGTGGAATGGGTCTTGGGTAAGTGTATAACAGTACAGTGGCCAGCAACCTACTCTATTATTGATACTGAGAACCCATTAGGAATGGCTAATGTTTCTATATGTGCAACATTATACTAGTGTGCTACTTCAACTTTGGTTTTCTCTGAGGGAACTGCTAATAAATTAATTAAGGATATAATTGTGACATGATCATGATTCATGACTGCTTTCAAAGAAACCATGGTTCTGAGCATTTACCATGTGATCAGCACAAGTATTTAAAATGTTGTGCTCTGTCTGTTGACATGGGGAAAGTATTTTAATTAGCAGATGATGGGAACCATCAAGTGAAATCTAAACTCCCACCACACACTCTCCATCTTGTCAGTCACAGCACTGTCGTGTGGTGGAGTTTGTTGTTACAGCCCTACTGTCTCATTTGTTCACGGAAGAAACCTGGTAATTTTATCTTTGGCAGCTTTACTACATGTTACTATGACCTGTTAATGAAATAACCTATTTTTAACCACAACAGTGCTGTGATATTTATATCATGGCAAAATTGTATCCTTGGCAATAGTACACAGAAGGATCTCTGTTATCAGGGGATATCGTCATGTCTTTGTGCCTTCACCCACTCAAGAAGTGGTGATAACTTACAATAACATACATCCAGGCGGGAGTTTTCATTGGCAACAGCTATGGCACAGTTGTACCAGCAGCAGAACTGTTTAGAACATTTATGATAAGCTACCATGTCATCTTCAGTTCGATCTTTCCAAAATTCCAAAATTAACAAATGGCGTTTTGAAATGATCTTCTACCCTTTTGACTGTATTCACACTAACAATAGGCTGTGTTGGTATCTCTTAAAACAACAGTGAGGCTTAAATACCTATTGTGTTTTTACAACTGTTCTGACAGGAGATTACAGGAGAGTACAGACAGATGGTTGTAGATGAGTTCCATACCACTGTTCATGGCCTCTGAGGAAGAGTTGGGTGTTGTGTGTTGATTAATGCAGAGTTTTTCCAGCAAAGAGATAATGAATCCATTTTATTTGCTTACAGTTTACAGTCTGCTCCTTTCACTGAAGTTATTGCCCTTATTGAAGAGAGTCTTTCTCCACGACTGACGATTGGGCAGTTTTACTTTCATAGTACCAACTGAACAGTAACAAATGCACTCCTAAAATAAAACAGGATTGTAAAAACTAAAATTTAATACACAATTTTCAGACCATTTATTCACTGAAGTGATGCGAGAGGATTTGTGCTTCACTGTTTTGCAAAGTTAGAGTTGATTATTTACCTACAGTAATTTGAATTTTAAATTACATTCTTGCCAACATTAAGCAACAATTTCGTTCAGCGGTTAACAGTATACATATACATAACAGTATACATAAGGGTGTGGTGTTAATTTGGATACTGTACATTACTTTTGAATAACTTATTGTATACACTCTGGGTGGTGTTCTTTGCCCTAAAGTCTTACATTTCAACAAATGCAAGCATGTTAATGATCTCTGACTAAAGATTAAAACCTACCATATGTAAATCAATGCTAACTGTGCCAGTTTCTTGCTAGAACAAGGTGGATTGCCTTTCAATAAAAACTCAGTAGTGTAGTGTAGAACAAGAGTAGTGTAGATTATTTTGTGCATTTTTAAAACTAAAAGGTAAGACCCACAGCAAACTTTATTTTTTACCTTTCAGCCTAACTTGCTGATGGTAAAAACTTTATTAATTCAGATAAAAACTCCTACATTTAAAATTTTCCCTTGTTCAAATTGACCTATGCATTCTTCAATTCTTCTTTACCCTTTAGAAATGTACAGTAAAATCGTGGTATATATGCACAGTATTGTTGAGCTAGAGAAATGGATCAATAAACTGCCCCGTGTATTTTCAGTAGCATAAATCTCAGGAGTGAAATAGCTCCCCTCACACATTACAGAACATGTTGATTTAGTACAGAGTGTAACTGGAGCCCCAAATCCTTAATCCTTTAATGGAGTGTTTCCTATTGTTTTTCCAGACCTGCTGCTTTCTCGGTCTTGGGAGCTGGTTAATTCTGCCAAAACTCATGCATAACCTGCATGTCTATCATACACATCCCTCTTTTCACTGTGGAAGAAATTGAGATTCCAAATACTCAATTGCCTAAATATTTACAGTACTTCAGTCCCAGGGGTCGGGGATCTTCTCTAGATTCTCTGGCTTCTATCCTCAGGGAGTTACAACATGGGGTGTTACTTTCACCAAGGTCTCCCCCAATTCTTAAAAGCTTTTCCACTACCCGAGATGCAGCTCCCAAGAGTCTGGACGTCGGCACTCACTGGAGCAGGGATCAGCTCTGCACGCAAACAGAGTGACGTAGTCGAGAAGAAGTCACAGCACGAGCGACACGAGACCTCCACGTCAGCCTCTGCCTCTGTACAGGCTGACACGACACCAAACCAACCTCCGGGCTAAAGAATCCCTCTCCTGTTATAATACTGGCCTCCAGGCTTGATGACCGGTTGTGCCACTATCACGGCAGCCACGCTAACTCACCACAGGGGCCTGACAGGCCAATACAGCCACGGGGCTGAATACTCCAGCCGCTCAGCTGCATTATCACAGTGCTTGCTGCTGGCTCACCAACACAGCTACAGGGCTGAAGACCACGCCAAGGTGGACAACTAGAAAAGCTCATCTGTAAACACAGCACATGACCGGGCCAGGATCTCCAGAGGCATTCCAAGTCTTTTAAACTGGAATGGAAGGGATCCAACAGGATACATAGAGCCAAAAAGAGAACACAAAGGAAAAATAAAACGTCAAAGAACCTGGTAATTAAGTTTTTATACAGGAATGCTAGGAGTATTAGGAACAAAATACAAGAAATAAGAGCCACTGTACTAGCAGGAGATTATAATGTAACTGGAATCACTGAAACATGGCTAACAGAGAGTGATGGTGATGGTGAATACAACATCGGTGGACACATGTCATTTTGATGAGACAGAAAAGGCCGAACAAGGGGTGGTGTACCACTACACATAGAAAAGAGCATTCATGCTCAAGAACACCGTTCAATTTCTCCTCTCAATCTTCTTTATTCTTGACTGATGAGACTTAGTTATTTAAACTTGTCTGTATGACAAACTCCTAAAGGAAGTAATTATTAATGTAGTTCTAAGTTTATCCTTCTTGTGGTAAAGTAACCATAACTGAAGTAGAATGAATGCAAACCTGCTAGTGCATTGTAAAGCATGTGTATAATTACCCTTCAGTCAAACTGTACACTTTAATTTACGCTGCACCCAGACATATTCTGCTTGCTTTTTCTTGCTTCCCCACACTGTCTAGATGATGCCACAAAGGGATCTACATAAATATGCAGAAACCATTTGTGCACAGCTTTCTGCAGCTCAGAATCACTCATGGAACGAATCTGCACAGTATTAGTATCAGTCCTTTAGTATAGCAAATCCCCTGATAAAGTTTAAAGTCCCCTATTTTTATAATATTATTGATAATTACAACTAATGGAGAGAATCATCTGTATAGCAATAGTGCTTGATGGGATTGTTAAAGTAGATTTTGCTGAACTTGTTAGAGGTCTTTGAACAAGCTGTAGTAGAAGCCGAGCATATGATATGGTAGGTTTAGAGTTTCCCAAGGCTTTTTATTAAGTTCCTCATAAAAGTTTTTTTCTCAAATTGTAGTTGACAGGCCTTCAAGAAAAGCACGTATTTAAAAAGTATAAATATTCAAATATTCAAAGGTTTCTTGAAAACTACCAAAATAAAGGGTATGTGGCATGTATTTGAAATATACAATACATTCAGTAAGGATAGTTATTAACACCTTTCATAACTATGTATTCATATACAATACATTTATTCTTATTTTTTTTAATAGACAGTGGAAAAACGAGGATTATGCATGATCTAAATCACGCAAATTGATTAACATGCTATATACTGGAATATATATATGTCCATCCATCCATTTCCTAACTGGTTTCTCCAATTCAGGGTTGCTGGGGAGGCAGAGATCTAGGCAAAGAACTGGGAACAAGATGAGGCACACTCTGGATGAGCCGCAGTGCAGACACACACACGCTCACACTCATACCAGAGCTGTTTTTCCCAGAAGCCAATTATAACATGACATAACCAATTTGCGGAGAAGTGGATTTTAGCCATCAAGTCTCTTAACAAGACATTTTCTTTTATTCTGCAGTTTTCAGTCAAAACCTTAATCTTCACAAGTACAGTATGAGATTTTTGGTTCAGGTTTTAAAGGAACCTGTTAATTATTAGTCTTCATTTACTTGGCTGAGGCTTTTATCTAAAGAGACTTATATTTGTCTGAATTTCTATAGCTGTGTATTTTATGGAAACTACTGTTTGTGAGTGAAGTAACTTACTCAAGGGTACAACAGCCCCCCCTGGTATTTTGATCTTCCAGGTATGAGTCCAGAGCCCTAACCACTACTCCACACTGCTGCCTAATGATATGCTCATTAAGAGTAAAGATGTAAAGATGTTGTAGGTTTCTTATTGTTCCTCATTGTGCTGCTACCTTTGCTCAAATTCTGTCATTCAGCTTTTCAATATGATGCCAACACTGCCAAGATCCTAAACACACAGTGACATATACTGAAATTGTTTTCCTTTTCAGAATTTCATATATTTTGGTAGAACAAGAGTGAGAGGTGACAGGATTGTCCCGAGGGGTACACAGAAACCCAAACAGAGAGAGACTAGGAGCATATGCATGATGGAAATACTCACTATTGCCAGGCGAGGCTGGGATTGGGATACACTATTTCATCAGTATAGAGTAAGATGCAGCAGGGTTTGAGTGCTGCTGATGGCTATAGGGTGGACATACAGATGGACAGTATGAGCTAGTGGTTCTAGAGACAAAACACCTCCAGTATCTAATTCTACTCTTGCAACAAGGTTATTACTTTTTTGCAGTTTGTTCTTGACACCAGATGCTTTCGCCCGTTCGTGTGTGAATCCATGTGGTGCGTGGACCTTTCTGCCCCTCTGACCTGCTGCCAGCGAGGATGAAGCCGACCAGTGAATTCCACCCTAATCCTTTCACTTCCAGGCTCGTACATTCTTCAGAAGTACTCGGCACCATTAATACTGCCTGGAACTGGTGACCAGAAGAAAAAAAAGACACGTCAATTTAAGTAATTATGGGCTTATGTCTAATATGTTTTTGAAGATGGCCTTATGTTCCTTTCAGTGTGGAGCTGCAGCAGATGAAAAGAATGTTGAAGGCAGGGAGAGCAATTTCTTTGTCCTTATTTCCAAATTACTCTCCCCTCTTTCCTGCTCACTACCTTTGCTGTGTGTAACCTAGCCTGATATTTTGTTCTCGTCTTTTTGGCATAGCTATTTCCTAAAAAAAAACCCACGAAACTAAGTTCTTGGCACTCTTGTCGCCATGTTATGATTATTTATCTGCCCACATTCTCCCCAGCCTCAAGAAAACTGTTCTATCAGACAAGCTGAAACAGTGCAGAGAAACCTTAGCTTCTGAAAGTATGTAGAGCCAGTTTTGTAAGATGTTGAAAAGGTCAATAGTTGATAGAGTACAGAGCAACAGCAATTACACTGCTATTTTCCCCCCATTTCAGTGCTCTCTAATTTTGGCACACTAGAAATAAAGAGTCAGTGTTTTGGGGTCTTGTTTTGAGAAAGTTCAGCCTGTGGAGAATAGGAAGCCTGTTTTTCTTTGTTTAATCAGTCATTTTGGGGGAAATTTCTGAGTCCCAATTGGCCAGTGTGACCAATGTACATCATTCTGGAATAAATCAAAGCTGGATCTGAATAAAGCATGTTGTCCAAACTTATCATCAACAAGAGTTCCAACTGTAATTGCGTTTGTGAACCCTTAAACTAACAACTCTTAAATTAGACATGAGAGAAGCAAAAATAACCCCCAGCTCCCGGTTTGCTGACATTGCAGAAGGGAATAAAAGGTGTCAACATAAGACTGAAATCTTTCCAGAATAAAATAATGATGCCCCCTAGCAAAACTGGCTACACAAGCTGGGAGAACAGAGGGACAGAGAGATTGAAAAATGGAAAGGGGAAAGCCATCATTATTAATAAAACAGTGTGGCGTATATGCACATTCATTGACTTGTGTGTGTGCCATGCTAGCTTTAAGAAGACTAACATTTACAACCCCTGCTTACCAATGAATTTAGTGTTCTTTTTAAACACTAAAAAGTTACTTTTTCTAAATAAAGAAACATAACAGGATAATAATATTCAACTGGCACCATCATTCAGTAATGCTTTGGCATATTAAAACTTAAGCAGAATTAATCATGTTATTAATATTTTTATTTAAATCATGACTAAATAAGAACAATACAACAAAATATTGCCCTCCTCCCAAACTGCCCTTTACACCATTAGTGGTTTCCCCTAGATTCCTATCAAAAGGGCCCTTAAATTAAGTCAGACCAGTATGCAGGAGTAAGTTCTGCGTAATGACAATTTGCCTCCGCAGCAGAGCTCCCTGAAAACAGCACCATGGAACCAAGCAACGGAGAGCTCTATACGAATGACTCCAAAGTTTACAATGTCCCAGAAAGATTCCTCGTCTGTAACAGTCCAACCCCTATTCCAAACAGTAACAGCTGCCTCATGCCGGTATGAAGTCAGCCCTCATCCCTTGTTTTCCTTGTTATGCATTGAATGTGTAGACACCCACGTCCTTGGGGGACACAGAAGCAGAAAAAGAAAGACGCAGGTAGTTTGAACTGAGACTGTAAATCCTGGAGCAAGCTAAGATTCGACTCATTAAAATATCGGTCAGAATGTCATTTCATTTGCCCCTTCTCTCCCGTAAGAGACTGGAATGCGATTAAGGAAAACGGGAGGTAATTTCATAAGAATGGTGACAAACGAGATGACTACTGGCCCATTTGGTAGCTTACTGAGCCGGGTTTCTCATCCAGTCATTTCTTGAAGGAAGCCAAACTCCATGCGGACAGCTCCCCAGGTACTGAGCCCACAGCCCCAGCAATGCAAGGCAGCGATGTCAACCACTGCCATAAACAAAATCCTCCATAAACAAAGCTTGGATAAAATACAGGAAGATGCCATCAGTGATTTGCGATTACCCCATTGTTGTTTCCTGAGCCCTCTCTCTTAGCTGAGACAAGGAAATACAGTAGGTACTGTACATGCAAGGCAAATCCTCATACAGCTCCTGACTTTGTCGTCTGTGGCAGGTTCACTGTGGTTCTGAGAGTACAACCCCCTGTGCCAATCTAACAGCAGGGATACTTGCAAAGTGTTCATATCTGTGGGCTTTTCTTCTCTGCAGCGACATAACTAATAAATATTAGCCAATTAGCATGCATCGTGTTTTTTAAATTGAGACTCGTGTATCACGACACGGTGATTAGGCTGCGTAATAAATTAATTTAATTTAATTTCATTAAGCCCCATACACTGATGAGTATTTGCCATATAAAATCGTGAAAGCAATACCAGAGGCACAGATATCTGTTTAAATGACAGTCAGCACTGAGTTGCATGCCTGTACAATAAAGAACATGTGGATTTACCTGGTTACCCGGAGAGGAAATATTAAAACCAATTATGCAAGTTAGACCAAACCAGAGAGTTGTAAAAAAAAACTATATAAATACTCTTATAAAAACCAGCTGTGATGTATTTCACCAGGGTAGAGAGTGACCAAACCAAAATTCTGGGTTGCTTTTACAGTAATCTGTATTAACTATCAGCATTCCTCGCTACAGTTCGGACAGAAATGTTAGATCCACAGTGTGGTGGATATCATGTTGTACTATTAATATACTGTATGTCCACTATTTGCTGGATAGATATTTTATCGCTGTTTCATCGACTGTTCTTCGTCCTCTGGCATTCTATTCAGACATACTGGATGAGCTACTGTACATTTCAATTACCAAACATATTATCATAAAACAGTCATCATGCAAACCTAATATAAAAAGCCAAAATATTCGTGTTTTGCAACTTATGTTGTTCATGTTTGTTTGTGTAAAATACTTGCTAAAACAAAATTGTTGTTTATGTGACCAAATAATGTATTTCTACTTAAACTTGAAGCTGTAAAACTGCTACAACCCCTAGCAATGTACAGTTCACTAAGGAATTTAAGGGGATTTTTTTTTCTCATTTTAGTTTTGTGTGGCCTGGGGAAACAGGAGTCGCTACATTACTCAGAAAAATGTCCTCTTAGCTATGCCTTTATGACCGGGCTTTATTGCATAAGTGTCTATAAAACTCTTTATTGGGGTTTATGTTGTTAGGTACACAAACCGTAGTTGCCAGTAAACATGCTCTTAATAGCATGTATAACAGAATGCGCCCAAATGTGAACTTGGCAGATGCAGCCGTTTTCTACCCCGATAAGTGGTTGAGGGCAGAACCTCAGTAGGTGGCAGGGGGTGTCATTTGGATTGTCAACCCCGAGACATCGAGTGTCACAAAAGAAGCAGAGTGAGAGCACGTGGGTGGAGGTCGTTGTACGCGAGCTGTTGGGTACTTTCTGCTTGGCGTGCCTGGTAGAAACGTGCTATGATAAGCGAATGAAATGAAGAACATACCCGCTATAACTTCATTGAATTCATTTCGGACTGTCTTTTTAAGGAGAATAATGCCCTTTCCCACATTGTGAGCCTCAGTCCTTTGACCACTCTTCCCTGTCCGGTGTAAGACCCGCGCCTGACCACACTGACTTGTCGGGAGGATGTGTCACATGAACTAAAACCCTCCAGAAAACAACTCAACATGTTTATTAGATTCTAACCGAGGACAGCAAGTTTATCCTCTGGATAATGAAGACATGCAGAATCCTAAAATGGGATTTTGTCTTGCAAACACATGATGCTTTATCAAACAGTTTAATCTAATGGAATCAATGGTCAAAGAAATACTCTATAAGGTATTCGGTCTCCCAGTATTAATAAAAGTCCTCTTCTTTAATCGCACAGCCTCTGTCCCCTGTTTCACCACATTGTCTTTTGACGGATTCTACATTTGTGTTCATTCGACTGAACAGAGACCACCCTGGAAGACCCTGATGCATCATATGACCTTGAATGGGCAATTAAGTCTGTGCTGGAACAACGTTTGAAACGCCTTTCGAAACCCGAGCGTTGAAAGAGCAAGTTACTTCCTCTGAGCGTGTCATAGCCAGTTATATTTATTCCCCTTCGGCAACACATTTTCTTCTTTTACTCGTTTTTTTTGTGCGTGTAAAGAATAGGGTGATGTATATGAAAGAATAGAAGTCTTTTCATCGTCTCCATTACAATCAATTGTCTTCATTAATGACCGTTATCAGCAGCGTTCCAGTGTTTGTCCTGTTAGTTTTTAAATGCGCATATGTATGTGTAATTGGGATGCGAGAAGGGGCTGTTAAAAGGCGTCAGCTTTGATGCCTTCAGCCTGTAGCTTCAATGGTGTACATTGTCTTACCTGAAAGTTTATTAGGCTTCATCCTGTGAACTAAACAAGTTTATGCTGAGTACCGGCCCATGATAAGAGTGTAACTGGGTGCTCCACAACAATAGGATACATAGATCAGACGACGGAATTATAAACCCATTAGTACATAATGTCATTGTTTATTTTGTGTTCATGCGCATATCAATCACAAAGCTTATGACCAAACACTTGAAAACCATGCCGTTTGCATAAGCTGCTGTATATATCTTCCAAAGTGATTTATTCCACTTCTGCTCCCTACTACGTGGAGATCATAAGGGCTAAATCTATTTTGCGCGCACGCACACTTTCACTAAATAAAACACATGAAAATCCCAAATTCTTCAAATCTCGCTTTTATTTGGGATAACTAACACTTTAATCTGAAATCACAGGGTGCTTTCTTGTTATCAATATCATGTTTTGTTGCACATAGGAGCGCTCGGTACCGTTTTCCCATTAACAGTCGAGTGATTACTCCATTACCCTACAACAGCGCGACTACACAACTAGACTTGGCGGACAAACTTGCGAGTCCTTTTTTTCCATTCGCGCCGTGAAAAAATGCTTCCAGTCTGCGGTCCAGTTTTCAGAGTTTCAGGACTAGGCACTAAGGTGCAATTTGCTCCTGATGAACAAGTCTACAACCTGCTGAAACGTGAACAGCTCTTCCATGCGCAGAGGCGCACTGGAGGACGAGGCAGGGGTACTCGTGAGTCAGGCGCAGCCAACAGCGGCTGGCTCTGGTGATTTGATATAACATTATTACATGCGCTCTGTAAGGGGAGGCGCGTCAGGAGGCTGGTGAAGTATATTCTCCTGCTCACGGGGCATTCGCCTTCATTCACCAGACTGCTTAAGACTTTACCGGACAGCTGGAATTTATCTCAATTAAAACGGGGATGAAATTCAGAAGAAGCAGCAAAAACGCGTCTGGATGACAAGCTTGGGGGATCTTATAAAAGGAAACGTTCAATGTGAAGATTGTCTTTTCAAAGGATCCGATTTGATCATAATTTCATTTATTCGACTTTAAAGTTGAGCTCTTTGACACTGTATTTGTCACAGAAGTGTTTTTTTTTTCTTTTAAGATACTTCAACGCCTGTCTTTTCTAGCATTTTTTTAAACGTTGGTGTAATGAGAAGAGGCATGCTGATCCACTGTCTGGTCATATATTACTAAACACAGAAATTTCGGAGGAGAGGAACCGTACAATACCAGATGTGAAATAAACATCTTCACACACACGTTACTTTCTCTGAGGGATGGTACTGAATTTCCTAAACTCAGGAGCAACTGTTCAGCTCCTACTGAATACATTTTTCTTTTTTGGGGGACAATCTAAACTGAAGGGAAATGAGGAACACAGTTTACTGTTTGCTCGCCTGCTCTTTTTACCTGCTGTCTGCTATTGCTGAGGTGAGTAACGTCGCATCACTATAGACGTGACCTACCGTAGCTGCACTGCTCATTAGGTTCTGAAAACTGCACGGCATTGTTAATCAAGTCATTGCAACGCTGTAGACGTTGCTAACAGCTGTTTATTTCCTGCAGATACCTGTTAAGCGAGATGAGATGGTTTATACTTAAGTATATAAGTGAAACAGTTCAGCCCTTAGGTAATTCAACTAATGCGCTTTTGGCCCACCTATTATGTAAATTTGAACGCCAGTATATGTTATTTTTAACGAATGAAACATGCAACGTGTGGAAGGCATATCGATCTTTACAACTTGAATTTCGGAGCCAGTTAAGTATATATACATCACACATTCACTTTCTCTCTTATACAGGGCTGGCAATAAACGCAATTCTGGTCGTTTTGTTTCCATGCCCCATTGTAAAAGGTCGTTTGTATGAAGGCCTTCCAAATAAAGTGCCATCAATACCAAAGAAAAAGTCGATAGCAAATGAAGACTTTTTTTTAAAGTAAAGCGCGTTGCCGTGCTGTTTTCATTATGGACCTGTCGTTCCAAAGCATTTAGCGCTATTAGATTGGCGTTTCAGATATTTTTTGTGCCAAATTGAACAAATACGTCATTTATCGTTTTTTTAAAAAATATTTTTAAGCATAGCACCCCAACTTGTGTCTCGAATACTACTTTCGAACTTTTTTTCACTCGAGCGTTGTAATAATTTTAATTTCTCCCTCGCTTACAAAATCCAGATCTTTGCAACAAGCGCAAGTGGGTGAGCAAATGCCCAACTTTTCCTTGTCGCCTCCAGAGAAGGATGCTACAGCTTTGCAGATCAATAATGAAAACAAAGCGCTGTTTCGGGGAAACGTGAGAAAGGAATGACCGTGGCGATTCTGCACTGTGAATATAGCTGTACTTTTCTCTAATCTGTGTTTTCGTTTTGTTTGCCCCAAGGAAGTAGAGATACCCCAGGAGCTTATTGAAAGACTCTCTCGCAGCGAAATTCGCTCCATTAGCGATCTCCAGCGCCTCCTTGAGCTTGACTCCGTAGGTAAATTCTGCTTTTGTTTTTTTCCCTCCTTCTCTGAACTTTGCTTTCTTTCTGGTAGATGAACGAATGGGGGGTCTGCTGTGTGTTGTGCTAATGTGTTTATAAGTTACTTAACGGCGTAATAAACCAAAGAGCGCAGAGAAGGTCATAAGACACCCGGACTATCACTAGTGCATTCAGCACTTTAACAAATTGTTCATATGATCCTATTCTTTGTTTCACTTGTTAACATTAGCGGCGGCTAAGTTATTTCTGTATTAAAAAAAACGCTTTCTCAGTTGAGTTTTGATCGTAGAGATGTTGCGTTGAGACATCAACTACTGCTCAATTCTGCAGGTTTGCAGCAAGCTTCACCAGCACTTGCTACTAAATGATCGTTTTGTCTTGCAGTTTAAAGGCGCTCCCTGCACTTCGTTCCAGCCACTCACATGACCGTCGTTGGTGTGACGGCTTTTTGTAGGGACCAGGGAACTTAATTAGCTCCAATTAACTTTGAGCTGTGAAGCAGGGGGGAAAATATTCACGCGTAAATGCTTTGCGGAGTATGTGAAGTTTTCAAGACCTTCCTTCAATTATTGCTCCGTGCATAAAACGTATCTGAAAAAGTATAAGAATAAAAGACCTTTGCGTGGAACGTCACTGTGGTATTTGATAGCATAAATTCCTTAAACAGTTGTCACCACAATAATCTTATTTTTACGGCACGGAGGGAAATATGTCGTCTTGTAAAATGAGTACAGAACACCAAGGGCAGTCTGAGTCTTGGACGTGATCCATGTCGGAGCTCTTTTTTTCAAACGATAGATTATGTTTCAGAGTCGCTGCTCAAGATGTTTGCATTCACATGAACCTATATTTACACAGGCTCTCGCCATATATCATTGAGGTTTTCCTACATTTTGGTGTCAGGAATGGCACGTCAAGAAACCATTTAATACGACTGCCGAATGAAGCCCCTTGATATCATTAAGACAAAACCACCGCCAGTGCTTTCACGTGTCCGTAGGTTAGGAGAAAGAGCCCCATATCTGCTTAAATGCAAATTTAAGTGTCAAATAACCGAGGAGTGTATGTGTGTAACTGGCTTATTTATGAAATATTGCATGATATTTTACTAAATTTTCAGTTAATTTAGCACGAGATCATGTTCTGCATGAGTGATCTGTTTACATTGTAGGAAGAACGGATTTCTTTTCGATTCCTGCTTCCGCGTTATAAATATTGCAGTTGCAGTGTTTTAAAGTTGTTGGGTTTTTTTTGCGTGTTCCATTGAATAGCATCCGGGGTTGAAATTGAATGAGGGTGGGGGTATACTAGGTAACGCAACTTGCTGCAATTGTTAGACATACACAGTATGAAGGTAAAACACCAGAAATGTCACTTTCCACGGGCTTCTACAAACCAGTTGGTTAAACGCTTGACCCCCTTGGCCCCTTATGTAGGATAATGTTACTTTTAAGTGTCTATTTACATGAACTGGCGTATGTAAATCAACAGAAAAACAAGGGTTTATTTCAAAGGTCTGTCTCGATAACAGTATTCTTATTTAAAAAATGTTTTATTCATAAAGAACTAGCAGTGTAATGTAGCTTCAAAGCTCCGAATTCTAAAGAGCCTTAAGCAACTCTGGAGTTATGTTTTCTTACTGATTATTTTCCACAAACGCTAATAGCCATGTTATTAGCCTATAGTATGACATCTCTGTACCTGTAGTGTAACTTTATTGTTCTGCATCATATCAAATAGAACTAAGGACGATTTAAAGGACAGCTTTGTTGCCCACTGCTCACATAACATGAGAAGAGGTGTTATAAATCAAAATGCCACTGTCAAAATAGATTAATCTGCTCTAGGACATTTGTTCCATGCTTATTATTAGTGATGCATAAAAATATCAGTACACAGACTGCATCAGTCTTTTCCATTAAAAAGCATTAATAACTGTTTCAGCCACTTTTGTTATAAAAGGACAGAATAGAAAACTTAAAAAGCTGAACAGGTTATTGAGCAAGATCTTCACTGTAGTCTACAGTAAGTGCCATTCTGTGTCAGGCTCAATTGCACAGTCATCTTTTGTGCAGTATAGCACAGCTTCAAGTGGGGGTCAGTTTGTGTATTTTCCTGTAATAATTATGAGAATTAGTGACAGTGATGTGTTTGAGAAATTACTGAGTGTAGAACGAGAAATGACAGGATAATAAATAACTTATTTTCAATCAAATATGATCATTATTGTCCTTTCTTTCTGCCCAGTTCCTGGCAATTAACTTTGGTTCTTGTAATTCTGTTTGTGGGTGGATTTAGTTGTGGTTAAAATACTCTTAGTGGCTGTATGACACATGGTGTTGCACGAAAATTTATTTGTGTGTAACACATTTTAATATTGTAACAGGAGAGAGGTATAGAGAGTCAGTTTGCAATAAGTTTAGAGCATTCTGAGAACCATATTACTGCTTAGATATTTACAATGATCAGCGAGTACTGCTGTTTCGTGAAAAGTCATGGTTTATATCGTATGAACTTTCTTATTCACCACTCTTGCAAAGATTTTGATTCTGTGATTCAAGTGTATCACTATCCTCTGCAACAAGACAACATAGTACAGTCCTTCACAGAGACTCCTGAGTCAAGGGTACAGACACTCTTCTTCTGCTGTGCCATGGTTAAAGCCATCATTTTGATGATCTCCCACATATTTTTAGAAATTCAAAGGTTCACCAGGCTTCTTTATCTAATAAAGAATTAGAATCTCCCTCAGTATAAATCTTACCTTTCATTGCATATGAATTCAGGTGGCTCCACTGTAAATATCCCAGGGCTATCAATTCTGATGATTGAGTTGTTTCACAGAATCTGTGATACTTGGCCAAACACACCTAGCAATCAACATGTTCAAGCACAGTTTTCTCATTAGGTATATTGTTTATGAATTACATTCTAGAGGTGTCCCAAAGGGATATGCACAGTGCATATCTAGATGTTTAAGTTGGGGAAGGTACTGTATGTGTATTTGTATAATATGGGAATGAATATCAATTAGCTCTTGACATTTTGCAATGCCGAGGGGCATTTAACCATCTAAAGAGTCTTCTAGTTCCACCTTTGATGAAATAAAGTCAAAGTTAGCAGTATATATCTGTGTGTATAAATAATGCTGTAAGGCTGCAGCAGTTTTAAAAGTTCTCAAGGCCTCATTATATCGTTCTGAGAAATTGGGAAAATATCAAAGCAGTTGACATATCCTTTACATTTAAGGCTGTTTTTTCCTTGGTTATTTAACTAATTTGGCATGTCATATTTTCCTTCCTCCTTTAGTGGAACACGCTGGAATTATTTGTCCTTTATATACTTTGCTAACTCAGCACTCAGCAATGTTTATTTACATAAGGGAGAAAGTCCTGTAAAACTCTTAATGAAATCGGTAGCTGACAGCCAATTGATGGGTATCGGTAAATTTCCCAAAGTAACGGTTAGTCAGCTAGACTCTTTTGTTAACACTCAAACTCTCATGTCCTGCCAGTCTCCTGTATCGAACAAAGACTGAAAGTGTTATTTCACATCTCTTGTTTCTGGCTACCCTGTGCTTTTCTCAGAGGAAAGGAACCCCCCCAAAAAAAAAAAGTGTTTGCTGTTTCGAGCAAGACTCCCAAAAGAGTTCTCCGGTTGTCTGCATTCCCTTAAGTGACAAGTCCTGTCTCTGAGGTGCCACACACATGTTATTTTAATGGTAAGGTTTCAGGCGTGTGAAAAGGTTAGGGAGTGGAAGTTCTCATGCTGGGTGTTCTCTGGAAGTGACCCAGGCTATTAAACGCAGGTTCACAAACCTTGGCACCTGTCATTCTGCATATCTTTGACAGGAAGGCTGCTCCGCTTTCCTACGCTGCTGTCCGTTTTCTGCAAGTGCTGTGGAGTTATAAGAAAGACAAGCTCTACTCAAAAGAGGGGGACGGGTTACACGTCATGGGTAAACAACTTGATCTGAACATTTAAGGGTAGACTGAGCAACAGTGTCAGACTGAACAATACCTTTCTTCACAGTCGCTGCTAGGAAAATATTTGGACAAGAACCAGGCAACTTAGAAATGCTTTATGTGGAAGACACACAGGAAAGCTCATATTCAGACTATAAATCTCGAGATGGAACTAACAGGGACGTGACCTGTTCTGAACACCAGTTGTGTCTGTTTGTGTTGCCTTTGCAAGTTTTGGGGGTTGATGTCTGTGCAGAAGTCAGGCCCGTGTTCATCTATAAAAAGGTACATTAGTGTTACATGGGGATGTTCACTGTAACTGGAGTCTAATCCTTGTAACACTGAAATCATAACAGAAGCCATAAGCTATAGGTACGCATTGGTCAGGTTAAAATGAAACATTTGTACTGCTTCGCTGTTGCTCTGTAGTTTGAGTCTGAACAGTGTCCAGAAATTCATAAATGAATGTTTCTTATCAATGTAACCATTCCAGAAGGCAGTGTATTCCTCAACATCACACACCAAAAGTATTAAACCTGAGTCACTCTAATGTGATGCAAAATAAGCACTTTTGCCGAGTAAGAATTGATATCAAGTCATTTGTTTTTCATGCTGGAAGCAGAAGTATTGTTCTTCAAGGATAGGCACATACGTTTAAATACACATAGATTTAAATGAACATCATAGTGCCCTGGTCTTCTTTTAAACAAATGTTAATTTGCAGAAATCACAGGGTAGTTGTATTCTACAAGCTTTAATGAATCACCTTTCATAATCCCATGTCTAGACTGAATATTTTCAACTGTATCCTTGTTTTAATGGATTCAGTTTGTATTTCATTTCGTAGAAGTCAGCTTTTTATAGGATGTCTGTTTCCAGTTGTGTTTACGCTTTTTTACACTAAATTAAATTGTCTTCTTTCACCTGAATTGTTGTTTTTCGCTTTTAAGTGCATTTCAAACAGAACCTGAATCACATAAAACATTAACTTTTTCCACCTAACAATATATTTTTCTGTTTTATATGGCAGGGAAAGCAGTATAATGCATTTAATAAATTATTAAATATAATTATGGAGGCAAACCACTAATGAGCTACCTACTTTATGCTCAATAATTACCTGTCAAACCAGTATGCACTCAGATCTTTTTTGGAGTTGATAGGAGTTGGATCTAATTCAGCTCTCTCATCTCTTCACGTTTCCTAAATGTGTTGATTGTACTATTGATCTTTCTGATGTCAAAAGGGATGTTTCATTGATTTCATTTGCAGAAGCTTCAAGCAGTCATTTAAAATGCCCTGATGCCATTTCTCATTGGCTGCACAGTGGGATCTTCTTGTAGGACTGTGCTGTTCATTCCTGCAAAAAAGTATGGATGTACGGCGCAAGAATGTAATGAGAAACGAAAAGCAGGGACAGAAAACAATGCTTTGTAAATCTAGTCATTTGCAAAAATACATATACCAACTGGAATATTCTTTAATACACAGTATTACATACATAGTATGTCCTCCCTTGGTCTGTATTGATGGTTTTTTTTCTTCCATAGCTTTGAATTAATTGTTGTTAGAATATGTTCTGTGAAGTCTGACTCTTTTCTCTGATGTCTGCCATTGTGCGGGCACTCACATGTGAGGCTTCCTGGCAGTCTCAGCTTCCTTCAGATCCACCCATTATAGTTCGGCAGAGCTCGGGTCAGGTGGTTGGAATTGTCAGCCTAGTCTTTTGATCCTTTTCCTGTTTAGCCGTTCAGATGCTGACTTGGCTGTCTGCTTTGGATCACTGTATGTTCCTTATTTTGTACGGCCTAAGTAGCAGGGCAAATAGTTTTGTCATGGTAGCAGTGCAGCTCAACAACTGCAGAGAAGCAAACTCCGGAATTCAGAACTTGAGGAATCTGGACATAATCTCTGCATTGTATGTAACTGCCTAGTGCAAACTGAATTCTCAAGATTTTATCACCATCATTTCGGAACATGATACAGTATGACTATATACAGTACCTCTGCTGCATACTGCTCATTCACTGCTCATCTTGCATCCCCTAAAATGTTTTGTTTGTGAAAGAGAGCAAAACTGGTGGCAAACTCTACCCACATTATCAGCTACAAACATGTCACATCATACAGACTGACTGACAGATGTTTAAATATAAGGTAAAATCAGGAGGCAGGCAGAGAAAAAACAAAACAAAAACCGAGATGAGTGCTGTTTTGGCTAAATTTGAAAGTAAAAGTTTGACATTTTACATTTAATGAATATTGTGATTTTTTTTTGTCATTTCTTTTTTTTGGTTACTTCAGGGAGTGAGAATGAAATTATTCCAGAATCCAAAGAGAGATCACACAAGGATTATTCTGCAAGCCATGCTGATTTGAAGAACTCACAGACATTAGTTAGAAGGAAGCGAAGCATCGGTAAGGAATGGTCTATAACTGGTGTCCGTAAACAAACTATTGTAGCTTTTAATTTTTCTCCTTTTAGAGCAATTGAAAAATCATTCCATAGCGGCCAAATCAGATTTTCTTCTAAAAAGATAACAGTGACTAAACATACTGTAAAAACATTTCTTTGCATTTATTTCAAATTACAGTCTCCCACTCTCCTTTTTGAAATTGTATACAGTTGTATGGGCTTGTAGACAACTTGTAGAGAGCCCCGCCCACCCCCCGCACCTTCTAATGAAAATGTATTTACAGACATTAGTGGGACAAACTCAAGCTTCAGGCAGCTTCTTTTTAGCTGTGAACTCTGAGATTTCTGTGCACATGACAGGAGAAAAAAATATATATGTATCCCCGAGCTAGGAAATTCCTTACATTCATCTTCAAGACACAGCTTGTTAAGGACTAAACTAGATTACCGGTACCTTCTGTAATGCTGTACTTGGGAACAGGCATGAAAGTACATCGGATCTAGAGACCAAGTGAAATTAAGTGACATCAATTTGTTGTTGCTGACCGGCAGTGGTCCGTTTTGGTGTGGTGAACCTGAACAAGTGGGATTCAGCAAATCCTCGGGACATGTATTGCTTGTCACAGTGGATAAATATAGACTGCCAGGGTATTTATAACAGAGCAGTGGTAGAGGGGACAGAATTTACTACAAGGGACCAAACTGGCTGTTACTGGGGCGCATTTCCTGTGTGCAGAAAGAAGGAACGGGCAGCCTTTCACCCAGAAGTTTCTGTTTGTTCTTTCTGTTTCTGAGAACTTCTATGAAGCTAAATGCCAAGTCCTTTATAGTTTTCTGTTTTGTGTTCTGTGTAGGACGGTCTCTACCTTCCTTTAGGGCAATTTGATGAAGGATGTTTTGTGATAATAATGGAAGGAATATTGTTAGCTCCCTGCTCATGTATTATCTGCTGCCTAAAGGAAACCTTGAATTTAGCTGCTGCTTCCTAAGAGCACTATTTCACATATCTGTCTTTCATATTAAACCGTAGGTTTCTCTGTTTCCAGCTCACTAAAGCACTACTTTCTCATAAAGTAGTATAATACATTAAAAATACTTATTTTTTCAAGTCATGCCAAAGTATATTGAGGACTGAATTTTAAATATGGTAATAAGCCTGAGAATTGTTTGTGGAAGATCCCAATAATTTAAATATTGGACATGGTTAATATTGGGCATGGTTATCGAATCCTTAAAATTACTAAAGCATCATTAATGTCAATAAAACTTGATTTTGTTACCCATCAAATAATTCCTAGAAAGGGTCCGCTGCCTGTTTTACTAGACATTGTATTGTTAAATAATATAATCCTGAGAAATTAAGACGATTGTGCAGATGAGGTCCTCTTTTACCTTCACTTCGTCTATTATGTAATATGCAGCAGTTTTTTTTATCCAGTTCTTTGAATTTAAATGGAAAACAATGACAAAACTAGACAAACTGCACAGCTACCTCTGTGCTTCCGTTGAAACTCGCTTTGTGAAACGTGGTGATTTGACAGGGCAACAAGTCTTTTACAGTTCCAAAGAAGTGCTGTGTATTTCTCTATCAGCAAGATTTTTTTGTATATACTGGCTGACACCCAGGAATACAGCACCATACCCTTAGGGCTGTTCATAATATGGTCAGAAAGTACACATACTGTATGTGCTCTTAATGAGCCTTTGTCGATGCAAGAAACACCTGAATCGCAGTGCACAATGCCTTTTGATTTTTCATGCAACAAAACAGGAAGGTATTTACACTAAGAAATGCTTTTCTTATCAATATTGAAAACCCACAAAGCACGCTCTTCTTAACGCAGTGCACGTGACTGACCATCACCTTCTCCTCCTCCACTTTCAGAGGAAGCTGTCCCAGCGGTGTGCAAAACCCGGACAGTCATCTACGAGATCCCGCGCAGCCAGATCGATCCCACCTCCGCCAACTTCCTGATATGGCCACCCTGCGTGGAGGTGAAGCGCTGCACGGGCTGCTGCAACACCAACAACATGAAATGCCACGCGGCGCGGAGGCATCACAGGACGGTGAAGGTGAGGAAAGGCCGGCCGGGGCTGCCCCCTGCTCTGGGACGCCCCACACAGGTGCCTCTGCCTGGTCCCGAGCCCAGGCGGACTCTGAGGGGCAGAAAGCGAGACTGGTGCAGTCGCCAGGGCAGCAGCTGCTAGGTGGCGCTGGGACATATTAGCTCTGCTTTGATCCCGGCTGGTGGAGGTGGTCTTGAGGCTACAGCAGCTGTCGTTCAGTGGCTCCCCTCCATTTCAGAATCCCCTTTTCTGTCATTATTTTTCAATACTCCAGATCACTTTCTCAGCTTTTCAGTCTTTCCATTGCCCCACACGGACCAGTTAGCTGCCATTTTCTTGGGGGGGGTTGCTTGTGATTTACAGTCTAGTGTGCTGTGGCGTTCAAACACCACCGACGACTGGGGGAGAAGAAGACACAAAGTTATTCTTTGGAACACCTCAAAATGACAACTCAGCGCTCGGAAAAATGGTCAGAATTGTCCAGATTCAGTGGGCCTTGATCACTAAAAGGTTCCAATTCAATCAGACATGTCTTATCCAAAGGCTGGGGGATAGGCATTTCAGCACCATGTTCATTAACCACAGTAAGTTCATTAACCATGTGTTACACACATTACAATTAAGATTATGGGTTCATTAGCATCTGGTAATTTGTAAAATGCTTACAATTCCAATGATGTGGAAAGATAGCACTAATGAGGGTAATGATTATGCCCAAAGATTATGTCGAAAAGAATTCACTACACTTTGTAGCCATAAGACATGCTTTGATTTGTGTGCTATGCATTATTATTATTAAAGTTGGGAGGAAGCAGAAAGATTCAGAGCCCAAGGTGAGGAGTCAGAGGAGGACATTCTTAATACAGGAGCAGATTGAGCACAAATATAGCTCTGGCTCTCTTTGGAGTCTTCTCATTTTCAGGCTTCCCAGTCTTTTTTAAGCTGTGAAGGTTCTTCAGATTCACCAACATTATGGAGAAGAGCTGCATAGTACTTCTTTCAGGCTAATGGCCTTCATGGAACATTCCTGTGGCAGCAAATGTTTGTGCCTTTTCTTTTAAAATACAACACATTTCACAGCACCTTAAATTTGCTTATTGTCAATAAGTACAAAATAAGTAAGCTTTCTTGACACATCTTCAATCTGTACTCCTTCTGTTATTGTCTGTGGTTCCTATGTGTGGTGTAAATTCCTTAAGAAGTACCTTATTTTCACCCTGCCCTTGTCTCGTGGCACGTTTTAACAGCAGTGTTTTGCTGAAATTCTAAACTGGTCTTTTTCAAGATTTAATCGCCTGTTGTGGAGAAACTGTAGTTTTTGTGTTATACTCAGGCTCTCTTAAGTGATCTGTTTGGTCATGCGCCAGTGAGACATTACCTTTTGTCATGCAGTACTTCACAGGACCAGGCAAGGGAGACACTAGAGATGCAGACTGATAACTCTAACAGCTTAACTGCAAGAAATGTCTGAGCAGGCTGAAATGGGGTGGATCCCCGTGATAATTCTAGGAAAAGCGTTGTTATGTTTGAAAAGCTCCCAGTTTGGGATTTTTCCCCGAATCTGCCCCCTCCTCCTTGGGCCTTCCTTTTTCTGGCAGCCAGTTGTATTTCAAAGGCAATGCAAAGACAGGTCAGCTAGGACAAGCCGTTCTTTGTAGGTCTTGTTTTTTAGGCTGGCCCTGGCCGTCATAAACTGAATCATAGGACACCGGCTCGATCTGATTCATTTTCAACTGCCCGGTCTTCCTTTGATATAATGAATTGTTTTAAGAGTTCAATGGAAGCTTTTTAAGCGTCTGTGCAAGGGATCTGAATGCCATTATTCAGTAGACCATGCAGAGGAAAAGCTAGGCGGGCCCATAACTGGTGGTTTATGTGGGTTATTCTCGGAATGTAGTTACATATTGGTGTTTTTGTGTCTCTCTGATGACATGATCTTTGATATAATAAGGTCCCTTCAGGAGATTAAGTATTAATAGAGCCTGCTTTCCACTGAGGTCAAGGCATTTCATATATGAAGGAGAAAAGCTTTATTCTGAAAGGTCAGGGCCTGATGTGGTAGACATAGCATTTGGTTAAGACACTCAAGATATTTGTTTAAAGAACATTAATTCCGTGCCAAGTTCTGATTCTGAAGGGGTCAGTGTTTTAGATTTTTTCAAAGATAAAAACATTAGCCCGGTTCTTACACTTTTTATACAAGGAAATAAATATATTTTTTTCTCCATTTTTAAAATAATATTTTGTGGATATACAGTAGACAGCATTTGTCAGTTTTCATTTTATTGACCTAAAACCATGTCTGTGCAAGCAAGACATCTACCAGAAATGATCGCTCTAGGGAACATTACACTGAAGCCGGTGTACAAGGCCATAGTATGCTATGCAGATAAGTATTTCTCAAAGGGAACATTAGCAGGGCGTGTAACACAATTCTCAAGAATTTGCTTAATAGCTTTCAGAAAGCTTTTAGATAATTCAGCACAAATTGTTTTGGGAAATAATTAAATACATGACTAATACAGCAGAAGGCTTCTTCTGCGTCGATTGGAAAATGGCTCTCTTTGCTTTGCCAAGGGGTCGCTCACCACAAGACTACAGCTATCTCACCCTGTCATTGTATGTCATCGGATACATTAGAACACGTTCCTGCAAGATGATGAGCTTCCCCTTATTCCCATTAAGGTGCATCCTCTCTTTCAATCAAGGAGTCACTTATCGGAGCACTTTGGCCCCAAGGGTCGGCCGCTAACCCCATTCCCCCCTCCATCACTCCTCGGTGGAACCGTTCCGTTTCTTCAACATTTCTGGTTGATTTACGTTCCGGGGTTTCCATTTGATGTACAGCGGGTGACCTCGAAGGAAATAGGCAGTGTCTCATACCAGAGCAGTGTATCCTTTGGTGGATTACATCTAGTGTAACCTAAGGCGTGGCTGTAGGTCCCTGACCTTCCAGTTCTTAGTCTGGAGGGGCTGCCTCTCAGTGCTGCCGCTGTGTCCTACTCATGTAACCACATTTTCTCCATACTGCCACTCCCGCTACACTCTGTGTGCTATTTTCTTCTTTCTGTCTCTAAGTTTACTGTCCTTAACTATTTTACTGCGGCCTCCAACAGCCCTATTTTAGGCGCAAGTCAATAAAATGAGCCAGTAATTGCTAATAGAAGGGACCTCGGAGTCTCTTCTGTGTTGTTAAATAATCCTGTAGACTTCTCTTTGTATACTTCTAAGGGTTGACATGGTGTTCTCAACTTTCCATGCTTTAATGAAAGGGTGAGAGGAGTACCTGGTAATAGTATATGATTATCCTCATGTGCTGAAGCGCTGAGACAGAGTGCTACAGAAACATGTGAGCACTATAAAATGGAAAATACAAAAAAAAACATATCTATTAGTTTGGAGCAGAAGCAAGGCCATTAATTACAGTGTCCCCGACAGCTGGTGTTTAAGGAGATGAAACAGCATGGATTTCATTATATCCCCCTTGTGCTTTGACTTGCCAAATGTGTCTTTAGTTTTTCAGATTTGCCTCTGTGCTACATTTAACCGCTTTTGCCCTGGGGAACGACAATATAAAAGTAGGATTATTGGGTTGTAAAAAAAGGTCTTGAAGTTTGATGGTCTTTATACTTCGAATATTTTGGCCACCAAATCCAGCGAGTCTAGCTGCTGAATTTGAATTTTCCAAAACTCACTCGTATCTGCTAAGGGTAAATACTCAGAGGTTGCCTGATTATTTGAACATTTGTATATTGTTTTCATCAAGAGGCATCCCAAAACAAGAAACAGGTAGGTTAACACACCTTTGAACCAGAAGTGAAATTCATAACCCTAACATTTGAGTTCGCATTCATTTAATTCCAGTATGTTTTAGTAGGGAGCTGAGTCAGTATACGCAGGCTGCAAAGTAACAAGTAAAGGTTCATTCTATGCTGAAATGCACTGTTTCTTTTCTTTATCTTTCAGTGTGGAATGAGCCTTTACTTGTCCCTTTGCATTTCATTCCTTTAGCTCACTCTACAGAAGGACTGGACAGCAGGACTGAGGAGTTGTTCCGCCATTTCCACTGCAACACGAAAGTTGTATTAGCTGGATTATTAGCTGTTGATTCAAGTAGAGTCTGAATAATTGAATTGCAGAAAGTCAAATGTTGGTTTGACGTCTCAACTGAAAGGTGAAACCTTCTTCAACATAGTGTCCCTTTTTATCATAAGGGATGCAAAGACCCAGTTCACAGGGAACGGAGACACCTACTGGTTCAAGACCAATACTTTGCAACCCAGTTTTTCTCAGATGTATCCTCTCAGATGAATCATCAGGCCGAGATCTAATGAGATCAGGCTTCAGTGCTAGTAGCTGTGGGGCAACATGGAGAGCATCCCACTGACCTTTAAGTGGTAACGGTTGCAGAATCTGTTCTGCTATGAAGTGTAAAGTGAATCCCAGACTACAGCAGTCCAATTTCTGTCAAAAAACAAACGAAGGGAGGAGAATGAATATGGAATGAATGAATATTCAATATGGATTAGGAGAATGAAAAACTGAACCATTTAACTGTTCACTGACTGAAGTCAAACCGTCTGTTACTTTGTAGTTTCTTTAGTCTTACTGCAGGATGCAGAATGGAGAGTATGAAGCTCTAAAATGTTCAATAATAGTATGTGTTGGCTGGTTAAAGGAATAGTCAAAGAAGCTGATTCTTCAAGTGGAAAATGTAACACAAAAGACTCTTTAAGTGTTGTAGAGCACCATATCACTTTATTATATTTGTTACTACACTTACAGCATTAACATGACTGCAGATCTTTAGGACTGGAAATATACTGGGTGTATTAAAATGAAAAGAGCTCTGTGATGTCTATATGTTTAATTTATGTTGTTGACATGTCCTGTGGGTTATGTTTTGACCAAGATCTGTTTTTGAATCTATGCCGGCAGCTGTTTCAGTATATTTAAAGTGACCTTGATCTTGTACCCACCATAGGTCTTTTTTCCTCTCCTGGGTAACAGGCAACAAAGTCAACAACACATCATTAGAGATTATGAGACTTTTTTAAAACCCAAGCCACTTTAATAATTACAGATTAAGTAGTGCATCAGCATCAGGAACTATGAATGTTCATTCTGACAGCATTTCTTGTTGTAAGAGTGGTCTAAGGGAATTAATGTACAGTACATGGGACTTTTTGTTCTTGAAATGCTAGGCACCCTTTAAATTTATATATGAAAGGGGTCTCTTTTTTACTACACATCATTTTAGAAGAGACGTTAAAGAATATGACGGTGTTTTTGCACAAATTGCACATATAAATCCAACCAAAACAAATTTTAAATATTAGGATCTTTTTAGAAATTGAACAAGCAGATGATTTAGTCGAAGCAAAATGACTTCAGCAGAGGTAAGGTATGGAGCTTCTTTGCCTTGTAAGACAAAGCTGCCTATTTGAAATTACACAGGCTTGGAGAAATTTGCAGGAGGCCAAGTGGGTTAGCGAAAGATTAATGGGAAGCTAGTTAATCAGAAACTAAAGTACGCTCACCTGCACTGGAACTGTTAGAAATGAAGCAAAGGCAACCATTTTAAAATTGTATTAATAAATTAATTAAGAAATAAGTATTGCATATTTACAAAAGTTTCTTCATAAACGTCTTGCAAGAATGACCATGTTGGCATTTGTTAAGTTTCCTTTGATGATCCAAAACATTGCTTCATGAATCAGCATTTCAATATTTTCATATTAGTGAGAAAATATTATCTTTATATACAACATAAAGTCTTCTGGAGTTCAAGTGGAGGTATTTTTTTGGAAAAATGTTTTCTGGTTCTAAAAGTGAGCTAATACCTTTTACTACGAACACATCGTAATTCACTTTATAACAAAATATGTACAATATGAAGATTAAATTTGAAAAAGTAACTGTGTCATTATCTTCCAAGTCTTCCATTTTTATTTTTAATGAAGTGTTTTGTGCTTCTTTGAGGCAAGCTACGATAGGAGTATTTTTCAGTAAAGCTTTAAAACAGGCTTGGAAAGAAGTTGAGGGTGTCTGGTAGACTACATTTTTAATAGTAAATGGAACTCCTTTGAAATCTGATAGGGTGAAAAGAGAGAAGGAATCAATCTATGACCAGACATCGGTCTGAAAGCTGTGTTCTTCATAATGAGATTGCTGGACAGTAAAGGCAAAAGTATTATGTTTAAATAACCCATGAACATACTCTTCTCAGACGTTTTTCATAGTAGTCATAGTTTACTTTGGGTACACAAGTTCAAATAAATGTACATATTTTTTAATTACAATTACATGTTCAGCACAGCTTTCATAACTTTTATCACTCACCACACTAAATTGAAAACAAACCTGGTTTCATTTTTGTCTGGTGATGTTGTTCCCAAGAGGTTTGGGTCTTTAGTTCTGTTTCATCATTATGGTGTACTATGTGTAACAGACCTTTTGCAAATGTCCCATAAATATTTTTGTATCTTGTTGCTCATTTGCCCTTATCTATTATCTGTGCATTTTGTCTTGCATTGTCAGCATATTTACTGTAGTAGTATTTAGATGGGAAATCCTCATTCATTTTCCACAGACAATGAGCTTTACAAACGAGTCACTTCGGGCCGCTTTCTGATTTCGTCAGTTAATGTAAACCTTAATTCCTTGAGGCATATCAGATATCATTTTATAACTGCTCCCAGATTCTTTCTCAGACTGAAGGTTCCAAGCCTTGAATTATAGCTTTCTGGTATAAATAGTATGGGCTGTATTCTGACTTTGAAGCTGCCCTGCTTATTTTTCGGGGTAAAAAAATAAAATGTTGCTTTCAAAGGACTGGAAGCATTGTGCTGCGACAGAGACGATGAGACGAAAACATATTGCTGTGACCTGCTACTGACCTCTGCAACAAAGCATTCTTGCATGTCAGAGGGCAGTTTTAAGCCTTTTTTGTATAAATCCGACATCCCTGAAAAATGTGTTATAGTCCACAGCTTCATGCATCTAAAGGACTTTTGTTTGCCATCCCAATGAGACCAGGCCCCACTCCGTGTTGACCAAGCGGGCCGGCCTTGTGATGTAATTTGTACAGCAGCTCTTGATCAAATGCGGTTTCTGGTGGTGGAAGTGGCAGACGTTTATCTGTAATACCCTGACTGAAGAAAAATGCCTTAATGCGTTTTGAGCTTCATTACTGAGGGCACAGTGATTGGCAAACAGTTAGGCAAAACTAGGAACACTTTCATATTTACTGTCCAAGGCTGTCAGGAGCGAACGGACACATCTGCTGCACTACGATTCTCTTCAGTGATTTCTTCTGACTTACACTGTGTGCTGTTTTCGCTGACCTACAGTTCGTGCAAAGCAGCAGTTTAATTCAAACACAGCCTGAGCCCATTTTGTGCTCTGCTGCACACAAATGTGTCACTTTGCTTTGTTCACATAATAATAGTGCTGATAACACGTTACTCATACTCATAACCCAAATTATTTTGCCTATGTATATTATGCTGTGTGTTGCACATTACAATATCCTTATTTGCTACGATTTTGGTCCCAGTTCAGGGTTTCTTTATATAACATAGTAACCCCTTAGCTGTTATTGCTGCGAATCCAGACCACAGAAAGCATATAGATTCCAGTGTGCACCTTTGACCTGTACCTTTCCGTAGTCTGTGAGGCCTGATAAGACTGTACACAAGCAGAGGGCAGACACTATTGTGAACTATTTGCTTGTGGCATTCTATTTCTCCTTTCCTTTTCCTTTTTCTTCTGTGAGCCGCTGAAAGACATTAGGGAACTATTAAACATTTTTTTTTCCCTGATGATAAATTAAATAAGACTAAGCTGTTGTTCCAAAGACCAGTGGCAGCTTATGAATTTAGGAAGCCGAGAGGAAACATAAGGACGCACAATGACCAACAGACATTGCGTGGGGAATAAATGAAAGTGAGCTGTAGATACACTGCCAAACGGGTTAGATGGGCTCATTGTGGTCTTGTCGTGTTTGTAACCTTTCCTTTGTTCTCTAAATACTGTATATGTGTACCCCCAAAACATTCCAGTGTTTCTGAGCCCCTGCATGTTTTTCAGATTGCAGCTCTGTTGTCATTGTTGCATACTCTATAGTGATGTCAGGGATCCAAGGGAGCAACTGTTTCTTATGATGTCTGAGTATACATGAATATACATTATAACTTATGATCACCGTTTGTTTCAGAGCTTCAGAGCACAGGTTTGTGATGTTTTGAATCACGGGGTGTGTTGTTTTGTTAAATACTTCAATGGTTTCTGTGCAGAATTACCTTTAGCAAGCGTGTCTTCCATATCTATTTTTATTCAAATGAAGAATTTCATGGCAAAATAAAAGAATTCATGATGCACACGCCAAGCCACAATCCCATCGTGCTATGTGGACGGCAGCACTATCATCTTGTAGTTAGATCTCTTCAGATTCAGATTTGATTCTGATAAAACGGACCTGTTCAGTACTGGGATGGGAGACATCTAAGGGAAACCAGGTTGCTACCCACTGTAGACCAGTGGGTGGCTCTTTACTCTCTGGACCAGAGTGTTCAAACCATTACTCCAGTATAGTGACTAGGATTCCATGACACTGTTCCTCATAGTAGGGGTATTAACACTCTGACCTTGTGCAATCTGGACTGGTTGAAATTCCCCCTTAATTCAACTGGAGAAGAAGTTTATCTTTTCTCAACACTTCGTTTCAGCACCTGGTCTGCTGTATAGTGGGGCTACTGGCTCAAAGTCACTTCCGCTAATCACTCAGGTGGGGGCTGCACTTCAGTTGTGAAGTAAGACATAGGTCACCTCCTGAATATAAAGTGCGGCATAAATATAAATAATTGCTATTTCTTTGAAATTTACTACCAATTCATTCAAATCTGGCATCAAAAGTAACATTTTATAAGTGACAATGGTAAAAAAAAGTGCCTTCTTGGACTAAATGGAGTCAGAATGAGGAAGATGGTTTATAACTTGTACTCATTGAAGAGGAATTCAGGAATTATAGCCAGATTGTTTTCAACATGGTAGTCACATCACTAGAATGCTAAGTCTTTAAATTGGGCTGCTGCTGTGTTTGGCTTTTTAAGTAGTTTTCTCCCAACTTGTTATAGCAGGGAACTATTTTTTTCAAATGGAGGTGTTCATATTCCTGTCTTAAATCAATATTAGCAGCACTAGAATTTCTCTTCCCTTCTTTGTGCACTGCTTTACACTGGACATTTTGCGTTGTTTTGATTTTCACTCAGTATTTTCCCTTTTTAAATTGAGAAGCACAGTTCAGTTCAAGCCATTTTGTTTTAGGATAGCATAACAATATATAGACTTTGATTCTTATTTGTATAGGTTTTATATAATAATGTTAATGATGAAGAACAAATGACGAAGGCAAAATGGATGGGATAGGTAAATGTGATGGCTTATCCTAATGGCTGCTCATTTAAGGTTTACCTGATCACATTTATGAAGTTTCTTGTCAGTGTGAATTAAGGATTTCTAAATGAGGGTTTTGTTCTCTCCACAAGCTAAACTCTATTAATAAAGTTGTCAAAGTTGTTGTAATTGTGAAAATGCAGGTGGAGGCCATAAAAAATTGTTGTGGCACTTTATACTGTACATTTAATTATATAGCATATTTTAAAATGAATAGAAGGAGAAAGATCTCTTTAGCAAAGGAACTGACAGTGACTCACCACACACCCCATACTAATGCAGTATCAGCACAATGATCTATGTGTATATAAACAGACATATTTGAAGCAGCATTCATTTTTAATATATTACTTATACATTATTTTGACTTTTGACCCTTCTTTGAACTTTTCTTTTATAGTTATGTTGGGGCCATTGAAATGAGAGATGATCTCTTGCAACAGTGAATGCATTCATCAGAGTGCAGTAAAGTGTCTTGCTAACCAATCCTAATTAAAATATACCGTCTGTTAAGGATTTAAAACATTCTTCCCAATTTAAATACCTAGTCAGCTGTTCAGCAAGCTAGTTCATTCCCGGTGTAGACATTTTCCAACTGTTAATATTCTTTTTTTTTCGTACAGGTGGCCAAAGTTGAGTATGTCAGGAGGAGACCCAAATTAAAAGAGGTTCTTGTGAGATTAGAAGAGCATTTGGAATGTGTCTGTATACCACAGCATCATGTCACAGAGCACACAGAGGCAGAAACAGGTAATTCACCTTTTATTCTAGTTCTCATTTGCATATGGTCCAAACCACTGTCTTTACAGTTGTACGTGTTTATTAGCATTTCACAAATGTATCCCACATCATGTGTCTGAAGATGCGTGGGGCAACTTTCTGAAGAAAGGGATTTTCCCTTCTTTTTTGTCTTAAGTTGCTGAAGCTCCTCTTCTAAAGGCGTTAGAGCTGTATTGCATTTGCAGTTCATCTCCAAAGCTTTAGTAAAATAAAGGTTATGTAACCCCTCAGGTAAAAAGGTCCTCAGAATTGTGAGTGATTTCCAAACGTTTGGTTTTGACCCTTGGAGATAATTTGCAGTCACCTCAATATTTGGTATGGACAAACTATCCCATGCTGGGAGAGCAGAAGAAGATTTAAAAATCAATACCTCATCAAGAAGCTTAACAACATTACATGTGTATAATTTACTATTGAGAAGGGTTGATGTGCAATGAAGACCACATTTACATGTTTTTTTCCCTCTGCTTTTGCACAGAGTTTAAAAGAGGCCCCTTGGTAGTTGGGGCAGAGTCCTGCTCAGCTTTGCAGTGAGATATTTTCACAGCTCCTCCTATCTCAATGACCCTCCACCCCTGCGGGTGTCCCTTTGTAACCTTTGTATCTGTGTTAAAGTAGTACATGTGGAATCTTTCATGCTTAGGAGCTGTTAGCCTCAATGTACTTAGTGCCTGGTACACTCTTCCACTGTTTGATAAGACTCTTGAATGCAGTTTTTGACACCTGTATTTTTGCTTGCAGTAAAATATAGTTCCAGCCTGTTAGTGCTAACAGCTTTTCTATTGATAAGTGGTGCTTTTTTAACTCCATTTTTATAAAAGCATTAAATGAATAAACAGAGACAAACAAGTTTGCTCACACTTATACTGAACAATGGTGTCATATTTCAGTTTTAAAAGTGGCCTTAGCCTTTATTTTCAAGCTTGGGCAGTGAGTTTTTACCCATATTGGGTTGAGATAACATAGGTTACAAGATGTTTAATTAAAATAATGTAATCTGGATTTAGTACAATCACCACTAAAAGTGGTCAAACATATATCTTTGCTGCTCAGTTCAGTTATAGGTGTCTTTTAGTATGTTACATGAAAACATTTATTATGGAATATCTATTATATTACCATTCTTCAATCTTTCTTGTAGAAACTATACATAGAGAATCAAGTGGGATTACATAAAACATACAATACATATTAATGTGGAAATTTATACTGATACCATTTGTCTCCAATAAAGCGATCATAATGGAAAATATAAAAAATTATTTAACGTGGCAAATTTGTGACCCAATTTCACTGATGAAAATTTAATCATAGATTAAATGTTTGTTTTTCTTGTCACATTAAAAACACATGTGTCACCCAAAACGCTCGATAGGACTGGTCAGTTCTGATGGCAGTGGCTTTTAGACCATAGCTCTACTGCCATGCATGATGGTGTGAATTGAAATTGCTCCATTTTCTAACAAACAGGACTATTAAATTAGCTAATGAACCTTCTTATTGTACGTCAGTCTGATGTATATCATCAGCCAAAATGGTGACACCAGTTTCCAAAGGCTTCCTGCTGTTCAGAAGGTAGTTCTGGTGCATGATCAAAAGCTCTCCGATCTGATAAAAAAAGAGCTGCTGAACTGATAGTCATCCAAGGTATTTATAGCTTTCTGTCTATATTGAACTGAAATGCATTTCCCTGGGGCACTGTTTTAAACCAGCCCCGCCCCCTCTGTTTACAGGGCGAAGTAGGGCCACAGGTAAAAAATGGAAACGCAAAAAGTTATAACGCAACAAGGACTTATTGCCGACATAAAAAAGCTAAAAGTCCCTTGGACCTGTGTGCAGTACAGGTAGGACTTCACATGAAGGGCCATAAATCAAAAGCCAGTGCAAGCAATGAAAAAAATACAATCATCTGATAGCACTGCGCAGGCCTCAGAATGGTCCTGTGATTTTCGCTCTGCTCTCACTCTACGGCTGCTTTGAGATCAGATGTGATGTGCTTTGGTGATCCTACCTGCTGGCAAATTCTTCTGAAGTTTTTCTTGTGTGTGTGTGTGCTTGTTAGCGTACTCCTTTGGCCTCCTTGTTCGCTCCCTTCCTTCACTGATTCGAAGGAGCTGCGGCTCAGGCTTAGAATCTTACCCATCCACCTCCAGGAACCGTTCATGGGAATATGAGATTCCCACCTTCAATGAATACCAAAGCAGCACTCTTTATATAATCAGTGTCTAGAACTGATCTAAGGGATATAGGGCTTTGTTTTTTTCTTTAATCTTTCAGACAGCTTTTGGCAAAGGCATAGATTCTGATTGTTGTGGTTTGGAAACTTGATTAAGCCACTCCTTAAATAAATTCAAATTGTTGTGAGACATTAAGCAGCACTGTGGCAGTCAGGGGCCGAGTATACTGAAACTTAAGTGTGCTAAAGACACCTGTTTAAGTATAAAGCTGAGATTATCTTTCGTTTTGGCGTCTTCTGCCATTGTTATGATTCCATTTCCAAAACTCAGTACTTCAGAGAAAAAAACCCTTTTCCCGAATGAGCTTCAGCTTGTACAGAAAATCGTTTTGGGAACTTGCTGTTGGAAAGTTTGCAGTGGATTTTGGGTGCTTCCACAGGTTTCTGTAACTGTAAATTTGTAATTAAATTGGTAAGAAAATCACCTTCTGTGGTCTTGCATGTGCACCTTTAAATTACTTCCACAGAATTATTACGTTACAAGTCTTTTTCCAGATTCAGAAAATGCTACTACTTTCCCATGCATTGATTTTCGTCTAGTAAATCAGAAAAACTTTATTTTACAATATACCATGAGGTTTATTTAGAAATGTTTTATTACTTGTATTATAGTCTCTTATAAATGTATAGTGGAAGCATTTTTTTTCATTTGATTTGTCCTTCTAACGATTAAGTAATCAATTTAAATCAAAGCTGCATTATTTTGTGTTGTGTTGATGTAGTTGATGATAAGCGTTTAACATCAAACACTGAACTCTGAAGTTTAAGATTTCTGCCTTCTTAATGATTTAACAGTTTCATATTTTTGAAACAAAAGAATAGATTGTTTTTCTGAGACTCCCACAGCTGTTTTGGTCATCTGTGTACTATACTTTTCTTTTTCCAGCAGATGTGAGGTGAAAATGACTAACCGAAGGATGACCGTCAAGGGGAGTGATGCAGTCTACTCTTCAAACACCCTAAAACAAACTGTCAAAGGTGCTTTCTCACAGTAACAGTAAATTGCTCCAAAATGTGAAACCGACAAATCAATATTAATAACAAACTACTCGTCTCACGGACAAACAGCGGATGAACAGAACAGAACAATTTTTGTACTTGGAAAATGAAATAACTGATTAAAAATGAAAAGAATAGTGGCACTCTGGGACTATACAACCATTTCCTTTCAGGAGAGGTAAAGAGAAGAACAGCACATTGTTGGAGCTGGATGAGAAGAGGAGAGGAATTTGAAGGGAATAAAGGAGAAACACTGGAGTAGTCAGAGGTGCTTGATGGCCAGAAACCTTGCTGCTTTCTAACAGACTTTAATGGACTTCACGCGTACGAAGCAGAGATGGATAAAAGCCATTTGGAATCTGCAGAGCTGCTGTGGGACATTCTTGTTGAGTGGTTTAAGTCTTTTCTTCATGGGAATCCTTAAACAGACAGCTGGTTTTGTTTCAGCATCAAGGATTTTCTTAAACAAAGCATTTCCTTTAACCTTTCCTAACCCTTTTTTATTATTTGGGGGGACAACACGAACAATAAACCAGAAAGGTTGAGCGTCCAACCCTAGCGATTACTACCAGCAAATGCCATTTCACACTCTGTTCTTATGGCTGAACCACTTGCTCTGACGTTTCAACATCGACTCCGGCCTATGTGTTCTCCTGAGGGTCCATTGGCAGTTTTCTGTAGTGATATTCACAACAGTCTCTCCATCATTTCGGTTCTTGGCATTTTTTTGCTCATTCTTTTCCCAGTTACTCACACGTGCTTCTGTGCGACCTGTGTGAAAAACAAAGTCTGTTTTCTGACAAACTGCTTTGCTCGGCAGAATACCGACTACAAATATTTGAAAGATGGGGAAAATTCTTTATTTTTGGTAAAATGTTATGCTTACATGTATTCAACAGGATTTGTTTTCTTGTCTTCAAATGGTTGTATTTTTATCTAAAAAAGAAATCCGTTTTTTTTAAACATCCCAGTGAAATATTTAATATGCTCTTCTTTAACTTAATATTGCTTCAATTACACATTTCATTTACCGTCTTTTTGCTTTGAGTTTAAAGTCTCAGAGTTAAATATGATGTAATACTCAGAAAAAAAAACTAATTTCAAAACCTGGTCTGTTGACTCACGCTGGGGAAATGTTTTAACATTGTATGCAGGCTCATATCAAGTAAACAAACCATTACCATCACTTCTCTGGCTGATTATAAGCTTTGTTGTGTAAATTTCACATATTTTACAAATCAAAAGCAATAGCTCAGTTATTTAGGCTTACAACCCTGCAAGGATAATTAAAAACCTACATTACCTTCAATGACATCAATATAGTGTAGTTCCCACTAAAAAGAGCAGAGGGCTGTTTTCACAAACACATTTCAGTCTAAATAAGTGGAACACTTGTTCACAGAAAGATATTCCTCTAAAGCCTCTAAGGTGGCCGATGGCGTATTACCGCCTTCCTTTTTATGGGAATAAAATTCACATGCTAATGAGTTTGAAGGAAGCCTCTCTGAGAAAAATTAAAGATGTGTCCACTGGGCAAACAGTGTGGTGGTTTGCAGCAGGTTTAGTTGTCTTGGGAGGGCTGAAACCAGAGGGGAAACAGACCGTGTTGTTAGAATGTGATGTTTTACCCAATAGTCCTGCTGTTAAGTTATTTAAACTGAAACTGCTGCTTTCTTCTGTAGCTCAGTTCCTTAAAAGAATACATTGTAATCGGTGCTATATATATAAATATATATTATTTTTTTAAAGGAATTATTTGCAGCATCACTTTCCATAAAAAGCATAGTAGGCCTCTTTGCTGACAACTGAAGTCTTCCCTGTTAAACACAAAATGGCTCCAATCTGGGACCATTTCCATAATAAACTCAATACATGTCCTGAGGTTTTCAGGCACCATGGAAGAAAAAATAATTTATATATTTATGGTTTCAGTATACGTATTTCTGCTTCATTAAACTTTGTACAAAAAATAATTTCTTTTGTCTTTATCCTGCATTCAAAGAGTGATCTACTGTTCGGTGTTCTTTTGTGTTCTCTCGATGTTGATCTGTTTCACAAAACTTCTTTTTTTATATATTTTGTCTGTCTATGGCACTTTTGCATTTGTTGAAAAGGGGCATCCGAGTTGGATGTGGTTGTTTGGCATATCTGCTAAAAATGCAAGTGTGTACGAGGAGAAGGTGCTATTCTCTCCCTGCCAATGGAATTTGTGCTATACAGAGAAATAATTTAATGCATTTTCTGCAATTAGAAAAAAATATGGCATAACCATATTTAGATTTTTTGCTAATTAATAGATTTTAACTTCTGACATATTTTCATTTAACATGTGTTAAATGTATTACAGCTATCAGGCTTTTTGCCCACAGTACAGTAATGAATCATCTTTCCGCTGAAAAGGGGTGGTGCCCTCTGGTGGGAGAGCAAAAGGACTTGATTGGCAGGGTTTAAAACAGGAAAGAGCTTCACAAGTCCCAGCCAGTCACAATACACAGATTCGGGTGACTGCTTCCAACTCAGCCAATCCAAGAGCAGGGAGTTTCCCCGAGAGATGCTGGCTAGCCATTGTGTCTACAGGCCAGTCACGCGGTCATTTCTGAGTCTCAAGATGAGACAAAGCACAGACGAAGCACACAGTTTCCTACTACTTTTTTTAAAGCAATCTGTGGCAGCACTAGTGTTTTTTTTTCCCAACTTCAGGTGGACAGATGCAAAGATAACATTTGTGCCCTAAAAAGAAACAAACAAAGGCAGTTTAATATGTGGCACAAAACCTACTTTATTGTTCTGGTACTTGTATATTGTGTACAAATATTTTTCATTAGACCTTATAAGGCACCAATAGCATACAATGGAAGCTGTGAAATATGGTATAAATTGATACACAGAAGGAAGTTAGATGGTGTACCCTTCATGGCACCAGTGATCAAATATTGTCAAAATTGAGCATCACAATCGTACCTATAATCACCACAGTATTGAATACTGGATAATGGGTTATGTGTTGTCTACCAGCTACATTGAGAACTCAGTGAAATTGAATATTTTAAATCCCATCCCTAGGTGATGTCCCACTGTACTGCCTTGTAGGAGAGCTCCAGTTTCACTGCCTACTTTTACAGTTGGCCGCATTTACAGACTTGAAGACATAACAAAAGAATGGAACGAAGACTGAAACCTCCCCTGTATGAGAAGGACAGCATATTTTCCACACATTTTTTATTGGTATTCATTTAGCTTCCAACAGCTGCTGCAAAATTACCATGAGCTATACTAACATTCAACAAGTGTTACTGGCAACATCTGTCACCAGCACAGGAGACATCTCACATTAGTCTCAGAACTAGGAAACACTCAACACTTCTGACCTGCAAATGACACAGTGCCTAATTACCATGGCAATCATGCGAATATTACGAAGGGGGTGCTTCTCGCAAACTGGACGACCTACAGGTGTAAATGAGTATGTGTACCTGCATTTCACATGATTGTAGTCACATGTTTAATTACAAATACACCAAATCACATGTAAGTTGGTGAAGAGTTAAGGATCGGACGTGCTTTCAAACTCAAGGATAAGGACTCGTGCAGACAGTAGAGCAGTCTGTGTTGATCTGCTGTAGCCTGTGTAGATCTGTTAGAAACATCTGATCTCCGGCTCAGGAAGATCTTTTTTTCTTTTTTCTGCTGCCACCTTTAATCCAAAGTGGCTCAGGAATCATGAAACTCTTTGTGACTTCCTAGTCTTTGAACCAGTGCATTAGCTGTGGATTCCAGACTCAGAAAAGGGCACGCTGACGTTTTAGAAAGACCTGCAAGTGCATCGGAGGGCGATGAAAATCAATCATGGAAAGGTTTAGTCCTAATTGGTGTGGTCTTAAACCGTGCATGGAATGTGTCTATATCAGTTAATCCTAAATGCCAAGCTTTGTTGAGATCAGCCACAAAAGAATCTCACTCCCCGGTCCTGTTTAATTCCATGTTGGGCTGAAATCCTGGGAAGAAACATTGCTGAAATATTTTGATTCTCTTTCTTTTTTGGAAGACTTACACCTGGACCTAAAGTAGCGCTGCAGTTTTTGGTTGTATTTTGGTTCAGTTTTCTCTTTTCAATACCTTGGGCAATACAGCCTTACTCTGAATGTGAAAAACGAAGCTAAAGTATATATACATAGAGTATCTAAATATTTTCAGGGATCAAGGATGTAAAGTTAACCAGCAATGAGATTCTGTGGCAGTTTGTTATTACTTAAAAACTAAGAACCGTCATGGAAGATAACATGATATTTGTTAAGGGGAGTCGATTGAAAGAATGGCTACATCGACTTCCTCCATTCCTCAAGGTCAGTGGTGCAGAACGGCATACTGTATCATGGGGCGACTTGTAACAGGGGCCGCCAATATATGCATCGGCACCAAGTGTTTGGTGAATACTGTGCAATCCCTGGCTGAACCCATTCATTGTCAATTACTCCTCCCCAGCCTGTATGCACCACACTTTACCTTTATGGACACATTATTGTGGTGTGAAAGTGCTGAGCTGGGAAACCAGAAACCAGAGATTGTTAATCAGTTACTGAACATGATTTTTTTTATTTTCTTGGGTTTTTTTTTTGGGGGGGGGGTGCTGCCAACACAGCTAAATCACTATCACAAAAGGGCCACTGGTGCAAGAACCAAGACAATGCGGTGCTGCGGTTCATCTGCAAGCTAGTTACAGCATCCAGCGCCCTGGGTGAGGAGCCGTCACCTGCCCGGGGACAGAGGTCAGAGCTCAAGCTGTGGAACAGAATGAGCGTCCTGTGGGGAAGAGGAGCACTGTGGCCCAAAGAGGGCAGAGGGGGAGCCAGTCCAGTCTTTCAATCTGCTGCGACAGCCTCGTCTGACTTCCTCGCACTGCTGTTTAAAGTGCTCCTTAATGCAGGGGCAAGGGTAGTAGATATATCTGCACACAGAGCTGGACTCAAGAGGATATCAAAGCCAAGTACCCAAACCAAGTGTCCTTTCAGCCATTGGCTATTGGTTTCTCAAATCAATGTGTTATAAACGCCTCCTGAAAACATGACCTGATGTATTTGATTTTGTCATAATTTGTTTCACATATCCTTACAAATGTTGTGTTCTTCAGTAAGTCTTGATTTACATTGATACTAAATAATTTCTATGGCTTTATGTAATGTACTGTATAGTATACCTGATTTTATTATTGAATTCATAGTGGTGAAGTCACAGTGCTACAGGAATTGATTAGGAATTGAGCTGGAAAAGAAAACACTGAGATCCTTGCTTTCCCATGAAATAGTTTCCTCTCCCCAGTACAGAAACATATTTAGTTATGGTCCATAGTTCAGGTTCTGTATGCTCTCTGTTTGGAAGCTGTGGAAAGGCCTGTAAAAAGGCCAATATGTTTCCAGTTTTACTTTCATGAGTCCCAAAACATCACAGATCTCTCTATGAAAGTCGGACCATAACCTTCCGCATTAAAAATACCCCCTTAAAAAGTCTTTCCTTGAAGAAATACAGAAATACTCCTTGAGGATTCCCTGTGATTTCACTTCAGACGTGTTTGTGAATGGTGTTCTTTGTCATAACTAGACTGCTAAAATTTCAGAATGTAAAGAAATTGCCCACTAATTATGTATTTAACGTATTCCAGTCTTGTAAAAACATATTCTGTGGCATTTCTCAGTGTGCAGTGGAGCCCTAGAGCTATGATTACGTGGAGAATCCATATATAAACAGCGTAATAAGCTTTTTTTAAATCCCTAACTTGGGGAGGTAGTTACTTTTATGCATAATGAGGTGTCTTTTACCTAGTCACAAATATTAATTTTAAGCAGCTCATTCAATAGAAAAACAAACTAAAACTAAACTAAAAAGACATCACAATTCTCAGCCTACAAGTTGTTTTATACACTATGGCCATTAAAATATTCAATTTGCCGTATCAAAAAAAAATCAGAAGAAAGGATAGAATTAAAAAACAATTGAACACTTATAACTATGCCTTTATTAGAACATATTATCTATCCAAATGATTTATTTTCTAACATTGCTTGATCTGTAAACCTCCTAATTCTTGTAAAGAATATATTAATGCAGTATTCATTTTCTTCTGCAAAATAGGCCAGAGCCATATAAATTCACAGTGTAAATTCATATTAAGTGGGGGGGTGATTGTCCAGAATTTGATCTGTGAGATGTGACTCAAAAACATGGCAGCCTCTTATCTTTTCAACAGATTGCCTTGCCAATGACAAAGTTTGCTCCTAGTTGTTACAGACCAGTGATTCACTCAAACGCATCAGAGATGGCACTTAGTGTTTTGTGATATTGCCATTTTCAGAGAATGCAGAGAATGGACAGACCGGAAACTTCTCTGAATGCCACATAAATGGTCAGTTCTTTTTTTTTTTCTTCCTTCCTTTCTTTCAAGCATCTGAAGTCAGCACTTAAGTCTTGGTGAGGTACATGGTAAGCGAAGCATGAAGGAAAAAGACTTTGTAACACAGAAAGAGTTGTCTGTAGGCTTTTTTAGCTTTTGTCAAGCAATTGAAATGAAAAGCACTCCTGGGAATTTCTGGGAAATAAAGCAAAGGGCTGGTTGGCTTGTTGCAGCAGCCTTTCTGTGCTTTGTGGGATGTCATGGGCAGTCCACCAATTTTACACAGCATTAGGAAAACTGAAATCAAACAGAAGCAGGCTGAAATAGTTAATGTGAAGGATACGTTTACCCACTGTGGGTAGGGTAAATTTGCGCAGTTCAGTTTTAGTTTTCTCGGAAAAATGGCCTATAATTAGAGGGATGAAAGAATGATGGATTCTAACATTCAGAGTTAAGAATGATGTAATCGGTTACGGATTTTACATCTGCGGAGTGAACACGTATACGCATAAGCGTGAGTCTTCTGCGGAACAGTAACTGACATCACTGACACAATCAACGTGATACAGAGCTTGTACGGTACTTTAAGTATCTTCAGACTACTGTTTCTTTCTTAGCACGTACGGGAAATATCCATCATAAGGAGAAACTAGATTCATAACTATTTGGACCATGTGAGATTATTTAAACGTCATTACAATTTAACATCAAAGAGTACAACTATTTAGAGACAACTCTAATGCTTTTAGAGTGACATATAAATATTTCCAAACAACATTTAATAATAACGTTTTAGGGAACCTTTAAATATTTAGATAAGCCTAAAAATGATTTATCATTTCCTTTCATCTTAAAATATCTTCAACATCTCTACTTATTAAGATATCTCATAATGATGTCCCTACATATACAAATATATTTAATGACGTCTGGTTAATTTTTAGATATGTATAATTCTCTTTAAAATACCCCCAGATGGGTATATACATATTAGCATACACCTCAGAATGACACCCTTTTCCTTTTCAAATTCACTTATGATACCTCAATCATTTGTTCACCTAAAGAAATATGTATTTTTTTTGGCAAGTCTCTTTCAAGAGTATAGGCTTTCATACTATATTTAGAGATATATTAAAGATTAAATCTAGAATTATATCTGAAATACATTTATTGTCCTTTTACACTTAACACTTGACATTGTGTTTATCACAAAGTACTCTTTTATTAATCATAATTTGTAATTTATTTAAAAATAAATATTTAAATGTTTTAATAATTTGGTGATATCAGGATTAATTACAGGGATATTTAAACAGGAAGGCATAACTAATCCTTAAATGAATTACAATTACCCTCTGGAAAGAAGACAAGTCAGTTTAAATTATCCCTAAATATACCAAAGGTTATTTTAAAATAACTTAAAAGTTTTGCACTCCCTCACTTATATAGACTTACAAACCTCCTATTGTAGTTTGCATTAGTCTTTCAGAATTTCATGAGTTTCTCTCAGATCTTAGCTCAAAGTTAGAATGAAGCAACATGTTTAGGATAACATGTAAATAGGACCTTTGAAATTACACTTTTTATAGTAAAATCATACACCGGAAGATGAATTTTAATGATGAATGTTATGTATTTGCATTGACATTTTAAAAGACCAAAGTCAAACAGTTCTGTAAACTTACATTTTCCAAGTACGCTTTTTTGTAGGATGTACTGTATCATCCCAGGAATTAATCACGGTGCTTTTATTTTTGGAACTTGGACAAAAGCAGTGCTTATGACTTCATGTGAACCTTATAGCAATTGTTGTTTGTGAAGCTCTTATAGTATCTCTTTGTGACACAGAAAAGATTCATCCTGAGCATTGTCAAAAGTTCTCGAATACAAACATTGAAACTTTGCACAACACAGACCTTTAAAGTGCAACAGCTTTAACCACTTTAACCAGGTTTGAAGTCCATATTGTCTTGGGGATGGAAATAAACCAATAATGATACTTCCAGCTTCTACAGATAATAAATTATGACGGGTTACATGGTGATGCAATTGAACCATCAAGTCTATCACTGAGGGAAAGCAATCAAGGTGCTTCAAACACTACAGGCTGTGCTGACCTGAGTTTCACTGTGCCTGTCAGCTGTGCCAACTAGACAGTCCTTCTGTAAATACCTGTTTGAAATCAACAACTTTTCCCTTTTATTCTCCCTACATTTTGTTTTCTCTTCAAACCATCTTTAATGGCTTTGGAAACAAGAGCTTAATTGCTGAAGCAGTGCTGAGGTCTATCTGAAGAATAACCTCTGATCTTTCTCAGAGCATCTTTTCTCCTTCCTGTAGAAAAGGCGCTGATGTGCTGGAATGTGTGCTTGATGCGTGTGATCCGCCGGGGATCAGGGGTGGGGGTAGTACATGACTCTGCTGAATTCCATCTTCGGTGTCTTTTAGGACTCATGTTGTTAATCCGTTGAGACCCTTCCACAGCTTGAACTGAAAGCACAGCTATTGTCACTGTTTGCTAACTGATAGGACCTCTTAATTTCAAATACACCAGTAAATCTATCACCAAATGGACAGCATAGCATAAATATGTTTTCAGCATATATGCAGAATATCATAAATAAACATAAATCAGTTTAAAATGCGCCTATAGCATTACCAGTCTAATGCTTTACCAGACTCTCGCTTTACCAGACTAATGGGGGAAGCGCTGTCTGGAATTGCCGGCTTTTCCATTTAATTACCAAGAAGATATTTCGAACCTAAAATACACATTATAATTTCTGAGAACAAAATGTCAGGGATAAACGGATAAACGGATAAAACCATGGAACGCCAGCTGAATTTGGACAAAGAACTTTTTCAAAAAGTTAGATATCCCTGGAAAATGTCCTCTTAGCCAAAACTTGCCCAGTTCCACCTGCTATAACCCCCCGCCCACTGCTGCCAAATCTTTAATCCCTTCTCAGCTGAACTGAGGCCCTAAACACCAGCAATCCACTCTTGCACCCCAGAACAGCCAAAGCCATAATTTTGTTTGGAAACATCTTCAGCCCTTAACTTTAGCAAATTAAAAAAAAAAAAGATATTTCGTAGGTATGAGCACTTGGCCTTGGTGATCTCCTTGAGAAGTGTCGTGAATGTCACACACACACAACCTGGATGTTGTTTTTCTTAGTAGAACCAAATGGGTAAGATGGACTGATTGACCTTATTCTGTAACCGTTCCTATATTCTTTCACAAGAACTGACAAACAGCTACACTATTGCTATATCTATACTATATCTGCAAGACCTCTTCTGTGGTGGAAGTAATTCTGGCTGCTCATTTCAGCCCAGTACTGGGCATCCTCCACTGCCCAGCAAGGAAATCCTGTCCCTGTGAACGCTGGCGTTCTGAAGCCTGTCAGCTGTATATCTGATTGGACCTGAACCATCTGAAACAAACTCAATAAAACTCTGCAAGCAAGAACTCTGCACCGGCATTAACATGTCCTACTTGTTTCTTCTAATGGGATAGCCTTATGGCCAGGCTGCCATTCTTTCAGCCAAGCAGGTCAATCTTACTCTGCTTTGTCCCCATCCGTCCATCCATCTTCTAACCGATTTGTCCAGTACAGGGTCGTGGGGGAGCCGGAGCCTATCCCAGCAAGCACAGGGGCGAAAGGTAAGATACACCATCCCTGGACGCGATGAAAGGGCAGACAGACACTCACACACTCACAAGAAAGCCCTGTTGTCACAGAAGCCAATTAGTCTGCGGACTGTGGGAGGAAACCGGAGCACCTGGAGAGAGCCCACGCAAACACGGGGAGAACGTAAAACTCCTCACTAACCACTGCGCTGCCCCCTTTCTTTCATTCAGTTTACATGTTTCTCTGGAGTGACTGGTCTGTATTATAAACATCTAGAGCGGGTCAATACGGTGGGCCGACTAATTTATGAGAGAAACGAATTTGAATAGAACAGGGTTATTGGTGTGTCATATGTCTGGTGCAGGATGTTATGTGGAAAAAAACATGACGATATGAAGATATGTATTGTACAGTTGTTTCTTCAAAATACAAAAACTTAAAGTTTGAAGTATTGTGAACCCCAATTAAAATGCTTCGGAATACATTAATAATACATAATACATACAGGACATAGATACTTTAGAACCCAAGTATTTATGGCCAGTTCAGTGGGGAAAAGTCCTTTCAAAGGAAGAGGGCAACATCAAACTCCTATCTCACACTGTAGCAAGGTCACTTAAGCACTTGCGGTGCTCAAAAATATTACCATATCTGAGCCTAGCTAATCCTCAGTCAAAGTTTTGCCTTCTGTGTTGAAGCCATTAGAAAGGATTTGCTTTAAAAAACACAAAATGCAGCCTTTGATGATGTGAAAGCCACAGATGATGGGGGACTTCTTTGAAAGCATGGGGGGCTGTCAGAGGCTTGTGTGGGAGGGTGCCCTGGTGGTTGAACATGATGCTCTGTTGATGACATATTACCACTCTAGAATAAGCCCTTTCCCCACAATGCTTTGTTTGTTCTTTTGATCCTGAAAGGCAGCACTGTTGTTGACAAAGTCTTTTTTTCTAAAACCAAATGTGGGTACTCTGTCCACATTCACTTTTTTCTTTTCCTTTTTTTAAGGTTGTTTGCTTCATGTATCCTCTTAGCATCTCTTTCTTTTAGCTGCCAGTCGTGTATACCTGTCTTTGGGACTCGCACCTCACTAACCCCTTGAACTGCTGAAGACAAAGCTCAATAGAAAGGATCAGAGCAGCTCAGCTGAGCCTTGGACTGAAGACTGACTTTCTTGGCCATTCTTCGTCCTGAGTATCTGCACTTACGTTCGGAAGGAAATGCATCACTTACACACCAAATTGTCTGTCAATCACTCCCCCTGAATATCATGCAATTCATTCAATTGTTGCTTTAGTCATTTTGCAATATCCTGTTGCTTTTAAGTGTCAAATATACTGATCATGGGCCTGAGGCATGCATTCCAAAACGTGTTCTTGTATTTCATTTATTGGTCTGTTCCCATTGTGTTCAAGCTCAACACCTTCGCCAACAGGATCTTGGCCTTTGGGCTTTACACAGCCCTTTCTCTGTTCCCATCATATCACCCCTCGTCATCCGTCTGCCCACCTGGTATGGGGGATAGTATTAATGGTTATAGAGGTTATTTTAACTCTCTCACTTTTGTTTAGCTAACCTGTACAATTTCATGCGAGGCAAGTACATAGTACAGGGTTAGTCAAAATGCTGTCGACAACTTTGATATTTATGCTTCCGTTTGAAAACTTTTTTGTCACAGTAACCCATGTAATTAATTTGTAATAAGCTGTCAAAGTTTCTAACAGTAACATAACAATCCTTCGCCATCTGTGGAGGAGACAACAAAACTTTAGTAATTTATACTTGTCAACAACATTTTGACAAACCCCGTACATTTTTGTCATTTTTCAAAACTAAACAAACAAAATCATTCATGTTGAGCAAGTGCAATATATTAACTAACATCATTTTTGTTTAGTAAGGAATGGATTAGTCCATGTCATGTTCATTCTGTGTGTTTCACTCAACATCTTCATAATACATTTAAACATAACAAGAAGCATAAGAAAGAAGTGCTGGTGAATTCAACTTCCGTTGACTTCAACTGAAGCCAACATCAGAACATGTTAACCCATGTCACCTTAACACCAGTCTTTACATTTCAGTGCCCCCTAATTATTTCTGGATCCACATCTGATGAAAACAGCTGTTGCCTTATTTGAACTGTCAAACATCTGTGTCTCGTGCCAGTGCAGCTTTGAAACAGTACTTCTGGAGTAAAGCAAGACCTGCAGCCCTGTTGCTCCATCATTCTCCTCATTCTCCTCCTCTGATTAGATGCAGATCATCAAACTGTTGCCAACACCAGCAACCCACATTGCAAATTCTCACACAACTACCACCACCAGGAGTGGAAGGATCATCAAAAAGGTTTGTTCAGGCTCAGGACATATGATCTGTTTGAGAAAGATGATTATTTCAATCACTGGAAAAAGTAAGGACAAACACCATTATCTTTATATGGCTGTAACATTTTGTTTTTTCAACAGCTTGATTGATTCTAATACTATAAGAAAAAATAAAATTTGGTACCATTATTTTGCTTTCCGTATAAGACATTCAGAAACAAAACCCAAATGTAACCTATTGAACAATTACATTTCTTTTGTGCCGTGCCTAAATTTCCCAAACCCAAGTCAGGATACAAAACTGCTGTTTTAACCTACTCCTCTTTTGTGACATTCACATGGAAGGTTTTTCTGCATGACCATCAAAAACAAATGTTAGTTTCCTTGAAATATTCAACCTTCAGCTTTAAAAATGCAATTAATTAATTTTCAGGGGATGTATTAAAATAAATAGGAAGTAGTTATGCTGTTACTCTAAGAGTTGTAGAGCTGTTTCAAACGAAAAGATGTGAATGTGAATGCAAGCTATTCATTGTCTAATATGATGTATTGAATTCACGCAGGTAGGAAAACATGTATGAGACAATATTAAGCTTTTTGGTATTTGTATGAGAAAGGAATGGTTAGTTCCTACCTACTGTCTGCTATAGTACTATTATGTTACAGCAGGAGTTGCTTAGTAAGAAATAAGTCTCCACAGCATATGTAGACCTGGAGAACTTAAAGATCTTTTCAACAAGATTTCTTTAAATGAGCACCTTTTGTATAATCTTTAACAAAGCATAATCATAATGGACCTTCAGATGTTGGATTAAATGAAGAACTGAAGATGAAAATACACAGGCCTTTCTGCATCATAAAAAGGCTGTGAAATATAAACACCCCAAAGAGAAACTGGCTCTGAATATTTCAAAGTTCAATTCAACATACTATGTAGTGTGCAGTCCTATTACAGAATTGCACAAAATGGGACAAACACTCTATAGTAAAGTCCTACACACAGAGTTATAGTAAAAATATCTTTATGTGCGGAGACAAACAGCAAACGATGCAGACAGGTCCTAATTTAGCCAATATCCTTTTCTCGTTAATATACAGAACAGTGCAGTTAAACATTGTCCACAGAAGACTCCCCTCAGCTACTGTAGCTGGTCCTGAGCCACACCAATACCAACCAACTTCAGGACAGCACTGCTAACACCACAAATCAGAGTTAGCCAAATCACAAGCCAAACAACGCTACCACACCCACTGGGACAAGTACATGCAAGCACAACATAAACCTGAATGCTACCAAGCTCTAAACAGTCAATACACACTGTCCAAGTATCTGACAGGGGTGAGAGGCAGCAAAGAGAAGCAAGACCTTGTGACCACAATCAATGACTACAGCCTACAGAAACCAGGCGACACAGGCAGGCCTGGCTGCCCAGAGAGGACAGGCTGTGCTCCCGCTGCCAGGATGGACAAGTAGAGTCAGATGCACTGATACACTGTAAAACAAAGATGAGAGCAGCATAAAAAGCAAATCAAATCCCAGAATTCACACACCTGCCAGTATTAGAGCACGCTGGGAGGAAGGTGGCGGAAACTTAATATACCTGGCAGCATAGTATGTGATCTATTATAGCCTGAGAAACAGAGAGTGAGCTTCTCACATAATATTAGTATGTCATTGTTCCAGTGTTTATAAATGTTTTGCTATGTGTTATTGCTTTGGCAACACGGTACAGTATGTACTTCATCATTCTTACCAATAAGGCTGTTTGAATTTGAGTAAGTGTTCGAGTTTCTTTTGCATTATATTTGCAGGCTTTCCAGTAATAGATGACAAAGCTGCACTGGATCAGTGATAAGATACTGTGCAGCTACTGTAACTTCCTCCAGTGTTAGGTGTGCTATTTACAAAGCTATTGTAACTCTCAGTGGCCAACATTCACTCCTGTTTTTGTTTGCTGAATTAAATCTAAAAACTGCCATAATATACATGATGAAGTGACTATTGCAAAATTATTGTCATGATGTTTATATATTTATAAAAAAAATGAAGACTTTTCATTCAGTGACCTTTGATGTGCATTATATGCATTTCCATATTATCTTAAGTGAATTAAAATATTAAATGAGAGACTAAACTGTTTTTAAAACATCCACACTCCATGTATTATTACACTGAGTATTCTTAGATAAAACCTAAGAAATAATTTCAATGTAACAGGACACCGAGAATGTTTGAACTCGTAGGCCTTTAATCCTGTACTTGCAGAGACATCTTTGGAATTGTAAGCAGATTTAAGGGCACATGTAGGTGTTAAAAGTCATAACACTTAAAAATAGAAATCTGAGTATTATTAGGCTGTGCAATAATGACACCCTTAGATTGAAGATACTTTTAGAATGAGAAAAGTTTGCAAACTAAGTTGAGAAAAAGGAAAGGCATTTAAAAACTCAAGTAGTGTGAACTCCATATTCCTGTAAAAAAATTAAACTTTGCTTGAATTGTCAAGTTGGTGTTTTGTGCAGTGTGTGAACACCTGTTATTTTAATTGACACAAGTTTCGACACAAACCATGAGAGTAAATCACAAGTCTCTTGGAGTAGCGTAGGGCTTTACCACATACTCTCCCTAATCTCAACTTCTGTTCAGAAAAAAGAACATGTTCTCAGCAGACTGGAATTTGTTTTTGTCAGATTCTTTATTTAGTAAGGGCAAGTCGCAATCTCTTAACTATAACTACTTTTAAATACATGTGTCACATATTCAGGGAGGTGTGTCTGGAGCACCCAGCCTCCAGCAGTTCAGCCTGGGGCACAGCTCGGCTCTTCTTGCCCGACTGAGCTCCTGAAGGTATCGGTCCAAAACCTGAGTGGGGCCCAGTAAAATACTGTAAGAATGCCAAAGAAAGAAACAATCTGACTCTGGCAAATATCAGCAAGCAGCAGATATTTATATGTTTTCTAGGGCAGAGGGCTAATTTTCTTGCATCCCCAAAGACCTCAAATGTCATTTCACTCATTGTCTGTCTTAAAATATACTATTTTCTTTCCAGAAACAACATTTGTACTATGGAATGCATGGCTAAAAGAACTTAAACGTATTGTTTTTTTGGTTCTGTTGTCACATTTATTTTTCATTTGAAAACTGGAAAGTATTGGTTTGTTGAAACATTTTAACACAGTTTTAGTAGCTTTGCTAGAATTCATTTCCTTCTGTTATCTTGTATCTCTTCCCAATAACCTTTCAACCTTGCGTCCCAAAGTTGTGGCTTAAATGTGACTACATAAACAGTAGGAAAATCATCACACAAGGCGTATAAAAATACAGGGTCTGAACTAGAAAAATGGAATTCCTAAAACTAACAGGATAAAAACAAATCTCCAGCTATTTGAATGCACAGGCTAAACTGAGTTTTCCAGTTTGATCAAACTCCCCCTGTATGTTGCATTCAGCTTTCAAATGAGGCTTTTTTTGTTTTTCAAACCCCGGGTTTTCACAGCCTAACAAAGACAATGAGATAAGAGTTTGACAAAGAAGCCTTTGGGTCAACTGATGGTGATCAGAGGTGCTCCCTCTGACTTTCCCGACTGAATGACATCTGCGGTGGTCAGACTGCTTCCAATTGTCCTCCTGATCTTGCCTGGTCATAGAGAGATGGCCACAATGGGAACATCAATGCCTTGATCCCTGCCATATCTTGTGTGAGCTCTCTTTGGTTAGCCTAACCTCGCCCATTTTGAATGTTTACCCAGCTAATGATTCCTTCACGAGGTTTTGTTAAAGTTAAGAGGTTTGATGGTGCAACTAACGATAACACAATTGAGCTGTATATCGGAGCGAAAAGCTGGACCACCTTGCATGAGTTAAAAATTTGCAAAGTAAAAGTCACTGGATAAACCACAAAATGCATTAGAATGTTTGGAAATTTACAAAACTGGGGAAAAATACTGAGACCTGTGTTATCAAATTGTAGTTCTTCAGGAAAGAAGATTTTTTTATATGAATGCTTCAATAAAAGGGTTGCTATTTGAGCGCATAAACAGCAGCAGATTTTAGGGTAGTGGTAAAATTATATTTACAGATATAATTGTAAGCAGCTTTTTGTACATAAAAATGTTTGTTCACTAAACAGAAGTTGTGTATTGTGTGATACATTTTGCAGGGATTACACCACAACCTTTTACTTGTTTCCTCTCCTCCCTTGGTCTGGTTTAGAACTCAAAATAAAAACAATTGTTCACAAAAACAAATACATTTTATTGCCGAGAGCAACTCAAACACCAATTCAGAATATTATTTGTTCAGTTAATGGCTCAATTCAGCAATTGCGAGTTCAGCTAAATGTAGAAAGCCATTTGAGCTTTAAGTTGCGAAGTACAAGTTGGTTTCCTCAGTTTAGGTTTTCTAAGTTAAATGTAGTGAATGACATATTATGGTTATGCGTTTTGTTGAGGGTGAGGATTTCCACTGGTTTTTTTACCTTTGCAGTCTGGACACTGCTATAGGACACTGAAATGTGGTACGTTTCTCTTACCCGAGAGAAGTAAGTGAATACATTTTTATTTTACCTGTGGGAGAAGTTGCATCGCAACGTTGGTGAGCTTTAACCTTTGCAGAAACTTTAGTAGGTGTTTTCAGGGCAGAGCTCTTCAGTGATAATCCTCTGAAGTAGGAGCTTGTGAGAGACTTATTGTGTCAACACTGTCAGTACTGTGAGAAGAGGACTGCAAGGTTCTGTCACTTTAACCGCCTTAGGATAGCCAATTAATGGCTTTAACACTTTCTGGAAAGCTCCAGCTACTGATGAGTGCCTGCTGTTGTTAAAGGCCATCAGATAAGGAACCTTTTGGCCTTAAAACTGCTATGTGTATAAATGCATGAGGGTTCCCATCGGTCTTACTGTGTGCCGAGAAGGTTCAACTTCACACTGAAGAAAACAAACATTAAAGAAGGGAAGGACAGACAATAAACACTACAGCTCTGTGAAGTGCTTGACTAGTTTGGTTCACTTATGATTAATCTCTCAGTGTTCTGATGGCTGTGATTATCAGGAGATTGGTCGGACCTACCCCTCTTCAGAATGTGCTTGATGTATTTTATGAAGAGATAAAAGATGTGAAATCAAATCCTACACTGGCAAGAAAAGCTATTTTTTTTTCCTTTATCAGTTCAAATTGTGAGATCTCAGACAAAACTGGAAACCCTTTTTTATACAAAATATTCAGATGTGATCTTTTCTGTTAAAAAGTCTTAAAGACATGTTTAAAATGTATATTAATTGCTAACGATTTACCTTTCTGTCCACATTGTCTGTATTGATATTGTGTAATACTGCAGAAGTTGTTCTCTGTTGCTTGTGCACTTTTTAACATTACAGAGGCCCTCTGATATCAACAGGAGACAAGGCGAGGTCTTCCTCAAACAGCCTTTGCTTGCAATAGTCTGAGGGGTTGCAGGTCACAATACAAGCAAGAGAACAAGTGCCATACAGTATATGTCACAAGTCCTTTTGCCACACTTTTGATGACAGTTTCACATTAACGACTCACCGAGAAATGGAGCTCAGAATGGAAAAAAAAGTACAGAAGAAAATGGAATATTGGTTCTATTGCATGTGTACTGCAATAGTAAATTAATAATGAAGTATCTCTAAAATGTACCAACATGGCTATTAAGAACAAACAAAAAGTTACAAGGATGATTTTGTCCACCTTTTAAGTTGTATACTCAGTTAACAATAAAAAAAAAACAGAGATTGGGGTATAAAATACAATTCATTTCTGTTGCAAATAAATATTGCTGCAATTATGCTCAGATAGATCATGGATATGAAGTAAAATATCATTTGCAGAGCCTTTTAGTATACTTGAGTAGTTTTTGTACTTCTGGAGAGCCACAATCATATGGGTCTTTATAGTTATCTCCAGACAAATAACCTCTACCACAAACCAAGTGGTAATTTCAAACAATGAAGTTCAGCAAATGAGTCAGTTACTTTTTTAAAGGCAGGAAGGACTAAAAATCCAAAAAGCTATTCAAAGATGTGGCCATCCCTACCATACATGATTAGCACACCAGTCAAAGGCAGGATTTGAAATCTGAAATTACAATTAGGTCAATGCCTTTGGTAAACTTGGCGGTTTGATAAATCACAGACTGACTTAAGGTCCTACCCGCTGAAGTCAAGTCAGGTTCTTTGTAAAGGCTAACAAGACAACAGAGCTATTCAAACACATGGAGACAAGGCCTAAGATTGACTCTGGTTTATTTTTTCTATTTTTCCTTTGCTTGGCTTTGACACTTAAAGCATGAGAAATAGGTGAAAGATATAAATGCACGATGAAATCCACCACATTTTTAGTTTATTGTCACAGCTTCATTTAAGCTGCTCTGAACATTTTTGACAGTTGCGGATTAACTTTGAACACACTTGAAAAAAAGTGCTTGCCAAATAATGCTGTACTTAAACACTGGATTTGGTTTGAAGAAACGGACATCTGCTCATTCTCAGTATTTAATACATGACAACTTTTGTACCAAAAAAAATGCTCTCAAAGACCAGGCTGAGTGGTCAGCCGGGCTGATATGAATAAGAGATTAAGGGAAGCCAATATTTGCACAGCAGTATACTTCAGAAATCGGGGAGACCTGCTGCAAACATGTGGAGGACAGGGCTGACTCTTGATCAAGTTCTAGTCTATCGGCTCCGCCAGTCTTGGGAAAGATAGAAGGAGCATACTCTGCTATGCAAAGGCACCCAATATGGAGAAACAAGATAGGATCACTTTATTGGCAATATACAATTTCTCACATTAGGAATTTGTCTTTTCACAGACCCCAGCTTGCTCTCCATGAGACACACAGACTGGGAGAGAGAAGCCGGGGGTCAGAGCGCAGGGTCAGCCATTTATATGGCGCCCCTGGAGCAGTTGGGGTTAAGGGCCTTGCTCAGGGGCCCAACGGAGTAGGATTCCTCTGACACTTTTTGTTCTGGACTGTTTTTGGAGAACGGAACGGAAGTGCTTAATCAGTACACATTGAACATTTTCCTGTATTCTTTTTGGCTAAAATACTTTCCGTTGTAGATCATTATGATATTATTCTTTAGCATACTATATATTAATAAACATACATACAGTATTATAACACCAGCTTATGTTCTTCCCCTCATCTGGGCATTGTTTTCTGTCCGTTAACCAATTCCTAATTAACTTGCATGTGCTTAATTCAATTCCCTGGGCTATTTCTGAGAATTAGCATTTCATTTGGATTTTGAAGTCTGGTAGGCCTTGCTTACCTCTCTAGTGAGACTCCCATAAGCAAGCAAAACAGTAATGGATACAAACTGTAGCACAATATATTTAGATTGTTTTTGTCTAGCTTCTCTTCAATGTTTAATGCTCAAATCGGTAGGTGAGGCATGTTTTTGGGTTTAGGCTTGGTTAATGGATAGGAAAAAGTACAAGTAAGAGGTGAATGGTGAATGCTCAAATTGTAGTGATGTAATTAGTGGCATACCACAGTGAATTAGGACCACTGTTCTTCTTGAAATATACAGTAAAGAGTGTAAGTATTAGACAGTAAAGTGAAAATAGTCATTTCAGACCAATGGATAAATATGATGTAGATTTGTTGCGTACAGTTTTGGTCAAAATATTACAAAAATACATCGCTGCTCTGAAATCAGTCCAGAGATCTAGCTGATAAGTTCCAGGGCTTAATGGAAAGATCTCTGAAAACATGGAAGAATTTTGAGTTTAAAATTTTGAGAATCTTTATGGTCTAGGACATGTGAGACTACAAGCTGACCTAACACAAATATTCAAAATCCTCAAAGGCATTGGCAAAAGCAGCTTATTTAAAACTGAAATAGGAGTCTTCATTTTTTGCAGAAAGGTACTGTATGTGAGAGCAACAGACAGATGAGGGTCTAGAATCAATTACTGTACACACTAGCAGCCAAAACACGAGGATCTGGATGGGGCAGATGGCCTCCTCTGGTTTTTTACATGTATGGCTTGCGAGCTGTATGCAGCAGAGGCAGGTCATGACAGAGTGTGAAACATCAATGCTGTTGACCTTGGCTCACTGGACTCTTAATGAAGTGTTTCTGCCAGCAGTTTTCCTCATGTTCCTGAAAAACCAAAATGAAGATAGTTCCTTGGCTAAGCAAATTACTGGAGCATTTTCTTAGACTTAAAGGCAAAACCATATGTTGCCTAATGGGTCTCTGCTGCCTCATAATTCAGCAGCTTAACACTCTCCGGATATTTTTTCTTCGTGTGATTCAGCTATTTGTATTAAATATGCCTTCGCACCACGTATGGAATACAGTGAGTACGTGTATCTCCATAGTAATGTGAAATAAGGTAACAAAAGCTAAAACGGGCAGTCCCTTGACAACTGGATATTTCCGTCTGTCATTATGAAGTAGCCTAATTGTTTTCTCGTTGTTTCAGAATCGAAAGCATCTTTTGCTTTCTGTTAAACTGTTAAACCCAAGGAGGCAGCCTGTTATACAGTATTGAATTGGTGCCAGTTTATTTTGGTCATCTACTTGTTTTTCCACCTCAATACTGAAAAGACAATGCACCGCATTATTTGCATTTGAAATTGCAGCCAATAAAGAATTTTATTATGACGTACAAAAAATAATAATATTTTGCCCATATGCTTGTTAGAAATGTTGGGATGTGTTGTGCAATATGGTCTGGTCTAAGAAGTGCTATAGTCATTTTTTAAAATGAGAATTAACTCAGAAGGTGTTGCCTCTTTACATTGTACACGGAGAATGGATAAAAAAAACTGAAGCAACAACTATTTAATAAGAGGTGGTTCATGTTGCACGTTATTTCTTATATGAGCATGGAGAAATTAGATGCTGACTTTCTTCAAGATATAGTTGACTGAATATGAAATTACATGTTATTTCATTTTCTGTGTAGTTAAAGTTGAATTGCAAATATTTTACCAGATGTTACCAAAAGTCCTTTGAGAGACTGAAAGTAAAGCCACTTGATTAATACTCTTAACATTCTTTTAATTAAAAAGCAAAGCCCAATTCATGAAGGCATCAGTTTCTGGGGTTTTCCTTGAAAGCTTCAATTTCAGCTCAACAAGGATGCTGTTGTATTTAATAAACAGGATCTTCAAATGGAGATGGAAACAGAATACATGCATTTTCTGACATCTTTGGAACAAGATAACAAGACATGCCAGAAGAAACACCAAAGTAAAGCGCCAGGAGTGGCAACAGTAACTATTAGTGAAGTATTTTTTGTCATCCCTGTACGGGTGTAATTTGCCAGGTTAGATAGTCATCTTAAAAAAAAAATCTTGCTATATTTAATGCTCTAGGCTCCTTTTAGCAGAGAAAGTCTGAGTCACAGAGGTGCTATTGTGCAGCTTCCCAACAATTAGTTTTCTGTGCGTGAGTCTTTTTCAGCCATATGAAACAAATCATGGACTACCTCTGACAAGTGGGAACTCTGGAATGCTCTGCTACTGCTAAATCTCAACTGTGACCATCTGTTCCCCACTGACCTTTTGACTGTGTGTGTGGCTGTGACATTATTTATCTGAAGAAATTAGCCACTTCAGAGGACCGGTTTTGGAAGCAACACTGCCTGCATTTCTTGTGGCTGTCTGCACTGCCGTCTAGGAACAGTTGGCGGGAATTCGCATTCAGCTGCAATTGAAAATACACATATCTCATCTATTTTTGTGTTTGCTAGCGCAAAAGAGGGGGGGGGGCAGGATATTTGTTTGTATGTGGTGGAGGTGAAAAGAAGAAAAGTTGGGAACTGCCACTGAATGACTGAATGCTTACAAGATATTAGAACTTTTTACTCTCATCCTTAATGCAGAGATCGTCTTCATATGCAAACTACTCCCAACAAAACAATCTATTGCTGCTTAAGGAAGCTCCAGCCTGTCTGCTGCATGGAGCATGTTTGCTTAAACTCGGCAGGCATGGAATACAGTGAGCACATTTTCACTGCAGTGAGTGTTGACCAAGGCTCAGATATAGAAGATGTCTCCAAGGAACTTCAAGTTTCCTAAGTGTCATCAGTCAGACATGCTACATGCCAGCCTGAATGAGAGTTCAAGAGAGTTCAGGATCGTCAGAAGAATCTGCGTGCACACCTGTTTGCATGTAATTTGTCTCAAAGCCTGAAGACCAGCACATGGCATAAGCTTCATGCTTTAATTCACTACTTCCCCCTCTGATATGTGAAACCTAGATCACTGCAGGGAGGGAGTGACCAACTGTATGGATCCATGACTCAGAATTGTGAACACAATGACAGCTTGTCACCAGGCTATCGTAGTTACACGCTGTTGACTGATGCTTTCACATGTACAAGGTTTTCGGAGAAAAGTGTTGCGTGGTCTACATCTTTAAATTTAGTGTTGCGTAACTTCTCCATTACATACTTTTCTGGCAGTATCTCTGAAGCCATGTGTTTGGGTAAAGAAGTCAAGCAGATCGTCATCATCAGCTGGAAAACATCTAAAAAATCCACATCTCTGATATCAGTATCATTAACAGTTAATTATGAGGCCTATATAATTTTATATGGAACTCTGTACAACAGCTCATAATTCTGCTGCTTTTCCACTGAAATGCTTACTGCCCTTCCATAGTGTTCTCTGCACAGCAATCCCTCCGTAGTTCTCAAGAACTGTAGAAGGCTTTTATTAGGTGTACAAGTACAAAGACTTGTTTGATTTATAATTGGTAATCCAAACATTGTATAACGTATCTGTTTATTCGATATTATACATATCGTAGTCATCTAAATATAAATCCATTGACAGCGCCAAGAAATAAAAATCGTGGATCACATAGGTTGGTCTGTATTCTTGCACATGTTAGACTTAAAACACTGATTAGATTTCCATGAACATCTTAATAATAATAATTCAATAATGATTCAATGTATAACACATACATTTAATGAGGCTGGATTTCGGATATATATAGATACATGTTGATTATTTAATTAACAATATCAGACAACAAATATCCTCACGTGAACCCTTAGACTCTTTAACTGGTAGCACTTCCTTGAGCAGCAATGACATCAACTAGATGTTTCCTTTCAGTTGTTTAAAATTGCACAATTTTAAGATAAACGTTTTACATCAATGATCTTTCATGCATTTCTGAAGAAATCATCTTTAATCAGTTATCCATCTAGGTAGATAAAAGAAAAACTAACCTAATGCTTTCCTTATACTTCACTGACACAATCCAGTAAGATCAGGATTCTGACTAACATTATTAACTCAGATTATTATTCCGGGTACTTGTGACAAAACGTATTGCTTCTTTCAATTTCTGAATTAAGGTTGACTAACTTCACTGATAACACTGTGGAATACAAGTTATGCATCAGAAATAAAAAAAATCACAACTTCTATTCTTTCTGTTAAAGCTATCTGTAACATGTGTTGCATTTTATTTTGTTTAATTTAACTTTGGTTACAGATTTCCTAGGCAGTTTGCAGCACTATTAAAACTTGCTTTTATAAAAAAAAAGTTCTAGAGGCAGTGTCTAACCTTGCTTTGCATATTACTATTGCTCTAACAAATTAACAAATTCAATTTTGTCCTTGCCTGCTAAAGGATAATAGAGTTAAGAGTTAGCCTTATGATTAATCTCCCTTTTACACTCATTTAATAGAGCAGAACAGGGTATCAAAGCTACATCTCCTTCTCGTTTGGAGTAAACAAAGTGAGCTCCCAGTCACTGTGGCCACAGTGCAAACACATTTTCTGGGTCAGAGGTAGTTGGGATAATATAATGAATTTCTAAGAAATGGGCACAGACAAGGAGCACGCCTACATATTCTGTAACATGATAATTTCCATCAGACTTCGATATTTTGTCCCTTCTGTGGCCAATGTTTTTGTATTTCATTAATTACCTCTGTAAGATCTTGCTCATCAACACTTCATTGTTAGTTATGGCCTCAGCTCCTGCCCCTTCCTGGGGTATCAGGAATACTTTCACCCATCCTTGGTGACCCCAACAGAGGCCACACCCCAACTGACGAGAGCTCCCGGTGGAATGAAAGGAGACGTCATGCCACAGTCTGCCATAGTCTACCCACACACATCACTGTCCTTGAAGAAACGATGGCAATTAACTTTCGTAACTAAAACCGGGAAAGGCAGAGGGCATATCACATCCTCTCTCATTAGAAGTAATTCAATTAAAACTAATGTAGGAGAGCGCAAAGAGAGGCCTGGTATATGATCATTTTAGATTTGATAGAGTGCCTTTTCTCTGCTGATATTTCCTTAAAAAATAAAACCAAGAATATAACCCAAAGCTACTCAGTCCCTAAAGCAAATTATATGAGTAGACTACTGAATTTAAACACATTATAGGGGGATTTTACTTCAGGGAACAGACTCCTTTTTACTACAGTGTTGTCCAATGTGTAACTGCAAAGTACTGTATGGATGGACAAGAATAATATACACACAGAAACACAAAACATGAGTGTGATGAATTTATTGAGATGCTGAATTTAGACAACATAAGGAAGCATAACTATAGACTGCTACTATAAATTCCTTAATACATGTATTACAAAGAGAGACTTTGTGTGACTAGAAAGAAAATGAAAGAAATGTAGAGGTTTCAAAAACTATGATAAACTGAAGTGCTGAATTTTAATTATTTCATGTGGTGTATTAACTTTCCAACTTTTAGCTGTAAGATCGGTGATTAGGGTGCTTTCTCCTGAACCCCATCTCTTAATATAAAGCAGCTCCCAGCTGGCCGTGGGTTTCAGCTTCAGAAAAAGGCAGCTCTGAGTGCAGGGAAGGCAGGAAAAGGGTGTTCTTGTAAAGAAATGATTGTGCTGCGGAGCCAGTTACCTGGAAAGAGGTCATTAGTGCAGCATGATTAAAACTGGCAATACAACTCACCTTTCATGTTTAAATTATGTCCCTGAATTACATTATAAACTGTGGTTGGAGCAAAGAAACCCAGGTGGGGGCTGGGATTGGCCAAGAAAGTATGTGGTAGGCCCTGGAAAACATTTTTAACCTGGCCAGTCTCCAGCAATTGGGCAACGGCCAATAGATGTGCTTAAAGAAGAAATTCCAGTCTAGCTTAGCTGGTGTTTCACTTCTTTTTAGTCAAATAATTATTCCATCCAGTGCACTCTGTACAATGCTTAATGCATCAACTACAGAATTAAATGAAGTCTTTTGAATGCTTCCATTTATTGTGCTACTTTGCTTTTGTTGTCTTTACTTTTCCATCAAAGAGCAGCTAATTGATTAAAGGATCTCGCCCAGCTATTTCTTGAAAGAAGGTACTGTAGGGCTATCAGCTCCAGCAACACGGACAATGTAAAGAACATTTGTGTTTCACTGTGGATTCTGAAGAAGTCCGATGGGTTGGGTATAGCCAACAAAATGTGAATACTTCAGTCAGGTCCCTGATTAGAAGCCTTCTGTATTCAAGGCTGAAAAAGTTCAGTTCTTTTTAGCCTGTCAGTTTTGGACACTGCTTTGATCCTGGGAACATTCTTAGTTGCTCTTCTTTGGACGGATTCCAGGACAGTAGTACAGTATCTATTTTGTAATATTGTGACAAACATTGTACACATGAACCAGATGTCCTTCTGAATCAGCTTCCATTGTGGACAGCCTAAGAATCTTTGATACTGCTGTAAAGTTAATTTTCTTAATTGCCATTTTGTGGAGATGCCTTCCATTTGGTTTCGCTTTTTTGTCATTGTATTATTTCATTTTTGGTCCCACCCTTCTGTTTTTGAAAAGAAACAAAAGGTTTGCTTCAAAACAGAGTGAATTAACTTCATAAGAATGAAGAGCCTAGAAATAGTTAAACAACAAATTAAACAACAAACAACTACGGTAAAAATACATTTTTGCACTTCCAATTACAGAATTCCAATATTACTATTTTGTCTGTTCTGGATCTTTTCTATAAAAACAAGCAAAAAAAGTCTTTGAAATTGTGTCCAAATGAAAGCTCCGCAAAGGGTTCTTTTGTTGTGTCACTGTCTATTTGTACTTTTTCTTTTATCTCTTTAATGGCTTCATCACAGTTCATTACCTCTGAAGAGATGTTATCCTGAATATGAAGTTGAAACTATCCAAGAATCTAACAAAGAACCCAAGTCTTTTCATAAACTCAAGTGAACTTTACTGTGATAAGTAGCTTAATACCTGAGGAGTTTGTTATGTTTTATCCATCTAATCCCGATGACACATTGCATTTTAAGCTTATTTATATCTTTTGTGGATAACATAAAAGGAGTATGTCTGATTTTTTTTCCCCTGGCCGCAAAACACACAGTCTTCAGACCAGAACAAATAGAGCTAATTGTATTAGCTGAGCCGAATGTCTATGAATTGCTGTAGAACTACACCCAAATAACAGAAATGCAAATGAAAGAAGAGGGAAGAAAAAAAAATTCAGGTAGCAAATTAAAAGAAATGGCATGTGGAAACTTATATTAAGCCTGAACAAGTTCTATGTTTTCTACATGTTCTCTGAATACAAGCTTTATGGCAACAGTAAGCACTAACAAAGTGGATTTCATGGGCGTCTCAAATGTGGAAAGCAAAATAATTACTCTTGTGTGGAAAAAGACATGAACCAAGGAAGAAAATGTTTTATCGTTACAACTCCCACTGCCTTGTAGTTACTACTTTTTTCCAATTATGCTCAATTGGTGGAAGTGTACAGTTACTGCCCAAAGGGGGAAAACTGCTATACCCATAAGTGTAAGTTGTAAAACAAACATTGAACAACAATACAAAAGGCAATTTCCTACAAAATGCAGAAGATGCACTCTTTCTAAATGTTCCACACACTCCCTGGCAATTTAGAAAGACCTGTTCAAGTTGAAACAGGATTCCAGAAGACAAATGGAGTGTGTTTTTCCTTTGTGTAGGCACAAAAACCTTGATGAAAAGTAACTTCGTCTCATCATGCTGTCAGAGGCCCCCGCTTTGTGTACTTTTTAAAGTGAGAGCACAAAAGTTTAAATCTCCAAATATTTTCAGCAAGATTTAATTATGATGGAAAGTAAGGGGAACCTCAACACTGAAAAGAATGGAGATTGTTTCGTTTAAAACAAGATATACAGTGCTGAGGACATTCCTGAGTTACAGCAGGAAACATTTAAAAGGTAAAACAGGTGGAGAAACGGCAATATGGTTCAAGAGATCATACACACCCAAACAGAGGAAACAAACTCTGGATGTGGACAGGGACTATGTGGAAAAGGATATGTGATTCATTATATGAAAGAGGACAAAAACTGTTTTCTACACAATTAAATAAAAATAGGCTATTTTAAGGTTTTCAAAAAATGCAGTTAAAGACAGGCAGTGCCTCTCTGGTAGTGAGTCATTTCAGTAGTCTAACTGCTTTTATCCATCAAAGTAACACCAGAAACAGCAATAATTTCTACATTATATATGTCCTGGAAATTTCAAAACTATCATTCTTCATGGTCATTCAGGAATGAAGATTCTACAAAGTTTGTAAGCATAACTTCTATGTTGATAATAAGAAGAAAAAAAGAAAAAAAAAGAAGAAATCCAATTTTCCAAGCCTCTTTATAAGCAACTGTGTTGCCCTTTGAAACATAAAAAATGCCAATTATATAGAAATAAAACTTACAAATCTGAAAGAAAGCAACTACAGAAGATAAAAAACTCACAAAAAGATCTCTCATAAAATGTGGGTGGCTTGGAGATGCAGTGGTGAGCATTGCTGCCTTGCAGCACTGGGGCCCAGTGTTCAATTCCAGACCTGGGGTACTATCTGCATGGAGTTTGCATGTTCTTCCCGTGTTTGGGAAAAAATGGACTGTTTTGAGCTATTTTTTAATACTCGCACCTGGGTTGTTATTTTTTTCCTCTTTCACCTTCTCTAAAAATGCCTTTAATATTCATGCCATATTCCCGTAATATGCAATAAATCACAGTGCTTATAAAACAGTTTGGACTTGTTGAGCAGTCTGATATATGCCTATTAATATATCTGGATTTTTTGTGTTTTTTTCCTCTCAGTAGCTTTTAGTGATGAAAAATGAACCAAAAAAAGTCTTCTTTGAAATAGAATTACCCAAGTCCATATGAAATGACCTTGGATGATTAACTAGAGAAATGCTGCATGCCGTTTCAATAACTAGCATTCTTTACCTGTAAGTTATAAATGTATTGCCTTATATTCTCAATGCCAAGTTATATTTTAACAAAATAATTTTAATATTTACTTTGCAACAAGAAATTATCAATCGCTGATTGCACCTCAGCCATACCCATTAGGAGTACAATTCTCAATACAAGAAGTGTTTTTTATTTAAGCAGTAGAATTTGAATATCTTTCCTACAAAGTACCTTACTCTTTCAAAAATTCAGAAGAGGTTGTAGCATTCTTCACTTTGCATTTACTTTTACCAACTAGCTATGCTGAAACAGATTCCTATTAAGCTTTTATGAAATGCTACCAGATTTTTTAAAAGAAGTGTGAGCCCTGCACAGGGACTAAGGAGGGGAAACTTTTTCAACATATTCACTGAAGCAGGTATTTTGGGGGACCGTAGTCATTATTCCTACCACAATCATTTAATCTATTATTAGTCAGCAATCTGTGATTAGACAGTCAGTCGAGCTGAACATTGATAGGGAAAGCAACATATTAAGTCCAAGGCTGGGTATCAGGTAGCATGAGAAGCAGGTGAAGCTGTGTCCATGGGCACCACTAGAACTGACAGTCAGTGATACAATTTATTTTTATCCAAGTATGACTTCCAAAATCTTAGAAAAACACGGCTTATGTTTTTCCTGGAGGAAAGGAAGTGTGGTGGGGTTGAATTAAAAATTATAATAATAAAAGAAGCTTAATGGCCATCAGATACAATCAGAGGTTAGGTGTATTTAACTCCATGCCAATAAACCACACCTTTTTATCAGCCTGTAGATCTGCCCTGCCCAGGAGTTTGTTACTAATTTCAGAAATACTTTGTTTGCCTTGTTTTTTTTTGCTTTAAGCTTGGCCACTAAAGTATTCAAACTTGCTTGCTTTTCACGCGGGTGATACTTTTGGGAGAAACATGAACAGAAACGAGACTCTTCAGTCAGAAGGTGGAGTCTTCAGAAAATTCAACTTTTCCAGGTGTCCAAATTCCTGTTTGAATGGTCTTGGCATTGTGCAGGCTATCAGAATGCATCACACATCCTCGAGAAAATAATAAACCATTCCCAACTGAGTGATTAAAATAAAGCATCCCTTATTTATTGTTTTAGTTGTGGGCCATCTGACTAAGCCTCCTGATCAGCTTTTTATATTTGGATATTTTATTCATTTGTTGTGTACTTAACACTTTAAAAATGACATTCTATGACAATCATTTTTAAGGACATGGAAGTAGAACATCAACTCAACAACCGGTACTATATTACCAGGACATACATTTATAAACCAGTAAGAACTGGCTGAATACAGTGGCCTGGATATCACTGGGTTGAACTTGGACCATGTCACTAATTGCAGTGCATAACTGGAAGAAAGCCGGTGGTTAAGGATGGGCCTCAGTCTGTCTTCTTCTGTAAACCACGGAGAGTTCTTTGTTTTTTGAAGGTTCAAGGGCAGGGGCTGCAGTGCCTGTGGAGGAAATCGGCCCCATCTGCCCATTTAAGGACGTTTAAAGACCAACAGCTTTACAAAGCAGCTCACAGCACTTGTTATTCATCACTATTCAGTGAAGGTAAAAGCAACCCCAGCACTCTTTTTCCATTATAAACCAGCTTCTCAATCCTGCCCCCTCAGTAATCTCTACAGCCACCACTGGAAAGAGAAAGGGAAAACTCTTTTCTCGACTTTTTAAGGATAGAATTTTCATCATCTGACAAAAATAAAAATTATATCACGTACTTTAATTTCTACAGTATCTCTGCTGCTGCCAGTATTTCTCAAATGAAAACATCAATATTTCCCTTGGATCCTATTCTTACTTCTCAATTCAAAGAGCACTTTTTCAGACTCATTTTATCAGTCTGATTAATAAAACCCTGAAGACGGATGCAGTGCCATCTCTGCTCAAGGCAGCTGCTGTTACTCCCCTCTTGAAGGAATCTAACCTTGACTCAAAACTACTATCCAGTTCTCCAAACACTGGTGCTCACAATGCAGTCAAAGTAAGGGTTTTTTATTACTATTTTGCCATTAGTAAATGAATGTGTAATTAGAACCAACAGACTTTAGTGAAACGATGTTTTTATACACTGTGGCTACAGAGGTACACTAAAACCATGCCAGTGTGTCACCTTGAATTTCCACATTTTATGAGGCCTGTTCATTAATTGTCAGACAGAACCTCTCTGGGCTTTCACTGATCTCCTGTCAGGGAAAATGCCACAGTCCTGTGCTTCTTTGCTCTCTACGCCAGGTTTCACTCTTATTTTACAAATCACCAACTTGAAATATTTTTAAAAGATAAGCACAACACTGGAGTATCCTTCCCAACTCCAACCATTATTCAGTTTCTTAATCACTTCAGCTCAATCAACTCTGTTCTTTCAGCTTTTTGCTTGAACCAAGCACACAAACATATTACTCTTCATCTCTGACAAAACCAGTTCATCCTAATTTGTCAGGGACACACACTACTTTGCCAATCACTGCTCTACTCTTCCTGCACATTTCTAAGGTTACACTAAGGGGTATCCCTGAACGTTTTCTCAAGTGTCCCTTACTTAGTGAATCTTACAGGCCTGTAAGTCAGCTCAGTTGGTTGTTATCAATTGAAAAAATCCCTCCAGAACTCTCATTCCCTATTATTTCACACTAAAGCCTAGATACAGACTGAAACCCTTTTTTCTGCTGGTTGCTCTAGTGAATCTTGCCTTTGGCTCAGGGGAGTAACCCACCCCTCACAGAGCCTGTTCTATCTGCTCTTCTCTCATGTGGAATTTCACTCCTGCTGGATGCCAATTAGTCAATCAGCCAGGTGTGTCTCATTTAACCCAGTTTGTTTCTCCTGAATAAGTGTTTTTTTTTAAAACTCACCTCTAACTTTCTCACAAATGGTAAAAACGTTTTTTAAAACAGTGAAATGTCTGGCAAAAATTGTTTTGATTATATTGTATTTAACCTTTGTAAAATCACAATTATTATTTGTGCAGCTCAAGTGGTGTTTCTATTTTCTTCTCAGTTTTACAGTTACTAAAACCATCTGGCTTTTCAAAATAAGCACAATGTTCTCTTTTTTTTGTGCAAGTGACATAGATCTTTACATTTACAATTACCACAAAATGACTTTGTAAACTGGGAAAGGTGTTAATAAGTATGTTTGAATGTTATAAAACACAGTATGAACACACAGCTGTTGCTAGAAGCAGTTACTGAAATAGTTGGAATACATTTTATTTTTTAAAAAAACCTCTCAGAAATCTTACTGATAAAGGTTTAGAGGCATTGCCAGATGTTCAGTGTTTCTCCATTAGCAATTTCATTGAGAGTCTGGGAGACAACATTTTTTTTTATTTTTGCATTAAGTGTTTTAGAAATTGTGGGGAATATTTTTTTTAATTCAGTTGTTTTGAACTTTGTGATTTTAACATCGGGACATGTTTTAACATGTTTCTATGTTTCGTATAAAGATGTTATGAATTTTCTGATTTAAATGATTTTGATTAAGTGCTGCTGAAAATGTCCTGCATTGACAAAAGTCCAGGTAGAATCCTGTTCACCTTTCGGTGGGTAACCAAAGTTATTTACATGTTCACAGTCAGAAACAAGTAATAAAATGTGTTTTGATTCTCCAATTCTCCCTTTCCCCAATTTTCCAATTGTACAATACAGTGTTAGAAGTCTTTTAAAGGCAATCTCTCTTTGCTTAGTGTAACTTGGAAAAGACTCCGTTAGGAACAGATAACTACCATGTGCAAAATTTAAAAACCTATTTTTAAAAAAAATATATTTGGCAACAGGTCCAGTAAAGCAGATGTCTTATGTCTAATCTGGCAAATCAGGTGAAGGTCCATCCCAAATCAGTGTAAAAAACAATTTACTTGCATAACTGACAGCTTCAGCCCTGAACTTTAGGAGCCCAACAGCTGTCTCATTATGGTTGTTAGGCTGTCTCATTACAGTGCTCTTGCTAAATTAAATTGTTTTAGCAAAGGAAAACTGAATCTAGATTAAACACAGAATAAATACAAATATAGAATAGAGTCACTTCATTATTTTTATTGGATTTTAGTTTTATTGGAAATATGGAGCATTAAAGAGTGTAGTACCTGTGTGAATGCCAGCTCTCACCCTGTGTCTTCACGCGGTCTGATACAGCCACTGGAGCTGTGCACACATGGTATGGGCAGTTGTCAGTGTCCCCTGCCTCTAATTAAAGGGCCATTATATTATTGATATCTGTAGTCCTGACTTCTCCTGCTCTAGTGCTCTCTCGTTGTGGGTTTTCTCCCTGAAGAATCCTGACAGCTTTGCTTGCTTTGCCTGCTTTGCTGTCTACCAACCTCCTGCTTGTCTCCCGACCTCGATCCTGGATCCTCACTGGCTTTGTCTCCTCTCAGATTCCCCGAGCGACGAACCCTGGCTGTCTGACCCCATGTTGTTTGGACACCCCTTGGAGTCTGAAGTGTGATCTCCACCTTTGTCTCAGCTCGCCGGGCACCAGCCTGCGCCTGGATTCAGACGTCTGCCTGGAAATCACCAGCACTCCCCCTGAGGCTGACTCATCACAGTATGAAAGAGCCATCGGAAACCCTGCAGATGCTGGCCTCACATGAGTCCACTCCACAAGCTCAGGGGGTCAGGGTAGGAGGAGATTCTGGATCTGTGTGCTGCCATGACTAGGATACAGCAGACTCTTGCCTCACCAAGAGGGTGCCTGTATACTCTGTAGCCTCCAGAGTCCCAGGCTATGGAGGAAAACATTTCCAAAAACCACAAAAACAATCCATCCACCTGTCCACATGTCCTCCCTGTGCCCCTGTATCTACTCCAGTGGGTTTCAACAAAATCACCATCAAAAATCAGACCTGGCCATCCAAGCTCAGATCTTTAGTAAGATCGATCTGAGGTGGGGCAACAACTAGGCATGAATCAGGAATAAAACAAGTGAAAGAGTGCTTAACACCAGCACTGGGGCATGCTCTTGACATACTCTTTGGACTCAATGCCTTGGCCATCTTCCAGATTCTCATGAACGACATCTTTAGAGATTTTGAGGGAGATTTCATGGCCAGCTACATTGTCGACATCCTGACGTATTTCAAATCTCTCCATTAACATAGCCGGTATGCCAGGCAGGTCTGACAATGGCTACAAGAAAATCAACTATATACAAAGCTGGAAAAGTGTGAATTTTACGAACAGGAGATGACCTGCTTGAGCTACCGGACCTCTTCCTCGGGCCTGCAAATGGACCTTAACAAAGTGGTGACAGAGAACACTTTGTGGGGTTCGCTGGATACTATTGTCACTTTATCTGGCACCTGGATCCCTCCTTATCCTGTGTGATTGAGGTGCATGTTTCAGACACGGGGAGTAGGAGCAAGGCATACAGCGTACAGCAGAACATATTTGGTAATTCTGGTGGCCTTACCTGAGGAAGACTTAGATGACTTCATGGAGACCTGTCTCAACTGCAATCAAGTGAAGGACCCTAGACTGGTTCCTGCGGTCTTACTCCTATCTCTTCCCACTCTCCATTATGTCTGTGGTCATGCATCTCTGCAGAATTCATCAGGGGGCTTCCTTGCTCCTGGAGTCATTCCGTGATTCTCACCGTAGTTGACAGATTCTCCAAGGCCGCTCACTTTCTCCCCTTGCTCAGGCTACCATCGTTGCACCCAAAATGGCCTGCCAACTGTCACCAGTGTACTGTCCTACAACTGAGACAGGGTCAGGGATTGAGGCTATCCACGTAAAAAACAGTTGACTGCAGGTTTCTTCCAGGAAGTTAGCCCCTCGCTTCATCGGCCCAAGGTAAGAGAAAGAGGATAAACACAGTTACGTACCACCTCACTTTGCTCCACCCCCCCTGGACACCACATCTCTATGGCCTTCTATGTTTTTCTGCCAAAAGCCGCTCTGACAAATGTTCTGGTACCTGAGCCAGTCCAGACCTCATCCCCTCCAGTGACGTTATCCCATGAACCCAGGCCCCATTGCATTATGGTCTTTCGATGGGTCCAGGGATGTTTTCAGTACCTGGTGCGCTGGTGGGGTCGTGAATCTAAAGAACAGTCCTGGGTCCCTGCCAGGAAGCTTCATGCCGCTTGGCTTCCACATGGTTCCCAAGAGGCCACCCGCTGAGGGGGGGTACCCACGAGAATGTCACCTCTCCCAACCGCATCTTCATCGGTCCGATACAGCCACCAGGGCTTTCCACACACTGTATGGGTGGTTTTCAGTGCTCCTTGCCTCAGATCAATGAGTATTTGGTTCATGACTACCCCTGACTACGTCCCTGTAAGAGTCCCGTCAGCTTCTCGTACTATGTTCTCACTTTGCCTACCTTGCTTGTTTTCCTTGCCAGTTTACCATGTTCCAACCTCCATGTCTCCCGAGCGCGATCCCAGGTACTCCCTGGGTTTGTCTACTCCGAGCTTCCCCGGCTACGAACCCCGCTTGTCTGGCTCCCTGTTTTTGAAAACCCTTTGGATTTTGAGGTGTAATGTCCGCCTTGTCTCGGCTCACGGCTCACCAGCCTGCGCCTGGTGTCTGCCTGGAAATCACCAGCACTCCCCCTCATTACATATAGGTGAAACATTATATGCTCAGTGGTTAATAGTTAGGTTGCACAGTGTTAATAGTTCTTTGTGGTCCTCTTAGACATATTTTATTTAAATTTGTTGATACTATTTATGGAAACCTATGCACATTTGAGCTGGAGGATTTTGAACTGTCTTCAAACGTATCATATTATGGTTTGAAACCTAACACTAATTGAAGAACCAGCCTTTTTTAAAAAAGCAAACAGTCTGAAACAGATCTTTCAGTATTTCAGAGATTAAAAGATTGTCTACAGATAACCTATGACCAAATTAGTTCCTGCCCTAAAACTTGCTTTAAGAATTAAATGGAGGAAAATGGTCAAAGTTGTTGGATTGACTAAAAAAAGTTAAAATGTGTTTTTGAAGCTGATTGAAGTGAGTTTAAAATGATCCCGTGCATTAACCAGACATTTGTCCCTTTGCAGTCAAGAAACATAACATTCTGTATGAACCAGACAGTCTGACCAAGATGTTTTTCAATGTATTTTCAGTAACAGGGAAACCTATTCATACTATCTAAACATTAATTTCCTCTGACAACCTGGTACTACAATATAAATGAGTATTTAATTTTGTGGTTTGAACTTTTTTGTTTTAATCTTATTGTAAGTAGTAGGAACAGAATGTGGATATAAACACTATGACTGATAAAAAGTGCTGTTTTCAATTTAAACGATCAACAAAAAATGTCAAGGTAAATCCTAATTGCAGGTGTGAAACTGTAACATTTTGGATGTAAGTCAAGAACACAACATAGTCACAAAACTCACAACACAAATATCCTAAAAATAAAAATAACTGGTAGTTCCAGAAAATCATAACGTACCTGTAGCTTTGCACACCCCTCAGAGTGAACGGTTCCAGTAACATTTGTCATTTCCTATTTATGGCTCATCTTTTTCTCTTCCTTCCTTCTCTCTTTTTCATCTTGTGACCGTTTAACAGATACTAAATTTATTTAGCAGTAAATAAAAAGGGCAAAAGGCTCCAGCACCCTGTGACAGATGGATAGGACTACTCTGCTACCTCTAGGGGTGAGACTACTGTATGCCTGTTTGAGCCTAAGACGTCCATCTCACAAGTTCAGAAACAGTCCAGCTGTCTGTTCCTAATGTAGGTCAAAGTCCCAAAGCCATGACAGCAGCACAAGCTTACAACATAAATGCAGTATGGCTCTTTTCGTACCCATGTTCCAAAACATGGAAAGACATCCATCCCTCATCAGAGAGCCACTTACTGCTGGGAAGTGTCACAGGAACCCGCAGCCTCTTTTGCAAACAAATGAAGTGAAGTAAGGCTACACCCTGAAGAAGTGCCTTGTCATTTGCAGGACAGACACATACTTGCACACAGGGACAATTTAGAGTCACCAATTCACCCAGCCAACGTGTCTTTGGAAAGTGGGAGGAAACTGGAGCACCAAGCAAAAATTCCCACAATCACAAAATCTCCACACAGGGGCTCCAGTGTGAAAGTGAGCCCAGGACACAAAAGTGTCGAGGCAGCTGTGCTAACCAGCCCACCACTGTTCCACCCAGAGAACGTTCATACCGAAATAGTCATGCAACATATTAACGACTTATTATTGGGAGTTGTGACTGATAAAACTGTTGGAAGGAACAATGTCTTAAGAAACTTTTAAACATTGTCTTTATAAAATATAATTACGTCAATAATTAATATACTGCTTTCATGTGTCAAGTATTGTTAATGTGTTCTCAAACATGTGCTTGTTCGCTTTTTGTCCTTGTATTAGTATACGTGATGCTACAAAATCCCAGCTAACAGTGAGACTGACAGCTTCGTTTAATAATGATTTTGCAGATATGGGTTCATGTACACTTGTACTTGCAAAATACTTTAGGTTCAGAGAGGGTTTAAATGCTAAATGCCTTAACAAACTAAACACTCCATAGAACCACCTGTTTTGGATATTTTTCTAATAATGTTGCACAGCATGGAGAATAATCTTACATATTTGGTCAGTAGAACATGTCTGCACATAAATACACTGGAATGGCATTGTAATGCCACTGCTGTTCTGGAGAATTAATTTAGATGATCTGATAACAGCCCTAACTGGGTATAGTATATAGGCTAGGGTTACGCAGTAATTTATTAATATCATACAGTAAGAATCTTCCTGGATGGAACCACACTGTCTTTTACTGGGCATTGAAATTCATTCGTCAAGTCTCATGCTGTCCGTCTGTGAAAGCTAAAACATTCCTTTGTGGAAAAAAAAAGTGAGTACACAGTGATACACATTCATTTATTAAAACAAAGGTATGAAACACTTCTATGAGGCTCTTGGGAACCTTGAGAGTTGGAGGGGGAATGGCCAGGACATCAGAGTTCTCTATTGAAGGAATGGAAAAAAGGCACTCATTCCAGCCAGGGAGGAGGTAAGATGTTCTGGGATGCCTGCCAGCACTCTTGAGGGATGTTATGTGGGATAATGTGCAAGCCAGGCTTATCTGAAGAGACAGTACAAGGAGCAATAGGGCGATAATGTCTACAGGCACACAGGAAAACTCAAAATCATGGAGTAGTTGTACTGTATAGTCCTGGTTCAGTAACATATCGAGTTAATATCAAGGTGCATAATGTTTATGAACAAAACGACTGATGAAACGTGTGTACATTGGTCGTACGTACTAATGTTACGGTCCGCGTTGGGCACCTGAGAAAAGAAAAAGGTAATTTTGTAAAAGCCCACAATTACAATTTTATTTGCCGAGTGTTCAAATTAGATCACCTTTGTCTTTGATATAACCTTCCCTTTGTCACCTAATATTAATCAGACCATATAAGATATATCATCTTTCAAACTCGCAAACTCGTTGTTGTAAATTATTTGATTCAATGGAATTATTCATATTCAATTACCTACTATGTCTTCATATATTTTTATTTGTGTTTTTCACTTGTTAAACTTGTGTTTAACATTGGCAAACTATCTATATTTCTTGTCTTGGATAAAGTGATTTGTTCTGAGATTTGTTTTAATTTTGTTTTGGATTTTAATGATTGCAGTGCCAAAATTAGACCTCATACACAGCTGATTATTCTAACCTTGCCTGGCACGAACTTCACACTTTAACAGAATTAAAATTCTAAACTATATAATGTACCAGCAAACCCTTCTTTAAAATATTGCATTCATATGCAATAACTAAGGTATTTTAAAGGAGTTTGCTGCTGTGAAAGAGTACAAAAAAGACCAACCTGATTGAGTATTTATCTGTATATCATACGCAAAAGATTAAAGGAGCTGCATGTCTTTGAACACAGGAGATTAAATCTGGATCTGATTGAGTTATTCAAACTGCTGACAAGACAATACTGAAAGAAAAACTTCAGGTTCACAAGTGCAAAAAGAACCAGGGAACAAGCGGAAATCGAATGCAGGTGCATTGAGAACTAAAAACACAGAGTACACGAAGTGTCCTTTCATCTGCATATTTCCTTACACATTTATTTTATACTACCCTGTACTCTAGATCTATAAAATTCATGGCTTAATGTAAATGACCAAATCTCCTGTTACTCAGTCAGAAACCACATGATAACTGTCAGACCGCTCCAATCAGGCTTGGCGACACAGCAAGATAGTGCTAATTATAAAATATCTCATATAGTGTAAATTAGATGCAGATGTGGCTATTTTAAAATATTTGTCAATCTAGTAGATTAAAATACTCAGATTTCATATCATGAAGAGCCTAAAATACATAACTGTAGAATCAGTGTACAGAAAGTTGTGATCCCGTGAACGGATTTTGTGCGATAAAGAGCTGTTTTTTGCCTTCATTCCATGACCTTCTATGAAGTACTTCAGATTAGGCAGTGTTTGCTCATCTAATACAGCCTATGTCCAGATTTATCATGTGTCATCTCGGACAACATATGAAGAAATAAAAAAATTTAAATGACTTATTTGCATTTTTGTTATTTTCGTTGTGTTCGGGTGTTTTGGATGTTGTCATTTTATGGGTGTATATTTGTGTTCATTATTTTGTATTATTTATGAGCCAGGATTTAATATCGACTCTCTGTCCTACCAAAATATTTTTTACAGGAACAAGGTAAGGTTAAAAAATGTTTTCTGTTCTCTTTCTTTCTACTACTAAGTGTGCATTTAACCTGTATTTTTTGTTTTATACAACAAAAGCACGCCAGGTTTTTTTTACATTTTTTCTATATATAACAATAAAATGCCAAATTTTCTGACTTAAAATGTGTGCAGTGTTTCAGTCTATTACAAAAACAAAGGAGTTATCTGTTACATTTATTAGCAGGAAATGTCAAAATAGGAAGTGTTACATGGGGGCAGTGTGTTTCATATTTAGGATCATTAGATTTGTACAGAAGTTAGCTTGTCTTCATAGTACTTCATAATCATGCCAGTCGACAACCATCTAATTTTTTTAACAGGTAAAACTCTGGAGAAATCGTTCAGAATTCCTTACCAGTTCTTGGAAACAAAGAATTACAATGTCCTATATTCACACCAAAAGATTATTTTGGACATGTAAAACTACTGTATTTGGCTGCAAATCTGTAATAAAAGAGCCTAAAATCTCAGGACTACAAAATGTGCAAAACTCATGTCTCATCTCTGGTACAGTGAGATGAGACAGTGGACCTTTAAAGTGGAAATGCAGCTTTCTTTGTTAGCTGTGCAGTTGTTCCCCTGCTTTGCTTCAGGGGACAGGTTGTTGTAAGTTGCAGAATTTTAATGTCTAGCTTTCTTATTTCTGTAAACTAAAACCCTCAGAAATAACCCTAAAGTCACAGACATTTACTGATCTAAAACCGTGGTAGGACCACACCGTTCTCAACTAGCTCTGGGGATTCCAGTGACAGAAAGGATTTCTGGCCCATGCAAAATCTGAAGTTTGGGTTAGGGCACTGGAATTTCCGTGACCAATATTTAAAAAAAAATCAATATTCTTCTATTTTGATGAAAAATTGGATCGTGACGAGCAAATATCAAGGTGATCTTGTTTTATGCAGTCCATTTCAATAAATGACCGTGGTCATGTAAAACATTGTTCGCACGGCTTTAAACACACACGTTGTTGTAACTGTTTCCAAAACACAACTAAAACCTAAACCACAAACACGTGTTTCCCTGCCCCCTCCTCGCAGCCTGCAAAAACATCCAGCTCAACACATCCCCCCCCAACGATTTCTCTCTGAGGAGGGCTTTTGGATACGGGCTGCAGGCATAGTGGTTGCAAGAGGAGCAGCAAGGCTATGGACAGCGTAAGCAGATCAGTAGGAGACACTCTCAGAGGGAGGTCTAGCAATGGAGAGTCTGCCATAAAGTCCCTTTCCCATGCCCTTAGGGTGGATGCCTTGGCTTTGTTCATACAGGCTGTTGAGAGCTCCCGCAACATTTAGTCTTTGAAAGATAGCACTCAGTGTCATCAGCAGAATGAGTGAGGAGGGAGCCAGCCAGGCATGACTATCTTTTTGGCCAGACATCCTTCCGTTAATATTCAGGGACGTAAAAATAGTCTTTGCCCAGCCAAAAGGCGAAAGGTACCTTGCTGATCACCCCCGGCGAGCTTAGGGGACACACCGTCAAATCTACATGGTAATACATGAGTAAGACCAATTTGTTTGAAGGTGAAAAGAAAGTTCTGTGAACATCATGTAACTTGTTATTTTTTCAGTCGTTCAGTCAAGCGAGCTTTCTGTGGCATGGTAACACAAACCATGACCAAGTCTTTGGTCCCACCCAACATGGTAATGCAGGATAACAGCACAGTGCTTTGAGCACAACTAACGACATCTGTGCTAAGTATATCTGTGTCTGGGCTAATTATTCTTGGTCAGTGGCAGCCGAGTGCAAAGCTCTTTCCCTGGCCAAAGTCAGGCTCAGTCAAGAAATGCTAATTCATTTCTTGATCTCTTCTGCAGTGTTGGGGGTCTTGTACAGAGAGGTTAAACTCTATAGGTTGACAATCTAGTGGAGAAATATCTGTCTCATCTCATCACATCATCCTCTCGAGGACATGCAATGAGGGATCTGTGTTGCACTTAGTTTCCTGGGGCAGCTATTTCTGCTTTAAAATGAACCTGTTAAAAATGAACCACGAAACTGTATGAATATCGTCCCCATGTCAGTTCCTCCAGATTAATGCTTCCACTTCCTCCCCTAAATTGTTCTCAGTAATCTACACATTTTTGTGGAAGAAGAATTTCACATTCATACCATGAGAAATCATCTGGAAGATTATCTATACCAAACTTCCGTCAGTCTGGTTTGATGCAAACACTCCAAGTACATGGCGAAAAACACACAAAAAAAATCTGTACAGATTATAATATTCTATGTTTGTCATTAATTCATTTTAACTATGCAAATTATGATTTAGGACCATTATTTCTTATCTGATGACATATTCATAGAAAAACACACGGCTACAAAGTGTTCATTTATATTTGCCTATTTTTTCATGATTCTGTCCTTTAATTTGATGGTCTGCAGAGGGTTTCTGGGATGGGGGAGGGATAGGGTGAGGGGAGGGGTATGGATGAAATAGGATTGTGTTGTCTTTGTTATGTGATTATAGCATTTTATTTGTTTGTGAAGCGGAATTAGAAGTCTATTCAGACAGTTCTGTTTTCTAGTATTAATGGAACAGCCAGAGCTAATTAAAATTCTCATTCATAATAGATTAAGAGCATTATCTACTTCTTGTCTAAGTCTAACACGTATTTTAGGCTTGTTACTTACTGCTTCCAGTGGGACCTGTGGTAAAAGCAGAACAGTTGGACCCTGAATTTGATATCTGAGAGTGCTTCTACAACCATTTTGGAAATGGGATTGTTTCAAAGGTAAAACCACCTTTAAGGAAGAGATCTCCCATTTAACAGTCTATGTTGGACCTCGATGGAATTGTGGTGTGGCAACTTACTCAACGTCAAACCATCTGACTTGCTGATGATAAGCTTGTGTTTCTTTTGAATTTCAGACCAAGAGTGCCGATTCATCCTTAGACCGGAGATGTGTTCACCAGTGCTCTATACTCTGCACTGCAGTTATACATCTCGGCATATGCTAACCAGAGGATGGACAAATTAAGTTTCCTGCAAAACGTACCTCAGTGTATTGTCTGACCTGTAGCTTCTATAAACACCTGAAAGCTATACACCTCGAATCTGACCAGAAAGCAGCAGACGTTATGTAGCAAAGCCTTTCGTGTGCTCCCTGAGGTTTAGGCACACCTTAAAGATGGCGAAATTGCATAGCAAGGCACCACTTGAATGGTAAACTGTGGTTTGGCACACAGCCCAAGACTAAACACATCAACTACCCAGTTACAGGACTCACTTTACCATTTGCAAGTTTTTTAACAAAGCTACTGATGACCATCTTTCGAACCGCAATGAAAGCCTCCTTACAATACAGTGAAAGTGCAGCACAAGGCAGTGAAGCAAGAAGAAAATAAATCCAATTAAGATATGCCCTCGCAAAATTGCATGGTGTATGTAAGTCAATACATTACTGGGTTTTCCCTTGAAATTGTAACACACCCATCACCCCAGGAAAAACGTATTTAGAAAACATAAAAAGATGTATTGTTCCTTGTTTTCACAGGGAATTTAATTAAAGATCAGAAAGCAAGCGTGACGTTCATAAATGCATCAATTCAGCAAATGCAAGATGTCTACATTAATTAGAAGGTGCACAATCTCACTATTTTCTGACTGTAAAAATGTATAGAACTTAATCCCGTTTATTTTTCTCCCTCTGCTCTGTGCAGTGTATAAATGAGATGCATTCACTTGACCAAGCATTAAAAGAATGATGATTTGATTTGATAAATTGCGATAAATTCCTCTTCATATAAATCTTCATATACCAAATACCATTTGATTTGCAGTTTACAAACTAGTGGAGGCCCTTAAAAATGATGGGGTTCCTTGTAGTTTATCAATTCAAAGATCTCTTCAGGTTTTTAGATAACAAAGAATCATTTGAAGCTCAAGCTGTCTCACTTCAGGCATGGGGAAAACATATATGCTGAGAATGTCATTGAGTGTTATAGTCAGTACTGCCCACTAATTTCTGAACCTCTTGTCCAGTCGATTGTTTGAAAGGTGACTGTTCTGTGAGAGAAAGTTCTACAGTATATGCCCCAGATCCCAAATAGACTGCACTAAATGTTTGCTTTCTGAAAACAATCCTCAGACACGTTACATAGAGCACTGGAATATTCATTTTTATTTTCCACCTGCCCCTCAAGCAGATGACATCAATGTCATATGAAAACAGCATAGCATATTTTAAGTAATCACATCACTATATTTTTGTTTTCTCTGCTATCAGTTGATTTCAATATATCATACGTTAATCTATTTCATTTTCTTTTCCATTCAGAAATATTTATCTTAAGAAGTTTTTAAAATCATATTTCTAGCCTTTGTTGAAGCCATCCTTTTTTCCTGAAGACCTTTTGCAGGGTTCATGCTGGTGGAAGTCCTAAGTTTTGAGGTGGTTTCACTAAAAAGTCTAATGAAAAGGTTTTGCATTGGTTAAGCATTCCAATGTGCTGCACAAGTTGAAAGTACCCTCGTTTAGTATATAATTTTAAAAGCTTAACACACAATTGCAGACCCATGTGTATACAAGATACTGTAGACATGACCATTATCTTTATTGCTTTTCCAAATGTGTAAGTTGCATTTCTTCATTACAATCTGCAATCTTGAAAGAATGTACCTTTATATAGAATTACAGACCTGACAATTAATTAGCTATTGTACCATTCACAGCCATACTGTAGACAGTACTACCCTATTACTGTATATTTAATTCCTATAAAGTTGAAGTCAGTGTCCATAGACAGCTGTTTTAACCGTGTTTGGGCTCATAAGTATAATATAGCAAATGCTGACCAGTGACATAGATTCATTACTTTTAGAATAAACCCCCTTCCAGTTTGGAGTGGAGATTAAGAACAACATTCTCAATGTATTACAGAGATGAATATGCTACATGTTTAATTTCATAGCGATATCAGAGGCTTTCACTTGGACCTCTGCCAACTTGCATCTAATGTAAGATCTGACTAATGTTCAAGATGTTTCTTCGTTCTTGGAAAAAACTAACAAAAAGGACAATGATAAAAAAAAGTAACCTGACCATGAAGTATCTTTTGAGCTATAGAAATGTTTAATTTCGAGTGGCAAATGGCAAAGTGATAAAAAAAAACTACATTGATGTACCTGCTGATCAGCAAATCGGTCTGATGCTGTCGAGGGGTAGCCAAGATCAAGAAATTACATAGAGGCTTGTTTAACAACCTGAAACATCACTGAAAAAAAATGTCATTACACATTAGCTCAAACTTACTATCTTTATTAACTGAGTATACATGACTGATGACCTTAAGAGTCAATAATTCTCCAACTTTGTCTTCTTTGTTATAGGGAAATGTGTGCCAAAGCCTATGTCATTCTGTTTGTTTTTTTTAAAACTGAATTTCACTTAAGGGCCCAGCTGAAACAACATGTTCTTTCATTAACACTTATTAAAAATATGCTCATTTTTTTTTAATAATGGGCAGGTTTTGGTAAAACAAACAGCTTTTTTTTCCACTGAGTACTCTTACTAATGATTTTCATTTTCCTAAAGCATACAAAGAGTTGTTTTTAACCAACACAAAATAAATGCAAAACTTTATGTGAACTATAACTCTGAGAGCTGAGGTATCCTTGAGAGAGTGACAGGTCATCTGTGTCAACAAGGCAGAAATAATGGGACAAAGAGGATTTGTGAATACTTAAAACTTTTTGGTTTAGATCACCAGGTTTTTGGTTTAGATCAATAGGTAAATGTTTATACATTATTAACTAAGAATTCTTGGCGACCACTGCTACCCTAATGCTAAACTCAGTGCTATCAGATTTGAAAATACAGTAACATGTACAACTCTTTCAGAAGAGTTCAAATCCTTTTTCAAACACACTGACTTTAATCAAGCCTGACCCCCTGTATTCTATTTAGTGGTAAGACACATACAAATCACTTGCAACAGAGCCCAACCCTTCGTATGATAAGTTTTTCTTCCCCTCTTCTCATTCTCAGTGGTGCTCACATGTTGGATCCTGTGGATTAAAAACTTGGCTTCGTGCATCTGCTTGCTCGCTTTTCGTGACATGATATGCAAATAAAGACAAGCTGGAGGAAGGGAGCGCAATACATCCGTGTATTTTGGCAAGAGTGATTTACGCAGGTTTTTACGTCTCCTTTTTGTACAGTATACCATGCATATATAAGCTACAGTTTCTTGTATGACAGAGATGGATATGCCAGTGTGTGTACAATGGTAAGAAGAAAAAAGAATAAGCAAACCTATTCTTCAATGTATTCCCTTTCAACCTGGAAAGTGATGAGTGACCTTGTTTTGCGAGGGCTGAGGTTTACATGAGTGTCAGTTCTTGTTCTGATCTAACAGGTACTTGATTCAAGAACGATCTGGTTATAACGCAGGCCAGCTCATCGCGGGTAGAAGGTTCTAAGTGATCCGTATGGCGTGGGCACAGGCAATATCATTTAGAAGGATTAAGGGATTACATTGGTGGTGTTGGAATGCAATATAAAGGCACTTGGTTCCCTGCATAACAAAGGTCGTTCAAAGGAAAGCAAGCTGATTAATTCCTGGTCAGAAAAGGCAAAACGTCAAACAGTGTGTTGGATGTGTGGAGCAAACAGCTTGATGAGTCCCTTGGATCGGAGGTCATATTTTTCTAGTAAACGAAGAAATGCTTTAAATGTTCAGTAGAAGGAGTCCACACATCTCTTAAGGGCTAGTAACAAAGTATGCTAAAATAATTTCTCTGACAGTGAGTGAACCCTTTTACAGTAAAGAGAGGTTGCAAATGTTTGCATTAGTCATTACTATGGAGGTAGGCCATGAAAATTTGGCAGTTCATAGCAGTCACTAGTGTGTCACTTTCTTTGACCTCATACCCTGCTCCTGCTTACTGGTAATTACAGGATGAGAATCTTTCTGATTCACATTAAAGTACACATTTGTCTTATTGGGTCCTTTAATATCTGGAATGCCATAACAGGCGCTGATTACCATTTTCTATGGGTAATTAAAGGGACAGTGACTGATTACTGCTTCCCAGATCCAATTTTGTATAATGTACTTTTATGAAAATAGAAATATAGATTCCAGAGCCTTAATTCACAATGATTAACCTAAGGCAATAGGAAAATGCATTTAGGAATGGTTTTGAATTGAACTTATTCACAAGTTAGGCACAGGCCATTTGGATTGAACCTGGTTTGGCCACAGGACAAAGAGGTTAGGATCCCCATAGAAAAACTTGAGCAAGGGGTAGCTGCAAAGGTGAAGAAGAGAGTGTAAGAAATGGGATGCAGAAAGACAAATGCAGGCAAGGGATCTATGGTATTTACGTTTTTCAGGAAGTGAAGTCACAGAGAATTGTGCACTAGAATATCAGTGTTGAAAAAGATCTTGATTTCTGTCATCCCTTCCAAACTTCTGTTAAAAACTCCATTTAATTTCCTGATTTATTCAGAATAAAAGTACTTTCTCAACTGTAACCTTCAGACAATGTACAGTATATACGTGAACTGTATACTGGTATATACAGTATACTGAACAACACTAATAAATAATAAATGCTATCCGTTTCAATACATATTTACGGTACTGTGTTTTTAATGGCTCTCAGCATATTATTATACAGAAGTTCCTTGTGACAAAATATATTTTTCACCAGAATGAGGTCATAAAAGATAAAGGTTTACCCTGGGCAGGTAATTCACTTTTGTCCAAATATTGTTTTTCTACACATTGCAAAATGTTAAGTTATGATATCATTATAAAAAATTTAAATTAAAAACTATTCGTGAATTTAGAAGTGCAGTGACTCTGAAAAAAAACAGATCGTGTACACATTCACAAAGCATATTAATAGATCCCAGCACCTCATGTTTTACAAAACGAAGCAGTAATTTTGAATAACAATAAACAGTTGTGTAAGCCTCATTCTGTTGGGAATAGCCTGTTTGTCTGAGGAATAAGTAAAAAAAGAGTTAGCAGGGGATATTTTGACTGGTCTCTTTTGCATTCTTCTTCTCTTTTGAAGAAAAAAGTCACACAATGAAGCTTTCTTCACTACAAATTATTTCCTGCCAAGCTCTCCTATCAGACAATGATATAGTCCATCATGTCTTTGCTGAGTTCCATTATCTCTTGTGCATTTTTTTATTCTCGTTGCCCTTATCTTTTCACATTTTTCCTTTTTATGTTTTATGCAACCTATCTGGCCTCATTCCACTGACTTATCTCATTTTCTTCAGTTGCAAGACAGGAATGAGACTGTTTTGAAGCACAGCTTTGTTACCATAGATTCTGAGCATTTTCTCTTTGAAAACTCTATTACCAGAAACAAAGTGTAGAATATTGGCCTGTTAGCATCCTGAATGTATTTACAGTATTTCTTACCACCATCTCTACTGCTTTTGAGGTGGTATAAAATATAGTTGTGATAGAGCTAGAGGTTAAAGAGAATGCACGGTGTCTTCTAAACGTATTGGAACACCAAAGTCTAAACTTATTTTTCTTTACAGTCAAGGAATTTGTTTTTGTGGTCTGATTTGTAAACGTGACATTTATAAGAATGAAAAGATTAACATGAATGATAAGTACAATATATCATTTAAAAAAATGTACGTATTTTTTGGGGGGGTAATATATTTAATTTCAAATGATCGTACGTAGTGGGACATGTTCAGTTTGAGTAAATTGTCAAGTATTTGGTTGCATATCCCTTTGAGGCAATAACTGTACCAAGTCTGTGACCCTTTGAGCTTCCCAGACTCAGTGCAATCACTTTGAGTTCTTCAACCTCCTGTTCCTGGGGTGTTGTAACGGCATGTAAAATACATTTTCAATTGGATTTATATTCCGAGATTGATTTAGCTAGCATAAAACTGTCCACTTTTTTCTCCTGGTGAAATCCAGGTTACTGCAATCTTCTGAAATGGATTTATGGATCCATTATTAAGTCAATTAGAATAGTATGCACTATTCTAAAATGTTTTCTATTTTACGTGGCACCTTATCATTCATTAGTATAGAGAAACTTTCACCTTAATGTAGTAATTTTGTGGGACTGAAGGTTTAGTGAAAGAAATAATGGATTTTTTTGTACATGAAAATATCATGGCCAAAGGATTTGTTCCTTTTCATTATAGAACTGAAATGGATTTAACCACCAGAATTTTTGCAAAGGTGGGCATGTGAACCGATGATTATATTGTAACAATAGCTCTAGTGTCTAAAAGACAATACTTAGCCTACTCTATCACATTTTATCAGCCTACAGCTTGCCTTTGACATTATTTTTATAAAGCGGCCACATTGGGCAAGTTTAATTTGAGAGGACCCTTTTTATTTTGAATAAATGAAAGGTACTGTAACCCATTACAATCTCTTATTTCCACCTGAGAGACAAATGAAAGTGAGTTGGAATCAATCTTATCTGAGTCTTGAAATGCATGGGAAAGATCTCTGTTGAATTTTCACTGGGCAAAGAGGAAAAAAGAGAGAGAAAGCCCAGTAGTACAACTTGTAATGAGTAGTGGTCCAGCTCATTAGTGTATTAAAATTCTTTGTGTTGAAAATGTTGGCTGAGTTGCCATTTTTTCATAGACTTGCTCATGTACTGTACCAAGAAAATCAGACAGCTCAGCTGGATTTCAGTGACTGATGCAAAGGTTTTATTCTTAACATTAATCTTCTTTGTCCTTTCTCTGTTACACTAAGATCATTTAGATTCTCTTTCAAAAAGCAATTTTAAAATTGTGTAAAAGCCAAAAATTGCAAATGCACCAACTATAAAAGAATAAATGCCTTTTTATACTTTTAGAAATCCAAATTACCTATTGTTTACAGATAGGAAAAAAAGGTAAATGCTAGTCTTTGTTTTAATGAGATAGAAGTGCCAGTCATGTTATTCTATGGCTATTTTGAGACTGACTGACCAAACTCACTACGATCAGCTGCAAAGCCACAAAACCTCTCCTCAGGTTTGTCTTCAGATGGGTAAATATTAGTTCTGATTATTTTTGGTAAAGATAAATTCCAAAGATTAAAGAAATAAAATCAGAGGATGGAAACCAAAAACTATTTACATAATTAAAAGCTTCAAGACAGGCTTGCCACAAGATTCTAATTTTAAATCCATGTTGGGTGTAGATAAATACAGTATCTTTGTGCAGTAATAAATAGCTACAATATGAGACAAACTAATTTTTGGCCTGTTTTTATAAGGTATTTGACAGTAATTCCAAGGTAACAAACTACATTTAAATTGACCAAACCTTTTAGAAACTGTCGCTTTCCGACAGACAAACCTAAGGAAGAAAAGCTCATTTGGCAAGCTCTGTAAAGGATAGAAAAGTACAGATTTGTAGGTTATTTTTTTTTATTAATTCTGAGCCATGAGCTTTTTTTAAAAAAAATATTCTCACACAGTTCAGAAACCACCAGTGATTTTGTAAGCCAAAGACTTGCTTTAATATTCTCTGTATTTTTCTCATGCTGTTGTCCTCAATAACACGTTTTTATTAAGAAAAAATCTGGCATTGGCATTTGACACTGTGAATTCGGTGTGATATTGTATGCAAAGAAAGACATCATGACATCCATTCATGCATTTTCTAACTGCTTGATCCATTTTAACCAAATGATTTGCTTGAACTGCAAAGTGATTTTGTCACTCTTAACTAAAAGATGAAAGTCAGAAAGAAGGTTTTTCAAACGGGAAGGCTGGGGATTTAGAGAAAAAAGAAGCCTCACTGTTGGGATTAGTTCTACTGAACGCCGTAGATAACTTTCAGAGCGTATTGTGTCCTGTGGGTAGTAAAGACTGTAAGGTTGCCTGAGGTCAGAATTACTATGGAACGTCTGGACAGCCACAGCAGGGCAATGACTTTGACCACAAGCACCACAGATTAAAAGGGTAGCAGGCAGAAGCCTGTTAAAACTTGTGATGAGAGCAGTTAATGTTGCTATAATAACAACAGACTGAAACATCTGACTGTTTGCTTTGCAAGGGCCTCTGTCCAATTGGTGGGATGACCTTTGGTTTGGATGATTTGGAAAAAAACACAGCAAGGAGAAAAGCAAGAAGCAGACTCTTCCAAGGGTCATGTTGTCTTATGGATCTTATAAATAAGGGGAGATTTAACATTCTGTTTTTTTTTTCAGGAAAGACAATTAATTCAAACTCTCTATATATTAATTTACGATGTATAAATTATATTTCGCTTTAATAATGTAGTTTCAGTTGCAACAGCAGATATGGGCATTGGAAACTTGCTATAATGGTGCTGCTCACAGCTGAGTGAGAACAGTGTCCCAGGGCTGGACGAAGAACGGAGCAGGCGGGAGTCACAGAAGCATGGTCAAAAGATGAGCAAAGTCCGTGGCCAAGGAGATCCAATCAGACAGAACTCAAGAGGAATCCAAAAGAAAAAAGATAAATCCAAAAACTCTAAGACATCAGAGAGATGTAAGGACTGAACTTAAAAAACCAGCTCCCAGTGAAACAGGTAAGGGGATTAATCAGGCGCAGGTGGAAGGGATGTCCAGCCAGAGCATGTAGTCACAGCAACCAACTGATTGATAGTTCTGTTGGAGGTTCTGCTGGTTGCCATGGTGATTCTAGAGGGTTCCCCAGTGCTCCAGCAGGACTCACTATGACACCTAAAAAAAACGTAAGCAAGGAGACTATATGACTATATATTAAAAGACTTTTGTCTAACTGAATTAAAAGTTACTCTCCTTTTCCCTTATTATAATTGCTTGCAGCAGTGTCCCACTAGAATAAGACTTAGTTTTAAGAAGTTTTAGAGCGTCTTTTGTGCTTGGTTTTACTTGTTACACACTCAGCAGGTCTACTGGCTGTGCCCACAGATGTAAGCAATTACCATTAAATCCATTCTGGTGACCCAACCATGTGGACAGCAGTGCGGAGACGCTGTCAGGCTTCTGGATCTAAAGCTATAAGGTTGTGGGTTCAAATTCCAGGTGAAACGCTGCTGTAGTAGCCTTGAGCAAGATACTTCATCTGAATTGTGACAGTAAAATACTCAGCTCTGTGAATGAGTACAAATGTAAGTAAGCTTGCTTAATTAAGTAAGTCATTAAGTAATGACAATTAGTTGTAATTAGTTAGTAAAAAACATGGCTTTGGGAGGACCAGGAGGTTGCTTCTAGTAGCCTCATCTATAGGAACTGGTGCGCTTTTCAGTGCGCTTTCTGAAACCAGATTTCCTTTGTCCCTCGTATAATCCTTGTACAATATACACTGTGCCCTCCAAATGTATATGGAAGAGTACAGTCCAGACATGCAGAAATAAGTTTTGAGTATACTTTATTTTCCTGACCGATAAGACTTAGTGTCTACAAAATCATATATCGTATATATACATACTGTATGATGGTTTTACAAGCCTCCACGTTATAGCACAAAGGGTATATATATCAAAACAACCAGACTGGTAATGTATGATAATTAAATTTGAGGATAGCCAGTTGAAGAAAAGAGCTACAAATCATTTAGGACCAAATTAGTTTTTTTAAATGCGTCTTTTGGTGGTGTTTCAATGTAGTTAAATACAAAAATGTACTGTTGGTTTTACAGATAAAGTGATGTAATCACTACACAAAGGGACCTTGCTGCATTTCTGCTATGCCTGAAAAAATGTACATAATATTTTAATGGAAATATAATCCAGCCTTCGGGGTTTTACATTAGTTTCCCCCCTGCTTTGTTTTTACCAGGATTTTCCACAGATGGAAGACATGTTTAACAAATGCTAATTACTTGTGGTGGGGTGCATTTCAGCCCATTTAATGAACGTAGTTTTCTTGTTCAACCTAACCTTTTGACTCTTGCTTTCTGTACAGTGCTGCTGTGTGCTGTTTCATTTTGGTATGCCGAGAGAGACATTTTTCATGAATGGTGCCTTGTAAATTAAAGTTTGATGTTTTTGGTACATAAGGCAGATGGTTAGAGGATAGATTTAGAGGTGCTCTGCACATCTACAGCGAACAGCCTTTTCTTCTGTGCCCCAAAAAGGAAATTGAAAGGTGGTTCTGTAGCCAAGCCACTGTGATGCTTTATCCTTCTATCCAACCGGAGTGAGCTGACCAAACACTTCTGTGCCTAGAGCTGACTGGGTCATTTTTAGAGCAGAATGGAAGATAAAAGATTTCCCAGAATCGCCCTGCACGGAGACCTGAAAATAAACCAAAACATTTCCTCTCTCAGTAATCCGCTGGAAGGTTTCAGATTGAATAATGAATAGATTGATGTCATGCCCACAGTCTTATTAGCATTATAGGAGAAACAGATTTGTAGTAACAGGAGTAGTTCTGACCACATTTCATAAAAGGAATTTAAATGGAGTTTGCAGACTTCAGATATTTCTTGCAAGGTGTTTGCTGTGTTTTGGTTATTTCGATTAAACGCTGCAACATCAAAAGACATAAATCAGCTCTTGAAAAAGTAAAACCAATAACTCACAGTCACCACTGTCTGCACTTTTTACTTTTTCCACTCCAACTCCACACAAAAGATTACTGTTAAACGCAGCACATCTGACAGCTCCTGTAGACATCATTGCCATGAGCTATTTAATGACACATCAGTCAACAGGGAACTATGTAAAAAAAAGTCAGCTTTGCATCAAGGGTAAATTCTAAAAAACTGGCCCCAATGAAATAGTGTTGAAATACATAAAACTATCTTATCAAAGCAGGTGTGTGTGAAGTTATAAAGTGGCAAATAAAGAAACTGTTACTTGCTATCAAAGCAAGGCTAGAAATATATTTACAGAGGTGAAATGAGTTGACGTTATGGTCCAGAGACCCGCTTCAACAATTTAAAAGTGTGAGGAAGTTCATTTATTTATAGCAAGCTGATCCCAGAATTTCAAGTGTGGCTTTTGCTCCTGTCCACACTCTGTATGCCAATTTAGCTAGGGCTGTAGGATTCTATTCTAGGATTATTATTCTGCAATGAAGTGGTTACAAAACCTCTTCGCCCTGGGTGCCTGGAAGTAACAGTGCCCCTGCGCAAGCTGGCAGCATTCTCTCTTCACATTCTGGCAATGATGGTGTGCAGCTATTTGTCTTCCCACTAGACTGGAATGTTATCAAAATTCTTGAGCCCTCAGGCATAGTCTAGCAGGGGCATTAGGTAATTTTCCACGTCTTGCTAACACATTATTTATTGAACACAACATGAACAGATTTTGGGCTAATCTCTATGGCTGTACCAAACATTTAGTTTTCTTTATTCTCTCGTGGCATGTTAGTATATGGCTGCAACACGCACATCACAGAACGTTCTTAAAGAGCCTGCTCAGCTTTGACACTCTTGTATTTTGAAACCACGCAGGAGAAACAGTTTTAAATTAAAATGCTCGTTAAAAATTAACCTGTTTAAACTTACTTGTTAGATATTTGTCTGCCAACTTTTTCTATTTCAAAGCAAGTGTAGCTTTTCTGAAATATTTTGAGAACAGGAACTTATGTGTAATGTACACACTGTGAATTAACAAGTATGTCCATCAAGAAAGCAATGCTTTCAGATTTTGAAAGCACACAGGCTGTGACAAATTTGTGCTGATTGATTCGTATGTTTTTACAATCCTGCCCCACTGACTGTACATGCAGAACAAACCCATGGCAAACTGAATGCATGGGTCTGTGAGTGGTTCACAATTCAGGCAAATACTTAGCGTAAGTATAAAGGAAGAAATAAAAGACAAAATGAACTCAAACAATTCTTTATCATTTTTTTTTATTCTGGCAATATGCACATTTGTGCTGCAAACAAAAAATCATACCTTTAGAACTCAAGGGTCTCAGGCTCTATATGGCACAACCATATAATAACGTTCCAATGAGTTTTACTCCAGACTAATGAATCCAGATATGCATTATCTTTTCTAGCAATCATGAAAAACAGGGGTACAAAAAACGTAGGGAAGTGTGATCATAATATATAAATCATAATATACTTTGAAACTGTCCAAAACAATGGTTTTACAATTTTCAGAAAGCAGACTATGAAGGAATGAAGGACAAAACAGATTCATACAATGACCAAGTAAATAAAAGCCAGGAAAGAAGTGGCCCACATGGTTAAATACATCAATTACAAAGTAAACAAGGAGAACAAAAAACACTTTATAAAGCATTCAAAAAGCAAATCCCACAAACACAGGATAAGAGGATATTAGAAAGGCCAAGAAAGAGATAGAAAGGTTGATTGCAGTGGAGGCTCAACTAAATAAAAGGATTTTTCAGCATTACAATAGGAGCACACAAGAAGAGTAAGGGATGAACCAAAGTGTCTCAAAGATGAAAGGGGGAATCTTGAGATGGTGACAGAGAAATAGCAGTTGTGTTTTATGAACACATAAATGTTTCTCTCGAGTGTTTACCAAGAAAGGAAAAGGCAACATGCCTCACGCTGAGCAAATATGAAGTCCTATATTAAATATTAGCATAGGCAAAGAAGAAGCAGAAGTGTTACAGGTACAGTACTAGAGGCACTTAAGATAAACAAATCTCCAGGGCCAGATGGTATTCTACCAATTGTATGTAAAGAAAACAAGAGAAGTTATTCATAGGTCATTCTGAGGTATTGAGAATTCTGTGTAAAGTTTTGGTCACCAAGATACAAAAAAATACATTGCTACTCTTCAATCAGGCCAATGAAGAGCAACCAAAAGATACGTTTCCCGGCTCCATGAAATGTCCCACACTGACAGGTTAAAACAATTGAACCGTTTAAGTCTTGAAAAATCTGTGAGGGGCCACATACAGTAGACAGCGTATGGGCATGTTCAAGTAAAGGCACTGACCAGGTAAACCCACAAATCAGAGGACACAAATAAAAACTAAGATGGAGGGAATTTTATAACTGACACAGGAGGCATGGTTATGCAGAAAGGGTTGTGGGAGTATGGAACAAGCCACCAAACCCCGTTTTTGCCAGTAATAAAATCTTCCTAGACCATTTAAGATCACCTAGCTACTTCAGAACCAAATCCGCTAGGTGGGCCAAATGGCTCCCTCTTGTTTGTAATTGCCCTTACATTTTTTGGGGACACTCTAAGATCGATCCTGTTAAATTCAGATCCAATAGACATTTTCAAGAAATGATAAATAACACTACTATACCATTGTATCAGGTACCACAGTACATGTACTGTAACACTTTCTGTTCTTGTGTAAACCACTTCCAGTAGTTAGTATTTACACTCTTGCTGCTGTATGATATACAGTATGTGTGTGAAATGTGCAGGGAGGCTGGTTTTGGAGGAGAGGAAGGTCACAGCCTTCACCTTTCTTGTGTTGTCAGGTTGCATTGCAGCAATGAGCTGAGTTGATAAACAATCTGCAATTTCTTCAACTAAAGAAAACATGAGTACTGTAAGTACTTAAACTCTAGATTAATATGAAACGTTATCATCCGTTTCATTCAGATAACAACAGATACCATGCTTAACTAGTTTTTCACTGCAGCTTTGTTTCTAATGTAAACAGCTTTCCTCATGTTCTAGTCCATCCCAAGAGTGTTACAATAAATACATGAATTAATGGTTTAAGATGGCAAAACAAGGCTACTGGGGCAAAAGTCCTCTAGATGTATTAGTAATACAGCTATAGGACCAGTGCCAAACAGCAGAGAAAAATAAAAAAACTCCCAATATAAACTGGTAGCACAGGAGAGATCTTCAGGGTCATAAGCTGCATTACCCCAGCTTTTCTTCTTCTTTTTAAATCATATATTGAAATTTGGAACAAGATTTTAAAAATAAGAACTAGGGCACCAGAGTCAGTTTAAAGCTACAAATAATTGCAAACATAAAGATGTATAATATACATGCGTGATTCTGTATATTAAACACTAAATTGGACTAGCCCTGATTGCGCTGTGCACATTAGAAGTTCAGGATTTATTGGGGAATTTGCTCATGTGTCAGCACAGTGTGTTGTCCCAAGGGAAGAGTGCTCCATTGCTGACAGTCCTTATTCTAATACGGATCACTTCGTTTGCTTGCCCTAGGACTGTCAAAAACTTTCTTCTCTGCTAGCAGATGCATGGAGCTGAGATGAGCAGATGCAGGTTAAGGCATGCCTTCACCGCTCTGAGAATCTAAGCACACTGTAAAACCTTCACAGTAAAATCTTTTGCGGAAAGTTGTTTTTTTTCTTTTCTGGGAAAGGTCACGCCAATCTGGAGCCTATCTACAGTATGGGGCACAGGGCACTTTGGAGGACAGCTCCTCGGATGAGACACCAGTCCATCACAGGACATACGTGGAGAACCTGGAAAAAATCCATGAGCCATTAGAAAGCGTTACCCAATGCTGCCCACACTGTGGAATGTCTAATGAATTAAAATTAAACTAAACTGTTTCATGTGTTATAATAATGAGATGCAGGGGTCACGATGATATCTCTTTCTGTGAGATAATTTCTTTGTGTATAAAAAAAGACACCAAAATAAAACTCCAATAAGCGAACAAAAAAGTTGGAAACAAGTTCAACAAGAAAAGGAAAGTAAAAAACAAACTGCAATATTTTTACCTTTTTGCCAAATAAGTTGTATATTTTTTGTTTTCTTAGGAAGATGCTCCATTTTAGCACATCCTATAGCTGCTGTCAGCATGGTGAATTCCCCAGTGTTACAGTATGTCTGCATTACTGATAAAGAGAGAAAGGACTGATGTTGTGTTCGGAAACCCGCAAGGGAAATCTCCTCAAATAGGGTTCTTGTGGTTAAGTTCTCAATTAAACATAACAAAAGTGCAATAATTAAATATCCTCTCTCAGTAATTAAGGATTTAATTCAAAGGGCATCACAGGGAGTTTCTGCGACTGATCTAACCAAGACCACGGCAGCCAGGGCACTTCAAAAGAGATGCCTGTATGATACTGAGCCCTGATGTGCTGTGGTAGGCTGCCTTTTACCGATAGACACACCACAATAAAGTAAGCAATGAGGAAACATGGGGCACTCCATTAATTGTTGTAACATTGTTGTGTATGGGATGATTTATAAGGACCAAGCAAAGGAACAAAAAATCTGACTGTGTGGCATGAAAGACACAAGCTGGATTTACAGAACATAGACTATGCTGGGAGTGTTTACACTGGGGAATTTGTTTTTTATCCAAGCCAGGGCTGGCTGTAAGCTGTTTAAAGACTAAGCCATTTCAGGTGTGTTGACATTCAAAGGCCAACTTTGAACCACTTACCTAAAAAAAAATCTTTAAGGCCAGTGTAGAAAACTGCATGAAGAAACCTGATACTTCTTATTTTTTTGGGAAGAGTCCCAGAGTTGTGCTGCAAGTCAGACTGGGGCACGGATTTTTATAGGCTTGAAAAGCTCCTGTGGGCAGGGGCAGGTACATACAAAGTTGTTATTGGCGGAGGAACACATGCAGCAGTTTGAAGTTTCGCTTTTAAGAAAATAAGAGCAAGGTCGCTCTCAAACAACATCTGACCACATCCTTCAGAATCCAGAAGAAGAAATGTTGACATTTGACGTCTAAAAATATCTCAAAACAGCAGGTTCAGGATTAGGAAAATGTCTGATTAAAAAAGCCCTCCTGTATTTTTGTATTTTCACAAGGTTGAACTTTTTATCTAAAGGGAGATGTAGCAACCCTTGTTTTCCAGTCACAAGTGTGCTGCAGTTGTCATTTCATTGTAGTTCAATTTGTTTGAATACCGCCTTTCATTAAATGCTTAAGCAATACAACCTACTGTACAGCGTTATCAGGATCAGACTGAGAGCGTGCCCGTAAAAGGTTTGGTGATTATCCAGTACAACCCTACAAACAAATAAATCACTTCCTATATAACGTATTTTTTAACCCAGACAGCAATGAAAGGAGTGCACAAGAAAGGATAATGAAAATAATACAGGAAAGGATGAAGTTTCACCTGCTGACAACAGACAACACATCAAGGGCTGAAAGTCTGACATACAACGCCTTCTTGATTTTTATGGGCCTTATGTAGAGTACACCTAGGGTGTTGTTTTCCTGTGTTTTCTTATTCCAGTGGAGCAACGTTTTATGACAGTGTCAGAAATAGTACCATGGTAGGTTTGTTTTCAGATAAATCTCATACGTCTTTAAGAAGATTTTTTTTAAATATTTTAAGTTACATACAACCGTCACCTAGCTGCAACTTCAAAACCACTATTCTAGCCATTTATTTCTTGGTTTCAGCAGGAAAGAATGCTCGTAACTGGGAAGAACTAATGACTTTTTGGGTCCTGAGATAATTAAACCTATGTGTTTATATTTCGGGTGGTTAACTGCTGCTGGGGTTAACCCGCATAACTGATGTAGACCATTCAGACTAAAAGGAGTTTCAGAAGAGATCTGAATAATCCCTGAACGGATTCCATATGGTGTCCATGAAACGTGGCTGCAAAAAAACACAGTAATTCCAACACTGCTCATGCAAACAAACTAAAAGTTGTTCAATTCCGCGGCACAAATACTGTTTTTTTAGATTTCAGATTATATTACCTTCTGTTATTGAGTATCTAACAGCTATATGTTATTAATTTCTTTATCCATTTTCATAAATTAATTACTTCTCAGTTGTACTGCATAATGTCATCTGTAAACGAACTGAAATTTGAATGCAATAAAGCAGTGCATAAGCAAGACAGTGATAACTAAAAATTACATTCAACAAAAAAAAGAAATGATATAAAATTATGCTGTTGTTACTTTCAACAATTTACAAATAGCAACAGTAAAAATGATAATGAGTGACTGTACTGTGATCAATAATGATGACAGCAATACTATGTATTTACTTATTATTGCACTATAGAATGGGTCAGAAATTCATCAGCAATATAAATTAATCAGTGATTTACTATAATTTTCAATGCAATTACTCACACAATATTCCACTGCAACATATAATACAGTACCACAAATTAAAGCTGAAATATGCATATGCCATTAAGAATTTTCTACCATTTTACCAAGCTTTGCAAAATAAAATTTTGAGCTACTTAATCTTCATGCTCGGTGTTTTATTCAAAAGAAAAATCCTGTTTTATTTATGTGGCGTGGCTTTTTTTCTTACTAATACCTATTTTGAGGTTTTCTGTAATATGTAGTATCATGACTGAAAAAATATTTTGACCTGATCTGGCCAATATAAACTATCAAGTGGAACAATAATATTTTCCTGAGGAGTCTGAGTGTGGAAGCATCAGTACATTAAATATTGATATTTAGTTTAGTGTCTGTGTTTTTGAAAGCTGTTTATTTAAGGTTGCTTCTGTTTCATCCACTGTTGGTTGAATCAATGGTGTCTGTTCCGATTAAAGTTTTCCCTTTCCTTTTAATTACAATGTTTCAGCAACTTTACTGCCCATAAATATGCTTCCTGGAGAAACTGCAGAATCTATCATAACTGTGGCAATGTATCGTTAAAACTGGCAGCATATTCACTTTCGTAAGTGAATGATTTTAGTTGTCTCGAGTATTTCTCCCACCATGACTGAACAGAAGTACAGTTGTATGCAATGCCTTACCCATCCTGTAAAGGAAGTGAAAGTCTGTCTAGCTGTAAGTGTTGCTTGTGAATGGGCGAGAGAAGAACTTGATGGAGGAGAACAATAATAATCTCTTCCTTACTCCACTAGACTTAGATGTTTTTAATTGTCTAATGGGTTGTAGGTAGAGTCCATATGATGTAATAATAGATGTAGTAAGTGGAACTTAATATGTCATGAATTTGCTCAGGTGATTGTTGCAGCTGCCTCATAGTCTTTGGATGTCGAGATTTCAGTTTGGGGTCCTCTTTGGGTGGAGTTATCGTGTTCTACCCATGTCTGAATGGCTTTTCTCTGGTTCTCAGTTTTTCTCCTGCCTCCTAGGGACAGACCCGCCATTTCATAGTATTTAGTACATGGTTTCCTAGGGTAGTAGCCAAAAACAGAATGGATTTCTACCTTTGTAAAGCAGTTCTTACTTGTCATCTTGTAATACATTATTTAAATAATTTATGCAGTAACGTTTCAATAAAAATGCAGGAAACTTAATTTTGGATCAGTGCTATGGGTCTAAATGGTTTACATGCTCTCTTGAAACGCGTGCAATTCGTTGCAATAGATATTACTTTTCTGACACGGTAACAAAAGGGAGGGAATTTGTTTCTCAACCAGTATGGTAAGACACTGAGTCAGCTTCCCTTACAGACTGTTTAATGAGCACATTCTGAATATAGCAACATGGTACACAGGCCCAGGGAATACGCCTTTATACATGCTTCCTGTCTCACTTGATTAAGGCCTCAAAACAGTAAACAGGGTTCTGACACACTGACGGGGAATTTTGGAAGGCAAATATCAACACCTTTTTCCAAAGCGCCCATACTGTGTTTCCTCAGTTTGATGCCCTTTGCCCTGCAGTTTTTTCAGCTTTTCAGTAATGTTTCCCATTTGGAAAGATCTGTACTTCTAGTGCCACCTATAGCAAAGTCCTGACCACCACAAACACCGCGGGATTTTCACAGTTCTTTTGGTTCACAGTTAGAGCTCAGCGGGTCTGAGATCTACTGTAGCACTTTCACAATGACATTACAGGTCCCATTAAAAGGGATCTAAACAAGAAACAAAAGTAGTAACATAGGATACATATTCTCTTACAGAAATACAGTGTTTTCTGTACAATTAGAGCTTCCAGAGACATTGTGTCAGAACATAAGAATGGTTAAAAATGACAGGGCACCATTTGGCCCCTTTGTATTACAGTAATATTTGCTTAAAGCTGGACCAGCTGCATGATTTTAGTAATCTTACAGACTATATATTCAATTAAACAATTTAAAATGGATGTCGACCATTCAGAGTTGTTTTTTCTTTGTAATGTAAAATTGATTTTAAAATGCAATACACCTTATGTAAATATTCTCTGACAGTATGTATTTTAGTTCACCTTCTGCTTACTTTTTTATACAGTTACAAACGTTTATGGTTTAGTGTGATCTGGACAAATGGTTATTCTCTCATTTGTAAGTGTTAAAAATCAGAAGTGAGTATAAAGCCATCTGATAAAACAGCCTTCAAGAAATCTAAAGTATTGGAGCTGACCATTCACAAAGGGTTTGTTCAATCTGTACCAATCATTTTGGTGAATCAAATTAGTCGATGTACTTTCCCCTAGATGATTCATTAATTTGATTCACATACTGTAAATCACTCGTCTCAGAAAGATGAATTGAGCATTGAGTCAACTGAGTCAACACAGGAAATAACTTAGATCCAAACTCAGAGCTCAGGGAATGAAGGGAGAATCTTGGAAACTCAAGTAGAAGCTGATACAATAAACTAATTGTCAAAAACCATAAAAACAGACACGGCCCCTTTATTGATGAGGCGTAATGAATATATTTTTCTGTTTCATTCAGATATTAATTCAGCTTCTAAAAAGCCTCAAATCAAATCAAATAATAATATCAATACTAGACAATGGATACCTACTTTAAGAGGAATGCATAGAACTATTTCTATGTTTCTACAGAATATTTTTAAGTTGCAATCAATGTAGATAAATACATGTACTGTTTCTTTCCAGTAGTTTCCATTACCTTTACATATAAATGAAAAAATGTTCATTACTGTTTACGTTTTAATTAGTTGTCAATTAATACTTTCTCTTTTGTTTATGTATATTTAAAATCAAAATTAGATATCACATTTTTATTTCCTAAATGACTACTATAACAGATTTGTGATAACATATTGAGTGTACTTTAGCAGTATTTTTCATGCTTTGCTGCTTTTTAGCCTGGAAAAGACAACTGTACATGACAAATAGGCTAAGCACTCCACATCAATCTTCATATACTGTATATCCTGCAGAATTTTCACAAAAATATCATTTAAAACTACATCTCTCCATGTGGAAGAAGGAAATCCTACAGTACCCAGAGTATCAATTTTATACTTTTTCTTCTTAAATTCCATTTTGCTTTGTAACAAGTATACCTCATTAAATATGTCTCTGAATATGATACTTCCTAGCACCACTTTAGTTCAAGGACTCTAGGCTCTATGCAGCAGCACTATTTTGTTCATTGACAGCAGCACAGTTCTGTTCAAGTGACTTTAACAGATGCTGATGATATGGCTAAAACTCAAAATGTCTTGACCATAGAGCATGGCAATGAAACATGACATTGTGTTCCATGATTACCCCTTCAGGAGGGTACATTGTAACAGCAGCGCACAGGTTGCCTATGAGTAAGTACACCATAAATAACATTCATCCATCCTGTTCCTAACTGCTTTATCCAGGTTTGCAGGGGAGCCAGAGCCTATCCCAGCAAGGAATGGACAAAAGGCAGGGTACACCCTGGATGGGACACTCACTCACACCAGGGCGAATTTTCCCAGAAGCCAGTTTGCCTACCAGCAGGTGTCTGGGAGGAAGCCAGAGCACCAGGAAGAAACCCTCGAGAACACAGGCAGAACATACAGACTCCACACAGACAGCACCCCTGGAATTGAACCCAGGGCCCCAGCACTGCGAGACAGCAATGCTAAACACTTCACCCCCGTGCCACCCGTTATAATCAACAGATACAAAACACTGGTAGCTTTGCAAATAAACAGAAGAGATAGGAGCTGTAAGGAAAAAAAATGATTGAGCTGTATATTCTGTGTAATTTGTTTCCTCATCAGCATTCAGCCTTCTGCTAATTTCCGATCCATATCATATCTCTCTTCATAAATGAAAACAGCAAAGCAATATCTTTCAACTCCCCCTTCTTTCGGTATACTTTCCTGCTAGTGTTCAGTGATGGTCAAGGATCAAGATTGATTAAATATTAGGTGTAATAGTTATTAGAAACTACAATTAGACTCGTTAAGTCTTGTTACTTGTTAATCTTATTTCTCCTCCACAAGAAGTTCAGCCCTTATATCTAAATGGATGGCTTTAGAAAGTTTTGACAAGTTATTATTCTGAGATTCTGTTTATATATTTTTTTCCAATTAAAATTGAGTACAACACCCTTGTATCTGATTTTTATTTGAAGACATTTGTAATTAAATATTTTTGGACATGCATCCTTAAATAGTGATATGTTGGTGCTATTATAATTCTTCCTACAGCACTGGTACTTTGCTAAGGAGCAGTCTGCTTCAAAATTAAAGGCTCTTGCTTTTTTTATTCATTTCATTTTTATATCCTGACTGAAACCAGACAATGCCCTTTTGGAAACCAAAACTCCATAGTTGCTTGATTTGAGTGTTGGTTTTCTGCAAGGACCACGTCTAATAGTATACTTCTTTTAACTTTTCCTGAAACATTAAGCGAGAACTGGAAAAAGCTTAAATTAAATGGTGGGAAAAGGAAAGCTGGACAGTGGTTCTTTTTAATTTCGGAGACTAAACTGTCTGTGTTTTTTAAAATAATGCTCAGGTCCGTATTTTATGTTTATTTTCTTCTACAAATCATGTCCAGGTGAAGTTATATCAGCATTTACAAAATATTTTCTTTTCAGTTTCATGTTTTGAAGTAAGAACTAAGCATAAAATAAATTAATAAACTTTGCTTGCTGAAAAAGATGTTTTGATAAACTTCTATGATCGTACCAGTGTTATTAAGTACACATTTTAATATTTACTTTTCTGAAGCCAGTAAGAAATGGTATTCTTTAATGTGTATTCTGTTTAGATCAACAGCGGAACAGGAAGTATTTTTGCAGTAAATGTTTTAAAGCCATTTCCTAAAAATGAATGAAATATGCTTCCTGGTGTGAATATTGAATTGCTGTGCACTTAAGATGCTATATACAGATGCAAAAAATGTGCATGATATTTTAATTTATGCTAGATCTCTAACATTTCTGTTTTTCTTCTTCATTTCTTCAAGCTATAATTCAGACATTGTAAAAGCCATTTAAGTATACCTTTTCATTCATCATTTCCAAAAGATAATGGTTAAACAGAGTCTGAAGGACAAAAGTAGTAACAATCAGTGACATATAGGCCTCCGGCTCAACGATGCAATCATATCTCTGCTTGGCTCCCAAATACTCATAATCCTGTCTGAGGTATTTTTTCCCCCTGACTCCTGAACTCTGACAGGTAGCAAACAGGAAAATGGCCCAAAGAATGTTTCACTGACAGTCTCAGATCAACCTGTTAGCTTCTTTCTAGGCTCTTTGGCCTCAGAGTCACTTAATAAATCCATCACTCAAGCTAGCCTGTAAGGAAGTAGGGATTACTGACAGGGAAGGCTTTCATTTTCAGAGACCCAGTCATCTACAAAGAAAATCCATTCAACATTCACCTTATTTCCCTCACCTCCGGGGTCTATTATTAAGATATGAAATTACAACTCCAAATGCTAACCACAATGTCAGCCCTGGCTTGTTGGTGTAATCTATTTCAAAGCCTTAGTGGACACATTTTTGTGGAATTGTCTTCAGCAGGCCCAGATCTTCACCACCCCTATGAAGTCTATTCTACGTAGTAGTTGTGTACAGTATAGAAATCTAATTACTGGATGAAACATAGCCTAAACTTCAAGACAGTGGGTTAATAAAAGATTAGCTTTCAAAATTCTTTTAACATTTTGATGGATTGTCTTCTGCTGTTATTGTGCAGTTGGGTTTAGTTCATACCCATCTTCTACCTTCTGAAGGTTGACTTAAATAATAAATGCAGGAGGTAAAATGAATTAAAAAAACAAATAGAATAAAAAATATACCTTCTTTCATATAAGACTGAGACTAAAGACCAGCTCCAAGATCTATAGGATGTTCTAATGCTAAGCTTTTACAGACACTCGGGCAGTAAAAGGAGCTGAAGAGAAGTCATTTCTGACATTATTTCAGTTAGGCGAACAATAATTAAGAAACTGATTAAACGCATCATTGTGAAAAGGGAATCTGCAAATGTGAAGGTTAAGCAGCTCTTGACAAAATGAGATACTTTGCCTTTGAAGCGACTTGGACATGTGGAACGTTCTAATGTTACAAACCATGATTTGCTTTTTTTTTCAGAGTTTGAGGATGGCATGTTTAGGATCTTCTACATTTCTGTGACAAGTGTTTACTTGAGGGATTATAGAAACATCAAAGGGACTCACATATTCTAAATTCAGTACCCTCTCCAGAAAGTAGTACACATAGCACATAGAATATTTAATTTCTTTATGGGTATTTTATTCTGAGGAGAGGTGTGCTCGATTTATCTTTAAAAAAAGTACAAAGAATAAACAAACAGAACAATTTGGTTTGATTTGGCCTCCATGAGATCCTGAAACTGATGAAAAGGAATTTCCAGATCATGTGCCTACACTGTATGTGACAGTTTCTTATTTGTTCAGCATCACAAGCAGGCACTTGCTTGTCTTGGTAGCAGTAATAACAATGCCACCCAATGTGAAATTGTTCTCAAACTCACAATTTTGTAGTTCTAAAGATAAATATACTGTATATAGTCCTTCATTCAAGACCTGGGAAGAAGTTTGAGCTTTGAAATGAAGAACAATTTGTGCTGCAATCATGAAAAATTAAGCAAAGTTCACAATTCCGCCTCTCTGGTGTCTTTGAAAACCTGGATAATTGCGATATACTGCTATTACACCAACAGGATCCTGATTTAGTATCTCAATATTTAATAACTATGACATTTATTGCAAATTAAAATGCTTTTTTGACATATAGAGCTAAATTGAAAACCAGTGTCCTGTGCCATTACATACGCAGTCATTTAGAGGCAACAAATGAAACATGACACAGGCATGTACTGTCTATAGTTTCCAGTCTGGTGAATGGTGTGCAAGGGACCTTCGAAAACAAGGCTGAGAATCTATAGACCAGAAAAAATGTTCCATACATCTTCTTCACTTGAGTTTTATCCCAGTTTGACGTTAGGGTTAGGACTGAAGCAGCGCTATTCCGCACAGGGTGGATTAATGAGGAGGGAGCCCAACTCCTGCTCCTTAAGGAATGGGAATTTAGTACAGTCACCCCACCTCCCAGTGTGCTTTTAGGAGGGGTGCAGGAAGCCAGATTACCGCAGACACAGGGAGGATATGAACACCACCGAGGGTGCCCTGTCAAACCCAGGATGTATTATCCCGCTCGTATGCATGGAAGTATACCACCTAATGCAGACATGGGCTCAAGTTGTGCACGCACAATGAAATACAGAATATATATAGCAATAGTTATGTGATATTATTAAGAAACACACATAAATTAGTACACCATCACGGTGAATACAGAAGCCTATTACCTGATGTGTTTGAAATTGTTATTGACTGTGTTTAATAATAATGAAAACAAACTCATAGCAAATATCAAACCTGCTGTTTTTACTTAGACTACCATTCTTAATTCCTAGTGTTAAAACAGTATTACTGTGTAATACAGCCTGTTTTAGACCACTAATTGTATTTTAAAAAATCATAAAAATTAAAAGACCAATGAATTAACCAATGCTCACAAATGAAACAATCAGATATTTTAATTGAATAAATGCTCCAGAAAAAAAAGTATAATTTTATTTGGATGATGCTCAATAGTTTAAGAATAATTGCTGTATCTAGCAGTTACCATATCATCCATTTTCAGCCACGGTCTGGAGAAGCTTGTCTGCTATGCTCCAGTTTATGAAAAAAACTGCCTTCATCGACCACAGCTGGTCAGAACATTGCAGAGCACAGCAAGTACAGGAGACACACTGTGTTAAAGGAGGTCAGGGTATCAAGTGTATGATTTAGGGACAGCTGCACTTTATCTTCCAAAGAGCTGGAGACAGAAAAGCAAGACAGGGAAGAAAGAGATGAAACAGAAAACCTAACGTGGTCAACTGATCAATTGCGGGACATTGCGGACCAGGAAGGTACAGTAAATGTAAATTAAAAGACAGAAACATTCCAGGTCAAAAAGGATTGCCATGTGATCAGAAAGACTAAAATTAAGACTAGTCAGATGGGAGTCTAAAGACCTTTAATCATGATTAAATCCAAGATGTTCCCTTAATTGTAGGTTGGACTGGGTACAATTTCTCCTGCCTGCTTTAAATGCTGGGAATCAATACAGATAATAAAATCACCCAGAATTAAAATTTTAATGCAACCAGGATGGCAAATCAGCAAATTCACCGAAAATAGCAAACGTTTAGTTTTAGTAGACCGACAGACTAATAACCACTGGAAGGGGGAAGCAGATATTTTTAAAACGAAACTCTCAAATAATGAAAACTCGGGTGTAGAAATATAACTGACAGACTGACAATAAGGTTGTTCAACACAATCAATCATTTAGTTTTAGTGCCATAATTTAGTCCAACGAGTAATCACAAGTGAGGCAGAGTGGTGGGGAGACTGGTCATGTCTTGGGAGGCATCATAGCCTTGAAAAGGAACGATTCAGTCCACCACTGAAAATTAAACACACAATGAAAGAGCTAAAAAAGATCAGTGTAAGACATCATTCAGAGCTCATAATGAGTAATGAAACATTAGCCATCATAAAGCGTTATAAAGAAAATATACAAAAATTATTAGTTTATTATTTTTTGCAAAATCATTTAATTTCTCATAACAATACAACTGTTTTCTATAGTGAGTTTTCTACAGTGTTATAAGCACCAGTTTCCAGTTGAATGTATTGGGATTTATGGCATTTTACAAGTACCTGGAGTTTCACATGATTCTTTTCTTTTGCAGAAACGTTATGTGGAATTACAAACCAACAATGATAGTCTACTATTTGAAAACATTATTTTTTGCATCTGTTCTGAGTATTTTTGTCCTCCACATTTTTCTTGCAATAGTCATGCAAAAGGGCGTCTCAAATGCATTAAGTAATATGGTAATACCCAGGTCAAATGGCCAAAATCTGGAGATAATCCATTATCGGAAGAGAGAGCAAGTAACTGGCCCAGCAGCAGCACGAATAAACCTCCACAGGAGTGCTATGGTGGTGCAATATTGTCTAAGAAAGGGTTTAAAGATTTCTAAACATTTGAACATTTAAATGTTTCTGGCTTTAAGCTGAACTCTAGAGGAAAGTTTAGATAACACCCAGGGGAAAGGTCTTTGTTTCAGCTCACGATTATGCTGCGAGTTCAATTAGTAAGCACCCTAAGTAATTGCAGTGTGTTTTGTGGAATTCTCTTAACCACAACAGTCTCTTGAGTTACTATCTAAGTGCAGGCTTTAAGAGGAAACCCTGGGATTTATTAGATAAACATTACCTCCCAGTGTTTAACCAGCAGGTGTTACGTCTTAACACCAGCTGCTGACATCTTCTCTTGGCAGACAGCTTCACATGGCCACTGTTCCAACGTTACTGCCTCACTCCCTGCTGCAGAATATCAGGGACGTTTGTTTGTTAGATTTGTTAGATAATCAGTGTGAGAATAAAACCAGGCCAGACAGGTAGGAAAACAAAGCTCCACCATAAATATTTCCGTTTCATTGCTGGGGTTCTCTGACATGCATCAGTGTGTAAGAAACCATAGGGACAGAGTGTGACATTTACAGAAGCCTGCACAGGAGGTGTTTAGGATCTGTGACTGAATTGAGATAGAAAGATTAAATAATTTATGGACATATACCGTATACACAGACCTCCTGCATGTACCATACAATTTTTAAATTCTGTCCTTTAAAGGCAAAACTATCAAATTAAAACTTCTTAAGTCATTTAGTTCTTTCTCCTGGTTAATACGTCCTTGAAAGTGAGAAAACAAAAATGCTCCAGAATCGTATTACGGGTGTTAAAGACCTCAGTTTCAGAAAGTCTGCTACATTGCTTCTAGTCTAACAGTACTTGGCCAGGTGGCAGTAAGATCCGCTCCTGTTTGAAACGAAACAGTTATTCGTGGTGGAAAACGTCTGGTCTTGACTGGGTACAGATTTGGCCACTGAAGGCGATAGCATTCCAACACCAGCCTGATATTTCGTTTCCTCTGTAAGCTGTTGATTCAATGCCACCCACTTGATACCGACTCCACTGACTAAGCCTATTTTGTCTGACAGGATCAGCAGCATCGCCAACTCTTCCTTGAAACTAAGATACTGTATCTAATTGCCTTTGGCACTCATAATTCCCCCCATTAGCAGGGAATGATAACATTTGGAAAAGACCTGTTCCATATTTATGTAGGGATTGGATCAGTTATCGATGTCAGCCTCATCCTTTTCCCATCCTATGAGGATACTGGCATCTCTGGTGAATATATCATAGCTTCTTTAGAAGCAACATGGGCTTCAGTGGACAAATATTTAAAAAGGTTGCCTGTTTGGCAAACTAAAATGAAAGAAACTGAGCTGTGTTTCTCAGTTTAATAACACGTTCATTAAACTGACGGGGGGAGCACATTTATAGAGTGTTAAGTGTCCACATAGCTGATATCTAAATTAATCTACTGTATAGCAGGGAATAAATTCTGTCATTTTTTAGATTTATGCTTTCAGGCCCATCTCTCCAGTATTATGGGTCAGTGTTTAAAATGGTGCTAGGTGGTGCAGCCGTCTGTGTGTCCCTGCCCTTTTTAAGGTGCTGTTTCTATTTCCAACCATGAATCATCTCCTTTGTCTAGTTCACATACCTTTTAAGGGCTGCGAGCTCCTGAGGAGTTTGAGCGGTTATCACTCTGTGAGTTTCCTATTCTTTTTTTTTTCATTTAAGGAAGAAAATGCTCTTCAGCGGGACTTTTTAACAAATAAATTGAAGAGATTTGGAAGATACTGTCGGGGTGTGCAGGGTAACCTTGAAATTTGTGTTCTGTTAAATAATCATGACATTCTACATGCTTCTAAAAATTAGAAGATGAATTCGGTCATTTGTAATGTTCAGCTGTTCCTTTCTATTCAGATTAGTGTTTTTTATGTTACCGATACTGAATCAAAATAAATTAACATATGGAGTATAAGTGACATGTAAACACATTTATACTGATAATAATTATGTTGTAAAAACCATTCAGAAATGTTGCCACAATGGCTTTGAGAACAGAATGTTTATTCCCAGAGGGTTTATTTTTGTCCTGTTAAAGTTCTCACATTTTTTGCTTGTAAATATTTGTTTCTTCAACGCTGACCTAACACTATTGAATTGTTGGACAACTGGAAATGCTATGGTGTTAATTTGAATGTTACGTATTCATTCCACAAAGTGGACAGCTAATTGTCTTTTGGTCTCTCCATTGCATGGTAGGTTGCATTATTTTACAGGTAATGCAGTCAATTTGCAGATAATTAGGTTTCACCCAATCACAACGCTACAGATAACGCAACTCTAATGATTTCTTATTCTGGCTTTTTAAAGACAAAGTCAGGGGCAGCTGTTTCATTCATTATCAGTATCATCTCATTAGTGTGGTACAGACATATACATATTAGAAGATTCTTAATACACAACTTAACCTGGAATGCTGTTCCTCCTAATGTAGTAACCTACTCCTTTAGTTTACACATACAGCAAAGGTTTGGGAAATAGAAACTGAGGATTTTATGGCCTGAAGACTTGAGGAATTATTAGTCATTAAGCTACACTAATACATGTATCATGCTGGTCTTCCTCTCTCTTAGCTGTCTGTCAGAGAAGCTGCCCACATTCACTCCCTTCCTTGTTTTAACCGAAGAAACTAAGAAATAAATGATGCTCTGTTTTTTTCCCACTGCAAGTACAGTACCCAAACTTAAGAAGTATTATGGCATAAACACCCATGTGTGTGTGTATATACATGTATGTCAATAGGACCAAACTGGAGGGCCCATTGCTTCAGATGTACAAGAGCAGTGAGTGTCATTCACTTTAGAAATCTTTCAGCTGTACACAAAGGCCAGTCAGTAAAATACTTTACATGCAGGGATAGAGCTGCACATAAGCTCTTTCTCTCCAGACGATTAACAAACACAACGAATAATTGAATAACTCCTGAGTGTTTTTCTTAGACACGTTGGATGTTTACTGACTCCTAAATATGTCAAATGATAGTATCCGCCCACACACGGAATAATTTAAAGAGGAAATTCCTGAGCAATAAATGTGTGTACATGTAAAAGCTGGTTGGATTCTATTTTCTGCAATTTTGGTGTTACTCCTACTGTAAAAAACTAACATTAAAGGCATGGAAGGAAAACTGCAAACAATTAGGAAAATCAAACTGCCATTCCTTTCTTGTTTTTTTTAATTAATTAATTGTGGCTGTTCGTCTTGATTACAATTCAGTTACAGAACACAACTCAGACATTAGCAAAGGATTACCAATTTGAAAAATAAGATGTAAAACTGATATGGAAAGACAAAATGTGCAATGTGCTGAGATTGACCAGTTTGCTTTCTGTAAGACTTAAGTCACCAAACAGAAAATATTTGTCTTTTTTTATCACCCCAAATAGCTGCCTTTTAATGTGCGGACAGGGACGAAGTTGTTAAAACTTTGAGAAAGGCCATGACTGTATAGCAGTAGGACATCACTGTCAGCCATTATGACATTTACAGTAACTTACCACAGCATCTACAGTTTTGCTCTTGCTTTGAAGTCATGTAATTAAATGTTCAAGACAAGAATGACAACACTGCTTATTATATGATTTAACAATGATGGCAACACTACTTATTATGCGATCAAAGAAGTGATTAAACCATGTTGATCTGTTTGGTTTCCTGATGCAGCATATGAAATGGTAGCGCAATTACAAGTATTTCACTTGTCCTTTCAGTTTTAATTGTTTCCTTGGTTTCTGGTCAGCAAGGTATGGCAATGCTTTGACATTACTGGGGTTCTTTTTCATACAGAACTCAGATGTTCAAAGACTTAGCCCTCCGTGTAATTCCTTGCTTTGCTGGATGCAGATTTATACAAGAAAGGTAGGTCTTATAAACAAAGATCTTTGAAATGTAATTATTGTTTTGCAAGAGGCGTGAGTGTGTTACCTTTTTACTCAGTGCCAGCGGCTGTACTTTCCTTGTATCTGGACTGACTTACTGCCAGCTTTCTTGTTGGCGTATACTGTGAGACCTTACTGGAAATCATTTATGAATATTTCATGCTTTGGTACAGACTGTGCCAAACCAATCCAATTGCTCCGTTTGTGATAATTCATAATGGTATTAATCTGCTTTTAAAGAAGATCATTGTGGGGGGTTTTGTGCATTTCTTTAAAGAAATCTGCCATTTGTATCTAGTAAGAGATAAATCTGAATAAATTCAGTAAGTTCTTGTATATCTCCGAGATATTTAGAGAAGCATTTTATAAAAAAAAATAATGTGCATGATATTACAGGTGTAAAACATCCTGAATGAGGTATATTGTAAGAAGTACGGAAGAACACGAAAACTCAATTTGTCTTCTTTCTTTACATCCTTATCTGAATCAACAGTATATTAAGAAGGTCTGAGTCTAGGGGTTTCATCACACCATCTTGAAGGATCTTAATGAACTGGTATTCATGAGGCTGTGAAAGGATTTTGTGCTTCATGTACATGAGATCATTCTTTCATTTCCATTAGCCGTTTTCATATACAGTATAAGCCTGCTTCTACAGTTTATCACTTTTAAGTGCATATACATACATTTAGACTACCCCTTTTACACTTTATTTACATGTGCTTCATCACTGTTTATGTTCTTTTGGATTTTATCTTCCTGGTATGTGTTCTGTCATTGTTTCACATGGAGCTGAGCCCATTGCTGCTGGTTACACCCAGCACTCAGCACTCGATGTCCCTCTACTGGCCTGAACATTCATCACACCATTGTGTTCATGCTAGCCATGTTTATCTGTGGAAAACCTTGCAAAAATATTCATCAGATACTTTTAGCCTAGCAGTAGGAGGCTGAATACTTCCTGAATGTGCCAGCAGATTGTACCAGTTTGTCTGCTTCATCCTCAGCTTGACTGGGATATCGTATATTGCATTTCTACTTTATAGTAATTTCTTCTTTATTTCCAACTTTAATTTCTACTTTAAGTCATTTCTCTTGTGGGGAAAGAACCATTGTCTTGGAAAAGGATCCCTTAGTTTAAGCACCTACTTAACAACTCAGACAGAAAGAAAACTAAAACCAGAAGATACTTACTGTGGCCCTGGGAAGACAGGACCTAAGGTACCCTTGTCTAATAGTTAATTTGTTCTGTTATGAATACAGCCCTCCAAACACACTGAGACAGAGAAGACTATTTTCACTATGAACTCATGGATCAATTAAATAAATTGATAGTGTTGAGCCAATTTTGAGGGAGAAAAACTATTGGTACAAGCAAAGGGTGGACATCAACATGTCTCACTTCAGTATTTGGTGTCTTTAGTCAAAACGCAAATGAAAGGCTGAAAGCTCAAGGTTTAAAGCTGAAATGAAAGAAACTCACACAGAACCATACCACAGATATTGGGCAAAGACTATCAGAGCCATGAAAGAAAACCCTAAAGCCACTGTCAGTGAAACTACCAATAACTCCCAGAGTGCAGAGAACAAGGAATCAAAAATACTGAAGAAGACTTGAGACAGGAAAAGGCGACATTGCAAAATGTAAACCTTACTTCAGCATCAAGAACAGAAAAGCCAGACTAGAATTATCTCTGAAGAACAAACATGAGCCAGAAGAGTTCTGGAAATGTTATCAATAGTAATGGAAAGGAACTGCAGGTGTTCCTAAGGCTGCCACCACAATTGTGAAGGTGGAGGGAACGTTTTGGCCTGGGCCTGCCCTGCCCTTTCCACAACGCTCACGTAACTAATGATGACAGCAGCAGAACTTGACAGACTTTACAGCATCACGTTGTTTACTTATGTATGAGAAAAAGCTTACGTGTAGATTGGGCAGTTCCTCATCCTGCAGTGTGGTAACGATGAAAGCCAGCGCATCCAAGCTGTCAATCAGGAGAAAACAGCGGACGAGCTTCGACTGGCCAAGTCCTATTCTCAGATCCATATCCAACTGAGCGTGCATTTTACATTGAGAAGAAAACAACTGAAGCCAGAACATCTCAAGAAAAGGCAAGAACTCATAGTGGCTCCAACCAAGGCTGGGAAAGCATCTCAATTTTTCCACTTTGAAATGTATAGTGAACATTGTTTTTTCCCCACAATATGATTAAATGCATGGAAGCACACAAAAATTAAACACATATTATACTTGAGGGCAGTCTCACAATGGCACAATTGTTCAGCAAAATTGGTTCAAGTCTCTGCTGTTGTACCTTAAGTGAGTATTTTACTTTGCGCCAAGTAGTCACTACTTTTAACTATGTTTTTCAAATGGTAATGGTTCAACTTTAATGAGAGATAGAAAAACAGAAGACTTCGTGGATGGAATTGTGACAAGCAAAGGAATAAAGCAAGTGAGGCATCCCTCTACTGGTAGCAATAGAGAATTACATTGTTATAAAAAAACATTTTAAATGTGTTGCATTCTACAAAGTCCTGCAAATAAATCATACAAGTTGCGTAGGCGTTTGGAAAAAAATCAATCCAATATTCATCAGTTAAGGTAACTTTAATTGGATTTTAAAACACTGAAGTCAAGCTCAATAAAACCACAGGTTTAACATGTACAACAGTTTAGTAATTGCAAAAAAATATTATAAAGTAACAAAAAGAAAAAAGTAATTATTAAAACAGTAATGCAAGACCAAAATTTATTGACAATTGAGAAAGAAAAAAATGCCGTGTACGCTAGTAACACCAATACACTGAGAAAATCAAAGCTATTTCATAAAAAAGTGGTAATGACAAAGAAAAAAGTAATGGTTTAAAAACGTTTACAAAGGCAAATTGTATTTTACCAGAATTTTCTCTTCTTCGTGCAAACATTACTTTTTAGATACATTGTTCTAGCAATTATTAATAAAGAGAAAGTTGCTACTTAAAAACAATAGATTGTCTCACTATTACATAAAACGGTCTTTTCTCACAGAATAAGAAAAAAAACTACATATTTGTTCTCTTTTAGAAAGTTAGGGCTCAAATATCACTGAGGTGTGTTTTTTGGTTCGTTGGGCTTACTAAAAAAATGTAAATTTACAAAAAGGACAGCGATGTAAAACAACAAAAAAGGGCAAATAAGAGAGATATATTTTTGGTGGTTGCAAAATTTACAGAACACAACTTTTTGTGTACAACCGTTTTTCTCGGGCATTAAAAATGTTGTTTGAACAAAAGGTACCAAAAAGAAAACAGGCTTCCATGATAAAAACTGAGCAACCCCTATGGTCACATTAGTAGTTCAATACTGTGTTTTACATTTCCAGGGTTACGCCATTCCAAAACTAAACTTTTCTTTCAGACATTTCCTCAAAACCAGGTCCTCAGAGTATTAAAAGTGTTCAGATATCAACAGAGATATTTTTTTCCCGGAAGCTGAAAGAGTCCTATGATTTTAGTTCGTTTTTTTTTACTTTAAAATGGATAGCTCTTTTATAAGCCTGATTATTTCACCATCAGATATTTTTTAAACACTGAAATGCTTTTCTCATGGCATTATCACTGTTTAAATACAGTTTCTTGTGTGGGATTTGTCAGGGGAAAGGGAAATGGGCGAGTCAGCGTGAGATTTTGAGCCCTTTTTCATTGGCAAGCAGACGCACTGACCACTTCACACACAGGAATTACACTAGCACTAGAAAACTGGAAGTCTGAGAGATTCACAGCAAAATATCTTACAGTTTTAATAAATGTCTTTTAAGGTGAAGCGTGGAGCCGTCCTTCCACCTGATCAGATTCACACTGCACAGTTCTTGGCTCCTTGGCAGGTGTGCTTTTCTTACCACAGTATAAATAAGTCCAGGGCTTGTGCTTTCGAGAAAAGACTGTGTGCAGTGGCAGCTGTCCGCGGCAGTCCTCAGCTCCACTGCCCCTTGATTCCAGAACCCCAAAACACATTCAGACCACGATGGGGGAAAAAAAAAGAAATAAAAACAAAAATCGCTAGTATTTGTTAAGTCACATTGTATATGAAGAAAAAGCACCAATGCGTTCATTTCAGGTGCATTCACAATGCTTTTCACACTTTAAACAAAAGTGTCTAGAAAGACATCTCGTGTAGGTCTTGTAATACAGTACTTGAAAAAGAGCCTTAAAAAGCAGAGACTGCAAGGATCCGTCAGACACCTCTGACTTTTCCCAATTCCATTCTGCATCGCTCCCCTTTCACGATTAACGATTAAGGTCAGAAAGTCCTTTCTTTGTTCACACATTTGGCACTGACCATAATGCCTTACTCAATTTTGCTGTAAGCGACGTCCGTTTCACATTTAACATGCACACAAATGCTCACAACGTCAGTGAACTACGATACAAATTACTCCCTCTGGCTCCTGGACCTTGTATCACTCTGTTTGCAAAACCCGGGAAAGAACAAAGTCACACTTTTTTTTTTAACAAGTCATTATAATTAACAATGGTAGGCCACTGGTCCCATGTTTTTTCTTTAGTATGCGTGCAGCCTACTGAAATCCAGCTCGTAACTTACAGTAATCTGAGCAGGGTGTTATGTCCATGCAATGATAAGTCAGAAAAGTGTGCAAAAGCAGAACATTTTTCTTGCTTTCTTTTTCCACAAAGTAAGACAGGTACTTTGACAAAAAATAAATGAACAATGTCAATGGCCCTCAGTTAGTTTGCACCTGTGATCTTCTGAAGACAAGGAATGTTCTGTTTTGTGGTTATCACTCAAGTAGATTTCCAGTGCACAGTAATCATGTGCTTCTCTGCCAGGAGTACACTGCGAAAACCTTATCACCAGTTATGGAAAAAATCCAGTCCCTTTTTCATTTCCTATTTAAGAAGAATAATGCCATTATTCTAGAAGGAATGAAAGAATGCGTGTAGGACACCTTTAATCACAGTTCCTTATTCCACAGCACCTTGCAGAAAACGCCATAGCCAAGCCTTCACCCATCTCTGTACAATAGCGCCCCCCTGTGGGGTGTTATATGGCCTATATAATGTGCACCCAGTTAGCTTTCACAATAGGGATCAAGACAACTCCCTCTGAACCCCTTGTTAGAAGCGGTCCCACAGAATTCATGGCAGTTTTAAGGGTAACCGCATACTCTACCCTGCCCCTTCTAATAAAAACAGTTTACCTCCCGTGTCTTTGTGTGTAGAAATGAAACCAAAAATTTAGAATCACTTCCTGAGCATGCCCTAAGCAGTAGGAATACTACTGCCCTTTATTCTGCGACACTGCTCTGTCCCTCCTCCTTCAATGCAAAATTCAATTTTCTCCGAAAGCTAACGTGTTTGCAGTACTCCATTTTCTGATCAGTGTGACCAGTCACTTATTTCCAGTATTAGTTTGCTCTTAATGAACCAACCAAATAATTGAACAAAGTTAACATAAAAAAGTAACTCGGGTTTACAGAATGTCCTGCATATTCTTCAGAAATGTACAGTAAATCAGGTTTAAACGATGCAAAAACAAAATCTTAAAAATGAGCTTTTTGCTCATCGTTTCTTCTAAGCAGTGTAATCCACCACAAAAAAAGGCGGTTTTCTGAAAATCAAGTTTTACGAATGACCTATCTTGATACGAAATTTAAAATCATCATGTTTTAAAAAGTTAAGAAGAACCTATTGGACTATTGCTCAGCCACAAACCTAAGTTACATTATTGCAGCCAATTAATGTTGCATACACAGACAGTGCCTCCACCAGCTACAGATCTGTAAAGGTGTGCATCTGGAGGCCGCTGAGGACTCAGAAATACAAAACACTGTGTGCTCTCCGACACATGGCACAGTACTGAAAAGCAGCTTTCACACTGACTGGAATACGGCCACACAGCCACCACGCATGCGTGGGTCTTCTTCAAAGATTTATTTACACGCGACTCGATCTACAGATCGGGATAATGTGATCAGGAACCACTGCAGGAAGCAGTGGGCCGCAAAGAAAACGCTGCTTTTGAAAAAGGGGGGCAAGGCCTGTTTCTCAGCACGCACAACTTGCATAACTACAAGCGCTTGGGTGGCTCAATGCAGAAGGAGCAGAGCGAGCAGGGGCTGAAGATCCAGAGAGAAAGAACAGCTCTCGTCTCCACACCCACTGGGGAAAAAGCCGCATCAGTAAAGTCCTGGCAATTCGAACATCCCGATACCTTTGTGAACATCCGGGGCAGAATGCATCGGGAATGATTTCCGTGAGTTGAGGCCAGGTGGAGTGGAGTGTGCTTTGGCTTTCCTGCAGGCGAGCGAAACCGAACTCGTTTGCTGGCTGCCCTGTCCGATTCTGGCGTAGGGATGCAGGGGCAACAGCATCGAGGTTTTAAAAACAAAAGGAAAATCTGACCCAGGTGTATTATTGTATTATTCACACACTCACGCACACAATACTTTCCATTTTAAGTGCACATCCAAGTAGTAAATGGCTCATTAGCTTGACTGAAGCTGCTAGAATGTCCGGTCTGGGTGAAGAGGAAACAAAAGCAGATCTTTGCCTGGAGGTGGTGAAGGTGCTGGCGGAGGGGTGCTGGCGGAGGGGTGGGGGTGGGGGGGTTGGGTGACGACGTGGCGATGGATCTAGTGGTCGAGTCCAGAGGCTGTAGGGTTTCAGGTTGGTCTGTGAGCGAGTGGGCCTTTAGTGTACAGTGTTGTTCGGGTCTGGTCGGTTGGTAGCGAGGTATTTGGCCCTCATGCTTGAGGTGTACTGGAAGGGGAAAGAAAGAAAAAGAAGAACAATATAGACATTTGCTCAAACGTCATAGAACAAGCCTGCAAGTGAGACAAACAACTTTGAAAGCGGCAGACGGAGAATTAGATCTGCAGTTTGCAGGCGATCCTATCTGACAGGAGAGCCTCTGTCTCCATGATTCACTCACATTGTGGGTGATCTTGGATTTATATTAAATCCACCACAGCAGCTATTAATATTACAGGTTAAAGGTCACAGCGCTGATAGCTGATACACTTTGGAAACTGTTGAAACAGGCTTGTTCTGCTTGTAGTAATAAGTTTAATTAATTTATTGTGCCTAGCATATTTGGTTACTTTATACTGTATTTTCTTAATCATATGCTGTACTACCCCTCCTAAGATGCAACTTATACAGTATGAGCAGGCATTTTTTCTTATTCATTTAAAGGCAAATGGAAGACATTATAAAATGCAGGGAATCAATAACATATAAAAGCCACCCTTTTCATCAGCATGCAAGGTGTTGTGCTTTTTTTAAAGAAACAAAAGGTAGATCACTTTATAATGAGGTTCTAGGCTTCAAGCATTGTTATTAAATATAGTAAAATGCTTTGTAGTCAACCACAGTGTGTGATTCATTTAAAAAATAGAACAGAGAGTTCAGAGAGCTTCTGACCAGTCAACAAGTAAAACAAGTTCACAAATGGCAACAAAGGCACATTTAAGTACTAATAAAACACAAAGTAATAATGCTGTTATTTCGTAAGTGTCATTTTGACAGCCTGTAAAGAAACGAGAGAATCCACAACAAAGACTTAAAAATGTTTGAAGACTGTTAAGACATCAACATCAAAGAAAACTGATATGCAAATGTATGTGGCACAATAGCTTCAACTCAAAATTATTTGGCTTCATCTGACCTGAATGAATTACAATGTGGCTTGTTGATACCACCCATGTAGCAACCTGATTAGTAGACTGACTAATCCACTACCATGGACTGACAGTCCCTTAACACAGAAGTAATTACATGTAAATTATTAAAAATGTATTTATTAATCTCTACTTTATTTTTAGGTAAAAACCTAATGCAACTTCAAACTGTGAGCAGCATATAGTTGATATGAATTTAGTCATAAAATATACATTTGTTTTAATAAGGTAAAACTACAACAGAAAAGTAATACAACTATTTCCATTTGCTCAGAAAGAAAAGTCACTGTGCATTGGCATTCATTAGATAAATGTGAACCTACAGTAGTTTCAAGAACAATTTTCTAAAAAGGACCAAAAAGAAGGCCAATTTTAATACTCAAGTTTAAAAGATAAAAGAGTGTACATTTAATCAGCAAGAATGCTACTTAACTGAAACGTTAAACTAATTTAAATTTAAACATTGCTTTGTGTTAAGATACAAATTTTACCTGTAAAACACATGCAGAGGAGAACTGCTTTCTGGCGTTCCTTGTAAAAACTGTTTTCATCTTCAGCCTTAAAAAAATTATATGGCCATTCTTTTCTACATAGATTCTGTTAGAATGTACTCCACCAAGGCTTAAACAAAGGCCAAAACAGCATTTCATAATAACTGATTCAACTTTCCAATGAGACAATAATTAAGCTACATATACAGAAAACAACAGAGAGCAAACAGGAATATAATAACACAGGAACACAACACATACAGTCTTGCACATTTTGTTAAACCCTGGTATAAAGTTGCTATTTAACAGTATACTTGCACCAGCTGTAAATAATCTGAGTCTCCAAAGATCTTCTTCAGTCAACAGCTGCAACCTTGCTTAATTCACAGTTGCAAAAAGATGCTAAACAAAGATTGTATGTCTGTACGATTTAAGGCTGGTCTTTATATCTCTACTGGTGGTCGAATTCACAGAGTACTTGTAAATGTTACTGAAATTCTGCTAAAACTACACGAGAATCACTGGCTAATGAAAAAAATATCGCCCCACGGAAATGTTTTCATGGTGGATATGTTTTACTGTCTTTCCATCTCTTCAATAATGAAGTAAAAGTACAGCCCCTCTTAATGGATTGACCATTCCCCTTAGTGAGAAACTTGGATTCTAGTCTGAGACAAGAGCATGTGAAAAATGAAAACCTGGGTCAAGTCAGCAGCTGACAGGTGAGGCGAACAGCTACTGCTTTGTTTGAACAGAAGCCTTGAACAGTCTGGAGGAAAATGTCAAGTGTCATGCACTTTGTCTTGGTTCCAAGGAAAGACATAATATCAAGTTTTCTTAATTGCCTTTCCCTCCCCAAAAACATATTCACATTATGGAGTGGAAACCATCATCAGCAGATCCAGAATAGACAGTAACTGTAAAATGAGAAATGTCAGAAAAGAGGAGGATCACAAGTAAATGAAACCTAATTATTTTAATTAGCATTCATCTTGCTGCTGATCTCAATGGTACATTGGGTCTTCTGATCAAAGACAGCTAAAGTCATGTGTACCAGCTGGGCAGAGACGTGCGTCAAAAACAGAGGCTCCTACGAGACGGCAACACCAAAACATCATGACGGATGATGAACAAAGAGGGAACTGAAATCAAACGGGAACAGAGCTTTAAAGACATGCCATTTTTAATCTCCAAGAGAGAACAGCTATTGAGAAGAGAACAAAAAGATTATCAAAGCAAAAACAAAAGTTTGGGGTTATGCTGCTGTCAGATACAGTAAAACCCAGTGAACTGCAGAAGGATATGACTTGACAGGAGATTTAAATGAGAAAATCTGAACCAGCACAAATACGTTGTAGGTGATAATCAGGGCAGAACAGATCCCAACAGCTGGCTCACACACTACTTCCCCGACAACAAAGGCCATGTGTAGTAATAACATACCAGGGAAGACCAAAGAGGACTATGAAGGCAGGCCTACTTATGGACCATACTACTTATGGCCCTGTGGATACAAGTACCTGAAAACATTAAATTCCAGCCCTAAACATGCTTGAAAAATTATGGAAAAATGAAGATACCCAGAAGTACGAAATGACTACTGTATAACCTAAGCCAAAAAGTACACCAAAGCAAGTACTGCTCTGTAAAAACAGCAGTACATTTAGATTCTTCAAAATCTGATGCAACTAGAATCCACAGATCCATCTTTCTGATCTCGATACTGATTGACTTTGATGAGTCACTTTGAATGCTACGCCAAAATTCAGCAAAATTCGCAGCTACTGAAGAAAACCAGTATCTGTGGGCATTGAGTCAATTAATAAGCCATTTTGGACTAATAATAAAGACATGCTATTCATTCAGAAAAAAAGCCTTCTTCATTTTAACAATACACATATACATTGGTGGCACAATTCCACATATAAAAATGTCTTTGAAGCACTAGTGTGAGGCACAGAGACACTGTTCGGTAAAACGCATAGCTTGCTTTTTAACTGCTGAATCAGGAAAAAAAAAGTCAAATGCAAAGTTTTTCATAATGGACCAGTCCATTCGGATGAAAATTACACAAAACAAAATGAGAGGAGGTCATACAATCTTGTTTGGGTTTGATCTAACCTGTTCAGTAGTGAGCACGTAATTGATCCAAAGACCTCATCCAGCTGTTTTTTTTTTTAAAGAAGCCAGGTTACTTGCTTCAACAGCGTAAATGGATAGCTTATTTCAGACTCCCACAACCTGTACAGAAGTGTTTCTGGTTCTTGGTTTTGGGCTCATTTCCATGTACTTTCCACTTGTGTTCTCCATCTTATAAATATCACCTTCACTGGGGAGGCAGTCACAATGTAATCAAATGTCAGACGGTTCTCACTCCTACAAACGCTCGAAAAGGACAGAAAGATTTTTTTTTAGAGCAATCGCTACATCCGAAGCCTAGAAGCAAGCTAAAAGAGGGGATCTCCTCCCACAGTGAAACGAGTCTTTAACTCCACAGAGGGCTGGAATATCTCCCCAAAGGGACAGCAACAAAACGTGCTGGAAGATACACAACAGAGACAGAAGACACAGCAAGCAGGCCGAAGCGCTTCAGAACAAACGCCGGGAGAGGACGGCATGCTGACAGCAGCTCCGCTTCCTCGGGTGAAGAGGAATGAGCGCAGAGGGACAGAGAGAGGTGGGACACTGGTTGCAGGGGGGGCTGATGAGGCAGGGAGGTGGTGGCTTTGGGTGAATTTGGGTAGGTGGTGTGCGGGGCTTGTTTGCAGTACCTGTTAGAATAGCAGACGTTGTTACCAAAAGGATCTTGCACTGTCCGAGGGCTTTAACTGCCAGCTGTGGTGGCTGTTACTGTCCGTGGCAGTCAAATACAACTGTTTCGGTTCGCAGAAAAGAAAAGAGAGAAAACACACAGTGCAGCCTCTACGTGCAAGAACAAGATACACACACACAGTGCAAGCCAGTTACCGAAGGGAGAGACCTCACTGTCCCTTTGCATTAGCAGCTGCCTGAGTCCATGGGCAGGGAGAGGCAGAGGAACAGGAAGAGTGAAAGACAAAGGGAAAAATCTCTTCTTTGTTCGCTTTGCTTGACTACACTGGTCCTTGAGGCTTTAATCTTGCAGTACTCTGACAAGTGACGTCGAGGACGGTTCCATTTACAAATAGGGGGGAGTGTGTATCATAGCCAAACACCCTACACAACAGAAATCCCCAGCTTCTAAATGATGTCTCTGCTTGGACCGCAAAACAAAAGGCAAATTCAGATATTTGAGACACGTACTGTATGCCATGTGGCCAACTTTTCAAACAAGAAAAGCATTAGCATGCTCTGTCATTTGTTTCCGGTTGCTCATGGGTTTGGAAACAATAACAACATTGCTGGGGAAGCACTTTAATCAACTGAAGGTGTCTTTTTGGAGAGGAGCTAATGTAAATTACTTGTATCCACGTAATTTTAAGATTACATTTACAGATTACTCAGGTTCACAATGACTGAAATAAGACTGTATAATGCCTGCAGTACATCATACGTTCAATTAATCTGCAAGCCAAATACTGAGCATCAGCAGAAACATCACTAATAAGTGCAACAGACTTTCAAACCTATCAAGAAAATGACCATCTTTTTTGTGGGAAATGCACTGAAATTTTATCGAACAGACATTGCTGTGCGGATTAAGATTTGTCATCAACCGGGCTGGGCAGAATGGAGTTTCCTGTGAGGGTGACAGTGTTTGCAGTGTGTGTGGCCACCGCAGGAAGCAACAGGCACGGTACCTCTGTGATGCAGGCTGCAGGTGCTGTGGGATACTCTCCCATTCCTCTTATAAAGCCTGAACAAACACATATGTGCCTGCAGCCTGGCGTCTGTCACATTCGTGCCTTGCAGTGAAAACTCATCGAGGTGCAGAATAAGCACGCGCCGTCAGATCAGGGCGCAGCTGCAGGTGGGACACCAGGGGTGGTCCCAGGACGTGACCACCATGTGGTCAGCCTGCCATTCATCACTACAAGTGGAGCTCTGTACTAACTACACACCCCTTCCAGACAAACCCCTCGGACCTCTCCCTTGGCCGGTCTGTCGTACACAGTTCCCTCGCCATCCTCCAAGCCTGCTCTTCCCCCAAGGAACAAAGGCGCTCCCCCCTCTTGAGAAATGTCAATTCCTTTCAGAATTTCTCTCACCCAGCTAATGAGGGCAGTGCTAAAGCAACAGCCAAAGTCACTCAAGTGTATCACAATCGATCAAGAATGATCAACTGATTAAAATTTCACCAACATTTATGAATACCTATCACCTGTATACTTTATTGCTCGAAAACCATACATGTATGAACAGTGATTAGTTTCTTCTGATGCTCCGTACAATTAGAATTCTTCTAAAAGTGACATGTTTTTAAGAACCAAATAGAACAAGGAAGCAGACGACTGCCCTTTGCCCCTTACAACATGCTACCCACACTCCCCTGCAAGCTATAGGAAACAATGATACACAGGGAGTCAAGATGCCATCGTAAAAGAAGTCAAAAGAAATGCATGGATGTCATCTGTCAAATGTATGTTTTGAAGGATCTGAATAAAAAAAAAATTGAAACCATTTTCTCCCCTTCGACGACTTATTGCTTGACTTAAGCTCTGTGAACAAGTATTTGCCCCCTTTAGGAAATTCAGAAAATCTGAAAGGGGAAAAATATTTTTTCACGGCACTGTACTGCATATGCTGTTAAAATAGTCCAATACTTGAAGTCCTGTAGCGATTATCTTGCATTATCTCTGGGAAATCCAAAGGTATGCAAAGAAACAAGGACTGTTTTCAGAACAGGTGCTGGAGTGGAGTTCATGCCGGTGAACAAGCCAGATAAATTAATTACAGAAAGCAATAGGAGTCTTTTCTGACACAGTAAGTCTGCAGGAAGACCAAATGAATGCTCGTCATTGTTGTCATGCTTTTGCTTTACCCTTATTTGCCACTTGGGAATGCCTGGGCATACAGAGACTGCAGAAAGGTGATTTGCAAAAACAAAAACAAAAAAAAACACAAAAAAGGAGAAGGAGAAAAAAAAAACAAAAACAAAAAAATCAAGGCTGCCAAAATGACACTCTTTCCGAGCAGTATCAAAGCCAACAAACTGGACACTTACAGAAGGTGGAGGGGACTCCCTGCCAATCAGTGGGGTGTTCTCACACCGAGGGTTCTGAAAGTTTGCATTCTGGCTCCTGTGTCACAATATAAGAAATGAAACATTCTGTTACACCAGTCCTGCTTGGGGCTGCCAGAAAGAAGAAAAAAATGCCACCCCCAAGCCCCATGATCAGTATATACTCACAAAAGCCTACAAAATAAAACTTGGATCCTTCAGTATAGCTGAATGACTAAGTTTTGAGCACTAGTATTTTTTTTTTAAACTCAGCTGCCCGGTTCAGAGGTAACTGATGCAAAGAGCTTCTGAGCTCCGGCTGGCATTTCACTTTTTGCAAGGTATGGAGGCCCGTCACAAAAGGAGGAGTCCTCTCCAGGCTGAGCTCATGCAGTTTCCTCCCCCAGCTCGGTACGTCTGCAAAACGTTTCAAACTGCCTGCCAGACGCAGTGAGCGCTACAGCAGGCCTTTAAAGAGGAAAAATCATCTTTCCGCTGCAACAGTGAGAACTAAAATATCTCCGTGTCTTCCTCAATTCCCTAAACAAGAATTCATGCTTCGCAAAAAGAACTTGTGTTCCCTTCCGCATTGCGCACTGTACAGCCCAGTGTGGCACACGCTGTCCTGTCTCAACTTAACTTAATACCACAAGGTCCTAAACCCGTACACAGATATTCAGGTTGTGCACTAGACAATATGCTAAAACAAGCAAGAGCCATCAGCTTCTTTACTCTTACAATCTCAAAAGTAATGAACAGCTAGCAACATGCACCAATGTATTTATAAGTCCCATATGCAATTTGTAAAGATGTGTACATATCTACAGTGACTACATAGTTTTAATGGAGTTTTATATATAATAAGACGTAATTCTAACAAAGACAGACGAGGCAGAGGAATAATCTGGATTTATTATTACTTACTTCATGGCATACTGTACAGTCACTTGAAGTGATAGCAGCTCACTTGCTCTTATTTTAAGTGTTTGCATAAGTGTGCCAACTGGCTGATATAAACGCATGCAAAGTTCAATATGAAAAAAGAAGACTCCATGTCGCTAACTCACATGTACTCTGTGACGGGTGCATTGCTGACAGTGTGTGCAGCAGCAGGAATGCTGGTCTCACTACCATAGCTGCTCCCGCAGCTGTACAGACTAGGCATGTGTACACGGTACAGGTTATCATGAGTCTGTCGGTTCCCGTGTGCCACGGACTCCTCCTCGCCATCCTCCTCGTTCCTTCGGAACCAAGAAAACAGCACAGTGAAACACAAGGCCGGGACCCCGCCCTTCTCCCCCTGGGCGCACGGACGGCTCGATTCACAGACGGCACCGCAAGCACCCGGGCAAAGAGTGAGCGATTTCCGAGCGGGGCTGAATCGCACGCCTGGAGGCGTGAAGCAGAGCTTGAGAGGTCTTAAAGAGCAGAGAGCACCCTGGAGTGGTCAATAAACTTTGTTGAGCTTCAATACCTAAACATTTCTGAAGCATTACTTAAGAAGCGTTAGTTTCATTAATGATCTTAAAGCACTCAGCAGAGGATGAAAGGAGTGCGAAAACGAACTTGTGAAACTCTCTGAAGGGCAAAATCAATATGGCTACTCCATATTTAGAAATGGCATTCTTAAAACTGAAAAACAATGAAGGCGAAGTGTCCGGAAGAATACAAGCGCAGAGCTAGAGAACTGAAGTTGACTGCATCTGTCTCCATCTAGTGGACTTGTTTAGAAATTAGGAAAGCTTTATGCCATACTGAAAAGAGAGGAAAAGAAACACAACGTTTCAGCTGTGGAGCCTTCTTTGGGTCTGAGAAAGAGAGGAAAGTCAGCAGCTGATAAAGCAGGGGAGAACAGGGGAGCCGGGAGTGGAGAGGAGGCGGGAGCAGGAGAGAGGCAGAGTGGGCAGGTGTTGTGAAGCCGAGAGAGGTGTGAAGTCAAAACCTGCAAATGAATAGAGAGGATTAGAAGGAAACGAGTCTGTCCTTGAGAGAAGGGGGAAGCTGTGATCCTAGTTCCAGGATAATTTTGGTTTCGGATGTCTTTCTGCAATAGAAATTGAGGAACCCCTCTTTGATAACGCAGATGGAGAGATCAGTATGATCGTGGCCATTAGAGGTGAAATGAGAAACTATGGGCTTGGAGAGATCTTTGATCCTCACAGCCCTGACATGTTCCTTGAAGTGGTCTCCCAGTCCCCCTTCATAATAATATAAATTATATACCCCCTGTACTGGCAACGTGGTGTGGTGTCTGAAAAAGAAAACCGTTCCTTCACTTCATAACACCAGCAATTTTCCATCCATCTCTACGTCTCCTATACAGAAGGACATGGCCTAATTTATTTTTGCTGTTCTAAGGTTAAAGATATTAGATTTAAAAACAAGTATTTGCCATCAACGAAGTTTCTTAAGTACGACATTTAAAATTATTGTTGGTCTTCATTTTTCTGTTTTTAATTTATGCGAGTCAAAAGAATCCACACAGGAAATATTTAAATTGCCATTAAAGCAAACAAACAACACAGAGATCCAGAAATCCATTTTCCTTCAGTTACAGATTACAGTGGTGTACACTCACAACACCATCAGCTTGCTAAAATGCAATCAAGTGTAGAGCAGCAAATAAAAGACACTGGGTATTTTTCTTTTTACCAACAATGACTTCCTGTGCATTCTTTAAATATGTCACATCAAATTAAAATTTTACAAATTCTACATCTTCATACATACACCCCAGCATTCCCTTTTCCTCCTACCCTGGAAAGTTACCTACTGTGCATACCTTTAGGGTCAGGTTGTGGTTTATTGTGTGCAAATACAGAGTACCATCTACTGAAATACTGAACAGTGGAGTATTCTGGGAGGTTGATATTGTCCCTGTCCATCAATTAATGTTCAACACCACCCGCTAGAGGAAATATTTACTGATGGGCTAATTTTCAAGTCAGCTACCTTATTGTGTACACAAAGTTTAAATACGCAAGCATTAAAGAAAAGCCAAAACATTCTTATGATTTGTGTGACTGCTCCAAAAACAATACAGTGTTTCTCTCCCTCTGAAAAGACATTAATATGCAACTCCCACAAGATGCTTTAAAAATGTGATTTTCTCCTGTGTCACATACTAGCTACACCATCCATTTCATTTCAGCAGGAGATCACTGTAGCATGAAACATGAGAGCACAGACTTAACCCACGCTGTCACGCAAGGATTACAACATTTATTGCACCTAGTGCCACATGTGTATCCGTTCTGAAGGTGAACTATTCAGCTACCACCCTTATAGAGCTCATCCTGTCGGCTTTTCATAAGAAGTAAATGGAAAGCATCACTTCAAATCTATTTATTCAAGATATTCATGGAACCAAAACATTCTTTAAACATGCACTGCACAAAAGCAGGAACTGAAGACCTTACTTTCCCATTGGTCTACCTCCAGCTTCTGCCAGATTAATGCATGTTCTGCAAAACTGATTCTGAGCTAAAGCTTTGTGTTTCAATGACCAAGCAGTAAGAAATCCCCACCACCTTATCATATGCAGTGTTTCTAATCTGGTGGTCCCAGCTGTGAAGCCAAATTGCTGGAAATTCAAGTGCTCAGGCAGGTACATATTCCAGGAGGCTTGGCGAGTTACTCCCAACACAAAACCAAGCCAACATCCTTGGGGTGGAACACCTGCTGTCCTGCTGCACACAAAGACTCGTCAGTGTGAGAGGTGGCACCTGAGTAACTCGCGAGTCTTACCTCTTGTGCTGCCAGGTGTGAGGGACACTGCAGACTATGGAGCTGAACATGAGCGCGGTGACAAAGGAGAACAGCACTAAGTAAATCAGGCCCTCCACCCCGTCGTAGCACAGGCCCGTGAGAGCCTGCACATAGTCCTACACAAGAAAAACACAAGGACATGAGGAAAGTTAAAAAACATGCGGCTCATTTTGTACAAGTAGCTCATTGATATGAAGATCCCATATTGCTGTTTATTTAAATAAGCCTGGGTTTCGGCTTTGACAAAACACAATTTGTTCCAGATGCCCACAGCCCTTTGTGCAAAAACAAGCCCCCTGCGCCTAGTTTAAGACGCACCTCCCTATAGTTTCCACCACTCCTCTGTTTCAGGTTTCTCTGCTGGTGGGAGGAAAAGTTGTTGCACAAATCTATAAGGTATGTGCGCTACCGGGATGACTTGACTAATGTGGCAGAAATGTAAAGACAACCAGAACCCTATGAGGAAGAATGAAGTGGACCAACGGGAAAGATGTGAGCAAACTCCAGGGCTTTATAAAATATTTAGTGACATATCCATGTATATAGTTTTTTTAGAAACCTTTGCTCCTCTGTTATTTTTCATTGACCTTTATCTCAAGAAGTGAGGATGGTGTACTAATGTGAATCAGGAACCTGTTTTTGCAGAGTGAACCAATATCTATTGGAGGTAAAAGAGAAACCATTAAGTCCATCCCACTGGTGTTGATGGATCCTGGCCTACTTGAGCTCAATGCAGAAGGACTGCTCCAGTGCAGACAATGAGAAACAGTTAAGCCCAAGGCAGTCAGCACTCTTACCAGGGAACACAGCCATATATGCAAAGATCTCAGCAGGCAGGCTCTGTCTATCAAGCCATGAAGGTAACTGAACAACAGGTTTGCTTCATTTCAACAGTCACACAGATGATTAACTGAAATTAATGGGTCCTAATTAACGAGAAGACTGGCCTATAGCTGCATCTCGAATGATTTGCCTCGTTAATCTGCTCACTTCACAGAAGGAAGAGAGAGCTCTCCCCTGAATTCGGAAATGTCCTTGCTGGTGAAGTTTACAAAAGGCTTTTTAATATTCAGTACATTTCCTTTAGGAGAAGCAGAAGAGTGATCTTTAGGGATATTTACATTTGGGATATGTACATTCATCTGTCAATCATACATCTGTATGAACACTACAGGTACAATACAGCAGATGACTGGGCAATGTCTCTTAAAATGATTTGTGGGCAGACTTCAATGAAGCTTTTAGTTAACTTGGGACTACGGCCCTGAACGGAACAGGTAAAAAAAAAAGGATCCAAACGTCTTTTTATTTGTGCTTGCTCCTGAATACTTCTTTAAAAAGTGAGCTCCACTGAGCAGACATAATGCAAGAGTCACTTACCATGTGCAAGCTGCGACAGTCCACAAGGGCAGTAAGCTGGTGAAGGCCAATCTCAGTCGAGTTCAACACCCCTTGAATTTGTTCCAGATTTCTCTGAAAGCATGGGAGCAAAGCTGTCATGGGCAACAAGAAGTGGAGGAAAACACCACCAGGAGCATTTCTCTCTTTGTGGCATAGATTTAAATGCGTGACAACTCCAAGTAAATCGAGAAATGAATTTTAGTACAAGTGCCTTGTAGACCAACTATCGGTACACGGAAAAAGTCTCCTTCATACCCTCAGAGGCACACCAGTTCACCTCTCTGACAAGCATTTCCTCCCAGAGTAACACGTCAGATGAAGATTCTTAATGTTTTTTTTTCATTTCTCAGTAACACCATGATTCAGAAATACACTTTATAAACAGTACAGAAAAGTACCAAACCGCAATGAAAACCTGGAAGAACTGTATACAATGGGCCTGGATCACAGCACTACACGACTTCTGTTTTTTTTTTTTAGAAAAATGAGGCAGCTTATGACTATTTCACAAGAGCAGAAAAAAAGCTTCAGAACTCAAAACAGAGAAGTTCCCTGAAACCTGTGGTAAACAGGTCTCACTTTTAGTAAACTCAGCACTGTCCACAAATGTATTCCAGTGAAATGGATTCCTTTCTTTCCTGTGAGTCCAAAAAGTGTCAGGCAGCACTTTTTGTTTAAACAGTATGAAGAGTTAAGAGATCAGCAGGGAACAAAAACACTATTCACTGAGAGAGAAGGAGACAGCCCTACAGAAACAAAAAAAAGGTACAAAAAGAAACTGAACTTAGCTGTATGGGCAGAAATTGCTGTGAGGTCAGTAAGGTTAACATTCTTACATGTGTGTTTTAGCTTTGTGTAACACTGTCGCTACAAAATAACACAGAAAAACAATTCCATTTATCACCCTTCCAAAACTCTCCAGGTGGTAACCCACCTACATAACCTGATAATGATCCATCCTTTGGAAAATAAATTCACTGTAAAAAAACTCCTGTAAAACAAGCTACACCCCACATTTCCTGCAATGTCATAATTACACCACACATGTTGGGTGTTGATGTTTATCTAAAATAAAGAGAGACAAATGCCAAATGGGAAGAAGACTGAAACCACCAGTTGACTGCCGTCTAATTGTAACTCAGAGCAGTAAAATGTGGCTTTTTTTCCAATTTGTGGAGGTATTCTCAAGTGCAGAAATACTGTTCAGGACATTTTTAACTTTCAAGTGACTACAATCTGAAAAAAACCCAGACAGACTACACTATAGTTCTTATAGTTTCATCTATTTTATTGTTATTTGAATGTCATGAAAAACAATGACACTGGATCTCTTAAATTCCATCAATTATTAAAAAGGATATTTTTTCTGTGTTCTTCCTCTGTTACTGAGCTGCATTTTCCCATAAATTCCTACTGATATATTATCTTCTATACATCATATTCACTAAGTAATATACTTAATGTAAAATCACAATGTTTCTTGTTTTGGATAATGAAAAAACAGCACTGTAAACATATTTCTCTGAACATTTGCTCTCAAGGGATTGCACAGAAGTGAAAATCAAAGCAATCTATCTTTAACTGGTTTAGTTTTAAAAGCACAGCAGATAAAGACTGCCTTCTAAGTATAATTTACAGCATAAGGGTATTCCTTTTGCAAAAGCACTATTACTAAAGTAATATTTAGGTTTCAGATGCCACTGCCAAAATGTTTTGGTTACTGTTTTTTTATGTACAATTTAGTTTCTGAAACACTAAAACACTAAAAGAAAACATTAAATGCAATAGGAACTCAAAACACTTGTTGAAAAATCTAAAATAGAAATATAGAAAATATTCCCAATACAAAATGTTCCTAATAACTATTTCCCCTTAATATCCGTCTCTTACAGAGGGTTAAATACTTTTTTTTTAACCATGGTTTGCACTTCCAACATGCTAGGAAGAAAAACGTCAATTAAGAATTATTTAAAGACCCAGCAATTACTCAAACACCCAGGAAAAGTTGGTGTTTATCAGTCCTGATGGAAACTGAAAAACTGCACCTTTTCAAGTGGAAGCTCTCAGTGGCCTTTGAGATGGAGGCCCTTAGTCACCAGCATTAGAACGCAGTGCTGTAGTCGATACACACCTTGGTCTGTGGATATTCACGGACTGCTGAGCGAAGCAGCTCTGCCACATCGTCCTGCATCTCGACCAAGGCTTTGTGACTTCCTGACAGCTTCTGCAATAGGTTCAAAGACAAGCCATCCATCACTATCCACCAGAATGGAGGGAATATGGAATGTGAGCATTCCTCACTGAAAAAATGAATAACGGAACTCTAGCAGCTGACGATGTAGTTAGGGTACAGGAGAAAAAAACAACATTGAAGTCTCTCAGCAGTAAGTATAAAAACAAAAACTTTGCAAATGCCTTTTGCCAAGGTAAACAAGCTGAATACCAAAGATACTGCAAGTGAAGCATGCTACAATAATTTGCGTGCTCTATAAGACATCCTTTTTGCACCTCCAAATGTGTTAATACATTTCTGGCTTCTGGTGAGTGAAGGTTTATTCTGCATTATTTATGTAGAAGGAAAGACTGCAAACAGTGTGTGTGCACAAACCTGAAACAAACGCAGCCATGCTTAAGAAGAATGAAAAGTCTCCAATCCGTTAAAAGCAAGCTGCAGATATGCTCTCCCAGCTTTTAAAATGCATTAATATTTGAGAAAATCTGCCCATTCAAACATCACTGTCTCCTGAAGTATATAACCCATACAATATTCGCTTCACTCTGCCAGCAGAGCTCTGAATCGCCAAAGTATCATCTTGATAGAAAGGAGGCATAACAATTGGATCCTAGTTTTGCATTCAATTGTAATGCTGAAATAACATTTTTCAGGGAATATTATAGTTTGCAGTGAGTGCACTGCTTTGTCAGCAGCTATAACACCCTGCAGCCCACCACTGGCAGCCCACTGGACCTCAGCAGGTGTGAGCCTGGCCAGTACCTGGATGGGAGACTCCTGGGAAAGCTGAGGCTGCTGCTGGAAGAGGTGTTAGTGGGACCAATAGGGGGCGCTCACCCCACAGTCTGTGTGGGTCCTAATGCCCCAATACAGTGATGGGGACAGTATGCTGTAAAAAAAGCACTATCCTTCAGATGAGTCTCCTTGGTCATTAAAATCCCAGGGCGTTTCTTGAAAAGAGTAGGGGTGTTACCCTGGTGTCCTGGCCAAATGTCTCCTGTCCTTTACCAATCATGCCTCCTAATAATCCCCATCTATATATTGGCTGCATTAATCTGCTCTCCTCCCCACTTATAGCTGATACGTTGTGAGCAAAAAAAGAATCTAAACTATTTGGATTTTTTAAATACATGCCTGATTTCAGTTACTCCTAACTTTACAGGGCTCGAAGTTGAGAGCCATATTTCTAGAGCTGTATTCACAAGCCTGCATGTTTACAGTGTCTTAGGGCCTCTTCACATCACCAGGATGTTTTGTTGCCTCATTCTGAATCGCAAAACATGGCGCTGCTCATACCTGGAAATGGCATCTATTTTGTGACGTAAATTGGAGGTCTTACACGTTACTGTGTACATTTTACTTTCATTGTGGTTTGAAATGCACTAAGTTATGCAGATTATTTCTGATCCTAAACTACAAAAACAGCGTTGCAGATCCCCTTTAATAAGTCCTAAATCAATCAAAAAACAAGAAAATAAGAAAAACGTATTTCTGTGCATCTGACAATAATGTATTTAATTGTCACTTAGTTTGTACCTCCAACAGTACTGCCACCTTTTTATATAAACTGACAGATGACGTATGACAATTTAACCAGAGTCCTCAGTGAACATCCCCTCATACCTTCATTTATTACTTATTCATTTTCTTTGGCTTTGAACTCTTTTTTTCAGTGATTCCTTGTAACAAGGTTTAGTGGATCCTACTTTGACCTGCAACAGGTTCAATTAAATGAACGAGTGGGCACTAAAATCTGACAACTGCAGTTACATTTAATTTATAATGCATCACTCATCCTAAATTACGAGATCATTACCAAGGATTTGTTAGACTTAAGGAGACCAGTGGGCCTCTTTGATGGAATGTGCATGCATTACATGGATGACTGCCAATTATCTGATAAATCTGGCAAACACATCTTTAGCTTGCTATTGATGAAATGGTAATTGAAAGTGAGCGCTCCAAAAGGTAATTAACTACCATGTAATTATTTCTTGCACTGCAGATTTTTTTTGTAGGCACTACCAGGTCAAGTCAATTAGGCGTCTTAAATATGTAGCTAGGGTGGCACAGTGATGAAGTGGGTAGCACTGCTGCCTCACAGTGCCCTGGGTTCCTGTCTGTGTGGAGTTTGTACGTTCTCCCCGTGTCTGAGTGAGTTTCCTTTAGGGGGTTGTGGTTTCCTCTCGCAGTTCAAGGACATACTGGTATGTGTAATTGGTTTCTGGGAAAATCGGCCCTGGTGGGTGTGTGGGTGCGTGTGCGTGTGCGTGTACGTGTGCGTGTCTGTCCCTGCGATGGACTGGTGGACCCTGGTGTCCAAGGTGTACCAGGCCTGGCGCCTGTTGCTTGTTGGGACAGGCTACAGCTCCACCGTGACCCCGAATTGGAAAAAGTGGTTAGAAAATGAATGGAGAGATGGAAGAATGGAACTACCAAGAACTGAGCAGACTTACCTGTTGAAAAGGGTTTGGCAGCCCCAAGCTGCATTTCAGGTAATACTCCAGAATGTCTGAAAGACATTAAAAGCAGAACGTGAGCATAGGTGCTCATTGTTATTCCTGACTTCTGAGGCAGCTGTACGGAAAAGTCGATTAATACAGTTTCACATGCTATGAAAGAGTTCGAATTCAACTCTTAGATTGTGTCCTATATTACCTTTCACACACGTACAGAGGGGTAACTGAATTGAAGAAATGATTTTAATGGTGTACAGATAATTGGTAAACGTTCTATGAGGCATGTTTGTTATGCTTAATGGTGCGTTGATTTCTTCAGGAAACAGAAGATCGGGGGATAAGGTATATATATGCATGAAAGTAAACTTTCATATAAAAGTCTCCACAACACAGACTCTACAGTATGCAACACAGGTTTCAAGCATCGGTTTACAACAACAAGTTCTGTAGATGTCTATAATGGACACAAGATAAAGTTTACAAAATCTTTCATTAATTACTGGAAAGAACAAGTTTCTCACCAAGCCTGAAGCAACGGCTACAAGTTTTTACAACGATGTAACGTACAGCCGTTACCCTCATACAAACTGATGAGCTTCATTTTCTGCCTTTACTGCAGATTGTACCAGGTAGTGTGGTAGCTTCTCCCATTCGGTCAGATGATGCATAAACTTGTCTCTCTCTTCCTTACCACCACAGCGCAATGTTTCTCCGTTTCTCCCCCAGGTTCCATTTACCACTTTCCAGAAGAAACCTGCAGGGACCGTTTCTGAGCAAAAGATGAACTGTAGGGACATTTTCCAGGGGAAAAAAAATGGCACTATGCCATGACTGAGGGTGTTCCGATAAATTCTTATTTCCTTTATGTCCTTGTATTAGACAGCTCCCTAGAAAAACAACCTGGGAAAAAGCTGCCTAGAGATCCATAAAAATGATGTGCAACATTGCTCACATCAATCCACTGAGGACAAGAATGCCTGTTGCCTTTCACTTTCCGACATGTCCTACTCCCTTAGTTACTGTAGCACATTAAAATAAAAATGTAATTTGCTCAAATTGGATGTGATTCGCCATACCTGCCAAATTGCCTACTTCATTATATATTCGTAAGGGCAGCCAGGCAAAGACAGTCTCTTCCTGGTTTCAGATGACTTAATTTATACTAATAAACACTCATACCAGATCATCTGAGCCTTTTTTTTTACGAAACAAAACAGAGAGTGAACTGGAGATTTTAAGAGTTTTCAGATGAAAACCCTGTGCTTTGTAAGCAATAATTAAAACTTCCTGCAAGAAATGGTAACGCATTCTTTTCACATCTGTGACAGAAACTCATTTCCTACAGAACTACAAGCGCATAATCATTGTCTCCCTGGGAAATCTGACAAAAAAAAACTGTGCTATATATAATACTTTAACTCACAAAAGGGGGAAAATAAGTTCAGTGGAGAATAAGACACTGCTCCCTAGAAATGTATCCATTAATTTGTAATATAAAATTAAGGCGGTTCTGCTCTTAAAACATAAGACATTATTTCCAGAGATGTCCTACTAGAATTGTAAATAATGGATCTTGGCCTTCTGTTATCATTTGTCTCTTGCATCCCTTAGCACAGAATTCAATATCCTGAGTTCTATTATGATGTAAAGTGAGCAGCTGGAATGAGACCTGAAGCTCAAAAGCATATCAAGTTGAAGAACAGAATACCCCATTTAAATACAACTAGCTCTGTTTCTTTTCAGGCTTTGGCGTTTCCAAGTGTGAAGGTAACTGCACAAAAGCACCAACCATTTTGACTATTACTTAGCATTAATCACAACTTATTTTAGTGTGCTCTGTTTTAAAATCGTTTTTATCCATGAAGGTCCTGGATAAGAAATTGGCTTTTGAAAGATCTGAAATAAAACCATGCATTCACGACAGACTAACACACAAAGCCTATTCACAAGGCTGTTCTTCAAAATCACTTTGTATCACACAGGGTATGACTCATGAAGTATATCACACTATGCTGCAAAGGTAAAAGTTCAACTGGTTTATGGTTTGGAGTAGCAATAAGACTTAAGATACTCCTCTGTAAATGATTTAATAATAAACAAGTCTGACTGCCCACAAAATAAATAAATACACAAACTAAATAAAGGGAGTGGCAACATTACAAAAGAAAAGGCTAGGGTACTCTGTTCTGATCATGTTGAAAGATCACATCAGAACTGCACTTCCTTGACAATACAGAACCCATCTGCTGTAAAGCACTTAAAGTAATGAAGAGGATTAAAGGGTTAGCCCATTAAGCCAATACCAAGATCACCTTAAAGTACAGTTTTTGCGGTCTCATCACATATTTCTGTAACAAAAAGAGCTTAAATATTTCTGACTGATCTCACTACATCTTTACAGTTCATTAAGAAATAAAGACAACAAAAACTAAATCATTTTTGTAGTGTTTGTTGGTGTAAACTGAAGAACATTCACAAACAAGTAACTACCGCTCAACGTGAGGTTAGAGTTTGAATAGGTCATTTTAAGCTTTTATTGACTATTTTATTATTCTCTGCTTAGTCAATAATATTTAAATCGATTACAGTACTATCAATGCTTCATTTACTGAAGGTTAACACAGAACTGAAGGCCTCTACCCAGAAAAAGGTTAAGATGCTATACCAGTTATGATACCTACTGTACAAGAGTACAACAATTCTACAACAAAGAGACACGAGTTATTAAAAAAAATTAAATTTGCAGCATTAGAGCAAGAGGGTCACCCATAAAATTAAACAAGAGGATGCATAATTCACAAATCAGTGAATGGCATTAATACAATTGTATTCCTGCACAGAAAAGTATATTACTCACACAGGCTTCAACACAGCTTGGTCAAGTTTAGGTCAGCTAAGCTAGGATGTGGCTAGACAGATGTGCTGTTGGGACAAACCTCAGCTCAGGTTTTAAATACCCAAGACACTTTTAAAAATGAATTACTGCAATCTGCTCCTAGTAAAATTAGTTCAAATACTTAAAGCACTGTTAGAATTAACCACTACTCCCATCTTTAACAAACCCACACTCTTTACAGTCAGTAGAAGACAGAGTAAATAATATGCAGAAAATTATTATTATGTACAAGATGCAAGAGTACTAAATCAGATAAATACAATAACACAAGATCACAGCATACAAAAGGCATCGTTTACTCCATGAAATAAACTACCGCATGCCACTTCTGCTGAATAAAAAGACCAGAGCATTCTACTGTAGCTGCATGAATTGGAAACATAAGAAAATGAACAAATCAACTCTTGATTTAAATGTAAAACAAAGGCAGCTTCATTCAGATACTGTATTCTCCATGTTTAGCCTTATCTTAACAGTATTTCCACAATTAACCTGTTTTCCCTTTGTGCCCACGTTTACCTTTAAAGCGGGAAAAAAAACTCTAGTTCAATTGTGATTATATATTTTACAGTGATATCACATATTCAGATTTACAGAATGCTTTTGATGACATTCCTCAAATATTAATTCTCGAATGTCAGATTGCAGGCAAGCAAAAACCCATGCTTGTTATGGACCAAAAACAAATTAAATAACAGAAAACACACAAGTACATATAATGGGACATCAGATTGGAGACAATTAGCGGTGTACCCCAGATATCTGTATTAGGACCAATGTTGCTCCACATTTCTATTAATAATCCAGACTGCGGTGAAATGAGTGAAATAGTTAGGTTTGGCACTGAACCCAACAGAGAAGCATCAAACGCTATACTAGAGCCGAAAACCTGCAGACACACTGGCCCTCCAGGACCAAGGCTGGAGATCCTACATCCTGTGCTACAGAGAATCCTCTCACCGCTGGAGATGAGAGATCATACGAGGTTTTCTAATCCTTGTCCTCAACACCCCAGTGTCTAATGGTTTGCACACCAGATGGTTTCTCGGTTATTTAACTTAACACTCAATTGCACTCTGATTAACCCTTTTTAATTACTTTCTGCCTGAAAAAAGTTGCATTTATACAGTTGTAATTATACATTTTAATGCACAATTTTAAATATTCAGCCAATTATTAGTCAAATGTGGGGTAGATCAAAACAAAAAAAAAACCAAGGAAACTCTGCCTTAGTGGCTATGTGGATTCTTTTTAAATTGTGTAACTACACATAGGAATCAAGATTAATCCAGGGATTGATTCTTATGCATGCACACCTCTAGCTGTGAGCTGGTTACAGCAACAGAAAAGCATTAAAGAGATTTATTAGAAGGAGCTCTGTATTCCAGCCCAGTTATAGCTGAGCTATTTTACATCTTGTCTGCATAATAAACAATGTCATCATGCCACTGACAACTCAAATAAAGTGGCTATTAATTTATATCCATGGATAGTCATACAGAAGAATCTGAATGGGCTTCTCAGTTTATAGGTTGTATTACTGCTTAATACGTAATAACTTCAAATGATGCATTTATCATTTTTTGTGGGATCTAAAATAAGAGGCAGCACAGCCATACAAAAAAAATTAAAGCACCGATAAGAAAAAATTATGGTGCAACTGCACAAGAAGGGTATTGTCTGATAAGAGGTGAAAAATTGCCAGAAAAAAAAACTTTCTCAGCACAAGCAGTTTTTCAAGAATAATAACACCCTTTGTACCCCAAAGAGATACTTATAGCATCACCCAACTTAAACAAAAATCACTAAATGTTACATTTAAATCACCATCTGTTGGACTTCAGAAAATAGATATGAAAAAGTCCTTTTCAATGACACAAGGGCAGTAATTGTAATATTAATGCTTTATTTCTTCCATTTCTATGGGTATATTTATGGTGTGTGATGTGATATCTGAATTTGAATCACTTTTAATATTTAAAGGTGTAAAAAAAGTACAGATGTAAATTTATACAGTATAATGTAGCCTTGCTTAGAAATATGCTCTTAGGTTGGTACTGTACCTCACTGACTTCCCTTTTGTAATCTTAGAAGAATGAAATAGTATTTTCACTCTTATTACTGTCATAAACACAGAAACACATGCTAAATAAAATAAAAAAGTCTTATTAAAAACTACATTTATATTAGAGTTGAGGATTCAGTGCACACCTGTTACAGTCATAAGATTCCAGTAATCGGAAGACAGAAGTAATCTCTTTTCTGACAGCAGATATTATCATTTTATGAAGTATAATGAAACTGAAGCCAGACCTGTGGATGACAGAATAATCTACTCAGGTCAAGAGTACACACATCTTCAACTGTAAACTTTACAGACTCATCAAAAAGGAGAAGCCTCGTCAGTTATTAACCATGTATCTCTAAATAATTAGACTAACAACAGTAAGCAAGATCATTTAATCCCCATTTGGATATTATAACAGCTGAATTCAGAGAAATTCTTCCTCTTTTCACTTCTCAGACCCTGAAACCAGGACCACCATTTCAAAAACCCCAAATAAACTGAAGTTTCGACGACCTGAAAAAAGGAAATGAATGTAAAAAGCCCACAAAATAAAATACTGGTATTTTTCTAAAAGGTAAATTGAAGGTCTTTCTGTCTGATCGTACAGTATACCTATCAAATGACAGATCTGCATTCTTCATAGACGGGCAGGTCTGAGGAGAGTATAGAGAGAGGACGGACAAGTCTAATAAATGAGATGACCTTTCCAAAGCTGACATTTAAAAATACGAAACAAAGGAAACTCGGAAAGGGGTCTCAACATGAACCCAAGAGTGCAACAATGTGCACCTTGAGATATGAGAATTAGATATTTATCCATCCATTTTCTAACCACTTCTGCCAATTCAGGGTCACAGAGGAGACGAAGCCTGTCCAAGCAGGCAACGGGCACAAGAAAGGACACAGGCTATCGTGGGCCACGTACAGACACGCACACACTCACACCAGGACCAGTTTATTCAGAAGCCAATGAGCCTCCCAGTATTTCTCTGAAACCGGAGCGCCCAGGGGAATCCGAACTCCACACAGACAGCACCCCAGGTGCAGAATTGAACACATGGTCCCAACACTGTGAGGCAGCAATGCTGAAGACTGTGCCACCATAAAAATAAGATATTTGAAGTGCAATTCCTTCCAAGGTCTAAACACCATCCCAGCCACTTACAAATATTTAATTTCGGATTTGAGAGACGCATTCCATCTTAAAAAATATCAAAATAAAAGAACCCTTTGCTGCTTGAAATGACTCTCTCATCATTCATCTGGGACAGAACAATCTGACAACCCATTAGACCTTGAAACTTGTACTGTACTGCTATTTCATAAGTTCAGATGTTCCGCAATGTCAAATGTTCTTTCAGAATTAGATTTTTTTTAGGGCACTACAAAGACCATTACTATTCACCGAACAAAAGTAGTAGGTGGGGGTGCAACACTTCCCATGCACATTTCAGTGTCCACGCAAAATAAATATTTCACAGCTGCCCAGCTGCAAATTCTGCAGGAGGAAACCAATCCATCTTCTTGTAGCTGTGCTACAGCCAAATCTAATCTTTACAGAAATCAATTAACCAATCAATCAACCCACTGTAAAATTAGAATAAATATCTAATAACAGCCCAACTGAAAAATGGATGAATGGAGCCTTGTGGGCACAAGAGCTGTCTTACCGGAATCTATCAACAATCTCACATCTCCAGCCCCTGGGAACATCACTCATCTCAGGGAATTGGATAGTTGTATCACCCATGCACATTATTGCTCACTCCGTCTTAAAACATTTGCTTTATTAAGTTTGCAATTACTTGGTGGGATTAGGAAAAACAAGATCTTGATTTTTCTGTAAAAATGTCTGATATCGTTTACAGATTATATGTTCTAAATTCAATGGTCTGTCCTTTTAGAACATAATGAAATGCTTTAAGGATGACTGTATTAATAGTATACATCATCTTCCATGTGTAGCATAGTAATGCTAATAATCACGTCATTAAGATACCTGATGAGAAGCAAACAGGAAAAATAAAAAAACAGGTCAACTAATAAAATGACAGGCACAATGATTACTTCAGCTGTTAGGCTTTTACAGTAATGATATGTCTAGTTTGTTCCCTGGAGAACAACTGCAAATTTGATCAGACTGCAAGCAAATTAGATTTATAAGGCTGCTGTGATTCCAAAACTGTTCCGGGAGAAGAGACAAGCTATGGAGTAGAGCAGAAGGCCAGGCTTCACCTTGTTTAAATTTTTCTCCCCGGATACTCATTCCACTGAGTTAGGAAGCACTTCAAGGGCAAATTGCTATAATCTGAATGAAAATAAAGGGAGCTGACCTCTTTTGACCCACAGTTTACATTATTCCAGCAACAAGAAGGACAAAAATCACCAAAATGAAAAGACCTAATTAAGGAGGGAGAAGTGTTAGTAAAGGATTTATAGCCTAAGGATATGTAAACAGAAAAAGAATCACTTATCTGTGCCACATACAGACACAGAAACAAAGACATTTTTCAAAACTCTGGCCTTGAATGTGTTACCATTTTCCTCCCTTCCTGATTATTAAAACACACTTCCAGAGATGTAAAAAAAACCCGAAACAACATGAGCTTATCTATTTTAAATAAGGGTGGAGGACTTTTTTTCCCTTTCCAATCTATTATCGTCTGAAGCAACACATGATATAATTGTATGTTTATGGCAGTTTTTAAAAAAAGAGTGTTATTTTTTTTTCCACTTACAAGCTCGGGGAGTGAGTGCTTAAAAAAAAACACAACAGAGCAAAGACTAACAAAAGAAGAAACTAAATCTGAATACTTATATTCTTCAGTGACAAACATTTTCCTGCATTTTAAGAATTCATTTCAAAGTCCGCACTCAGTAGAGTGGTTGAGTCTCACAAAATGGGCTATAAATCTGTACCGCCAGTATTTCAATGATCCAGGAATGGAAATTAAATAAAAAGATCACCTACTGTACATATTGTAAAGCAGCAATGTTAAACTGGTCATTGGTAGTTTAACCTTAAACGTGGCTCAAATTCCTATTTTCAAGAAAATAACTTAAGGCTGTCTCAGGAAAATGAAGAGGCTGTTGCCGTTTTTTCATCATCGTTACTCGAACATCAGGTAACAATGGTGTAAAACCTCAGGGAAATGACAAACAGGAGAGACGGGATGAAACAGGTTTAAACCTGCTGCCCAGAGAAAACGAAGGTCAGAAAAAAGAAGCGCTAAGAAGAGAAGTGAAGTCTGTGTATATACTGAAAGGCCTGACAGACTGAAGGTCAGAAGGTGACTCACACGAAGGAACAGGCATGATCCTCCCCACCTCCTTCCATCTCTCCTTCATTTTGCTGCATTTCTATTATGTGTTTTTCCCCCCTGGGTTCTGTCTTTTCCAATTTTACAGCTCATAAGAGAAGCAGATAGTTCAATTACCCCCAAGGAAAAGTAGGAGGAACTACAGTGACACTTAAAATGCAAGGCAACATCCACATTTCTGCCTTGCTGTAGCTTGAATAGGTCATTTATAGAGCCACGTTTAGAGTCTAACAGAGACCTGGCATTGCACAATAAAGGCAATATAATTTCAGCATCCCAAGAATAACAGTACTATGTTTCACTGGCTCCAGTGGGAGGGGAAAATTATTTATTTTACAGTAAAAAAGAGGAAATATTTCAATGTAATAGTCTAACTTTCTGTCTCATTCTAATAGTCAGTTTATATACAGTAGATGCAGTACTTCTCAGTCCAGCATTGAAGAACAAATAGTCTCCTTTTTTGAATATGAGCGAAAAAAAAAAACATTCTAAAATCTCCCCTCAGTAAATATCAAGTGATCATTTCTTGAAAACCATCAAAAGACTAAACTTTTAGAGGTTTTTACAACAGTAAAAGATAAAGTATTCTCAAAAGGTAGTTCTGACACATTCTGGTGCTGAGCTTATAAACAAAGAGCACGCAAACTCTGGACTCTGGACTGAAAGATGGTTATAAGCAACATCCATCCATTTTCTAGCCACCTCCCAGTTCAGGGTCATGGGAGAGCTAGAGCCTATCCCAGCAAGCACAAGGACGGGACTGCACTCCATCACAGAGCACACAGACACAAACACACTCACACTGGGCCCCGTTTCCCCAGAAGCCATTTATTCTGTTTTTGGACTGTACGAGGAAACCAGATCACCCAGAGGAAACCCACACCAATGCAGAGAGAACATACAAACTCCACACAGACAGCACCCCAGGTCTGGAATTGAACCTGAAGCCCCAGTGCTGTGAGGCAGTACTGGTAACCACTGTGATACCATGACGCCCAGGTAATAAGTGACACACCCTAGCTAAGAAGCTAAAATATAACAGTTAAAATGCAGCAGATTCAAGTCCATTCTCAAATCTGATTTGGCTAGATGAACTTGACTGTTAATTTTAAAGCTTTTATGTTTAATGATTTACGGGATGAGATGCTCTCCTTTCAGACCAGGCACAGATATCTGGAAGATATCTTCAGATACCTGAAGATTAAGCATGTTATCAATGTCCAGCAGTGTTCCATGTCCTAATCAGCTTTTTAGTTCTGAGTTTTCTGAGGAAAAGCAACTGGTGAGCACAGGAATGATCTGGAGAGTGAAGCATCAAATACTGGATGTGAAAACTATCTAAGGTTGAAAGGAAGCCTGAGGTTTTCGCAATGTGGCATGATAACATTGTTTCTCCTGCCAATATAAAAAAATTGAGTCTCATTTTTTAGCAGCACAGTCCCTAAAGTACTGCATTTTCCCCAGACAGGTCAAGTTCATTCCCTCGTATCATGGAATGTTCTCACAATAAAAATGAGTTGTTTCCTGGGGCAATGCGATTGCCAAATCTGCTCTTTATACACACGGTCATCGACTGAACAGTCCGATTTTTTCTAAGGCTCAAAAAAATGCACATGAAGCAGAATACTTAATTTTTACTTTTTGAGTCAAGAACAGCAATTAATACGGTGCTTTGATAAAGTACGCACCCCCTGCAAAGTTATTACATTTTGACGTTACGTTGTCCGAGAATGAAATCCTGACCCTTTTAAACTTTGAAATGACAGTTTGAACTATTTATTATGAGAAATATTAAGAAATCAACGCAATCAGCTCCAAATTGTTCATCTTAAAAATGATGACAGTATTACGTAAACAAGTCAGATTTTCAGATATTTAATTATACAACTTCTAATTTAGAATATTCTCGATTGTGTAGGTATTCGACATCAGTTCTACAAAGCAACTACCAAACCTTAAAGATCTGCTTGAAATGTCATAATATTAGAGATACGGTCTGAGTGAGCAACCAAAGAAGTTTTACTTGAAAGTAACGGCTTTTGTGTCTGCTCTTTCAGTTAGATATTGAAAGGCACAGCTCATATAGTGATACAAGAAACCAGCCATGAAGACCGAGAAGCTTTCAAAACAAGTTGCGGATGAAGTGGCACAATAGATAACCACAGTTTAGGTTGCAAGATCAGTTCAAAGTTGCTGATCAGCTTTTAATAAGTGGAATGAGCATGCAGAACTGGAGCAGCAAGAATGGGCAAACATATTCACATCAGGAATTGTTGCCAAAGTGCTTGAACCAAGCACTGACTTTAAGGGGCTGAATACCTGTGCAATCAGTACACTTTAATTTTTACGATTTTCTTATTGGTGGTGACATCCAGCTTCCTTCACATGGTAGTATAGTATTCAGTTGGACAGTTGTTACAGTTCTGAATATGCAATACGTTGAAATAAGTTCATCTGAAAAAATCTGAATACATTATTTCTACTTCATCAAAATTACTGGTAGAGGGTAAAAGCTTTTGCACAGCAAAATATGAACACAAAAGTATTCTATTTTTTTAATGTGCTTAGAAAAAAAAGGGAAACAAAACTACTGTCATTTTGAGACATCATTACTTGGTAACTTAAGACACTTCCTCTGTTTATAAGACACTATAGACAAAAGGGAAACAAAACCTGCTGTAACCTGACACGTTCTGTACTGTGAAATCTGGGTCTCCAAATGTCAACAGACTCTATTTGCTTTTGAAGACATTCGCATATAAAGGACGCAGAAGGGAAAAGGAAAATGCTGATTTGAACCTATAACAATACAAAGATGTATGCTCTGTTCCCCTGCTGACTGTCGAGTTGACATTATTAAACCATACAAGAAAAGACGTGCATTAAGATGCATCTTCTCATCTCTAGTTTTGTAGAGTACTCTGATAAAGTAAACACAAAGACAAAATATCACGATCTCTGTGATATTTGAAGCACAGCAATGAGGGGTGACATTAGGTTACAGTATGCTTAGAAACTTTGCACCTGTTTAAATCAGCAAATTAAATGAACAACTGGAGGTAAACTGCTGTATTACACAACATGAAAATATTTATTTAAAAGATTTTGTGATTGGCAAAGTACTGATGTACGAGTCTGTCCTACTTGTGTTAATGCTTTGTTTATGCTTTAAAATGACTTCTGTTTCCTACTGCTTTCCCAAGAAAACCCAAGAATCGTAAGGCTTGTGTTAGCCCATTTGCGCATCTTGCCTCTGTACAGTAATTTAGCAAAGTCTTGTGTCATTCAACAAACACTTGCATTAGATACAGAAAATCTGTGTACCTTTGTTGACCACTTGATTCTCTTCGGTCACTTTGGAGATGTACATGTCTGGAGATACACAGAAATCACTTGAACCCTAGAAGGATCAAAAACAGACAAAGCAGAGCATGTTTAAAATTCTTAAAGCCAAGTACGTTTGGTAAATTGGATGAAGAACAAGCTAAAGAAGTGCTGATCTCTAAAAACAACACAACAGCTAAAGCTTCAGATCTTTAGGTTAAATAACTTATGTAAAGCAGACGTTATGAAGGAGAGAAATGGCAGGGAGAGGGCACCATTTGAAATTCAAATGCAGTGGGTGAATAATCAGTTTTGAGAGAGAGTAGGCGATGGATTTACATTAATCAAGTAAAGAAAAAGAAAATGGGCAAATCCTGGTCGTCAGGAAAATCTCTCTCTTTTAAAGTTGTGAAAGGAATCCATTCTCTACTGTTATGACTGTAAAACAAAATGTACGTGATAAAAATACATCTGAATTATGAACGCTGAAAAAAAAAAGAGCCTCGTCTCATGTGTTCTGTCAAGTCCACTTGTGAGCTGGCAGTGGCTGTACTCTTGGAAAAGGCCCATGGGAAAAAACATAGCTGAGAAATCAAATCAAAACCACAGCTAGCCTGCCCTGGTACCTCTGATCCAACCAGAAGGCCTCTTCTCTAATTTGCTAAGTGCTTACAGGACCTGGTGAAACATTTTATAATTGCTTGTTATAATAAAATAATGCAAATGGACCTGCTTTATTTCCTGTCTGTTTCTCTTAGAATACAGGAGGCACAGCAGAAGGTGTCAGACAATGTTAACCCTAACTACAACTTTGGCCCTATGAGATAATTAAACTGGAGGACAAAAACCTGAACCCTGCCAAAAGAGGTCAAAGAAAGAGGACTAACCACAGAACTAGAAACGTTTTCCATTTAGCATTTTTTAGCTTTTTTTAGCAGTTTTTAAGTCGGTGTCTTGGAAACTAACAAAGGTTAACCTACTCTCATTCAACATCTTCTTATTTTAACAACTGGATCTTAGGATCAAACTTGTCCCAGGTTGTTAGTTCTGTTTTAAAGTAAAAAGAAATTCAAACACTGCTGGATTAGGAAGTGGGTCATGTAGCTCTTAAAAGAATTCAGTATAAGAAGATATGAAAATAAAGCACAGTAGCTGCAAAGAATATTTATGCATGTAAAGTACACAGCTGTATAGAATATATTTTAAGGGAGGAGTGCAAGTGACAGTGCAAATGTACTCAACTAATTTATTTCAACAGGTTTGACAACATTCAATTCCAAAATCATATGATAAATCTGCAACTCAATATAGAGATACCAGGCAACTGGTAAACTCTGCGATAATGTTCTCATTAGGAAAACAGAACATCCTAAGAGTCTGGAATTAGTTTGAATATAATCTAAAGATTACGATGATCTTTTCCTTCATGCAACGGCCGGCTTTCTCTGCGACAAAATTAAAAATATTCTTATCAGGCTTGTCCACGACTCTTAATGACCCACTTGCTTGTCATCGCGAGAGAAATCGCCACTCGGAATTTCAATGGATAAACTAAGGAACTAAGTCTCTTGTGATTCATTAGTGCCGTTGACGTCAATATACTACAAAGTGTATTCAGCAAAGACAGCCTTTGCAATATTGCATGTGAGATGGGCACTGTTATTAATTTCACAAGCTTACATTTAATAAAAACACAGATGGCATTTAATGACAAATAACTAAACCTGTCTGGCACCCTTTTCACACCACAATTCAGTGACCTCGCGCAGAGGAGAGCACAGCTGACTGCCCGTATGCAGCACGAAATGAACTGAGCAGCCCAGAGTCTTTTAAATAAATCAAAGGGCAAGAGGACTATGACAACAGCCACTGGGATGCTGTGCTCCACTGAAATTAGATTTGATTATTTTTTACCTGGCACATTCAATGAGCCGCCTGGACTGTGGCCAAGGATTCATTTAATACTCTCCAGGGCCATAAAATGCATTCTCACACACAGACAACCAGTTTCACCTTGGCCCGATAGTCTTCACTGCCGAGCAGAGCACTGAATGTGTCACCTCTGAGACGCCGGTGCTGCCCAACTGATAGTCTAACGTAGGCAGATGCTCACATAACGGGAAATGAGGGGAAAATAATGTATATCCTCCCCCATACACCTCACATTCCCTCCTCCCACCCCCGAATTGGGCACGGCGAACATTTTATTTTTATTATTCTTATGTGAAGTACATGTAGTAATGGGACGTTCACTCGTACAGCACAGGGAATCATCTACGTTTCACTTCCTAAAGAACACATGGAAAGCATCAGCCATTCAGCCCCGGTTTAGTGGAAGTAAAAGTCAACAGCAGCTGCACAAAACCAAAAACATAAGATGCCTTCAGTAGCATCAAGCAACGTCTTGAGTTCACAATGGTGTGAGAGCGCTCTGTGGCACAGTGAGGTGTTCCGATGGAGATACCCACCACAGAAACCGCGAGCTCCACACCCAGGGATCCCCAGCTGATAACGAGCGACAGCACGCCTAACAAACAGACGCTGGGGAGACAGAGATGAAGAGAATCTGCATTCATGTGAAGAAATCAAAATTACAATCTTTGCAAAGGTGAACTCCCACGCGGAGAGAGTACAAACTGGGCTTCTTCCTGTTGCAGTTAGTGCTTTTCCAAAGAACATCATCACCCAGCATGGATTCCTTTCTCAATGGGCAGCTCGCATATAAATATAATACCCTAGGGAAAATTAAACAAGTAGGATTTTACCATAGTAACAGTCTACTGTTTTGTTAACAGTTTCTTTTAACCCCTTAAAAGGGTGCGGAGGATTATAAAGACCAAGGGTGCAGTTACCACATAGATAAGTGTTAAGGGGACAACCTGTTTAACTATGATTGATTTCAAGCAATAAGACACTAACTGAAACATTACGAAATGTCTCTTCCAGTAGGGCAGTTGGCAAAAATATGCTTAAATATGGAACACTTATTTAAGTGTAAATAAGTGCAAACACCAGTCAAAATAACAGAGCAAGGATCAGTATGAATCTCATAACACATGTAGTACACTGCTACTTAAAAATTCATTACAATTGAAATGTTCACCTTTCTAACAACTGCAGCCGTTTTACAGTGTCTTTGAAAAGTATTCACTCCACCTGACCAAATGCAAATATTGTAGCATTGCAACTCGGATTTTTAATGCATTGAAATGACTCTTTTTCCCACTTGATTCGCACAACATACGCAACAGTGTAAAAAGGGCAAAAATATTTTTACATTTGGATCAAAAAAGCGTATCAAAAATGAAAATGGGAAATCTCTCTTTTACGGAAGGTTGGTGCTGAAAAAGCATCCCTGTAAGATGATAGTGCCTCCATCATGCTTCAGTGCAGTGAAGATGAGCTCTTTTCATCAGTTTTTTTGTGGGTTTAATTTTTACTGCATCTGACCAGAGGATCTTTTGTCACATGGTCTCGGGGTCGCCCACATGCCTTCTCACAATCTGCAGGTGTGCTGTTAGCTTCCGCCTAGTCACTCCCTTGCGATTAGGGGTTCTAATTTGGCATTACAGAGTAATGTGCATATGCCTGTTACATACAAATTCCCATACAAATGTATTTTTATTTAAAGTTAGCAAAATAAACTGCGAAAAAGGCTGATAAATACTGTCTGAAGGCACTGTAAGCTTAATATACTTTTAAACTAGACACCTTATAACAACAGGAATATGGGTTTGTGGCTTATTAACTTTGTTTTAACTTTTTGCACTGTGACAAAAAAAATCCCATATAAATCTATTTTTATTTAAGTTTGCAACAAGGGTTTGAAAAAGTGTGATGACTACTTTCTGAAGGCACTGTAAGCTGAAACCAAGTCAAAATATACTTTAAAATTAGACACCTTAAAACATTGAGAATATGGGTTTGTAACTTATTAACCTAGTATTAACTATGTTTAAATTTAAAGATTTAAGAAGCCCAAAGCTCTTCAACTTCCATTGTGAGAATTAACCGCTGTCCATTTGCAGCTCAGTGTTAACAGCTGCCTGGCCACGGTCAGCAGTAACTTCTCAGGATTTATGACAAGACAGCAATGATTCAAGCCTGAGCCTGAACACTATTCATTTCAATTCCCCCCACCTGCCTTTGACATGATCTCTAGGCAACAAGGGAGCTGAGGTCATGCTGTCTCCCTTTCCTAAAGTAATCAGAATTTAGGATAATAAGATCAGGAACTCACCATAGCCAAATCTTCCATCTGTTTCTGTGTACTGCTAAGTTATCTGTCTTCCAAAGGATCAGTAGCAAGACTAAGTACATTAGAGTTAATGAGTCTGACAAAGGAGGCAATAATGTAACCTGCTCTACACAGGACCTACAATTAAACCAACAGACCACCCTGTTACAAAGTATTTCACCAAGAAAAGAAACAACACTGATAAATGTTAAAGTCCAATGTTAAATTAGATTATTATATACCAGAAACCTGATATTACATAAAAGACATGGGACAAAAGTGGCAGTTTAGGGTTCTCTAACACTTAAACTCTACTTATGCAATTAGCCCGTGCATAAAGTAAGCGTACAGATGAGCTGTGAGATGGACTAGACCAGCACAGGCTTCGACTGGCTTTTCAGTAGCAGGCAGAGAAATTACTTCTCAGATACTTGAAGTGCCCTAGCTATGCTGTCTGGGGACTAGGCGCTGTCTGGGGACTAGGCTGTCGGGATACCTGTCAGGATAAGGTATATTTGCATCATCTGCAAACCCATTCCGAATTCCTTTTTGCAGAAAGCATTTTCAGCAGAGTGTCCATGAAGCAGTTCCCCTGTATCTTACTGCTGTTGTGGGACTGTACAAACCCTCACAGCACATCAAATGGAGTAGTTATTTCTTTTTCACATTGCAGGCGAAAAGAAGAGCTTTCCCCCCCAATCTGAAATCTCGTCTGCATTCACGACGCATCTTGTAATTAAACGTTCAGCTCACATTCCCACCCACGTGCAGGATGAGCAGTGAAAACAGCAAGGGCAGGTTTTTCACATGCGTGTTTAAAATTAAGCTGCCGAAACAGAAGGGTGAGTCACTTAACTAGTGTGGACAATTATTTTATCCATAAGATGAAGTTTAAACAGTATCTATAATTTCATCTCCTTCTCTGTCTGCATATACAGACAGGCCACATTTTCATCTGTTAACACTGTGTGTGTTATGCATTTCTCCAGAGCTTTTCAGTCCTATAAATTAAACAAAAGATTCTCTATTTGTACTGGAGATTTGATTAGTGACTACAAGACATTTCTGCACCTCTCCCAGCTAATCCCTGCCTGATTTCTTTTGAACGTGCTATAGAACAGCATTACACAAATATATATACATACATGTGCTATAAACAACTCTGCCTGAAATGGTATAAAAGTGACATTATGTAGCAACGAACGTCCTATAAATTTCATCCATTATTATAGTAACACCAGCTACCAATATCCATAAATGAGTCTTTGGCTCCAAACTCCAAGCTATCTGATAACTTATACTAACTGCACTTTAGAATTACATGTATATGGGCGATTTACCAAAATGTTAAAACTTTGACATTTATCATATACTTCAGTTTTTTGGCTTTGTCACTGATCTGCCAGAATGCAAATTGCAACACAAGACTCACCCAATAAGAGTACCCTTCGAGTTTCGAATAAGGCCAAACAGCACGAGAAGACAGATGAGCACATCGAAAAGAAGTAGTCCCAAATAACCAAGCCACCTGAGGAAAAAAAGATACAATTTACAAGATTAACAACTGCTTCCTTGTTATTACTGTTTTGGTTTACATTACTTCAATTTATAACTGCTTCTTCCTGTCAAGTTAAAAACGAAGTTGAAAAGCCCATTCAGGGAATGTCAATATTTAAAAAAATATATACATTCTGTTACAGGTTTGTGTTTATAAACCTACATTTTCATGTATATTAGATAAATGAGAGAATAACACTTCCTTGTGTGCCACACACGTTTACTAGCCACACCTCTGTGTGAGATTATTTGAGAAACAAATAAAACATGAAGCAAAATAAACTGAGATAGAAAATAATAATCCACTCCAAAAATTCTGTTCTTAGCTCGAAACAGTAGCCTTCGATGGAACATAGAGTAAATCGAAAGAAACAAAAGATAATACTAAGCTGAAGCAGACATTGAGGACACTGGACCACAGCTTCATGAGATACAGAATTCTACTAGCCTGTACTCAAAGTATGGAGACAAGACATGAACACAGCTTTTTGTTACAGATATTTAAGGGGTAGACGACTTGGAAAGCACATGCTAAATGAGGCAATGGCAGTAAATGATGGATAAAGCTGTTTAGAAAATAGATGAGATGGATAAAGAGATTCAATTAGGTCAATAAAAAATATCAGATTCAAGACAATCATAACTTTGTGATATCATTGATACACACTAAGATCTGCAAATTACTACAGTTTCATATATACAGGAGTGGCAGTGGTCTCACAGAAGCGATAAATTTTCAGGTTTTTGACCAAAGCATGGTGAAAAATCAGTCTACAGGCTGAGACTGTTAGCAGATGATAAGTGGAGTGGAATACTTCAAGTTCAACTCAACTCACGACATCAAAGCTTTCTAAGAACAAAGAGGCAGCAGCAGCAGAGCACCTTTGCAGTACGAGATCCACAGATCATGGAGTTTGTGTGTTTATGTGCACTCACAGAAGTGAGACGATTGCCTGGGAAGTCATTCACCTAGAAATTTGTACCAATTCAGAATCCTAGATTTCCGCTAGAAAAAGCATTTCATCCTTGACCAATCAAATAAGTACCATACAGATATAAATCTTTATCTTATAAGGGGAAACACAACACCTCATTTCATTCAATATCAACACATTAACGATGATGAGACTAACCTAAAAACAACTCATTAAATCTGTTGTGTATTTTAAATCTATATATGCAGTTATACGAGCCTGGCAAACCATAAACAAGACAGAGCCTTTGTGACAGCAGAGGGAAATTAACTGCATGTTAATTTAATTAACCACGTATTAATTGAGTTGACTAAAGCTGTTGTTGCATATTTTCACTCTAGCATCTATAGTGTGGTTTAGAAAATGCAACTGCTAATAACAATTAAGAAAAACTTAACTCAATTTCCTTGTTTGTGAAAAGTAAAAGCTTAATGAATCTTTCACAAAAAATGCAAAAATCTTAAAATACCTTGAATCATTTTTTAAATGAAAGCTCAACACACTGTAACCTTGAGCTTACAATAAAAAAATATACTAAAGATCTCCTTTCAGCTACCGAATGTAGATGAGCCAGCGAATATATTTTTGACTTTCAACCTTTAAAACTCACAATACAGTAACACAACAATTCTACCAGTATCCAGCAGCCACACTGTGTAGATATTCGATACTGGATGCCTCAGTACTTGAGAAATCACACCCCATTCAATTATACACAAATTCATACTTTTCTCATTTCTGCCACAATGTAACATTGTTTTCCCCTGAGGGCCATTGCACGTGCAATACCAGGGTGTTGGTTCATTCAAAAATTAGTGTTTCCACTGAAAAAAAATCAGAATCCTGGGCTCAACATCATCTAAACTCGGTGTTTCAGTACAAAGAGAAAACAAAAAAACAAGCAATAGAGCTCAAGAAACACACAGCCTTGTTATCTGCTTGGTGAAGGACTGAACAATGAATGTGGAAACAAATGACCGATTACATACCGCCAAATGAATCTAGCCATGGAAGACAAGCGAAAATCAGCATGAGGAAAATAAATATGGTTCTCAATATTTTTAACCATGCAATGCAAGGAAACATGTCTAAGACCTAAGCAGTATAGTCAGGTTGGCACTACACAGAGCTTTCAAAATGTAGTCCTAAAGGACTTCTGTATAAGGTTTTATAGAAGTGTATTAAGTGCAGCAAGGGCTGATAAAGGGACACACTGGCAAAACATTAAGAATCAAGGGATGTTATTCTGTCAGTGTGAGTGGCTCGTATCTTACGATAGTATAGTATGACGTGAATGGAAGGCAACGTGACTTCTACAAGTTTTTACCTGTACCAGTCGTAGAGCTCCGTTCTCACGGAGAGCTCCTCCAGGGAGACGTCGCTGTTCCCCCAGAAGGGGATCTCCACCATCTGTCGCACCAGCTCGTCCAGCTGGCCCTGCAGCTTCTGCACAATGGACTGGTAGTCGGTGTGCTTGGCGTACTGCTTCTCCAGCTCCTGCAGGCCCTCCTCCACCGTCTGGTTCAGGGCGGTGGTGCTGTCCGCCACCTGCGTGGGGCGACAGGTAAGAAGGCTTCAGCAAGACCTCAACCGCCCGGGCTAAAAGCGAAGGTTTATACCACCACGACGTCCAGGCACACACGTGCTGGCCCTCCTGTGTCACTCACACAACCCAATGAAGGTATTGTCACTGCGAGAGGCAGAGCTTCTAGTACTCCCTGCTTGTGGCCGCATTTTAAGGGCAGTAGTTTAACAGACATTCGTCTTAAGACAAGTTTGTCATGGTTGGATAGCTTGGACAAAAGTAAGACATCAGGGACTGAAAAAAGGATTAAATCATCAATTTTCTAAGGACATTTTTCCATGGGAACAGAGACAAAAGCTCAGTGTTACAATAAAAAGGGTAGAGAGGCTATACTTTGCCATTAGTACTTCCAGCGGTAGGTTAAATATAATTTTAAAACTTTTTTTTTAAATTGGCATTTACAGAAAAAAAACCATCAAGTAAAGAATAAAAACTCCTTTCACTGATAAATACCATCAGCTGAAATATTCAGAAGCTGCGCATTTCACAATAAGGCACTTTCTACCCCGAAAGTCTGACTCATTTCGGCAGCGCAACGCGGAACAATGAAATTATTGTTCAGCAGTTCAGCAGTTTTCGCTTCTGCAGGAATCAAGTAGATGTGTTTTCAATCTGCCTGCTCCCGCTGAGACCCCTGTAAGGTGGCTGCATGTCCAGGAACTCGGTATCGCATCAACATGATCAAGCGGCTCTCCCAAACTGAATAGATCAATCTCCGACTCCGACCAAAGCCTTTTCTATCTTAGTTGCACGTGAACAATACAATAAGACCTACCCAAAATTAAGAGCCAGATCATTTTTAAGATCTTTTTTTTTTAATTTAAGGAAGTTTCATGATGCTATCGTCAATAATGCTACAGTATGCGGCCTGGAAAAAGGAAAAAATGAAACACTCATTTAATATTCATCCTTACGAAACGAAATAAACGCTTCAAGCTGAGCAGAGCTCAGCTAAAAACGGCACTCTATTTGTCACACCAAATCAGCAGGTGGAACTGGGATTTAGCACAGAGAGGGTGAAGGGGCGTGCTTGAAGATTGGGCCTATTATCTGGGCTTTAACTAACCAATTCTGAGAGGCTCCAATTCTGTATTCCTTTAGAGAACCCATTTCACAGCATGTGCATCCTTCAGCAAGGCAGAGATAAACAAACCCCGTCTGTTTGGGGCTCCTGTGGGGGGTGTCGAGCCCAGACGTGAATGTACTCACCAATCTCTCCACTCCTGCCACAGTGCGGTTAGCGTGCCGGAGAGAGTATGTGAGCCGGTGAATTCCGTCGCTGGTCTCGCCGTTCCCATAGAAACCCACAGCAATGCCAGCACTGAAAGGAAACAAAGAGGCAGAAAACTTGAGGGGGGGGGGTGTGGAGGATGGGGGGAGAAGGGGTCAGCGGGGGGAAACCTGACACAGCCGTGTGAACCCAGCAGTCTGGTGTTCTCTCTGCCAGCTTCATAAAGGAAGCCAGGCTGTTCAGACGGAGCGGGCAGGAATTGAATTCCTCCAGAAAGTCAGGCGACAAAGCCCAGGCAACTCAAAGCACGGGGTTAGCAATGCTACTGAAGTTCAATGAATCCAACAGAAAGATCGACGGGACAGCAGGGGAACTGATGTCGCAGAACAGCCAGTCAAAGGCACTTCAGATTATGGGAAAGCGATCTCATCAATGCAGATGCTGTTTCATTGCATTAGAAACGCTGGTATTGAGCACAAAGCTCTAGTGGTTTCGTCTGCCAGTCTGTGTCCTGCTGCAACATCTGTGTGCTCAAAAGTTAATGACTCATTGAGGTAAACATGCTCAAATATTAATATATTCAAATTACTGCTGGAAGAGTGGACATTGTAGTTTCCTGCTAAATTAAGCATGGCCTGCATATCAATGAAAACATCGTGTTAAGAAAGTGGCACGTTGGAATCGTTCCCCTCAAAAGTGTGAAAAGACATCAAAGAACTGTTGGTTGGAGACATTCATTAAAAATGTTAAAAACTAATGAGAAACTAAGTCATCTAAATTCTGTCTCTCCTATTATTTTGTTCCTCACATTACTTTCTCAACTCTTGTTTTTATTCGCTTTCAGCTTGGCCTTGTTCCATCTAAAAGGATATCAAACAATAGATTATTACTGTATATTATAGAGTCAGCAAAAGTTATATTAATTAGATTTTCATTTTTTTGTGAAAACAATTTTATTTTCTAATTATTCAAGTGCAGTAAAAAACAAAAACAGGAACATTATATAAAAAGGAAAAAAAATAGGGAAAAGTATTTTTTAAACACATGCAGATGTCTTAAAAGAACAAAATGCAAAACCAACAAGTCTTTTTCCCCAAGAGACCCAGCAGATAGACACAGACACAGCATCCACAAGTAAATCATACTGCTGTGAACTACAACCAGAAACACAGGAACCCGACAGAGCAAGTCCTCATCCCTCAGCTTTTTTTAGCATATGCGAGAAAACCCTTCCACGTGCCTGATGGTCAGCTAGAAACCTCTGTGTCACAAACTTGCAAACACAGTGCAACATTAACAACCACGGAAAGACTGAAATCACAGCAATGACATGTCACTGACTCATCCTCACACTCAGTCTCCAGTGCCTATAATCAACAGATGTCACTGGGACTGACCATCATTTGATCCTGAAATTGGTATTTGTTGGGCTCAACGACACCCAAAGCTCCTTCTAACTCTACACATTTAGGACTGTAAGGATATATGACCAGGCGGCACAGTTGTGCAGTAAATAGGATTTCTGCCACGCAGAGCTGGGGATCTGGGTTGAATCCTGGACCTGGGATGCTGTGTGCATGGAGTTTGTATGTTATCCGCTGTGTTCAAGTGGGTTTCCTCTAGATGCTCCAGTTTCCACCCACAGTCCAATTACATACTAGCAGGTTAACTGTCTTCTGTGGAAAGTGGTCCTGCTGTGAGTGTGTGCGTGTTCGTGTGTGCCCTGAAATCATCTGGCTTCCTTTGCTCGATGGGATAGACTATGGCTCCCCTGCACCCCTCAAGTGGAAGAAGTGGTTAGAAAATGGATAAATGGATGCATATAAAGCTAATGAATGTCAGAAAAATCTGTGTATTTTTATAAGAGCACAACATTTTTCACAGTTCAGAAACAAAAACATGTTAAATGAAAAATTAAAGTTGGAATATTTAAATCCGGTCATTGAGCCCATTCGGGAAAACCGATAACACTTATGTTGTTTTCCCACACACCCACTGACAATACTTTGGACAGTTTAAGTAAAAATTCTTAAGTGGATCATAATTCACTTAAATGTTTAGTTAAAACTTGTGACTATGTAACAGGATATAGGCTCTAGATTTTGTATATATTTAAATGTGAACATATGTGATTTTGTTTTGCAAACTTTCTGAAACAAACGAGAAATCAGAACTCCTTCTGCCAGCCTACTAAGTCAGCAGTCACGAGCAATCTGTACAGTTTATGGATAATTGAGTGATAAATACAGCCTCACAGCCACCTGTTGTCCTGCTGTTCCTGTCTTTTGAACGCATCATTCAAAAGCAGCTCAGAAAAGAAACTTCTAGTTCAGCTTGTCATGTAGCTCATCTGAGTCCTGACACCAGAGAGCAAGTAACCGCAGATCTTGAGAACCAGGTGATCCTTCAATATTTGATGGCAAATTGAAAGGAGACAAGAGGGCTCTTGAGACTGGAAGCAAATGGTTCTCGTGGGTCTTTTTCTGTTTTATCACGAATTGACTTTTAATGAGCGAGCGAGAGTCGAAGTGCTTTGGTAGTGGTGAATCTTCATATAACTGTCTCCTGAGAGAATACCACCAATTTAACGTTAGATGGCCTCACAATGACCCAGTGGGAAATAAATAAAACATGCAACTGGACTCATGCTTAAGCTCACAAAGTGGTTGCTATGCAGCAACCTTTGCCCCTCTACAACAGCATGAAGGTTCACAGACCCCTAGAACTCTCAGAATCTTCAAAGATTTCTTTCCTACCATATAACAACACTGACGATCGGTTCACACGCTTGAAGGCGATGAAAGCCGCCCGTTTCCCAATTATATATTTAAGCCTTGTAATAGTAAGAGGAGAGGTTTTTTTCCCCCATTTTTATTAGTCAGTCTTTTGAACACTAAACATTGAAAGGACATCAAGCCACAAACAAAAAAGAACGCCACCACTTCCCCCAGATCCCCCCCCCCACCATCCAAAATGACAACCCACACTTAATGAGAAAATAAAATAATCCAAACCCTACGGCTGGTATGATAAGAGACATAAATAATATTTTTTTTTAATGTAAACAATGCTTTAACTCCCACGATCTGTAAGTTGGCACCCTGGGGGAGCTTGTTGCACTACTCTACAGTACTTCCCTGCTGCTGCAGGAAGATTTAAGATCCTGAGCACCCAGGCAGCTTAGAAGGTGCTACAGCAGACCAGGACCAGCTGAGATTAAGACTGATTCTCCATCAATCATTTCAAGCGAGACACGGGTCTTCAATGTCTGCACGGTAGGAACTTTGTCCTGTGCTTTTTGCACTTGGAATTCAAGCTGTCTTCCTGACAAGCTGCGAAAACACATTGCAACAGGTGAAAAATCCTTTCAAAAGCCTACATCGAGTCTGAACGCGCTGATTGGCACTTAGAACCAGCAGTGTGTGTGTGGGCTTCCCTAACTACCTGTCTGAAAAGCTAAAACGGGTAAGCCAATAGCTGCCAAATCAGAACGACCCGAATAAAAAGAAGACAAACATGTTCAAGGATATAAAATGATCGAAGTCAAATGCGTTATTTATGCATAGCAAAGATAAAAAGATAAATCAGCGATTTGGAAGGGGAAAGATTACACATTTCTGCAAAAATGCTGATTATTGTAACCGTTGTGAGTTCTTGAGTAAAAAAGCAAGTATGCTATGAATTGGCAGAAGGCAAGCAAGGCTACTTGCTTTAAAGGTCAGGAGTAGAAATCTCCTTAATCTGTTAATCTGGCTGCAGGCAGACAGTAAAACACACTCATCTTAGTTTAACATTAATCCAAGCTCAGCCAGTAGAAAGAAGCTTTGGTTTCTCTGAATTCAGGGGTATTCGTTTTTAAAATGCCACATACATTTAATTCACAAAGGTGGGATTCTTCTCCACACTGTCAAGTGAAAGATCAGGGGAGCGTGAATAGGGATGTTGATGAAAATCTACACCGAAGGATAACGCCAATTATGTTTTAACTAACGTTTTGTTTTCTTGCTCCTGTCAGGAGGAAACTGATTTACTGTACATTCATTGTTTTTCAGGTCATTTTCATAGAGTCTATCTAAACTTTACTTTTGCAACAGAACATAATGTAAAATGTTTATCAAATCCATACTATGTAAACTAGTAAACCCATAACACATTTCAATATTTTAGGTCATATTTTAAAATATTTTTCCTATTTATATTATATTTATATATATTACATATTTATATATCTATATTATATTGAAATATAAAACATTTCAATATTTAATGTGACAGCACATGACAGATTCATCATTAAAAATACAGCACATTTTAAATGGTACTACTAGATAGTTGATACTTCAACAAACCCTACTAATGCTGCTGCAGATCCACTGACATGAGTAATACAAAGACTCTTGTCTACGAGTGGAATACTAAAAACCAGAAGACAGACATTTTCAGAGCAATATGTAAAAGTTTTAAGCACCTCCAATGCTTGTATTTCTCATCCGTTCTTCTACATTAAATCTGATCTGGTGTCCATGGCAACCTTTCTAGGCCAAAGTTGAGACAGCACGAAAAAGAAAATCTCAGAGACTTGGTGCCGTAGAATATGGCCGAGTATATTACAAAATGTACTCTTCTGTACATTACAATATATACAATATAGTGTTCACAATATTTCCACACATGTAATCAATGTTTTACTGGGGGGGGGAAACTATTACAATCAGCTCAAACTGGCTTAGTAAGCCTATTATAAACCATATGGCACAAAGACTATTTGTGGAATACAAGGGTTCACGCATTATCAAGTGTTTTAGACAGAGGTCAGGGACATGAGTGCAAAAGGAAACAGCACGGGCCTCCGATATTGACTTCAGTGACGCATCTCGTCTCCTTTTGGGAAAATGTGTTTTTGATGGAATAGAGATGAAACGCAGCGACGTGGGGGAAGTGGAGCTGTTCCTGAGGCATCAGCACTGCGCCACTTCGTCCAGACTTAGTCAGCCTGTGACTCTTGCCCAGGGGCTTCCAAGCTGTAACTCTTACAGATATCCTACACTCATCTCATCTGTTATTGGTTATTATGTGCACCCACCATCTAATACAAACTAAAAAAATAAAACCTGGATTTTCCCATTTTATAATAATATAACATATACATATTAAAAACAGTAATTTTCTACTACATGTCTTATCACTTATTGTTTTCCAAGTTTAGCATTTTTCTCCTATGAAGTCCAGAGATGAATTTCCATATTAATTTAATGCACAGGACACATTAACTTCTGCCAGGTGTAAAACAGGACCCCACACACACAACAGAAGGACACTTAGAGCTGTGTTCAGTCACTCAAACAAAATGCTACAACCCAAGGATGACACTGTGGCAACTATAGTTTCAAACCAGTGCTTGGTAACTTTGAAGATTTCTGCTTCAAAGTATCCTGACCAAGATCTTTCACAATCATGACGAATTCAACAGGCACTTAGTCAAGACTGTGAAAAGCTGCCCCAGTATTCCCACTTCAGCCATCGCCTCCTGTTACTCATTTTCGTCTCAGCTTGCCAAAATCTTCACCCACCGTTCAGCTGCCAACAGGAGGGGTCAACCACCCGCGCAGAGACGGCTGGGATGGGTGTCCAGCTTCTTGAGCAGACTGCAATATCCAGCGCTCTCTCTGTCCTCTCCTGCTCTAGGCTGTCAGGGTTAGACTTGAACTTTTCTTACCGGAAGATTTATTTGCTAAAAAGACTGGTTACTTTGCCCAGGTCCCTTCCCCCTTATATACAACTCAAGAGACGATTAAGTTAATGAGGATTTATTCTACCAACATACCAACAACCATTACAGCGCAATGCAAAGCTAATAAAGTAAAATCCATCCCTTCACCTCTTGGGATCGTACTTTAACTTTAGTGAAGAAGACAATCCGATACTGAAGACTGAAAGGATTAAAGAGATTAAAGAGGTGACTCAGATTGAAGTTTCCTTGAAACTGTCTACCACTAATGCTACTGTAATGTTATTACAAGTCGACACGCAGTTATAAAGAGCAATCACTGTAAAGGGAAGATGTGTGCTAACTCCACAGACATCATGCATTGGCCAGAAGCTCATTCTGTTCTAAAACAGTTAAAGTCTACATTAAACTGAGCAGCCAGGCATCACATTAGCGGTGCAAGAATTAATCATGCATGTGTGAGTCAGCTCTGCTTGCTAGAGCCATCGTTTTAAAGGCTAGATGCTCTTTGAAAAGGGATGCAAACCTACATCAAGAGCTTCAAAGGAAAGAAAGACTCCCTATCAGTCAGCTTAAACGATCAACTTCATGACTCCTGAACATGCGTGCAGGAGTAAAATCACTAATTAAGATGACCCACCTGACCCCTTTACCTTGATCCCATAAATTAGAATGATAATCAGAGCTGAAAGGCTGCCCCTGCTATTGTAACAGAAAGTCATGCTTTCTGTTTGATGTGCAGGTTTTGTCTGCCAGGGTATTAACACTGTCCTTAGATGTGACAAAAAACGTCCATTTTCCTACATTAAGTCATTCTTGAGGCATCATCTTAAGACACCATACAATTAAGCAAACAAACAGAAGCAACAGTTATACACAAATTGAAACAATGCATTATTTACATTGCCTTACCCATTAGAATTAAACAATAAACTATAAAAGTGAGCTTTAGTTTTATAAAAGTGAGACTGAAAGTGCAGACTGTCCTGAACAGCTAATATGGGCTGAGAAATCGTCATACAGTCTTGAAGCACAAGAGCTCCCTGTGGTTATAGCTTTGTATTGGAGACCAAAGAAAGATGGAAGTCTGCTTTTTGCCTTTTTTTCTTAAATCCACAGGGAGCTAGTGCAAGGAAGCTTAAATAGGTGATGTGTCTCATGCATTTTAGTTTTGGATAACATCCAAGGAGCAGAGTTCCTAACATGCAGCAGCTTGTTTGAATACACCAGAAAGCACTGCGTTACAATAATTACTTGCATTGCTTTTCTAACTCAGACTTGGAGAGCTGTGGACGAATATGCACAAATCTTATAAAGATGAAAAAAAGACAATACTACCAATCTTAGAAGGTTTAAGTAAAAATGAGACATCAAAATTCCTAGATTTGAGTATCTGGACTGATTCCAGGACAACCAGTAAACAAACTGTGATCGACACACATTTGCAGACTTGATAAAGAGAGCCAGTCATGATAAGCTGGTGATAACAATATATCTTGTCAGATGTAAACAGTTATATCCAACCAGAATAGATATAGCAGGTAGGACATTGCAGGTAAGACAGCTTACAGTATGTAGTCATTGTAATATGCGAGTTCTTGGACTCAAGTGTAAGAAAACAAGACTCACGTACTGTATTCGGCATTTTGGAGTCTACCTTTCTGTGTCAGACGAGCCTCTTTAAAAGTGTTTAAAAATGCTTTCTTATTTTGACAATAATCATTAGCTCAGTTCACTGTATTAAGTGTTTTGGACATAAGAAGACTGTTGTGTAAAATGAGTTAATGCATTTGTAAAATAGTGCTACGTTTTCACTAAAATATTGTGCATGCTTTAGGACGAGCACTGTATCTTGGCTCTTAGTTGAGGAGAAAAACATGCGAGTGTTTAAGACTTCAGAATACACCGCACCACAAATGACAGTTGGGTTTGGCATTTTTTCACTGAATAATTGATGGAGAAGTGAGTGAGTGAGCAACACACTGGCAGGGCCCTCCCCAGATGCTCCACCAGCCTGCAGCACAAAGTCACGCAAAGCCTTTTAATGCCGCTGCTGCTGCAGGTGCTTTGTAGGCGTTTGCAGAGTGTTCCATCTCCCTCCTCCCACCTCCAGTGCAGCTCGCTCTCCACGCCGACTTTCCCGAGCCTCACGACTGCTCTGACCCCACTCCGACGTCCTCCGAGTCACATTTTAGTTCCACTCCTGTGAGCTGCATCTCCCACTAGAGTCCCTCCTCCCCCTCCATTCTGTTAGCACTCGGCTTTGCTCCTGCCTCCCCTGCAGCGTCTGCCACCGCCAGAAACCCTTGACAACACCCGTCAGGCCTTTCTGCAGACTGTACTCGAAGAGTTGCCCCCTCGCCGCACACGGAAGAGAAGAACGGACACAAAATGAAATTACATAGGTCTCCTTGTACCACTTCTTTTAACAGCAGTTTCTAGGCACGCCTAAAACAGAGATACTGGTTACAATATTCGAACTGCCGAGGCTGTGAGTTTGCTATTAATGCACAAGATGCCCTCATTTAGTGTCTTTCTTTGGGTTTTATTTGTAGACGCCTTAAAGGCTGTATATTGGTGAAATGCACTACTGAATTAAATATGCAGTATCCATGAAAATGCTGGAAATGTTGCCGGCAATCGCAGATGCCTGAGCTGCTGGTGTTCAAACAAGCACTCTACACTATAAACTAGGCTTTTGAGTAACTAGCTTCCTTGCTCACAGCAAGTTTTCTTTTTTTCCCCCCAGACCATGCACAGGACTACAGTGATACTTAAGTGCCCATATCAAATCAGTGCAGAGGTGATGCACAGCTGACAGGCTTGCAGCTGTGGTAGAATCCTACCCTTGGCCTGCTTTTCTGGGCCTGAATCCAAAAGAGGCAGTAAACCACAAGCTGCAAAGCTTTACCACTAGCAGGAAAATTCAAAAAGAAAATGAATGATTCTTATAGTGAGGAAAACCTTTTTTCCCCTCCCACGTCTCTCCTTTTAAAAGCCTTCTTCATGGATACATGGTAACAATGAAAACTTTCATCTCCCTTTTGGGTTCCATCTCTGTTCTTTCAGCAAGGTTTGGGCAAGGGTGTGTTATAGATCAGGCATTTAGCAAGGATGGGAAAAAATGAACTGGGTGGCATGGGTAGCACTGCTGTCTCGCAGCACTGGGGCCCTGGGTTCAATTCCAGGGCTGAGCTACTGTCTGTGTGGAGTCTGTGTGGTCTCACAGTGTCCTTTCCTCCAGGGGCTCTGCTTTCCTCCCACAGTCCAAAAACATATGGATAGGTTATTTGGCTACTGACAAGACTAGCCTTGGTGTGAGTGTGTGTCTGTGTGTGTGTTTCTGCCTTGTGACAGACTGGCGTCCTGTCCACGGCGTACCCTGCCTTGCCCCTACTGCTTGCCGGAATAGACTCCAGCTTCTCCGCAACTCAGAATTGGAAGAAGCATTTAAATAACGGATGGGCAGAACAGATGAATTGCTGAGGTTTGTCTGTATCATACTAAAGATTTAAAAACATCAGAACACACAACAACAGAAAGCTGATCAGCTCTAAATATACAAAGACACACGTGCACAATGGTATGGTGAAGGCTGCCGAAGAAAAGTCTCCAGAGCTGAATTCTTGACTGTGCTTTTGTAGATAAACACAGAAGAACCCCCAGGAGTTCACATGAAGGAAATGACATGATGAGATTAAAATGTTTGCTGGTGGAAGAAGCTCTATATTTAGAGAAAATCTCTGAAGACTTTTAAAAAGGCTCTCAGCCATTTTTGGACAGCAGTATTACCACTTTGCAGCCCAATCTGGTCAGATATCAGAAGTTAAACAAGCCTAGCCTGGTTTGATGCTGTAAGTGGTGTTGATGGACCAGTAGGTGGCACTCTTAACTCTGGACAAACTACTTCCCCAGTATAGTGAATACTGTGCTGTAGGAGGCACTGTCTGTTCCAATGGCACTTTGTCTGCAAAAGAATGAGTGTTAGCCTTAGTCTTCCAACTAAATTTTACTTAAGAATAGTGTAAATTCTGCTTTGAACAGCTATTTTGTGCAATATGACCATTTCAAGTCTCCTGTTGAATTTCAATGGTGAAGCAATTTTCAAGTGGACCACAGCAGTGTGTAATGACTGCCGTGTGTCACCCAGATGGGTGCTGCGGTTCACAGGAGGGCGAAGTGGATCTCTCTCCTTATGGGTGCAGTGCTTTGGAACCCCCTTGAAAACAAAAACACTATTCAAAATGCAAATGAAAGCAATTATTTAAAACGCATCACAGAAAACGTCCCAAAACAGTCCTCTTCTCTGCAGTCACCCACACAAAACTCTCACAAAAGGCACTCAGCACATAAGTCCTTTTTTTGTGAATGAAGCCCTTAGCTTGTTAACTAAAAGACATGTCTCTACTGTCATTCTCACCCTCTGTGTCATATAGGCTAACAGACCACAGTGATAACATAAAACTAACCAAGAGAAAAAAAATGTTGTAGCTAAAGAAACTGGTAATGAAGCAATTTGCATTCAATGTTTTTTTAATCTATATAAACGATGTTATAAAATTCTAGCATCAGCCCAGAGGGTTGTTTTTACATGGCACAGTATCTAATTTGGCTTTCAGGAAAATGGAAATAAAAAGAAAATTTCTTCAAGTATTCTACTGATATTCTGAACAAAGAGCTTGTAAGGAAAATGTGTTCTGACAGAACTGGACAAAGATGTGAGGTCTGTTTTTGCCGTGAACAATCTGCAATAACTTGGGAGATTTTTTTTAGCAAAATGCAATTTTTAGAATTTGTTTCCTGTCATTTAAGAGGTGCATTCCATATTACAGCCATTAATATTCCTGAGAAAAACTCAAAATTGTGCAGCCAGCATTCCAATTGCTCCACACTGATGTGATGAGCACAGTTCCTAGGAACTTTCACTGAGTCACATGAATCTAATTGCCACAAACTGGCAAAACTTAGCTCTTCTAGCACAACCGAGAAGATTCACCACAGTGGTTGAAAGCAGATTTTTAATGTGCTCCATCTTGCAACCATTCAATTTCAGTACAATGTTAAAAAAGGGCAGCTTGAGAAAAGACAAAAAAGCTTGGATTGGATAATGGATTCTTACAGATTTATACTATCACCTGCTCCACCACTCGCCATGACGCATTCTATAATCAACACTTTAAGACAACATTTCTTAAAGGTTTTCTTAAATGAAGAAGGTTAAAGAAACCACAGACTGTGCCGTTTGACTGTGTTACACTGTAAAAGACAGCACCTCTGACATACCAGGATAAACGACCTGGATACTTAATCTCTGACCCTTACAAATGCGATTAAGAAATGGCTTTTTTTTAACCCAGACTCACGTTACAGTACCGTGGGAGGACAGGAAGAGGCAGGAAATGATGTGGGACTGCGGCCAGCAGCCCTTATAACAATGTTTTTTAATTCATTATCCACATTTGTAAAGCATGTACCTACAGATGTTCCTCTGGAAGCACTCCTGGAGGGAAATTATGTTTCCTTGTCTCGGGTTCATTTAAAGGATAAAGGTTAATCTTCCACTGCGCAGCTGCTCTTTAACGTTCGACATTATTCATTCAACAACCCACAAAAACTGTTACAAACAGGCAGCAGAAAATCCCAAACTCTCCTGGCTAGGAACAGCATTTTGAATCAACTGCTCCCTGAATTACCTCCAGAAACAGAAATGTACCCATGACAGCAACTCACACTCATGATCTCATCTAGATACTTTTCACAAGCAATTCTACACAAAGTATTCGTACATGGGGTTACACTTGCAGTAACTACAATATTAAAATATCTTTTCTTCACTAACTACAGTGTTTTATTGACAAACTATGTTCACTGGCTCTGAATTAAGACTCAAAACGACTTGCTTTCTTCACATTGAACAAGCCAGCTTAATGCAATAACTGTGTGCAAACTGTGTATAAAGCCAAAACTGTTCCTGATACATCCCATATGATCGGTTTAGCAATCCCAGAATCTTCACTCGCCAATTAATGAAGCAATGCATGATTTGTCTCATCCACTTGAAGGATCTTTGGGACAGCTGGAGGACCTTATATCATAAACATCAGCCCGACTCCTGCTATAAATGTCAAAAGGATTTTCCTGCTTGCTAGTGTAACCACAAATTACTTTAAGATGCAGAATTAAACATCTTATTTCTTAACAAAATATATACCTGACACTATATTATACTCCAAAAAAGAAGTATTGTAATACAACGCATTATGCATAAGCACTTTTCAACAAAGTAAAGCTGTTATAAGAAACACAGAACATCGATTCCACATTTAAATTTCCTTACTTTTTCTTATTATTTTTTTCCATTCTAAAGTTTGGATCAATAAGAAATATGATTTTAAACAGGGGAACGGTGACCCAGATGACCGATTTCTGCATCCAGAAATGGGTGGTCATCAACCAACAAAAAAGCTGTAATTCAATCTCGAACCTCATGCAGCAGCAGAAGGCTTTATCCAAACACCACAATTAAATAAATGCCCCGGGTTTCCTAAAGCCATCTGGTGCAGCTTCCATTATTTACAATTCTGTCCTTGTGTTTTGCTCCCAGTTCTATTTAATGATGTCAAGTACTGCAGACCCATTTGGAAATCAAACTTTGACCACAACTTCCTTTGGGGCATGGGATGATATTATTTAGCAGATATTTTATTGTAATGCACCTAATTCATTTCAGCGCAAACAAACCAATGCAGGCAGAAAAGCCTGTTTTCATTTACCAGGTCTTGAAATCCCTCCAAAAAATGACTGCCACATTTTCAAACATTCTTCTAACATGATGATGATCCCACTGCGGCACCAGAATAGTCTCCAGGGGGAACTCTTTAGGCTTACTGACGTGAAGGACAAAATGCTCCTTTTTGGTCCTGTATCCTGTTGCATTTCAATTAAGCACAAAACTCCTTTCAGTCCAGTCATCAAAGCCCACCAACACAGCCAAGAGAATCTAGAATAACAATATCTTTGTTATTCTAGAAATACTACATTTACAACAAAATAAAGCACAACTATCAGCTCTTAGACTTGTAGCTCTCTATTCTCTTGGAACAAGCAGTTACTGCATAACAATACTTGATTAGCAGCCTATAGACCTATACAAAAAAAAAACAATCTCTAAAATGACACACTGTCTGGGATTCGCATGCTCCCCATCTCGTAAAATAGATAAGGAAGGGAACTTGGGGAGGTTTTTAAACTTTTTTTTGTTCAATTCAATATGATGCTGTCATGTAGGAAGACGAGAATCCATTGCAGCTTCAAATTAATCTTCTATAGCAGGAAACGCTTGAAGTGCTACAGTACAGATGGTACTGTGATTTAACGTCCGTTCTATAGGCTGACAAAAGAATATGCCTCATACATTGTGAGTTTTAACACACTGAAAGAAGACAAGATTGTTATTTCTCTTGCAGATTTTACCATCAAAGAAAAGAATTTAGGGCCCAGTATGCTATGCCAAGAAGAAGTTAAAACAATAAATTGTTGTGCCACCTGTTCAACAGTTCAAATTTAGTAGAAGGGCGATTATTTCTTAAACTACCTTCCATTAAGGCTACTCTAACATGCCCAACAAGCAACAGTCAGATCTCAACATGGAAGATGACATCTGTGAGTCACTGGCTGTCACATTTTCTTCCCTTTCAAATTCACAATATCCAATTACATTCACAACTGCTTTTTACTCTTGGTAAAAAGAATTACCTCCTTTTACTAGGCAACACACTCATGATACATTGACACATTAGACTGCAAGTGACAATCTCTTGGTGGAAACTGGTCTATTGGTGGCAAAAGAACTGCCTGCTGAAAGGATTGATAACTGCAGTTAAATATTCCTCAGGGAAGAATTCAAAATGATAAGATATATCAGAAATAAAGCTGTAGCTATTTGAGGCAGTATTCAATATGTTCTAGTGCTCCATCTACTGCTTGACACAAATTTAGACATTAAAAGCAGGTCACCCATGCATGATGGGACCAACCTTTGTTTGCAGTGGGACATCCAGTTGATTGACTGACACATCAGGTTCAGCAGACGCTGTCTGAAGCACTGAACCTCCTATAATTAGCTGCTGCATGCTCCAGTTGTAATCCATAGCACAGGAGGAAAGGAATGAAATCAAAAGGCATCCTTGATCTTACAAGAAGGAAAAAATGACATAATTCCCTAGCAGCAGAAGTCCCACCAGCACAACATGCTTATGTGCCTTATAGCAACCTGTCCATTTTTATGACTATAACAATGCAGTTATTCTGTTCTGTCCGCAAAAGGGTCACAAATTCACAAGGTGTAGTAATCAAATTTGTTTTCACTTGCCTAAACCATTTTGTGTTAGGTGCCTTATTTGTGTTATGTGGTGCCCTCAATATTTATACATACACCAAAATAAAATAGGAACAAAAACATTTCATAAATGAAGAGTTAGTCTTTCTTTTAAAAATATTGAAAAAAATTACATATATTGTAATTACATGTATTAGAATATATTACATATCTCTTATACTGTATACTTTATATACAGTAATATTACAATCATAATAGCATTGCACTGGGTTAAGATATATTTGTCATAAATACTCAAATTACTTGTAGGTCACATTTATTCACACCTCTAAGTACTCCCATAAGTACAATCCAACAACAACAACAAATCTAACGTTTTACTTGGAAGAGCAACAGAACCCCTGGAAACTGCATAGAGGTTTTCCTTCCTTCCCTGGGCTACTGAAGCAGGTAACACACGGAAGACATTCAGTAGTAGTTTGCTTCCTCAAGGTTCAGGTCCGAGAGCTCTTTGAAGACTACAGGCAAATGGCCATCGACCCCCATGAGCTGGGGGATGGCTTTAAAACCGTTCGCAACAAGCTGAATCTATCTCTTTCCGTTCTACAGCCCATGGTTAAGAAATTTAAAGCTACTGGTTTATCCTGCCAGGAAGGGGAGGCAAGTATATCTTGCCACCACAGGCTCTGAGACAAGTAGTCTGGGAGGCAACTGTAAAGACAGTAAAACTATTAACTGTTAGAGATTTCCAACCCCACAAACTAGCATCTTCAGGATACAAACTACCATTCAACATCACCCACATGGATGTGGTATTTGGTGGTGTACCACAGGAATCTGTACTAGGACCACTACTCTACTGAATTTATATCAATGATCTAGATTCTACTGTACTGAAATAGTCACTGTGGCAGACAATGAAACAGAGATGACAAACTCTACCAAACACTACAGAAGCAGCAATCGAAATTCAAAAAGATTCAGATAAAATTTAAGACTGGTAAAACACCTGGAGATGGCATTTAATGTAGTCCAAAACAAAATGGGAAACACAGAGCCTGAAGAAGCTATTTATGAAAGTTTTTGACTTGGGTGTTCAAGCTCCCATCTTCTAGACAATGCAGGAAAGCAATAAAAAACACAAACAAAATGTTAGTATATACACTTATAAATGCAGAAATTAAATCAAGGGATGTGATATTAAAATTGTGCAAATCACTAGTAATACATGATTTAATATATTGTGTACAAGTTTGGCCACCTTTTTATAAAAAACATATTTCTGCTGTGAAACCAGTCTGGAGAAAAGCATTCCAGGGCTTAAGGGAAAGTCCCAGATTGAAGCAAACCTTGTTAGTCTTAAGCAGAGAAGACTATGAGGGGCAGGGAGCAGGAGCCAAGTATTCAAAATACCTAAAGGCACAAAGTCAATCCAGTGGACGTCTTCGGAATGAACACTAGAACACGAACCAGAAGACACAAGCAGAAGTGAAGTGTCTTCTGATGTGGAAGTGAAAGTGACAGCCCAGACAAAGCCGTACTTCTTTACGCAAAGAATTGTGGGCGTGTGAAATTGGCTACCCAGCCGACCTACCCAGCTACCCAACTGAGCTAGATTTGGAACCTTCTGCTGTGCATGGCCAAGCTGCAAGGAAAAACACCATTTTTCACCATATTGCACTTATTATGGTATAGTTAGCACATACAGTCATTCTGGACCTCCACAGTGGGGAAAGCTCTCAGGCACCTAAATATCTCAATTACATGGATCCTTGGTGATTTATGAAAGGTAAAAGTAGCAATTCAATATAAAAATACTTTTTTGACTCTGTTTTATTGCTAAAAAAATAATATTGCGAAAATGGGTGGACAGTAAAGGACCGTCGTATAAAGAATGGATTAAAGAGGCCATATCTCACAAGTTAAATTTGAAAAGATTTTATATAACTTACAGGGGCAACTTAATGAGCATAGGAATGCTTGGGGCCCATTAGAGATATACTCGAATGGCACTGGATGTTAAGAATATTAGTAGGAAGTTTTTTTTATTATTTTTTTTGTGAATGTCATTTTTTGTTGTTATTGTCTAATAAGAACAAAAATGAGAGAGTGAAAAATTAAAAAAAACATAATAAAGAAGTCCTCCAAAAGTTGGGGGGGGGGGTGGAGGTGGGTTAAAACCAAACCTGGAGAGGAGGAAGGCTCACCTGCAAACGAGGGTGGCGATGATGACGCACCAGGCCGTGCAGCAGCAGTCAGCGTTGTTGGCCTGCTCGTCGCTTTTCCGGCGGCGGCAGCACAGCCAGAAGGAATAGAAGAGCAGGAAGAGCAGGTCCAGCGCCAGGCAGGCTAGCGCCAGGCTCCCCAGCAGCAGCACCGACTGGAAGAGAAAGAACAAGGTGTCGATGAGCAGCAGCCCCCCCCACAGCACCAGAGACCGAACTGTGGAGCCTGGACTCCTAGACCATTCTTTCGTCTAAAATACAGCTTCTTCTCTAAAAGCCATTGTTTCTCCCACGACTTACCGTATTCCCAAAATGCGCCGTCCTAGTCGAAAATCAAACAGAAGACTTTTTGACACGTAATGAATGACAAAATTATTCGGCTTCAACTTTATCACAGCCTTAAATTAGCTTTTCCATGTGGAAGGCGCCCTGGCCGGGCTGCACAAAATAAAATCCTGCCAATAAATAAAAACAGACATCATCTAACCATAAACAGCAGTGGGCCAAATAATTACAACATAAGACGGCTTTTAGGAGCCCTGATAATCATGATTTAATGTTCTAATGCTGATTTGTGCAAGAGCAGACATAATTAAGGGCTCCCATAAGATCAGAAAAGGCCCAGGACAGTTAGCAGAAATGCCTACGTCTTTCACTACAGAAGGAATTTATATCAACATTGAACAAGAGAACAACATTAAATGACAGCACTATGTTCCATGTACATGTAAGAGCTGAAAGAACTGCAGTGAAGACGAAAGTCCCACTCTGGCTTCTGCACTTCTGTATTTATCCATCTGTCCACTCAGAAATATGGTAAAACCCCTCTTTCGTTTTTTCCTTTTTCAATTTGACAGTTTCTTTAAATGGTGCAATCTCTGTTCTTGACTGCGCACAACAGGATTCTTCATCCATGCCTGTGCTATTGACATCTAGGATACCAAGATAAATCTTGCAAATCCTGATGAACAACATCTTAATTACGGGCATGGCAGATTTACCACCATAATTGGTGCCTTTCAATCTCAGAAGTATCACCAACCTCCCCCCCCCCCCCATCCAAAAATAACACAACCTGCTCCCAAACTAGGCATCATTATTTTAAAGTATAATTATGTAGTTTTCATTTCCAAAGGTGCAGAAGACAGCTGTGCACTTTACCTTTGCTTTCTGCCCAAGTATTAAAAAACAAGCCATGCACTCTGTTTCTAGAGATTATCGTATAAACCATGCGCACTGTTCAAGGGGAGGCTTCCCATATGTTCTCCATGTTGAACATTCATTAAGAAACAGTGAAAAAATTAAAGGCAGAAAACACCAGCAGCCCTTTTAATAATGGATCATGACTGTATGGAAGATCATTCATCAAGACGGTTTACTCAGTGTCAAATATCCTCATCTCCATGGACTCAGGGATTTCCTAATCTCATGCATGGTTTATTTTAATGGTGGCACACCCTAGATTAAGAATATTCCTGCAGTGAACAGAGATTTTTCTGAATCCTTACATAGTCTTATATGCAGTGTGTTGTTCTGTACACTTTAAGTTTCAGAAATCATGATAAGACAGGTTGCTATGAGGCACAAAAATGCAATACTTTCATGAATGCTGCTGTAATCATATAAACCTGGCATCTGTTCAACGGTTCTCAGAATCAGAGTGCATCAACAACATATTCGCAGGAGGCAGAAATGTCCATTTCCTGTGAATAATTAAGCAGAAGGTACAGTGAAGATTATCTGCTAATAACAGATCTGTTGATAAACACATCTGACGGTCTGAACACAGTCACTTTGTGACAGTAAACAAACTTCTGATCGATAGGTGAATAAGAGAGAGGACAACTAGCAGCTTGGCTCAAAATCCCCCACTGTCATTTCTGCGCCCGTCTCATTTTGCGTGTCATACGAATGTAGATTACAAGACGGTAGCACCACGTTTCAGTTCTACTTACTGAGTATTTTAAATAATTCATTCACCATATGCCTAAATAAACAATTATGTGGCTGGTGGATTTCATCTACAGTACATAATTTGTTGTTCCTTTCTCTCTTAACACTGAAAAAAAGGAGAGAAATGATGACTGAAGAATATACTTGGGAAATTTTAAAATATAAATGTAGGGATCTGCAATGAAATTCTAACCTAATTATTCAAAGTACGTGTGTCTATCCCTAAAGTCTCTCTATCTCTCTAAACTATGTGATGTCACAGATAAACAGCTCAATACTGACATGATGAGTGTATGTATTTTTAAGTAAAACTGCTATGCAAAAAAAATGTTATTTTTTAACACCTTTTTGCACAAGAATAATACCTAATGAGAAGAAAAGATGGACTATACTGAGTGTAGGTACTGTGCAAGTCTGTGACTTAAATAACATTGCAGAAGAATTAGACTTGTCTATCTACCTCTCAGGACAGAAAAATCATATTTTGGATCTAAATTCTGAAAACAATGCCTTTTAAAATCACTCAAATCTTCCAGTCTCCAATTGGGAAATGAAGCTAACCTGAATGATTTGCAGGGGGTCACACTGTATGTAGTTTTCTTCCAATACTTAATTTTGTGGACTAATAAAAACGCAGTCTCTAAAACATCTGTGACTACCACAATGAAACCGATCCAGTCTGAAATTGGAACTGAATGACAATCTGCTTAGAAAAGAAGGTGATACAAAAATGTAACACCTTACTCAATTATTTCAGCATATACATGTAAATGCTCAGTGCACACAGGCTGAAATAAAACAGGCCCACTGGGAAGGGACTCAGCAAACAGGAGGGCCTGTGACTGACTAAAACACCTTGGATTCTTCTCTGTCTGCCTTCAATCCCATGTCTTCTAGATCCCAAGTGAAAGACACCTGGCCTGAATTATTGTCCTATTTTCACCGGCAATACAGCACATGCCTTTCAGGGACCTATGCAGTGAGAGTTTATCATCGATAAGTTGAAAACAGATTTGGACTGAAACAAGTCACCAGTAGAGTCCAGAGAGAAAACCTCAGTATTTCCTGAAAAAAAAAAAGCTAAAAGGTCTTCAATATGAAGACAAATACTCTTAATACGGCCAGATAAGGAGTAGAGAAAACAAGTCACACAGCATTCTGCATAACCAGCGATCCGCATTCATGCCTCAGAAAGTATTCCATCTGTGGCAGCTTATATCATGAAGAGAGGAAAAGCGAAACCAACTACACTTTCTGAATGACCTTTAAGACAATCTTGCAAATATCAAAGCAGCCGTATATATGGTATATAAAAAATGGCTGAGTTCTGAATGCTTTGTATCATGCCAGCTAAAACTTTATTCTGTTAAACTGCTGCTCTGTTAATGCAAAGGAGCATTCCCACTGACTCCTAGTGCTTCCACTCTTCGGGGCGAAAGCCTTGGCTTTTCAGAGGACACTGTGACCTCAATTTGACAAGCATTTCCTCCATTGCAACGCTTTAGCTGATGGGGCATTCCTGAAACTCATTCACACTGTGTAGGCATCGGGGGAGTGGAAATGGAGCGATCTTGGAGGCAGGAGCACAGCCCAGACCTACTGTACCATACAGAACCCAGAAGGAAGAGGCTTTGATGTTTCTGCGCAAGTATTCCAAAGTAAGCCGCAGCTAAGCTGGGAAAGCTGCCAGTTTCCATCTACAATACAATACATTTTTACTGTTTTATTTGTAAAAACTTCAATTAGAAGTTGCAAATTCCATTTAATAAATTCTTTATAGCCTATAATAGATTAACAACATTTTAAGAGTGCAATAATAACTAATCTAGCAGTGACGGATGGCTACTTGTGATTAATAATGTTTAATAACAAAACTCATTGCTCCCAGAAAATAAATGTTTTATTCACAATTTAGTGTTAACAGCTTGTGTTTATATTTATGAAGTGTCTTTTGCAAACCCTGAAGTGCTACAGTCTTATTATTTTCTGTTAGAAAGCATCAGGCTAGAACTGGTCTATTCAGATGAATTTCAATGGATGGCAAATCTAAAACAAAACACAACTCGGCTGTAAAAGTATCCCTAATGTCTTTTTAAATACAAGATGCTGTGAAAAGCCTCTCACATTCACCACTGTGCTGTTCTGTCTACCTCCTCACATGATACAAAATGTGTTACGTTGCAAACTCAATGACGGTACACAGGACCAATAACTAGAGTCATAATGGAACATGATCATGACTCAAAGAGAATGGGAATGCATAGCTTGTTGTACCACAACTGAAGCACTGGCCTGGTACTTTGCAGCAAAACATAGTATTTCACATTGCTAAGTGCACTCCAAATGTAGGTCACCTGATAAAACCCCTCCTCCACCTCTTCAGTCTTGAGATTTGGGGGGGATCCGGCGTACAGTAATTAAACAGATTTCAGTCCAGACAGTTTGACTGTGCCTCTTTTCTCATTCTCCCAGAGATCTCAAGAGCGGTCTGGTGTTTAGTTTTGTTTAAACAGGAAAGGGCTAGGACTACAAAAATCACTGAGAGATTTTCATAACAGGCCTTCCTTCCCCTTTGGCTATTTACTGTATACATTCCCTCACATGCAAATGAATGTTTGTTCAAGATCACTTTTCGTTTCCAGGAAAAGAGATGTGAGCCCAATTAAAGTCATTCCCCTTTTTCTTTACATGTTTGTGCATCCATATTTATTTTTTCCCCCAGTGACAAATTTTCCAAGTTCATCTTCAAGCCTTGAATATTAACTGCAACACAATAAGCAAAAAAAAAATAGAAAATAGGCCCACTGATTTCTAGGAAAAAAAACTAATTGAAAAAGCTTTTATTTTTCATCTGCTCTACTCATTAGCATCAATGACCTTGTCTGACCTGGGCAATAAAGCAAAACCTTCTTTTTCCTAACTTTTGGAAGTCAAGATCTAAATGAGATCTTATTGTGCATTCTCCAGTAACAGATGGGCAAGTTCAATTACTATATTAAATAAACCTTTGTTTCGTGGGAAACTCAAACAGAGCTCAGTATGCCAACCACAGTATAACAATTGTACACACCATTACTTCTTGGTTTCTCTGATATATTTCACAGCCATTGAAAGGCAAGTTCCTCTGTAAGAAAAATGGTTTCCATTCTTAAGTCACCCTGGTGTGACGCTCGAAAACCCATTAATCAAATGACCAGAGATTCTGTTGCCAGTATTCTAAGCAACACAGAAGGTTGTCAGGTGAAGAATTTATGACATGCACAGCACTAATGCTTTGCTTTACTTTGAGAACTGGCTCGTGATTTCTCTGCTCCTCAAAATAGAATGATAACCAGAAGAAGAAAGAACGAAAAAAGCACAAAACCAACAGGCATCACACGGATCTGGTCTGCCTGATGCCTCTCATTTTCAGATTCGCTGTTAAATTAACACACAGCTGAATGAATCAACCATCCCCATCGTGATTATCGTGATCACACGTGCTCTGCCCCTGCTCAGATTCACAGAGGTCAACAGTCTTTCTGTACATCTGCCAGGCTTATTTGAAATGAATGTTCCTGTTGCCTGGTGAAATCAGACAAAATTCAGCATGCACGTGGGCTTTAAATCGTGAGGGGAATCAGCAACAAGTGGGCAGCAAAGCAGAGAACACATAAAAAAGACAAAGCTTTCAGAACACCTTCCCTGGGTTTACTGTGAGAGAGGGAGGGTTTGACAGGGAAAGAGATGGAATCAACTAACCTGCCCACTGTTTCTCATCTCTAAGGAATAGCTTTTTTTATGCAAGGTCACAGGGCTCGGCTTACTGTGCCATCATAAGAATAAGGCCATTCCACTCTTCGAAGGTATCAACCAAGGATCTCATCCAGCTCTTTCTTCCATGAAGCCGATGTATCAGCATCCACATCATACCTGAGTACCGTGGCCCCTATTCCCACAACCCTTTTTACATAAAGAAATGCCATTCTTTTTAAGTTTTAAATGAACTACCACATAGTTCCCACTTGTGTCCATCACTAAAGCTGACTGGTGAAAATATCCTTGCAGTATACCGAGACTGAAAATATAAAAAAAAAATCTGTGAAACAAACGCAAATAAAGTGGAAGAGCATTTGAAACTGACAACAGGGCGGGCTTCTTTATGCAAAGGAGTGTGGGAGTAGGAAACTTCCTAACCAGCCACATCATCAACAAGGACAACCTGGTATCTTTCAAGACACAGATGAATGAGATTTCTATTAATTAAATTCAATCCCTTCACTATTTGTGCATGCCGTTACCAGAATTTATAGAAATGAACACATCCGATTTCTAAAAATAGTTCAGGTGGGGAGCTGCGTCAGCATGCGCGGGCTGCAAAGGAACAGGTAATAGGTTTATTCCCTGCTGAAAAGACAAGAACGAAAACACAACGTTTCGGCTGTGGAGCCTTTTTCGAGTGTTTTCTTTCTTCTCTTTTAGCATGGAATAAACCTATGTCTCGTTACTTTTCGATGACCCACATTGTGACATGCCAGTATGCATCTTCACATGCCCTCGGGGTCAGGCTTGAGAAGTTCGCTTTTCAAATGACCGTTCAACTTGGGAAGGATGAGCTGAAATGCAGATTTCATAAGGAACCCTTTTTAAAAGCATTTCTGACATGTCAAATTAGTTCACAGCACAGGAGGTGGAAATAACATCACTGTGCCAGACTACGTACTATTAATAATGTACATTAAAGATAAATGAATACGCAAAAGAATTCTGGAAATATGAGATAGTTCAGAAATACTCAAATACACTCAAAGAATATAAGGGTCTGGTAGTCTGAGATGCCACCGCTAGAACCTCAGAGTGTTTGCCAATTCTAAGAAGTACCACTCAGCAGTAAATTGTAGATTTTAAAGAAATCCAGACCCTGCTCATGAAACTACATAGAGCAAACTCTTTTTACCAGAAGCAATGCATTTTGAGCAGTTATTCACTTCACATTTGAAAGAAGAGATTAGGCGATGTGACCCAGGTTACGCTGACTGCTAAAATCAATTCCACAGTACTGTGCAAAAACTGCACCATACATTAAAAGTGGAATTATTGTGCTTGACCAGCAGGTAAATTCAGCACACAGGGTCTAAAATTAACAACATAGAAAAGAAAAAATATTAAAAAGTCCTAACTACAGCCTCTAATGTGATTAGCCTTTATTTAGATGCAATTGCCTTGACCAGTTCTTAATTTGGAAGCCACATAATTTCGCACACAGCGTACACAAAGCACTTCAAAATCTAAAACACCAAACACAAAATACTAGGAATACAAGGTACAGCCAGCTTTATGGGTAATAAAGAGACAAGACAGTGTACATCATAATGGATAAGTGGAACTGGGAAACCAGTACTTTATAACTAAGACAGCAGAATGTCCAAGGCTTATTTTCAGCTGTGAACTACTTGTCATTTAAAATGATGACCTGCAGAGCCATCCATTTATAAAGCAAGACATTTGACTGGAGCATATAGTCAAGTACCTTGCACATAAAAGCAACACCAGCATTGCACCTGGGATCTGGAGACTGGAGTCCCTAACCACTACTCCCCTGTGCTGTAGTCCCTGAAGGTCACTGATGCAAAGAACAGATGAAGATCTCAGCTCTACTCTTCAGATCTTGATCATTGGTCTGGGAGAGTCCTGAGTCTAGACATACACGCAACACAACTCATTTACTACTGTACGTGCTAATTCAGTATTTTTAAATGCAAGAAACCCAGCAGGCTGAACTATATTTTAAATCTCTACAAATTGATATAAAGTAAACCAACGCTCAAAGTACAATTGCGGACTACAGCAAACAGACCTTTTTCCTGAGATTTTTTTCTGTTATAATTATCTATTCAGCATTAGGTGCTCTAAGAAGCTAACGAGTGCGAATTGCCTTGTTTAATGAGAGCAGGACACGCACACCCATCTTGATTTAAAATCAGTTCACATCTACTGCAAATCTGCAGAAGCAATAAAGTACCACTTTTTACCAAGCAATGGGGATTTATATGTTGAGCACACTGTAACGTGTTTTCTTCTAGGAAAATGGCCCAGAGCAGCAATTAACAATGTTTATGTAACATGGTCTATTGAATGTGTACTTTGTTGGTGAATAAAGTAAAATTCACCATCTGCTGCTGGGGAAACTGCATATGATTCAATCAAACTTTAATTTATACGCCTCCTTTCAAAACCAGCATTTGTAAACCAATGTAAATATCCCTTACTTCAAGTTACAAAAAATGTAAACAAACTGTACAATTATGCTACCTTTACTATTAAATTGTATTATTCACTGAAGCTCTCTCTGAACCACAATACTGTGGTATAATATGTGACGGTCATCAGAATTTCTGTCTAGCATAATTTCCTGGTTTCATGCTTCTTTTCATAAATTTCCTCTGCCATCCTGCCAACACAAGGGTCACAGCCTAAAATACAAACTTCACAAAGCGTGTCCTTCATTTCTATATGATTTAAAGTGGTGGCATACAGTATGCAAATATTTTATCGCATATTCCAGTAAAAATTTTGGCCCATAAAAATTAAAATATTAAAATCTAGACCGAAAAATGCAGTCAGAAACCGGTGATCTTTTAAAAAATGAATTTCTCCTTCACACTTGATCCATCATACCACAATCTAGCATACCACCGATTCTTTTAGAAATGGACAAAAGGGTCTGCCCATTTGATCCTCAAGTTATCACTCTAGTGGACTTCCCATGGGTTAAACAGAAATGTTTTTATTGTTCTAAAAAATAAAATTAAGCACCATCCTTTCCTAGATGTAAAATCATTTACAGTCTCCCTCACACATTGCTAAGGCTGACAGACAGGCTGACAGATCGGATTAGCGAGATGGTTTCGTCTGTGCAAGGCTTCAGTTACGAGGAAGACAGCGTCACAGTTAAACCACGAGGGACAGTACTGTATTTTTCTGGCAGGCAGTGTGATCTCACGGAAGGCAGCTCCACACGTGACTGCTTCACTTCTCTGCGGCTTTGAAACTGCTTTTTCTCAGTGCCTCCAGAGGAGCAGGCAAGGTGGAAAGAATCAGCCACACAACACCTGAAGTGTTTATTTCAGGCACTCATCAAACAGCACTCGGCTGAAAGACTTCGAAAACCCTGTTAACGAGTCAGAAAGAGTTCACGTTAGAAACTGCAGTACTTCACATTATAAACCACCTTCATTAGTCATGTTTTGAAGGGGATTCAGGAGAACAACCAGTACAGTCATTTCTCATATAAAACCACAGCAGCATTCCTGAAAACATGCGTTTTATGCAAAAATGTTTAACACGGAAACAATTTTCCCATTAAAACACTGGAAACGACAAGGGCTGTTTTCATAGCTGTTATTTCAGACTTTCATTGTTACTGTGCTTATCAAGTCCAACATGTGTTTGCACGTGTAGAAATGTTTTAAGATGGCAGATTCTTCTAGAGATGGATATATATATATAATATTGGACAAAATGGAGATCTCTATCTACATAAGACCTCGCTCTATATTAAATATACTTTATTGTTTCACATTCCTTTCCTGATGTGACGGCTTTTTTCTTTGCCTTTTATTCACAGAAGCATTGTTATCACCTTCAACATGCTTGCTACCCATGGAACGATTAATAAAGGAGAATAATGTACTGCACAGAGCTGGAGAGATATTCAGGCCACAGAAGCTGGCAACCATCTGACTTGATGGAAAACAAAACACATAAAAAGAATGGCGATAATGTACTCCTCTACGTTACTGCGAGGACAGGGTGCTTAATGTGAAAAATGTTCCTTGAAAAAATAAAGTGATTTACTGCAAAAAGACGTGCTGCGGGCAGGTGTTTTGTGGGGAACAGCTGCATTACAATGACTGGCTCATTTTCACAGGAGTATATCTGGAAGATATAAGACCACTTGGTAACTATTTAATTAGAAACAATCGGGGGTCTTGCATGGATGTTTCAGTGATTTCCAGCATGGACTGGTGAACTAAATGAACTGCAAAACCAACTAGGCACAGTGAGAGTTTTCTACAGGAGGCCAGTGGGTTTTGCTGCCACCAGGGAGACATGTTTGGAGTCTGACAGCGTTTTGACTCTGACACATGCAAGCCCCGTCCGTTCTTTTCACACTACTCAGATCCCACCTTCAGAAAGCACTCGGCACGCATTGCTGAACGCGCATGAAAGGCAATGGCGCACCAAATATGAAAGGGGAAGAAATCAAGACACCACAAAGCTTCATGCTTAATGCAACAAACACCACACTAACAATGCAAAGCTGTGACTTGGAAAGGCTCTACAGATCTACACACACCTAAGATAACTCTTATTCTATATTTTTGGGGTTACCATAAAATACAATATATTATAATGATACTAACCTTTATCAAGAAACTAGTTGGAACTGCTACACTAATAGGGTTTACATTTTGCACGTTTCATCACACTAAAACCTGCTACAGTTTAGCAACCTCACATGCAGCACTGACGCCTTACACATCCACAACTGGGTTTGTAAGAGGGCAGACGACATGGAGATCCTTGCCTGAACCACATTCCCCGGAATACTGCAGGAAATGAGCACTCGCACATCGCAGAGATACTTTCATACACCACACTGGGCTGTCACTTACTTGACGAAATGTACTGCTAGCTCCTCTTTTACAAAAATGCTTCGGCCAAGTAAATACAATCGCTGCTGTAACATGTTATTGTTTTACCGATTCTTTGCTGCCGATGTTTCACTGCTGTACTGTATCCTTTCGCCATTCTTTGTTGGTGATGTTCATCGGCTTTTGTTGCATTGCTATTCTGGGCTCTAACGTATAATAAAACTTGAGTTGTATTGAAAATGCAAACTGCTTGGCTTATGGGATGGTTGCTGCCCTACCAGCAAGAAGAAAGTTTTACTCCAAAATGCTGTCACTCCCAAGGGAAACAACTGGGAATCTTCTAAATAACACTGGGATCTCTAGGATACAATGTGTCAAAAAGTGTCATTCAAAATTGACCTCATAACTCGTGTGTCTATGGCACCAAAACAACACCTAAGAATGAGGAAATTCAGGCCGATTCCTCCGACGTCCTCTGACGTGCCCACCTTCAATCCCTTTGTCTTTTAACACATCCCTGACAGCACGGCTCTGTGCAACAGGCTGAGCACTGGCTGGACGCTTAGTTGCAGTTCATATTTCACATTGATTGCTTGCAATACATTACAATCAGGAGCTAAAAAAGGACAGTTGCGGTAAAGAGATGATTTCAAAAGCATTTATCTTGAAATATGACAGAAACCGCACAAACCCACTTGACACAGACGCTAACTAATGAGTCCTATGCTTTTACACTTGCAAGACATGCTCTAACACGCATGCCTTCCTGAGCTACATTTAGCAAAAGCCTGTCTTTTTAATTAACTGAATACCTTCAGGGCCTTTTCCATTCTTTATGCCATCTTTAGCTCACCAGTTTGGCTGGATGTAAAAGCACCGGCCTATAGAAAATAATGTGCCATAGAAGTCTCCTCTCTGGGTAACCGAGTCTGCCTGTGTTGGCTAGTCTCTTTGGCCAGGCTCAGCTAGTGTGTATTGTCTTTTTAGGGTCCTGTAGCATTAAATTTGTGTTGTGCTTGTGTGTCACAAAGAACAAGGTAGTGTTCTTTGGCTTCTCTCTGCTCTCTACCCCACACTGTGACCAGCACACACACCTGTTAACCATTAAAGAACAATGATCACTGCTGAGCCTGAAGATCTCCTCTCCTCCCTGACACGCGCATAAAGCCAGGACAAAAGAAAGATCACTGCAATATGATGAACTGCAATTCTCTATAGTTGTTCACAGGCTAAAAAAAGGTTGCGTCCAATCTGAAATTTGGAGTACCCTCAAGACTTTTAGGAACCACACCCTTACATAACGGGGAGTGGGTGTATGTAATACTGCAGTAAATAAGGTCAGCTGTGATTTGTTTGCACTGAACATTTTGATTGCCTTGTTCTGGAGGACTGCGACAATGGCTATTGTTCTGTTGTATGTACCTCGCTGGCCTTGGGCCATGATGCAAGTAAACAAAGTAAACATCTTTATCAGAAGCTCCTGATGCCATGAGAGGTTGCCTCTTTCCAATCAGACTTGAAACTAAGATCCGCCTCATTTTAAACCTTGAAATAGTGTCAGCCCTATTACAAAAGAGCTTGGCGTCTTATTTTTAATGACATTCCGATTAACTTTATTGTAGAATCTGCAGGCCCCTATTATTAGTGATGTATGGCTAGGATAGGGAAATCAGTTCCCATTCAGTTGTAAGCTTTGTTTAGAGAGGCAGATTAGTCCCGGTTAGAATCCATTTTGTGTATCAGAACACAGTTCATTCTCTTAATGACCTGTTAAGGTGTTGTTTGTATTCAGTTTAAGATTATAGGGGCTGTAAAAAAACAGGGCACTGGTACTCACAGATCTATATATAGGTTTATAATATAAGTGTTGTGTGTTAGTGTTATTTATTAAGAAATATATGTTTGCCAGGTTTGTGTCTGATACTCTATTATCAATCTGTGCCAGAGAATAAAGGGTATATATGCCATGTGATGCTTAATAGATATGGTTTGATATCCGGTCCGGATTTTATACTGATTTGATAACCGACTTGTCATATGAACCCTCCAGGATTTGTAACAAGGGGATTACTCAGATCATGTCAATAAAAGTCTTGCAGAACCACTTGCAAAAATCTGTAACACTGTAGAACATAAAAGGGAGACTTGTGTCTGAAACAGCTTCAGAATGACTACATGGAGTTCCACAAGTTCACTGACAATTGAATTGTCCCCAAGGTCACAATCTACAGTCTGGATGCACGACTAATTACATGCTAATGTCTTTCATGTGTTAAGTAGAATTAGAATAGGTTAATGGCCTCCTGATGCTGAAATGCATTTCTTTCCAAAGGTTTCCTTCATGAAGTACAGTATATTGATTCTAAAATGACGCAAGCTGCTAACTAATTAGGAGAGGCCCCTTTTCCCTATGGGAAACTATGGGAAAGTCCCATAGTTACACACCTATAGTTTTCCTATTAGAACACTGGTTTGAATATAACAAATACAATGCATTTTAAGGCACAAGGGGTCCCTTTCTGCAAACGTGAAGAACTTCATTATCTTTTTCTTTCGACTATCACAGGATGTGGTGGTAAGCAGGAACCATCTGCAACTACAGTCAAAATTAAACCGATGAAAGGTATTAGCTTTCACAGCTCAACAAATATTTTTTGATGTGATTTTTATTTGCATGCCATCACAAAGATGGTCAAATAAACAGAAGTAGATTATAGAAAGAGATATTTATTCTCCAGAAGACAAAGACCAAATTAGTTTATATGTGAAAAAAACACTAAAAACAAGTTTTACTTCAGCTGACAGTAAAAAAAAATAGATTTACTTAACTGGGGGGCGGTATTGTGGCTCAGTGGGCAGAACTGTTGCCTGGCAGTGCTGGGGCCCTGCGTTCAGTTCTGGATCTGGGACGCTGTCTGTGTGGAGTCTGCATGTTCACCCCATGTTCACACCACTAACTTCCCACAGTCCAAAGACATAGCGGTAGGTTAATTGGCTATAGGGAAAACTGGCCCTGGTCTGAGTGTGTGTGTGTCTTTGAACGTGTGCCCTGCAATAGCTGGTGTTTTGTCCAGGATTTATGCTTCCTTGTGCCCGTTTCTCCTCTGCAACGCTGAAATGTATGAAGCAGTTAGAAGTGGATGGATTTAACTAGGCAGGTAATTTAAAGACTACATGGTAAGGACCCTTACAGATGTTGATTATTATGTAATGATGGCCAAATTGCTTATATTGTTTGTGTGCATAGAGTCAGTTGTGTATTCCTAAACAGCTGCAGATCTAGCCTTAATTTTGCATTTTGCATTTAATCAGCTACTTACTTTTTTAAAATTAGTTCAGCTGTTGCACTCTACACTTTTCCTTACGGTCAAGAACCTTTCAGAAACGCGGTGCTTTGCTCTCCGCCTTATCTGGCCATGTCCTTCATCGATGAATGCAAATTCCTCTGCCTAACAGCTTGCACGTTCCTCAGGCACTGCACTGAGCACAGTCCAACCTCGAACCTCCTCAGAGCTCCACACCTCATGGCTCTGAAGGCAGGCAGCTCATGGACTGTCCCCCTGCTATGCTGAGCAGCTGTGCCCCTGCCAGCCATCTTTGTGGCCTCCTTGTCTTAAGGCAAGAAAACTGCTAGACAGAACAGAGAAGAAGCCATTTCTACCTTACGTCCTATGTGTAAGTTCCCTACTCTATTAAAAAGCACTTTCATATCCTTTGGTAAGATGAGCTATATATGAATGTAATTACTCACTAAAATAAACAAGCTACGCCAGAGATATGTTTGATATCACACTCACAGGAGTGAACCAGTGCCTTATTCAGACAAAAGGATAGAAGAAAACTAACACTAACTATGCTTGCATACTACAGTCATACCAGTTCCTTCTTTTTTCGAATCCCTTCGTTACGTCCAACTCAAGAGAACTGCGTCAACCAGCCGAGCACAATCACAGGAAGCGCAGGTTTTGTTTTGAAGAGAATCGCGGACAGAGATCTCCCCTTCGTGTCTGTGGAGAGGAAAGATTAAGCCCCCACAGAGACGTGGCAGCACTGCTCTGATGAAAAGCTGGCAACGCTGATTATTTCCGGCCATCATCCTGTCAGTACACAGGCTTCTGCTTTTTCCTGTTCCACAACATACAGTACCCACTCCTCCATCTGAAGTTCAACCTCCCATTATAATCACTCCATGCCCCAGCCCCCAGTCTGCTGACCTCTACATAGGCCCAGGATCCTGATGCACAAGGACGGCAACGATAATTCATGAATAACGCAAGAGGATAGCCTGCAGAATCCACTGCAGACACCCTTAGTGTGCAGAAAGGAGTATTAAAAACAAAACAGAATAACAGAATGAGCAGCTACAGCTCTGTAGCCAGGAATGAAGTGCAGGCAAGATGGCAGAAGAGCAGCCGTACAAGGCTCATGCACTCTGACAGAACACACCCCGGGGCATTTCCCTGCTGGGCCGAAGATGGGAAAAGCAGGAACGGCAGCTTCCGGAGAGGAAGCGTTTAGACAGGCCCTGTCAGGGAGGCCGGGACAAGCCAGGAAGAAAGGTGCGACTTGGGCCCACGCCGTTTTCAAAACGGAGATCAAAAATTACAGAGCAGTCTTACACACCATCCTGTTTTAGCAGAGATTTGTTTAGTACGCTATAATAAAACTGCAGCAGTATAATTTCGTAAACGCAAGGCTACACAAAAATGCGCCAAAAGGATTTTCTTGACAGTTCCAGGTTTACGATCTAAAAGTAAATTTCTTCAGATTGGAGAGCTCCAGTATGCAGTAATGGACACCCCTTATAACATAAAACGCAAAGTCTTTCTCAAACTCCTTCTGATTTCAAAGCATGTTTCCATCTGCATTCTGATCTCTCCTCTTGCACCCTTGTCCAGAGGCTTTACTCTAGTGTCATCCTGAGAAACTCCACTTGGGAAGAGCTGGTCACTTTTTTGAATACAAGAAAAATTGTGACTTGATTACAGAAACGTGGAGTGAATTTCCTGCCAAATCTCAAATGACATGCTGTAAAAAAATAAAACCTTCCAAAACGAAATGGCTCCAGAAAACACAAAAGCTAGCCAGCTGTTTTTTTCTCTCAATATGTTTCTAATTATTCCCTGATATACACCGGTTGCTGCAGCCAAAAGGAGTCCTTTCAATTCCAGATCTACAGCAGATTATACCAAACTGTCTGGTAAAACAGTCAGTTCATCAGATCTACAAATAATCACAAATTATGCACACTTCTAATCATTCAAGAAGTGCCCACTTAATAAGGATTTGAATACTGCAAATTATTATTTGTGTCAACAGGAAACGGTTTTTATGACAATATCTACCCTGAAAGCAATTAAAATATTACCGTTCTAACTAAAGGTGCAGTCCAGAGGAATCAACCCCCTTTTTATATACTAGATAATATGAGCCTTGTTTTAAAATAAATTACAGATTACAAAATTGGCAAATGTGTCTCAAAATAGAATTGTGATCATAAGCTACTGCTATTTTGGTGGGGCAATTTTTGCTAATGAAAAGGACTTAGAATACATTACGGACTCCCGAGAGAGAGAGAACGATAAGGAAAGACTTTTTTTTTAGAATGTAATAATTTTGTAAAGAAGAACAGTCAGTTCTCTCTGTGTGTGTATGTGAGGGACGGGGGGTGACTACTGCATTTCTACTTGAAAACGACAGTACATGACAACCAGTGCTTGAGAAGAAAACTCTTTCTGACACGTCTGCCCTGCAGCAATCACGCAAAAGCTTGTGATTGGTGGATTGAGAAGCAGACTGTTCTAATGATAAAAGAGGAGGTAGCAGAGCCTTCACCCCTTCACTGATTCACAGATTGACCCCAGGCACAGACGTCCAGCCTCTTTGAGCTCAGATACGACCCACAAGAGCCGCTGAAGACGATGCTGGGAAACTTCAGACACCAAATAAAGCGGCGTGCTATTCAGCTCCAAATGGTTTCTCACCATGGGAACCAATTTCAAAGAGGGAAGTTGGAGTCTTCAAAGCCATGAAAATTCCCACAAAAATGTCAAAACTTTTCAGAGCACAAATTTCACCCTTCAATGCGAGAAGGCACTGCCTCAGTCTTCCAGCGCTGGAGAAAGTGAATGAGAAGAGGAGTTTGCTGCAAGAAATGAACCACATCTCCGATGCAGATTAATAGAAGTATTTCAAAGTCATGCCTTCAGCACCACAGATGAACAGACATCTCTCTGATCTACAGTAGTGGCCCTGTTATTTGTAACAGAGCACTGTCTCTTTGTGAATGCAGTTTCATTTCCCTCCCTTTGAAAATACTCAACACCACAAGGCTTCCCCTAAACTCACTGCCAACAGACTCCATCTTGAGCTGCTTTCACATTTTATAAATGTTATAAAATGTTATAAAATTTATTAAAAAAAACAGGAGGTCAGACACACCAGACTTTTGTACTGTCCTGGTAGAGCTGAAAGACTCACAACTATAATGCAATCATCTTGGCACAACTACTTACAACTTTTCCTTAGCTTTGTGGGTTTTACAGAAGTTTAAGGGAAACCCCAAACAATGCTGGGAGACTGGTACTTCTATTCAAATCTGGAACTGTTCACTCCTGCAAAGGAAGCTCAATGGACTTCCTGCAGTCTGTGGTAAAAAAAAGTAGTTCAAAATCCCTTTCCTCAAGTATCTTTGGAACATGTGACATTTGCTTTTTTACTTTGGTAAAAGGCCTTGAAACAATTAAAAGCTCTGTGATAGAAAGATGACTAAGGAATATACTTGAGTCATCCAAATTCCAAGGAAATCTTATCCTTAAGAAGCTGGGCTTTGCTGGTTTGCCTTCATCCTTTAATGATGTCGTTATCTTACAGAACTCACTGCTTGTGATTAAATTGTATTAATCATGATACCCAGGTGGGCGGCAGGGAGGCACCTCCTGGGATCAATTCCCTGGGCCTCTGGTGCTGTCTGTGTGGAGTTTGCATGTTCTCCTCGTGTTTGCATGAGTTAACTCAGGGGGTTCTTGTTTCCTCCCACCGTCGAAAGACATACTGGTGGGTTAACTGGCTTCTGGGAAAACTGTCCCCATTGTGTGCGTGTTTGTGTCCGTCTGCCCTGTGATGGACTGGTGTCCCACCCAGGGTGTGTCCTGCCTTGCATCCGCTATGCCTGCGGGGTAAGGCTCCAGCTCCCCCGTGACTCAGAACTGGATGAAGCAGTTAGAAAACGGACTGCTGAATGACCCCCAGGTCTCTCTTAGCAGCTACAGCCCCGCCACTGGCCCAAGAGGCGTGTTTGGCCATTGCAGTCCCACCCCCCCTTACACTAGAGAGCAAAGGCAGCCTAGCATACTGAGTTTCAATTGGCCTCAATTTCAATTGGAAACGTGGAAGTGTGGACTGGTGATGAGGTTAAGAGGTGAGAGCAAAACCCTTCCTTTTAACACTGTTAGTACTATGCAATATACAGGACGATGCATGTCCTTTCCTTAGGATTCTTACTACTCCAAACCAGACAAAGCCTTCGCTTACGTGCTTTGACAGGACTTGAAGTTGTAACCGGCATTTTGCTTGCCACTATCCATTTAAACCTTTTTTTAGGGTTATTTTCAAACTTCTCTTTTACAACGTTTGATGCCGACAGGTATCACTTGGAACAGAATGTCTGAATCTGTTAAGTGCGGACTGAGATCAAAAGCTTTCTGAGCTCACGTTTTTATTTTCGATTGGGGCTTCAGATCTGTCGCCAGTAACTCACCATCTTACGACAATCTGTATGAAATCCTGCCAGTGCCCATTTTCCATGTTTTTCTCATGGAAAAAATGACATTTGGTAAGTGAAATATGTTTAAGTACAACCTGATTATACATTTCATTATTACACAGTCCTATATATAGTGTCTAGGGATTTTAGTGAAATAATTATTTTTATACAGGCTTCTAATGGGACAATATGTATACAGCTGCATGGACTTAAAGATATACAATATATGCACATTTATAAAATTGTAGCAGCTAAGAGTCAGACATTGAAATCAAAATAATTCATACTGCCTGCACAACCTGAAAGCCACATAAATCTGATAAATATGCATCCAAATGTATTCAAACTGTGAAGTGAGAGACTACAGGTGATATTACAGTATGAGGAAAATTTGCAATGGAAATAGACAGGCGTCACTTCATATAGTATCTCATATAATGTACGGAAGGTCTGATCAGTGCAAGCTAGTTTCAAAACTAAATCTAGTGGAATTAGAATGTAATGTACCATAAATGTTAAGTATGCATTTCAAACAGTCAGTCTCTCTGACTTACAATTACAGAATGCTTAAATAATGTATTAACAATTTGTTCAATCCCTAGAAGCTAATTACCGCAATTACTAAAAACGTTGTTGTTCATATAAGCAGTAGCATAATTACAAAACTAAGTTCAGCAACCATGGTCATTAGTATGTTAGGGGCCCCAGCTAACAGCGAACAATCATTGTTTCTCAGTTCAAAGCACACATCCTATATAGTGCTAAAAGTGTCCTTTTCTCTATGCCAAATTACAGGGGGGATAATTACAGTTAAAGTCTGTACAGTACTCTGATCCAGAGACAGAGTACGCCAAAGCAGCACCTGAGAACATACAGTACAGTAGGTACAGTCATATAGTTTTCACACCCTCTATAAAATATACAGTAATGCAACAGATCCCGACAAAACGATTCTCACATTGATCAATAGAATTACAGAAATATAAGCCTCACAAATCATAAAGAATACAGATAGCTTCTAAAGCAAAACCCACAGCAGAGACTGTAAATACTAGGCTGTGTGTCTGTAACTGGAGTGACCTACAAGCTCCCTGCTGATGTACAGTGATCCTGGAGAGACAATGGCTGGAAACTATTACTGTGAGCAATTCTCCTGCAGGCATAAGCTGTGGCCCAGAAACAGCAGAGGTAATGTTAACGAGGGCTAGCACACCACTGCGCAGTGAGACAAGCAGAAGAGACCAAAGGCAGAATATTAAGAAATAGAAAAGGGAATCACAGAAAACATCAGATGAAACCAACAACCTTGTCTTTGTAAGTAAAGGTGGTCTTTGCAATAGTTCCAGCTCACTGCAATGTCTAAAGGCTTAATAAGTAGAATGTTTACAATAAAATGTGATGATGGAATAATATATTTTAATTAAATTAATTATTTTTCTGAATGGCAGGCACAAAAAACTTTAATACAAGTGATTCTGAATATACAGCCTTTAAGAGGCAAAAAAATCCCAGTGTGCACTCCGGGGAATACTGAAAGACTAGGGAACCATAAGAGCTGAAGATACTGTAAATTGAAGAAGCCATTGATGTTTATCGACTGTCTGCTTCACATCTAATGCCAACATGATTACAAATCCATGCTGGTCAGAAGTTTAACAACACAACAAAACACTCGGATATTAAAAACATGCCTCAGGCAGTAGAAGGACCCCATTCTGAATTAAATACAGTAGTTTTAGCTTGCAGGTACTTAAAGCACTCAAGATCAATCCCCAGGGCCTGATGGTACCCTACCAAATGTCTTTAGAAATAAGACATGTAATACATAAGCCCCTGATGCAACAGTCACTCAATTCTATTTCCCTTCTATAAAAAGGTACATACAGTACAGAGAGAGACCAAAGAGTCTGACTGCAATTACATGGAAATTATTAGTCAACAATTATTAGTCCTAAATTAGAGGATTTCCAAATATGGAAATAGGATCCTAGGAAAAAGTCAACATAGGTTTGATAACGACTGGTCTTGCTGACCCAATTTGTGAATTGTGAATTTTCAGGAGGCTTTTAATAAACTTCCTCACAAAAGATTCATCCTAAAAATAATAGGCAGTACGCATTTATAGGAATGGGAGTACCTGGACTGAGAACTGTTTAAAAATAGAAAACATAGTATAGATAAGAGGTGAATGCTCAAATTGTAGTGGTGTAATTAGTGGAGTAACTCAATGACATGTATTAACACCACTTTTGTTCCTAATTTATATCAATGATCTAGATTCTAGCATATTGCAGTTAGTAAACTATTCAAGTTTGCAGATCATACCACAAAAGGAGGACATAGCAACAAACAAAAATTGCAGGAAATTAAGACAAATGTCTGAACTGTAAAAAACCCTAACAGATGATGTGTATTTTAGTCAAGTGCAGAGTTTTACATGCACGTACAAAACTATAAATACAAAATGAGCTGAGCTAAAAAAAGGTCGAGTTTACATCAGGGTAAGTTATGTTAAAATTGTGTAACACACCAGTACAGCCTCATTTCAAATGCTGGTTGTGCTACAGAATAAAATATTCCTGCTCTGGGATCCCTCCAGAGAAGAGCAACTCAATCAAGTCTGGGACTTACAGGACGCTCCAAGACTGACAAACTGAAGGGACCTCATCCAAGCATTCAGAATCCGCAAGGGACTCGACCAAGTCAACTTCATGGACTTATTCAGAAAGAACAGGGAGCCACAAACCCCAGGACACAAGTGGAAACAACACCACAGGGCAATCAAAACGAAGAACAGCGGGCATTTCTTTAGGCAAAGGATGGCAGAGCGGGACATTGGAATAAATTACCGAGCCATGACGTTGAAGATGACACCTTGGTTACTTACTTGAGAACTGGCTAGACATGCTGAACGTGCTCTTCTTGTTTCTAATTCTTCTTATGTTACTCTAAAAGGAGCCTCTTGTTAAGGAGTGCCCGATATAGAATCTTTTATTTTGAAGCAGTTCGTTTCTACCAACATCTGTTCTTGAGGAATGATGTCACACAGAAGTCTGCAGGGAAATGTACATTTCATATAAGCTAACAGGCAACAATGCCTTGAGAAGAAAGCAGGCTCTTAGTTCAGGCCAAGCACTAGCTAGTCTTAAAAAACGCTCCGTAGGATTTTTTTTTCAGGAAAGAACAGCCATTTAAACAGCTAAGATGCTTTCTTTAATTACAGTGCAGCAAAAATTACATCAGTAAACCACAACGTTTCTGAGAAATGAAAAGTCGAAACCGTGCTGATCTTGGACAAAGACAAAGATTTCAGACCCAACACCACAGAAAATTAAATCAGAGAAGGTAAAAAAAGAAACCATTCATCTGTTATCTTGGTGAGGGTCATGATAACACCGGAGCCCATCCCCGGAAACTTCAGGCTCAAGGCAGGACTGACAGCACACGGCTGCTCTTGACCCGGATGGGATACCAGCCCTTCACAGGGTCACAGAGAAAGGAACTATCAGAGCAATCAAGCGAGGTCCTGTAACATGCACACTGCATTCAGAAGGTTTCCCAGCACAGCGCCGAACCCAGAACACAAGAGCTGTGAGGCAGCGGTGCCTCGGCTACCATGCTACCCATTGAAAGAAACCATGAGGGGAAAAAAATACTTTCAAGAACGTTTTTCCGCTAGAGGACAAAAAACACCAGTATTACACTTCTGTACTCATCTCATCCTTGTTCGCGTCCCACATCTTTCCTTCAAATGGACAGCTCAAACTGTTCACAGTTCCTCAGCCGAGGCACAGCCAGGCTTAAGGTCTTGGAAGTGTGGCCTTTGTTGGCAAATATCACTTGAAAAACTGCCAAGCAACCTGCACACAAAACAAGTGTTTTTAGGGCTGTTTTCTTCGTGTCCTTCGCTTGCTTTTTAAAGGGGCAACCGGTTGGCAGCGAGATCAGATATGGAGCTTTACATCACTTCACCCGACTTATTCTACTAAATCCTTTTAGGTTTCAGAAGTGTTTATTCATTTCGAAGATGGCGGCTTCACATTGTCTCCCTATAAGCGAGCTGAAAGATCACCCGTGACATCATTCAACTTCTCACCAAAACTCTTTGGAATTTTTTGGATCACTTGTCACAGAGGCAACTACATGCTCCCGTTTAAACCTCAGTCAAGAGGAGGTGAGCAGAATATAAGGTCCGCAAAGACGAATGTCTCAAAATGTAGTTTAGGAATTTAATGTTGCGGGAACCTACTCACGTCACCCATAAACATGAAAAACCGTCATTAAGAGTAAGTCCCGCGCATTAAATCCACCAAAGATTTTTCACAGTGACTAGATTAGTTTAATCCGAAAGATCACAATTAATTTCATGTTTAATCTCTTTATTAATGCAGGTGTAATAAACAAGAATGAACCTGTTTCACTAGTCAAGAGAAAACATTTGAGACAACCTATAATCGATAATAGAAAACTGCAGAAACTGATGCCTAGGAATAAAAGGCAACAAACAAACAGATGGATACAGGATCCTCTATTAAGCTGTATTTATGACAACACAACATTTTTGTTTGCCACACATACCTAAAACTATGCCCGACAAAATCAAGGTTGTGTAACTGCATTACAAGGTCACAAGAGATGCCTGGGGGCAACAACGCAGGATGACTACTTAGATCCAGCAAGAAATTAAACTTCCGAAGATTCAAAGCTCCACTGACAGTCAGAGCGCTGGGAGAAGCTGAGCTGCAGAAATCATTTACAAACCCCACGTTTCTGTACTGAATTTTGTCCCTCTCCCAATACTTCTGTTGGAATAAAAAACACCAAACAACATATAAAACAAAGGCTGGAGAAACTGTCCACCACTGGACACAGATCTTGATGACCAAAAAAGGCCAATCTGGGCCAAAATGTTGAGTAAGAGGCAGCCCTACCCTGTCCCCACCTTCCCCATCTTACAAACCGCATTCCTGCCAAGACAAGAGCTCTCGACTAAGCAGCAGCAGGGGAGGGCATTACCCATATAGAGCTCTGCATGCTCCCTGCACCGGCAGGAGAGCTTTCAAGTGTCGCTGACAAACAGCAACCCTGTCACCCACTCCAGGAAAAACAACAGTGAAATCCTACATATGGAGTCCGACTTCTTTATGTTATCTCTCACGGGAGACGGCTAACACCCCAAAAACTCTCAACAATAAATACACTTCTGGACCTCATAGATACCTGCTGTCTCTCCATTACTCTTTCTATTGTTGCCTTCCAGCTGCAAACTTACTATTTCATTTACATCTGCACAGCATCACTGATGGTTGCTTTCCTTTTTAAAAGTTCCACCTGGCTGCGCAATTGGTATCCCTTGTATAATTCACACTCGGTTATTCTTAAGTTGCTGGCTTGAGAAAGGGGCAAGTTGAATGCTTTAGCCATTTTCTGTCATTCCAGGGATGAATAAGAAATGCATATGTTGCTTTATACCATGGAATATTGTTGCGTTGAAAAAAAATACTTTTTTGACCTAAAACTCAAAATGATCTATATTGAGCACCTGTCACCAAAAAAACAAAAAGTAGGAACAAGACCACTCACCTCTCTCCTTCTCGAAGGACTAAAAACAAATCAAACATTTCACTGTACCTACACTACAGTATATGATGTTATTTAAATCTAATGTTAGTTGACATATTAATCCCTTAAATATGCCATTCAGATGACAAATAACATCTTCCTGTTGAGATAACTCCATTCAAGTAACAGATTATACAACATTTGAATCTGTTCGGCCTAACAATGATCTAATACTTGAACATCAATTAGGCTCCAAATAAAATGTCTTCCTACTGAAAGTGGCTTCTTTGCTCCAGACAGGTCATTACAAGTTCATTCCACAAATTCAAATAAAAACAATGGGATAAATGCTGGCACATCACAATGAAGATACCAGTTCCATTTTTTTGTTAAAACATTAAAAAGCTTTCTTCCAATAATCCCAGGAACCCTATCCTGTCCAGTCTTGTCAAAGACATAACGTAGAATGTCATGTTTACAGCAAAAGAAAAGAGAGCTTAGAATGAAACTACAGCCTGAAAGTGACAAATGAAGTGACTTGTAAAACTATTCAGACCATGAAGACCAAGAAGTTTTCTGAACAGCTCAGGAATTAAGTTGTATAAAGACGGATGAAGAGAAGGGTACTTTATAGAAACATTACAAAGAAGTAATATCTCTGTGGCCATGGTGGGCATGATGAAGTCAATCTTTAAGAAGAGGAAGACACCCAGACGCTGCCTAGAGCACGTTGTCCCCACAAACAGAGCAGCTGGGCAAAGAGGAAACTGTAACACCTTCACACTTGCCTTTGTGCACAAGGTGGCATCCTTAACTAGCGTTCAGTGACTGCGATGGGAGAAACTGCCCATGGGTCAATCACAGCCCAGTCAATCCAGCTGAATGAAACTGAAAAATGTGATTCAAATCCCAAAAGGAGTTCAAAACAAAGAACCTGAGACGGCAAAGACATGGCACTTTTTAAACTTTTGGTTTAAATGCAAAGTGGTGTGACATCTGACACAGTGCATCACACGGTCAACACCATCCCTGGTGTCTACTTTTCATCAGCAGGAGCTGGGAATCTTGTCATGGCTGATGGAACTTAAGATGGAGCAAAATACCAGCAAATCTTCAAGGAAAACCAGTTCAGACCCATAACTGGGACCAAATCCCCAAGCACTGTGCTCAGCTTGCAGAGACTCCAGAAAGAACTGCGGACAAAGATGCATTGGCCTCAACATGAGAGGAATCAGTCAAAAACATTTATTTTCTCTTCAGTTTTTGCTGCCTTTTACTGTAACTTTCCCTTAGGAACCTTTAGCTCCAGCACTGAGGTTTTGAACAAAATACTTAGTTTAAAAAATGTGCTTGCATCAGACTGTAATTTTGCAAAATGGGAAACAGAAAGGGTCTGAATACTTTTGCAAGGCACTAATGTTTCTTGTGACAATAAGAGGAAGGCTTTATAAAATACAGGAACAAGTAAGTTCAAGTTCTGAAAAAAAGAAGAAAGAGAACACAACGTTTCGGCCGTGGAGCCTTCTTCAGGTGTGAGAGAGACAGGGCAGAAGGCTCCACGGCCGAAACGTTGTGTTCTCTTTCTTCTTTTTTTCAGCATGGAATAAACCTATCACTTGTTCCTTTGCAGCCCACGCATGCTGACGCAGCTACCCACCTGAACTACTACTTTATAAAATACAGTATGAAATTGTGTTTTAATGTTTTTCAGCGCTTCAAATATTTTCATTTACCATTCAGGGGCTAAATCTTTTGCTGTCAGGTGAACTCCCGAGATGTTAAAGGTGTTAATATTTCCTTGATGAGTCCAAGCTCCAAGAGTGTCTTTACAGTATGAGTCACTGCTCAGAAGAAAGAATTACACACTAATGCAGCTGCTTATGCAAAATGTACTGTATATCTCGGCTCACTTTAACCACTACCCTGTCAGCTTTCAAAATGATCTGTTCCACCTACACACAATAAACTCAGCCCTGCTAAACTCTGATTCACCAGCCTCTTGGACCTCAAGCTCTTTTCGGTTATGTAAGCATGCTCAGTTTGAATGGTGTTCCTGGAGTAAGGAAAAAAATACCCATATTAAGATTAAATGGAGTCACCATCACTAGGATTTAGTCAATTCTAAAGTCACTTCTTTACTGTATTCACTCCTATGATTCTGTCGACTATCCATCCAACCATCTAACCACTTGATCTAGATCACAGCGGAGCCAGAGCTTATCCTGACAAGCAAGGCGGGATACACCCTGGATAGCATGCCTGTCTATCCCAGGGCACACACACCAGGGCCAGGTTTTTCCTCCAGAAGCCAGTTAACCTAGCAGTATATAATTAGACTGTGGGAGGAAATTAGAGCACCCAGAGGAAACCCATGCGCACATAGGGAGAACATGCAAACTCCACCCAGACAGCACCCCAGGTCCGGAAATGAACCCAGGATGCTGGCTATGCATTGCCTTAAATAAGCTAATGATAAGAAGGATACCGAGGAGCACATGGTAACTGAAGGTTTGACTCTCATACCAACTCACAGCCCCAATCCATCAGAGGAAAGGTACATAAATACATGATAAAAACTGGACCACTGGAATGCGTCTGTTGAAGGAGTGGGCTGCACACTATAGCTGCCTATGAAAAAAGCGACGTGCACAGATGTCTTGTAAGGTTAGGTAGGCAACATGCTAAATTTGTGCCATTCCAAAAGACTGGTATCAACGGCAGCATCAGAAGAAAACCGTTTGGAGAAGTGTTGACTTACTGTTTAAAAAAGGCTTACCAGAAAAAAGTAAACAAAGGTAGCAACTGCCAATATCTGTCCTGCAAAGCTCTTTTACAGTAATGGCAGCATGGCCATCGCCAGCCTTGTCCACAGATCTATAATGCTATGTTTCTAAGCATTGCCTGAGAATTAAACAGATTGAATTTCGGTAAATCCTGGAAGATGCTTCACTGTTTACACAGTCGGTTTGAACCGGTGGGTTATTTATAGCCCCTCATGAAATAGGAAAAATTGCCCACTGTGTGTTTTCAAAATACCCGTCTTATTAAGATAAAACACCACATATTAAGGAAAATGAGTGCTGCGGTGCCATTGTACATTTATCACAAAATATTATCACAAAAAAAGGCTGGATTTTCTACGGGTCATCCAGCATGATGTCATATTTCCTTTCTATAGAAAATGAACAACCATTTTGAAATTCGTATGTCCTTGCTGACGACTCCTATTCCAAAAAGAAACAAAGGAATTTTCAGGCAGCAAAATGAAAAGGAAAGCCTTGCTGACCCTGAGAACGGTCAGATTTGACGCATATTATAGGCAGGACATTAATCTAAAGGATCTAATGAGGTCCCAGAGAGAGATGATGTCCTTCATGCACAACAGCTGCTCGCACTGCTCTTACCTGTTGGTACTGAGAGTCTTCTGGCCGAAAATCGCTGCTTATTTGTTCAAACTGGAGGCTGAAATGAGGTAATCGGTGCAGCAGGTTGACCCACCAGGCAGGTGAGTAGTTGACCACCGCGGCCATGACAAAAGGCGACAGATACCCTGGTACTTCAGAGTAAAATGAAATGCACTGTGAACTGCGACGGTCTAAGCGCTCCAGGAAGTTCCCAAGTACATGTATTCCAACACAGTCCGCAATTCACGAATGTCTTCCAGGGACAGACAATGCACACGACGTGGTAACTCCAGTAATAAAAGTGATTTTCTCCAAAAAAAGATCACATTAAAACGTGAAAATCCAGTTGCTCCCTCTGTCTCTTTTTCTCTGTTGAACGCAAAAGGCTATGAAAGCCAAGCTGTCTTGCAGCACACATGGAGGACCCCGACCACCTGGGGGGAAGAATCGTGCCGTTTTTAATGTTTGATCCGAAATAATCTCGACGAGTAACACAGCAGTTCCTCCGATTTCTGTTTCTACTCCGCCTTTAATTTAGTTTCTTTTATCCCCCCTCACTCCTGGCTGTCGGATCGCCCTTAGGACCTAGGGACGGAGTCCTTCAATATCTGCCAGTGCTGCCCCAGAAACATTGTGTCGATTTTCGCTTCCCCGGATTCCAGCAAAAGATAAATATTATGGCAGCCTCCCTGCGTTGAAAACCCATTCCATGTTTATGTTGCCCCCATACCAACCAAACAAACAACCACAACTTCCTAAATAGAAAAGGGGCAAGCAATCTGTAGGGCAGCGGAGCTGTTGAAATGCACGGTGATTAGAAATCGGATCAATTCACTTCACTTTCATTCAGCCATTCAGTTCAAAACAAAGCAGGGCTTTCCGTCGCTGCTTGGGTTTAGATACTTTCCTCCTGCCCTTTAAACTGGATGTTTCTGCGTGAAATAATAATAATAACAAGAAGAAAATACTACCCGCGTCGACTACAGCCTTAATGGCTGTGAGAAAACCATTTGCTCGATATTCTTAACGTTTTGATGCTCCGGTGAACGCAGCCAGCCCCCCGTGTGTGTTGGTCCTGCCCTCCTCCCCGTCCTCCGCTTGACGGATCCTCCTCCGGCGGCCCAGGAGCGCCTGCGGTCCGGTCCGGTCCGGTCCGGTGTTGCGGCGCTGCCTTTCTGCTTTTCCGCCCGAATCGGTTGCTCACGATCCGGGTTGGGTTGTGTGGGGAGGTGGAGGCGGCTAGAGGGACACCATTGTTCAGCACCCACCAGCCTGCTGCAGTCACAGTCCTCCGCCGAGCTTCACTGGGGGGGAGGCGATAGCCGGGCTGGAGGCCAACGAGTTGGAGTCGAGTGACCCCTGGGGGCCTCCGGGGCGCAGTGCACCCGCTGTCGCTCCGGGGGCTTACTGTGCGGTAGCTGAATGCGGTAAACTCGAAAAACACCTTGAAATAAAATATGCATTTCATACGTAACATCCAATGTATACACATATAAATAATTGATACTGTATATTTGCACCAAACAGATACATACGAATTCGTGCTCTATCATTATTTTTAAATTACACATTTTTAAAGACTTGCATCATTTCGTACTGTATGTGCCCAACTTCGTCTCGTCACTAGTCATGCATAATCCAGATGTGTTAGCTGCGATGATATTTCTAAACAGGCAATGCAACCCAGTGCTAATTCTTAGCACCTTAGGACAAAGCGAAAACCCTCTGCAAATTCACCTTTCCTCTCACAGACGGGAAAACTGGAGATGATTAAAACAATGTAGTAATTAAATAAAACCATTTTAATTCTAGAATAAAAAAAATGTGCTTGGTCCGCTCAAATGGTGCTTCATGGTGGTGTTTGAGCTGGAGTGAGTGGCTGCGGGCACTGTTGGACCGGCACGCTGAAGGGGGCCTTCACAAGAGGGACCCTCTCACCCAGCACCCCAGAGATCGAACCCCACATCACTCTCCTCCGTCAGAGGACAGAGACAACGCAGAGAACCTGTACAAGCACCCCGACAAGTCAGCACTGGGCTGGCAGCCCCCCACCTCCCACGAGCCGCGGGACCCTTTCTGCCACAGCCTGCCCCCACGGTGGCTGTTTAGCGTTGTAGCGCTGGACTGCCCCCATGACCTCTGCCCTTTCACCCCAGGTTCAGCCCTTGCCTGCCTTTTCCATTTCTAAAAGCAGGGAAGAATCCCCCCTCTTTCTCTTCCCCTCCTCTGTGTCCAGCCGATGCCTGCTCTCTCTCTCCCTGTCTTCCATGCTATTTCACCTGGACTATAGAGCAGCCTGTAAAAACACACCATAATTTTCTGTTGATCCAAAATCAACATTGAATGTGTTATATTATAATAAGCAAAAACACAGAGTCATTCAATTTATGTTTAATAACAAACAAAAATAAATCTTTAAAATATCACCATACTAAAATAAAATTTTCTTTCTTAAATACACTTTAAGGCACAAAGCATATTGCAAATCAGATGTACACAATTACTGATTGAAACAATTAAGATTTGTCTCAGGGACATCGGCTTTATAGATATTCCTGGTGACTGTGATTTTTCTTATATTCTTTTTTTAAAAGAAAATGCCTTTGAACAACTTATCGACGATTAACATCAAATTCAATTATCAATTTAGTTTCATTATCACATCAAAGACAAATGTAAGTGTAAAGCTTATGGGTCACACTTTTGTGTGTCTGCTGAGAAACATTATTTTAGATAATAATAGAATTCTCTCTGACGCCATGTAGTTTAATATATTGTGCTATGAGTGAGTATAAGTTCATACTACAAAATTCCCACAAACAGTTCAATAATAAATGTTTTCACATTTCAGTAATTGTATATCAAAAAGGTTAACCATGGCCACAAGGTAAGTAATATATATATATACAGTGTACACTACAGCATACACTTTTCACACATTATAAAAAATGTAAAATGAGTTTTTTTTATATAAAGTTTCATCTATAAAGTTTGTCAAATGAGTTCAGGCACTTGATTTTGCTCAGAACAAGCTTTTTTGAAAACAAAAATTGTCTATTCATTAAGATCAAAGACAGGAGATGACTGTATGACTCAAAAACTAGGCTGTCTTAGCTCAAAAGGACATACAGTAATACATATACTAATGATATACTAATGCTTACATTTATAGATTTATAGCATAAATATTTAATACAAACCTAACACCACTATTTTGAAAATGTCATTTATCATATTTTATCAATTAATAAAAGGTTTTACTATCTCTGTAATCTTATCAGATTTGTTTTTCTTAATGGAGAAAGGGAGAGATGTGAAAAAAGATTTTGTAACCAGGATGCTTGCAGTTTTCAAATACATATTGCACTCAGTTCACTGAACCATATGACTGAATCACATCTATAAAGCAGGAGCTTCATCATCTCATTGGCCGTGATGGGGAAACAATGATGTCATCAGAGTCATCTGAATCGCCACCCTTTGAAGTCTGTGCAGGAGCAGCAGCAGTCACATGTTGATTTAATTTTCCTGCTAGATAAAAAATACAAGTGTTTTAAACTACTGTACCTTCTTTGATAAATAAAAAAACATTCTTTTTTCATGGCGCATTTAATTCTTCTTTACTTCTTACAAATTATAGTAGTGGCAAGCTCAGCTCAGCATGTTAAGATGAATTAGAGTAAAGCACTTTTAGAAATATGCTGTAACTAAATAGGAACAGTTTAGTAAACAATATATATTAAACGTAAATTAATGAGTGAGTACTATTGTTGTTTTAAATAAATAATGCTTATATTATTTTCTTTTGACAGCACAAACATCTATAAATGTTTAAACAAGTATAAATGCATCAATATCACTTACTCCTCACAACACTTTTGAAAAAAAAAATGTCATTCAAATTTGTTACAGTAGAACTTTATTTAAAAATGGCTTCAATATTTTTGTGGGCAGCATGGCGGTACAGACGTTAGGCCCTGGGTACAGTTCCTGGGGTGCTGTCTGTGTGGAGTTTGTCTGTTCTCCCCATGATTGTGTGGGTTTCCTCTGGGTGCTACAGTTTCCTCCCACAGTCCAAACATGCTGGTAGGTTAATTGGCTTCTGTAAAATTGGTCCTGGTGTGAGTGTGCACATGTCTGTGTCTGTGTGAGCCCTGAGACGGACTGTTTTCCCGTGCAGGGTGTATTATCCTGCCTTACTCCCACTGTTTTCCGGGATAGGTCCCGTGACACGGTGACCCTGGATATGGTAAGCAGTTACTGAAAAAGTGATGTGATGATGTGATATTTTTCTTATACATTTTAAACTGCTAAGTAGTCCTACAGACTTGCTGTACTGTATGTTTTTGGAGGAAAGAACTGGAAATGTTTTGACTAGTATTTTTGAACTAAGGGGTTTGTCAGGGAACTAGCAAGAAGAGTTCCCTGATAGATAGATATAAATAATACATGTTACATAGATTACATTTGTGCTATGTAATACATATTTATGGATGTAAGACCTCAAAGAATGTAAGAATCTAACTCTCTGCAATTACAGTTCTTACCAAAGGAGGGTCTTTTAATAGAAGGCCTAGGCTCCTCTGACTCTTTGGCTTTCCATCTTTCACGACGGTCCTCTCCATTGACCTCTCCAAGGCCTTCCTTCGCCTCTTCATCATCACTGCATGCGGCAGGTTCCAAATCTGGCACACAACGAGAAGCAGTCAGTTTCCCCCCCTCGCCTCTCAGACCTGCATTTTTAGGTAGTTCTGCACCAGTCTCCCTCTCATGTTCTCAAGCTGTTGCTTTCAGGGTGAAATAAAAAAACTACAGAAGAAGCCCTAAAAGAGTTACAAACGTAACATCAGTTGTTGTATTATAATGGAATTGAATTTCCATCTAGGGGTGTTTATTACACAGAATAAAAATAATCCATTGTGCTTTTGTCTTTTCTAATAATTAAAATTATTAAAAATAATTAGAGAGCTTCTACAGTTTAAGTCACGTTATTGTTTCTAAAGAGGGTGTCTAGTTACTGAACAACTTACTTTTTCACACAAATGCTGGCTAAATTTTATTACAATAATGACAAAGTAGATTTTTTGTGTGTTAATTGGTTTTGCCTACCATTAGGACGAGGTAAAGGTCATGTCTAAGTTAAAACACAAAATCTTATGGGGGTGTACTGATGTTTCACCACAATGTACTGTACATACACTGCATTACAAATACTGTACATAGGAATTAAAATAAGACTCCAAAAGAAGATTACCCTGAGCTGCTAAGTTTTTAAGGACTAAGGGTTTCCTCCTCGGTGCTGGAACCGGTCCTGTGCTTCTAGGAGTCGAACTCAGTGTCCCTCTCTCAGAAAGCAAACTACAGAAAAACATAAAAACTTCCAGTAATGAAAACTATTAAAGTGTGCCTATTGCACGTAATAAAACACAGGCTGCTGTGGGTAAAAACCAAACCAACAGCTGATTTATGTAGTGGCTAAAAAAAAAACAAATCTGTACCCCGAAGGATTACATTAACTAATTATTTATATGACAGTGAATAATTTCACACAATGATTATTCATAGAGGTAGCATATTAACCTTTCACTGCATTTAAGCAGTAGGTGAAATGAATGCACATTTCTTTATGTAATAAAACAATTAAATGTTGACACACTAATTACAAGGGTTGCTGAGTGTTAGTTCTGTGCAGCAATAAAATGATGTGAATTCTAGTCAGTCACCTGCTGTCGAGTTGTCCACAGCGTGCCAGGTGACCTCTGAAGGCTGACTGCAGTAATATCACGGCCTGCTCATCACCATCTCCATTATCCAGGCTGTGAGAGCTCATTTTCTGGTTCACATGTGGGCTCTGAAAGAACGTAAAACCACTATAACATACTTAACTGCGAGAGCATCTTGCATAGCATAAACCACAGCCACAATTGTTTGGCAACATCCTCTTGCTAAACACAATAATCCAAAATGATTAACATTTTAATGGGATTTAAAGCTATGATGCTTTTGAACATGTGGTCTTCTATTTACTGTATGATAGCTAGTTTAATTAAAAAATCTGAATTGGACTCATTAGCCACCTAGTGGCAGTTCTGTTTTACTGTACTTTATAATTAGAAGGAAAACAGAAATGGCTAAAGAATTATAATTTAAAACAATAAGCAATATGTATGTCATTGGAACTGGAAAAGGCTGAAATCCAAAGTCAAAAATTGAAAAGCTTGAATAGCACATTTTGTATAATATATTACCTTGTTTTCAAAGCTGAGTGGTTTGTTGATCTGTGCAGCTTTCAGATCTGCTAATTGTTTTTCCCTGTTCAGGTGTCCTCTTAGTACTGACTGAATCAAAATTGCAGCCTACAATTAAATCTCAAAAGTTAAAATCTGAAATACTGCTACAAAAAAATTGCTACAAGTGTTGTAGTAAAATAAACTCTGCTATCTCACAGATTCTGAAAGAAAAATACATATTATAGAAAAGTTATGGTTTAACATATAATAATGCTTTTTGTCCATCTCTAAGGTCTAGCTTTCATGTGAAGCACTAAAATATGATAGCAGTGCTAAAAAAGCACCATGACACAACTTAATCTTTTTAAACCCTGTTAAAAGCACCAGTCAGGTATTCGATTCATCATCTTTAAAGCAAAGTATGATTCAGCAATTTTGCTAGCAATTGCTTGCATAATATCAATAACATTTACTTCTGTGAGTCTGACATATTTTAAATATATCTACATATCTATATATAACAAAAATATTACATGTAGGAAAATACTGTACTTACCTGATCTGAATTATTATCTTTGCTTGCATCTTCACTTTTGCTTCCATTCTGCCAAAAAAGAAGAGCTGTGAATGTAACGTACACACGGTGTAAAATAACTGATATTACTAGCTTCCAACAACAGAGACTAAAGGGGGATTTAATCTTAGTTTTCAAAATTATCAAATGCATGGATAAAGTCAATAAAGTGTTAAAATTCAGCCTCCTAAAAATATTCACATTGTCACTCATAAGAAATCTGATGAAATTCATTCAGGATTGGAAACAGATGTCACTGCTTTAAACAAAGTGTTGCTGTAGTGAGGAACTGTTCAGGCAAGTTAACACTGCTAAATTTTCAAGAAGCTGCCAGAACAAAAAAATGTTTGGGAAATTTCCAATTACCCCAATACCCAATACTTCTTACTATCTTATGAAGCAAAAAAGTTAATATTTGCATACAAAGTTGCTCTAAGAGTTCATCTGCCACAGTCGTCTACTTACAGTACATGAACATTTTCACTTTATAACCTTTGGGGTATGCCAAAATTATCACAAATACGTTCTACACATCAGCAGCTAAATCCTTGCTTGTTTTTGGAAATGGAATAAACTTTACCCTATTTCTATAACTGTGCCAATGTTTCTGAATGGTTCTCGCTGCCTTTTCCTGTTTTTCATCTCTTTTTTGATGTCGATGCACTTGGTTGGATGGAGAGAGGAACAAAGTGTTTTCTGGATCCTTTTCAGGGTTGACACGGGACTGACTTCCAAATTCCTTGTTGAAGGGCTCCCTTCTCTGACCCTGGAAAAAGGCAGAGCCAGTTAACCATTATGTTACAGTTTAGAAGTACTGAGGATTCAAGGGATTCAAAGGGATGCTTTCAAAGCACAATGAGTAGAACAGTGGATTGTGGCCAGCCTCTTTATGGTAGAGAGTTGTGACTATCACAATGGAGACCTTTTCATTTGCTTTCCAACTCTGGTCTCAGCCAAAAACATTTTTTAGATATAATCAATGTTCAAGCCAGACACAGTTTAATGGAAATAAAGCCCATACTGGCTTGAAAATATAAAATACATATGAATCTCTTCCTACAAATCTAGTTACAATGTACAGTAGTTATATATTTAAAAAATTGTACTAATTCACACATTTATAAAAGTTGAGAGTTAAAATACAGAAAAGTAAAAACGTATTGAAGAAAGGAACTAACAGAAAAAATAGTACCTGTCAGACTAATTAAACTATTGATGGTTTAATACATACAAATGATGTAACTTCATATTATACACTAATTACAAGGGTTGTAATGATGTAAGTTAACATTATACACTATAATATGGCGCTCAGAAATAATTCCTAAAAGTTTAAAAAAGAACATAGTTGAGTCAATATGCTTTTCAATATAAGCAGATAAATATCATCAGCAAAAAGCTTGAATCCGAGCTAAACAGCTTTTGTCACAGCCTGTTATCAAATAGTTCTGGGTAGAAAACTACCTGGAAAGCTGCCAAAAGACTGAATGATAACCATTTAAACAATACAACAATGATGACTACGATTCCTAGCACATTGGAATCACATTCCCAGCAAATTTTAGCCTTCTTCATGCATTTAATTTGCCAGGATTCTCCCAAACTAAAAAAAAATCTTTTTCATTTTACCTGTTTAGTTGATTGTACAGACTCTTCTTTAAAACGTCTCTCATCCTCTAGTTCTGATTCCAACTTTTTAATTTTTTCTTTGAGTCTTTCCATCTGTTCTCTGAGGTAAAGGAAGGTGTTGATTTAAGAGTTGATTATTTTAAAAAAACCTCAATCATCTATTTAATTATATAAATATAAATATATACAATGTTTGTTGGAAAACATCCTACCATGTATACTCTTGTTTTGTGCAACTTTAATAATACAAGACATGGAAAAGGGTAACTGCTGTTTTATAAATAACAGAGTAATTATATTAACAAAGTTATGTATAAATAACATTATTTAGAATGTTAAATGGAAATAAATATTCATTGTTCAAAGCATGTGAATGAAAAAAACAAGAAAGTACTTGAATTCTTGACATGCATTCTCCTTTTCAGCTGTCTTCAGCCTCTCAGCATCCTTTATCACGTCCAGCTTCTCACTTTCCAATAGCTTTATCTTAGCACTGAAATAAGAAAATATTTATGAAAGCATTGTGGCCCAGCGCAGTAATTACATTGAGAATTTGTGAGTTCAAGCCCCTTAGACACGGGACTTCACTCAAACTACTGATGTAAATGCTTTACTGTGTCATTGGATATGCCCAAGATGTCCCTGGAAATTAGAACTTACTTTGAAGTGATTTAACTGGTTAAATAAAGATTTTTTTTTAAATGGCATCACATCTTGTGCCCTGTGCTTTTATGTTATGTTCCAGCTTGTGAAAATACTTTTAGAAAATAATTACCTATATTTTATTGGGAGGTCATAATATATGCAGTCCCTCAACAATTCTTATTTATACATTGTATAGATGACTTATAAGGCTTTGCAATAGACACCAGATGTATTCATAAAGTTCTATTTAATACTGTTTATGTAACTTCAATAAATAAAAAACTAAACCTGAGATGATTAAATCAACATTCTAAGGCTGTGGACTTCTACTGCCATTGTTTCACTTTAGTAATCCTCTTGAGAGAGACTGTGTGCTAATAACAGGCTTTTAAACTGGCATATTTCTGCACCATCATTACAGGTAAGAAGCTGTCATACGCATGTGCCTCAAAGAAATTCAGCACAAAGTACAAAAAACTGCTAGTGAAATAGCTGGGGTGTTTTTTTTATTTGGAATCACCAAGTACATTTGAATGTCCCTCAATTTTAAATATACAACTTCTGGATAATGCAACTGACCACTACACCTCTCGAAATAGCAGGGGAGAGATGAAGACAACGTACATTCTTCATCTGAAATGTGAATCCCCTTTTTTTCACACTGTTAGACCCACAACATCGACAGCAGAGCTAAGATGTCAGGTTAGAAACTAATCCCAGCTCATTGGCTCACTAATGAAAGACACTAGTAAACTGTGAATCCATTGAGCTCAACTGTTCCAACCTTGCGCCACCAACTGTCACAGTCATCACACAGCTCAGACTTCAACCAGCAATCTCCGCAACACAGTGGATTCACTGGAAATTTGGGGCCTCCCGGTTTGCTGAGTTTAATCAAGACTTGAATCTTTAATAAATGGCTTACATCTTCTCAGTTAGCTGCTCTTGTAGATCAGCACGCTCCTCCCTCAATTTCTTGACCAGCCCACGGAGACGACTGCATTCCTGCTGGAGATCTGATCCTTTGGGAGTCTCGGTAACACTTCGAGTGGCTATATCAGAGCTGGTTGCCACTGTGCTTACATGAGTGGCCCTTGCGTTGTCCACTTCCACTTGGGGAGTATTTGATTCTGATTCTTCAACTTTCTTAAAAAAATAATACATGGACAAATTGAATGTAAAGTTAGAGACTTTTAATAGTCACACTACTTTGTCTCAGCTATATTATTCAGCTTTTAAAGTGCATTTCTCTATTACTCAAAGGAACACTCACCTTTTCGAGCTCAGACATGCGTCTTATGAGCCTCTGTTTGCTCCAGTCACTGTAACCTGAAAGGAATTTTTCGGTCACACGTTAAAAAAACTGAGTAGAGAAAAGATCAAATATGATTTAATAACTGGACTTAATTTATAATGCTGCAAAATTATTACAGGTTAAAGAGAACACAATATTTTAGTTAATTAAAGTCAGATATGATACTGATAAGACCCACTGACAAAATTGTGACCTTACATTAAAAGAAATGTTATAAAAAGTTATAATGTACATGTGAAAGGTGTGTAAATGGAATTCCTTAAATCGTTCAGCTTACACAGGTCATCAACCAAAAAAACCTTAAAAGAACTGAGGAAGGGTGGTTTTTGAAACCACTGTAGAGGAAGAAATACAAAGCAAATTAACCCTACACTGGCCTAAAATGCACGCTGATTAAATTCCATCTTTTTAGCATCTTTCACCTGTTTCAACGATTGCCTAAAGAAGGCAGATTATTCAAGAAGATGAATTTCCAAGAGGTTTTCTTAACGTTTTTAAATGTTTAAGAGACATTTCTTGGATTGAGGAACATTTTAAATCAGATGACTGGAGGGATTCAGAGACAGATAGCAGAAATGCTCAGCTGAAACCCCAGCTAGGGTTAGGGTTAGCATTACCGTACTACTTTTACACTTTTTACATTCACTGCTAGATTCTAGGTCCCAAAGCAGCTTTAGGACAAGTGATAATTTGATCCTATCTGCAATTTTTAGTAAATCGGATGACTAGAGGGCTTCAGAGACAGATTGCAGAAATGCTCTGTTAAAACCCCACCTAGGGTTAGGGTTAGCAATACTGTACTACGTATACATTTTGTACATTCACTGCTGGATTCTGGGTCCCAAGGCAGCTTTAGGACAAATGATAATTTGATCCTATCTGCAATTTTAAGTAAATCACATGACTGGAGGGCTTCAGAGACAGATTGCAGAAATGCTCAGCTGAAACCCCAGCTAGGGTTAGGGTTAGCATTACCATACTACGTATACATTTTGTACATTTACTACTGGATTCTGGGTCCCAAAGCAGCTTTAGGACAAATGATAATCTGATCCTATCTGCAATTTTTAGTAAATCACATGACTGGAGGGCTTCAGAGACAGATTGCAGACATGCTCTGTTGAAACCCCAGCTAGGGTTAGGGTTAGCAATACTGTACTACGTATACATTTTGTACATTCGCTGCTAGATTCTAGGTCCCAGAACAGCTTTAGGACAAGTGAAAATATGATCCTATCTGCAATTTTAAGTAAATCACATGACTGGAGGGCTTCAGAGACAGATAGCAGAATTGCTCAGCTGAAACCCCAGTTAGGGTTAGGGTTAGCATTACCGTACTACGTATACATTTTGTACATTCGCTGCTAGATTCTGGGTCCCAAAGCAGCTTTAGGACAAGTGATGATTTGATCCTATCTGCAATTTTTAGTAAATCACATGACTGGAGGGCTTCAGAGATAGACTGCAGAAATGCTCAGCTGAAACCCCAGCTAGGGTTAGGGTTAGCTTTATCATACTACATATACACTTTTTATATTCACTGCTAGATTCTGGGTCCCAAAGCAGCTTTAGCACAAGTGAAAATTGGATCCTATCTGCAATTTTTAGTAAATCAGATGACTGGAGGGCTTCAGAGACAGATTGCAGAAATGCTCAGCTGAAACCCCAGCTAGGGTTAGGGTTAGCATTACCGTACTACATATACATTTTGTACATTCGCTGCTAGATTCTGGGTCCCAAAGCAGCTTTAGGACAAGTGATTATTTGATCCTATCTGCAATTTTAAGTAAATCAGATGACTGGAGGGCTTCAGAGACAGATAGCAGAAATGCTCAGCTGAAACCCCAGTTAGGGTTAGGGTTAGCATTACCGTACTACATATACATTTTGCACATTCACTGCTGGATTCTGGGTCCCAAAGCAGTTTTAGGACAAGTGATAATTTGATCCTATCTGCAATTTTAAGTAAATCAGATGACTGGAGGGCTTCAGAGACAGAGAGCAGAATTGCTCAGCTGAAACCCCAGTTAGGGTTAGGGTTAGCATTACCGTACTACGTATACATTTTGTACATTCGCTGCTAGATTCTGGGTCCCAAAGCAGCTTTAGGACAAGTGATAATTTGATCCTATCTGCAATTTTTAGTAAATCACATGACTGGAGGGCTTCAGAGACAGATTCCAGAAGTGCTCTGTTGAAACCCCAGTTAGGATTAGGGTTAGCAATACTGTACTACGTATACATTTTGTACATTCGCTGCTAGATTCTGGGTCCCAAAGCAGCTTTAGGACAAGTGATAATTTGATCCTATCTGCAATTTTTAGTAAATCAGATGACTGGAGGGCTTCAGAGACAGATAGCAGAAATGCTCTGTTGAAACCCCAGCTAGGGGTACGGTTAGCAATACTGTACTATGTATACATATTTTACATTCACTGCTGGATTCTGGGTCCCAAAGCAGCTTTAGGACAAATGATAATTTGATCCTATCTGCAATTTTTAGTAAATCACATGACTGGAGGGCTTCAGAGACAGATTGCAAAAATGTTCTGTTGAAACCCCAGCTAGGGTTAGGGTTAGCATTACCATACTACGTATACATTTTGTACATTCACTGCTGGATTCTGGGGTCCCAATGCAGCTTTAGGACAAGTGATAATTTGATCCTATCTGCAATTTTAAGTAAATCACATGACTGGAGGGCGTCAGAGACAGATAGCAGAAATGCTCTGTTGAAACCCCAGCTAGGGGTACGGTTAGCAATACTGTACTATATATACATATTTTACATTCACTACTGGATTCTGGGTCCCAAAGAAGCTTTAGGACAAGTGATAATTTGATCCTATCTGCAATTTTTAGTAAATCACATGACTGGAGGGCTTCAGAGACAGATTGCAGAAATGCTCAGCTGAAACCCCAGCTAGGGTTAGGGTTAGCTTTATCATACTACGTATACACTTCTTATATTCACTGCTGGATTCTGGGTCCCAAAGCAGCTTTAGGACAAGTGATAATTTGATCCTATCTGCAAAATTAAGTAAATCACATGACTGGAGGGCTTCTGAGACAAATTGGAGAAATGCTCAGCTGAAACCCCAGCTAGGGTTAGGGTTAGCATTACCATACTACGTATACATTTTGTACATTCACTGCTGGATTCTGGGTCCCAAAGCAGCTTTAGGACAAGTGATAATTTGATCCTATCTGCAATTTTTAGTAAATCACATGACTGGAGGGCTTCAGAGACAGATAGTAGAAATGCTCTGTTGAAACCCCAGCTAGGGTCAGGGTTAGCATGACAGTACTACTGTACGTATACATTTTTAACATTTACTGCTGGATTCTGGGTCCCAAAGCAGCTTTAGGACGAATGATAATTTGATCCTATCTGCAATTTTTAGTAAATCAGATGACTGGAGGGCTTCAGAGACAGATTGCAGAAATGCTCAGCTGAAACCCAAGCTAGGGTTAGGGTTAGCAATACTGTACAACGTATACATTTTGTACATTCGCTGCTAGATTCTGGGTCCCAAAGCAGCTTTAGGACAAGTGAAAATTGGATCCTATCTGCAATTTTTAGTAAATCAGATGACTGGAGGGCTTCAGAGACAGATTGCAGAAATGCTCAGCTGAAACCCCAGCTAGGGTTAGGGTTAGCATTACCGTACTACATATACATTTTGTACATTCGCTGCTAGATTCTGGGTCCCAAAGCAGCTTTAGGACAAGTGATAATTTGATCCTATCTGCAATTTTAAGTAAATCAGATGACTGGAGGGCTTCAGAGACAGATAGCAGAATTGCTCAGCTGAAACCCCAGTTAGGGTTAGGGTTAGCATTACCATACTACGTATACATATTTTACATTCACTGCTGGATTCTGGGTCCCAAAGCAGGTTTAGGACAAATGATAATTTGATCCTATCTGCAATTTTTAGTAAATCACATGACTGGAGGGCTTCAGAGACAGATTGCAGAAATGTTCTGTTGAAACCCCAGCTAGGTTAGGGTTAGCAATACTGTACTACGTATACATTTTTCACATTCACTGCTGGATTCTGGGTCCTAAAGCAGCTTTAGGGCAAGTGATAATTTGATCCTATCTGCAATTTTAAGTAAATCAGATGACTGGAGGGCTTCAGAGACAGATTGCAGAAATGCTCAGTTGAAACCCCAGTTAGGGTTAGGGTTAGCATTACCGTACTACGTATACATTTTGTACATTCGCTGCTAGATTCTGGGTCCCAAAGCAGCTTTAGGACAAGTGATAATTTGATCCTATCTGCAATTTTTAGTAAATTACATGAATGGAGGGCTTCAGAGACAGACTGCAGAAATGCTCAGCTGAAACCCCAGCTAGGGTAGGGTTAGCTTTATCATACTACATATACACTTTTTATATTCACTGCTAGATTCTGGGTCCCAAAGCAGCTTTAGGACAAGTGATAATTTGATCCTATCTGCAATTTTAAGTAAATCAGATGACTGGAGGGCTTCAGAGACAGATAGCAGAAATGCTCTGTTGAAACCCCAGCTAGGGGTACGGTTAGCATTACCGTACTACGTATACATCTTGTACATTCGCTGCTAGATTCTGGGTCCCAAAGCAGCTTTAGGACAAGTGATAATTTGATCCTATCTGCAATATTAAGTAAAGCAGATGACTGGAGGGCTTCAGAGACAGATTTCAGAAGTGCTCTGTTGAAACCCCAGTTAGGGTTAGGGTTAGCAATACTGTACTACGTATACATTTTGTACATTCACTGCTGGATTCTGGGTCCCAAAGCAGGTTTAGGACAAATGATAATTTGATCCTATCTGCAATTTTTAGTAAATCACATGACTGGAGGGCTTCAGAGACAGATTGCAGAAATCTTCTGTTGAAACCCCAGCTAGGGTTAGGGTTAGCAATACTGTACTACGTATACATTTTTCACATTCACTGCTGGAATCTGGGTCCTAAAGCAGCTTTAGGACAAGTGATAATTTGATCCTATCTGCAATTTTAAGTAAATCAGATGACTGGAGGGCTTCAGAGACAGATTGCAGAAATGCTCAGTTGAAACCCCAGTTAGGGTTAGGGTTAGCATTACCGTACTACGTATACATTTTGTACATTCGCTGCTAGATTCTGGGTCCCAAAGCAGCTTTAGGACAAGTGATAATTTGATCCTATCTGCAATTTTAAGTAAATCAGATGACTGGAGGGCTTCAGAGACAGATAGCAGAAATGCTCTGTTGAAACCCCAGCTAGGGGTACGGTTAGCATTACCGTACTACGTATACATCTTGTACATTCGCTGCTAGATTCTGGGTCCCAAAGCAGCTTTAGGACAAGTGATAATTTGATCCTATCTGCAATATTAAGTAAAGCAGATGACTGGAGGGCTTCAGAGACAGATTCCAGAAGTGCTCTGTTGAAACCCCAGTTAGGGTTAGGGTTAGCATTACCATACTACATATACATTTTGTACATTTACTGCTAGATTCTGGGTCCCAAAGCAGCTTTAGGACAAATGATAATTTGATCCTATCTGCAATTTTTAGGAAATCAGATGACTGGAGGGCTTCAGAGACAGATAGCAGAAATGCTCAGCTGAAACCCCAGTTAGGGTTAGGGTTAGCAATACTGTACTACGTATACATTTTGTACATTCACTGCTAGATTCTGGGTCCCAAAGCAGCTTTAGGACAAGTGATAATTTGATCCTATCTGCAATATTAAGTAAATCAGATGACTGGAGGGCTTCAGAGACAGATAGCAGAAATGCTTTGTTGAAACCCCAGCTAGGGGTACGGTTAGCAATACTGTACTATGTATACATATTTTACATTCACTGCTGGATTCTGGGTCCCAAAGCAGGTTTAGGACAAATGATAATTTGATCCTATCTGCAATTTTTAGTAAATCACATGACTGGAGGGCTTCAGAGACAGATTGCAGAAATGTTCTGTTGAAACCCCAGCTAGGGTTAGGGTTAGCAATACTGTACTACGTATACATTTTTCACATTCACTGCTGGATTCTGGGTCCCAAAGCAGCTTTAGGACAAGTGATAATTTGATCCTATCTCCAATTTTAAGTAAATCAGATGACTGGAGGGCTTCAGAGACAGATAGTAGAAATGCTCTGTTGAAACCCCAGCTAGGGTTAGGGTTAGCATTACAGTACTACTGTACGTATACATTTTTAACATTTACTGCTGGATTCTAGGTCCCAAAGCAGCTTTAGGACGAATGATAATTTGATCCTATCTGCAATTTTTAGTAAATCACATGACTGGAGGGCCTCAGAGACAGATTGCAGAAATGCTCAGCTGAAACCCCAGCTAGGGTTAGGGTTAGCAATACTGTACAACGTATACATTTTGTACATTCGTTGCTAGATTCTGGGTCCCAAAGCAGCTTTAGGACAAGTGAAAATTGGATCCTATCTGCAATTTTTAGTAAATCAGATGACTGGAGGGCTTCAGAGACAGATTGCAGAAATGCTCAGCTGAAACCCCAGCTATGGTTAGGGTTAGCATTACCGTACTACGTATACATTTTGTACATTCGCTGCTAGATTCTGGGTCCCAAAGCAGCTTTAGGACAAGTGATAATTTGATCCTATCTGCAATTTTTAGTAAATCACATGACTGGAGGGCTTCAGAGACAGATTCCAGAAGTGCTCTGTTGAAACCCCAGTTAGGATTAGGGTTAGCATTACCATACTACGTATACATATTGTACATTCGCTGCTAGATTCTAGGTCCCAGAAAAGCTTTAGGACAAGTGATAATCTGATCCTATCTGCAATTTTTAGGAAATCAGATGACTGGAGGGCTTCAGAGACAGATAGCAGAAATGCTCAGCTGAAACCCCAGTTAGGGTTAGGGTTAGTATTACCGTACTACATATACATTTTGCACATTCACTGCTGGATTCTGGGTCCCAAAGCAGCTTTAGGACAAGTGATAATTTGATCCTATCTGCAATTTTTAGTTAATCACATGACTGGAGGGCTTCAGAGACAGATTGCAGAAATGCTCAGCTGAAACCCCAGCTAGGGATAGGGTTAGCATTACCATACTACGTATACATTTTGTACATTCACTGCTGGATTCTGGGGTCCCAATGCAGCTTTAGGACAAGTGATAATTTGATCCTGTCTGCAATTTTTAGTAAATCACATGACTGGAGGGCTTCAGAGACAGATAGTAGAAATGCTCTGTTGAAACCCCAGCTAGGGTCAGGGTTAGCATGACAGTACTACTGTACGTATACATTTTTAACATTTACTGCTGGATTCTGGGTCCCAAAGCAGCTTTAGGACGAATGATAATTTGATCCTATCTGCAATTTTTAGTAAATCAGATGACTGGAGGGCTTCAAAGACAGATTGCAGAAATGCTCAGCTGAAACCCCAGCTAGGGTTAGGGTTAGCATTACCGTACTACATATACATTTTGTACATTCGCTGCTAGATTCTGGGTCCCAAAGCAGCTTTAGGACAAGTGATAATTTGATCCTATCTGCAATTTTAAGTAAATCAGATGACTGGAGGGCTTCAGAGACAGATGAAAGAATTGCTCAGCTGAAACCCCAGTTAGGGTTAGGGTTAGCATTACCGTACTACGTATACATCTTGTACATTCGCTGCTAGATTCTGGGTCCCAAAGCAGCTTTAGGACAAGTGATAATTTGATCCTATCTGCAATTTTAAGTAAATCAGATGAATGGAGGGCTTCAGAGACAGATTCCAGAAGTGCTCTGTTGAAACCCCAGTTAGGGTTAGGGTTAGCATTACCATACTAAGTATACATATTTTACATTCACTGCTGGATTCAGGGTCCCAAAGCAGGTTTAGGACAAATGATAATTTGATCCTATCTGCAATTTTTAGTAAATCACATGACTGGAGGGGTTCAGAGACAGATTGCAGAAATCTTCTGTTGAAACCCCAGCTAGGGTTAGAGTTAGCAATACTGTACTACGTATACATTTTTCACATTCACTGCTGGATTCTGGGTCCTAAAGCAGCTTTAGGACAAGTGATAATTTGATCCTATCTGCAATTTTAAGTAAATCAGATGACTGGAGGGCTTCAGAGACAGATTGCAGAAATGCTCAGTTGAAACCCCAGTTAGGGTTAGGGTTAGCATTACCGTACTATGTATACATTTTGTACATTCGCTGCTAGATTCTGGGTCCCAAAGCAGCTTTAGGACAAGTGATAATTTGATCCTATCTGCAATTTTAAGTAAATCAGATGACTGGAGGGCTTCAGAGACAGATAGCAGAAATGCTCTGTTGAAACCCCAGCTAGGGGTACGGTTAGCATTACCGTACTACGTATACATCTTGTACATTCGCTGCTAGATTCTGGGTCCCAAAGCAGCTTTAGGACAAGTGATAATTTGATCCTATCTGCAATATTAAGTAAAGCAGATGACTGGAGGGCTTCAGAGACAGATTCCAGAAGTGCTCTGTTGAAACCCCAGTTAGGGTTAGGGTTAGCATTACCATACTACATATACATTTTGTACATTTACTGCTAGATTCTGGGTCCCAAAGCAGCTTTAGGACAAATGATAATTTGATCCTATCTGCAATTTTTAGGAAATCAGATGACTGGAGGGCTTCAGAGACAGATAGCAGAAATGCTCAGCTGAAACCCCAGTTAGGGTTAGGGTTAGCAATACTGTACTACGTATACATTTTGTACATTCACTGCTAGATTCTGGGTCCCAAAGCAGCTTTAGGACAAGTGATAATTTGATCCTATCTGCAATATTAAGTAAATCAGATGACTGGAGGGCTTCAGAGACAGATAGCAGAAATGCTTTGTTGAAACCCCAGCTAGGGGTACGGTTAGCAATACTGTACTATGTATACATATTTTACATTCACTGCTGGATTCTGGGTCCCAAAGCAGGTTTAGGACAAATGATAATTTGATCCTATCTGCAATTTTTAGTAAATCACATGACTGGAGGGCTTCAGAGACAGATTGCAGAAATGTTCTGTTGAAACCCCAGCTAGGGTTAGGGTTAGCAATACTGTACTACGTATACATTTTTCACATTCACTGCTGGATTCTGGGTCCCAAAGCAGCTTTAGGACAAGTGATAATTTGATCCTATCTCCAATTTTAAGTAAATCAGATGACTGGAGGGCTTCAGAGACAGATAGTAGAAATGCTCTGTTGAAACCCCAGCTAGGGTTAGGGTTAGCATTACAGTACTACTGTACGTATACATTTTTAACATTTACTGCTGGATTCTAGGTCCCAAAGCAGCTTTAGGACGAATGATAATTTGATCCTATCTGCAATTTTTAGTAAATCACATGACTGGAGGGCCTCAGAGACAGATTGCAGAAATGCTCAGCTGAAACCCCAGCTAGGGTTAGGGTTAGCAATACTGTACAACGTATACATTTTGTACATTCGTTGCTAGATTCTGGGTCCCAAAGCAGCTTTAGGACAAGTGAAAATTGGATCCTATCTGCAATTTTTAGTAAATCAGATGACTGGAGGGCTTCAGAGACAGATTGCAGAAATGCTCAGCTGAAACCCCAGCTATGGTTAGGGTTAGCATTACCGTACTACGTATACATTTTGTACATTCGCTGCTAGATTCTGGGTCCCAAAGCAGCTTTAGGACAAGTGATAATTTGATCCTATCTGCAATTTTTAGTAAATCACATGACTGGAGGGCTTCAGAGACAGATTCCAGAAGTGCTCTGTTGAAACCCCAGTTAGGATTAGGGTTAGCATTACCATACTACGTATACATATTGTACATTCGCTGCTAGATTCTAGGTCCCAGAAAAGCTTTAGGACAAGTGATAATCTGATCCTATCTGCAATTTTTAGGAAATCAGATGACTGGAGGGCTTCAGAGACAGATAGCAGAAATGCTCAGCTGAAACCCCAGTTAGGGTTAGGGTTAGTATTACCGTACTACATATACATTTTGCACATTCACTGCTGGATTCTGGGTCCCAAAGCAGCTTTAGGACAAGTGATAATTTGATCCTATCTGCAATTTTTAGTTAATCACATGACTGGAGGGCTTCAGAGACAGATTGCAGAAATGCTCAGCTGAAACCCCAGCTAGGGATAGGGTTAGCATTACCATACTACGTATACATTTTGTACATTCACTGCTGGATTCTGGGGTCCCAATGCAGCTTTAGGACAAGTGATAATTTGATCCTGTCTGCAATTTTTAGTAAATCACATGACTGGAGGGCTTCAGAGACAGATAGTAGAAATGCTCTGTTGAAACCCCAGCTAGGGTCAGGGTTAGCATGACAGTACTACTGTACGTATACATTTTTAACATTTACTGCTGGATTCTGGGTCCCAAAGCAGCTTTAGGACGAATGATAATTTGATCCTATCTGCAATTTTTAGTAAATCACATGACTGGAGGGCTTCAGAGACAGATTGCAGAAATGCTCAGCTGAAACCCCAGTTAGTGTTAGGGTTAGCAATACTGTACAACGTATACATTTTGTACATTCGCTGCTAGATTCTGGGTCCCAAAGCAGCTTTAGGACAAGTGAAAATTGGATCCTATCTGCAATTTTTAGTAAATCAGATGACTGGAGGGCTTCAAAGACAGATTGCAGAAATGCTCAGCTGAAACCCCAGCTAGGGTTAGGGTTAGCATTACCGTACTACATATACATTTTGTACATTCGCTGCTAGATTCTGGGTCCCAAAGCAGCTTTAGGACAAGTGATAATTTGATCATATCTGCAATTTTAAGTAAATCAGATGACTGGAGGGCTTCAGAGACAGATGAAAGAATTGCTCAGCTGAAACCCCAGTTAGGGTTAGGGTTAGCATTACCGTACTACGTATACATCTTGTACATTCGCTGCTAGATTCTGGGTCCCAAAGCAGCTTTAGGACAAGTGATAATTTGATCCTATCTGCAATTTTAAGTAAATCAGATGAATGGAGGGCTTCAGAGACAGATTCCAGAAGTGCTCTGTTGAAACCCCAGTTAGGGTTAGGGTTAGCATTACCATACTAAGTATACATATTTTACATTCACTGCTGGATTCAGGGTCCCAAAGCAGGTTTAGGACAAATGATAATTTGATCCTATCTGCAATTTTTAGTAAATCACATGACTGGAGGGGTTCAGAGACAGATTGCAGAAATCTTCTGTTGAAACCCCAGCTAGGGTTAGGGTTAGCAATACTGTACTACGTATACATTTTTCACATTCACTGCTGGATTCTGGGTCCTAAAGCAGCTTTAGGACAAGTGATAATTTGATCCTATCTGCAATTTTAAGTAAATCAGATGACTGGAGGGCTTCAGAGACAGATTGCAGAAATGCTCAGTTGAAACCCCAGTTAGGGTTAGGGTTAGCATTACCGTACTATGTATACATTTTGTACATTCGCTGCTAGATTCTGGGTCCCAAAGCAGCTTTAGGACAAGTGATAATTTGATCCTATCTGCAATTTTAAGTAAATCAGATGACTGGAGGGCTTCAGAGACAGATAGCAGAAATGCTCTGTTGAAACCCCAGCTAGGGGTACGGTTAGCATTACCGTACTACGTATACATCTTGTACATTCGCTGCTAGATTCTGGGTCCCAAAGCAGCTTTAGGACAAGTGATAATTTGATCCTATCTGCAATATTAAGTAAAGCAGATGACTGGAGGGCTTCAGAGACAGATTCCAGAAGTGCTCTGTTGAAACCCCAGTTAGGGTTAGGGTTAGCATTACCATACTACATATACATTTTGTACATTTACTGCTAGATTCTGGGTCCCAAAGCAGCTTTAGGACAAATGATAATTTGATCCTATCTGCAATTTTTAGGAAATCAGATGACTGGAGGGCTTCAGAGACAGATAGCAGAAATGCTCAGCTGAAACCCCAGTTAGGGTTAGGGTTAGCAATACTGTACTACGTATACATTTTGTACATTCACTGCTAGATTCTGGGTCCCAAAGCAGCTTTAGGACAAGTGATAATTTGATCCTATCTGCAATATTAAGTAAATCAGATGACTGGAGGGCTTCAGAGACAGATAGCAGAAATGCTTTGTTGAAACCCCAGCTAGGGGTACGGTTAGCAATACTGTACTATGTATACATATTTTACATTCACTGCTGGATTCTGGGTCCCAAAGCAGGTTTAGGACAAATGATAATTTGATCCTATCTGCAATTTTTAGTAAATCACATGACTGGAGGGCTTCAGAGACAGATTGCAGAAATGTTCTGTTGAAACCCCAGCTAGGGTTAGGGTTAGCAATACTGTACTACGTATACATTTTTCACATTCACTGCTGGATTCTGGGTCCCAAAGCAGCTTTAGGACAAGTGATAATTTGATCCTATCTCCAATTTTAAGTAAATCAGATGACTGGAGGGCTTCAGAGACAGATTGCAGAAATGCTCAGCTGAAACCCCAGTTAGGGTTAGGGTTAGAATTACCGTACTACGTATACATTTTGTACATTCGCTGCTAGATTCTGGGTCCCAAAGCAGCTTTAGGACAAGTGATAATTTGATCCTATCTGCAATTTTTAGTCAATCACATGACTGGAGGGCTTCAGAGACAGATTGCAGAAATGCTCAGCTGAAACCCCAGCTAGGGTAGGGTTAGCTTTATCATACTACATATACACTTTTAATATTCACTGCTAGATTCTGGGTCCCAAAGCAGCTTTAGGACAAGTGATAATTTGATCCTATCTGCAATTTTTAGTAAATCGGATGACTAGAGGGCTTCAGAGACAGATTGCAGAAATGCTCTGTTAAAACCCCACCTAGGGTTAGGGTTAGCAATACTGTACTACGTATACATTTTGTACATTCACTGCTGGATTCTGGGTCCCAAGGCAGCTTTAGGACAAATGATAATTTGATCCTATCTGCAATTTTAAGTAAATCACATGACTGGAGGGCTTCAGAGACAGATTGCAGAAATGCTCAGCTGAAACCCCAGCTAGGGTTAGGGTTAGCATTACCATACTACGTATACATTTTGTACATTTACTACTGGATTCTGGGTCCCAAAGCAGCTTTAGGACAAATGATAATCTGATCCTATCTGCAATTTTTAGTAAATCACATGACTGGAGGGCTTCAGAGACAGATTGCAGACATGCTCTGTTGAAACCCCAGCTAGGGTTAGGGTTAGCAATACTGTACTACGTATACATTTTGTACATTCGCTGCTAGATTCTAGGTCCCAGAACAGCTTTAGGACAAGTGAAAATATGATCCTATCTGCAATTTTAAGTAAATCACATGACTGGAGGGCTTCAGAGACAGATAGCAGAATTGCTCAGCTGAAACCCCAGTTAGGGTTAGGGTTAGCATTACCGTACTACGTATACATTTTGTACATTCGCTGCTAGATTCTGGGTCCCAAAGCAGCTTTAGGACAAGTGATGATTTGATCCTATCTGCAATTTTTAGTAAATCACATGACTGGAGGGCTTCAGAGATAGACTGCAGAAATGCTCAGCTGAAACCCCAGCTAGGGTTAGGGTTAGCTTTATCATACTACATATACACTTTTTATATTCACTGCTAGATTCTGGGTCCCAAAGCAGCTTTAGCACAAGTGAAAATTGGATCCTATCTGCAATTTTTAGTAAATTAGATGACTGGAGGGCTTCAGAGACAGATTGCAGAAATGCTCAGCTGAAACCCCAGCTAGGGTTAGGGTTAGCATTACCGTACTACATATACATTTTGTACATTCGCTGCTAGATTCTGGGTCCCAAAGCAGCTTTAGGACAAGTGATTATTTGATCCTATCTGCAATTTTAAGTAAATCAGATGACTGGAGGGCTTCAGAGACAGATAGCAGAAATGCTCAGCTGAAACCCCAGTTAGGGTTAGGGTTAGCATTACCGTACTACATATACATTTTGCACATTCACTGCTGGATTCTGGGTCCCAAAGCAGTTTTAGGACAAGTGATAATTTGATCCTATCTGCAATTTTAAGTAAATCAGATGACTGGAGGGCTTCAGAGACAGAGAGCAGAATTGCTCAGCTGAAACCCCAGTTAGGGTTAGGGTTAGCATTACCGTACTACGTATACATTTTGTACATTCGCTGCTAGATTCTGGGTCCCAAAGCAGCTTTAGGACAAGTGATAATTTGATCCTATCTGCAATTTTTAGTAAATCAGATGACTGGAGGGCTTCAGAGACAGATAGCAGAAATGCTCTGTTGAAACCCCAGCTAGGGGTACGGTTAGCAATACTGTACTATGTATACATATTTTACATTCACTGCTGGATTCTGGGTCCCAAAGCAGCTTTAGGACAAATGATAATTTGATCCTATCTGCAATTTTTAGTAAATCACATGACTGGAGGGCTTCAGAGACAGATTGCAAAAATGTTCTGTTGAAACCCCAGCTAGGGTTAGGGTTAGCATTACCATACTACGTATTCATTTTGTACATTCACTGCTGGATTCTGGGGTCCCAATGCAGCTTTAGGACAAGTGATAATTTGATCCTATCTGCAATTTTAAGTAAATCACATGACTGGAGGGCTTCAGAGACAGATAGCAGAAATGCTCTGTTGAAACCCCAGCTAGGGGTACGGTTAGCAATACTGTACTATATATACATATTTTACATTCACTACTGGATTCTGGGTCCCAAAGAAGCTTTAGGACAAGTGATAATTTGATCCTATCTGCAATTTTTAGTAAATCACATGACTGGAGGGCTTCAGAGACAGATTGCAGAAATGCTCAGCTGAAACCCCAGCTAGGGTTAGGGTTAGCTTTATCATACTACGTATACACTTCTTATATTCACTGCTGGATTCTGGGTCCCAAAGCAGCTTTAGGACAAGTGATAATTTGATCCTATCTGCAATATTAAGTAAATCACATGACTGGAGGGCTTCTGAGACAAATTGGAGAAATGCTCAGCTGAAACCCCAGCTAGGGTTAAGGTTAGCATTACCATACTACGTATACATTTTGTACATTCACTGCTGGATTCTGGGTCCCAAAGCAGCTTTAGGACAAGTGATAATTTGATCCTATCTGCAATTTTTAGTAAATCACATGACTGGACGGCTTCAGAGACAGACAGTAGAAATGCTCTGTTGAAACCCCAGCTAGGGTCAGGGTTAGCATGACAGTACTACTGTACGTATACATTTTTAACATTTACTGCTGGATTCTGGGTCCCAAAGCAGCTTTAGGACGAATGATAATTTGATCCTATCTGCAATTTTTAGTAAATCAGATGACTGGAGGGCTTCAGAGACAGATTGCAGAAATGCTCAGCTGAAACCCAAGCTAGGGTTAGGGTTAGCAATACTGTACAACGTATACATTTTGTACATTCGCTGCTAGATTCTGGGTCCCAAAGCAGCTTTAGGACAAGTGAAAATTGGATCCTATCTGCAATTTTTAGTAAATCAGATGACTGGAGGGCTTCAGAGACAGATTGCAGAAATGCTCAGCTGAAACCCCAGCTAGGGTTAGGGTTAGCATTACCGTACTACATATACATTTTGTACATTCGCTGCTAGATTCTGGGTCCCAAAGCAGCTTTAGGACAAGTGATAATTTGATCCTATCTGCAATTTTAAGTAAATCAGATGACTGGAGGGCTTCAGAGACAGATAGCAGAATTGCTCAGCTGAAACCCCAGTTAGGGTAGGGTTAGCATTACCGTACTACGTATACATCTTGTACATTCGCTGCTAGATTCTGGGTCCCAAAGCAGCTTTAGGACAAGTGATAATTTGATCCTATCTGCAATTTTAAGTAAATCAGATGACTGGAGGGCTTCAGAGACAGATTCCAGAAGTGCTCTGTTGAAACCCCAGTTAGGGTTAGGGTTAGCATTACCATACTACGTATACATATTTTACATTCACTGCTGGATTCTGGGTCCCAAAGCAGGTTTAGGACAAATGATAATTTGATCCTATCTGCAATTTTTAGTAAATCACATGACTGGAGGGCTTCAGAGACAGATTGCAGAAATGTTCTGTTGAAACCCCAGCTAGGGTTAGGGTTAGCAATACTGTACTACGTATACATTTTTCACATTCACTGCTGGATTCTGGGTCCTAAAGCAGCTTTAGGACAAGTGATAATTTGATCCTATCTGCAATTTTAAGTAAATCAGATGACTGGAGGGCTTCAGAGACAGATTGCAGAAATGCTCAGTTGAAACCCCAGTTAGGGTTAGGGTTAGCATTACCGTACTACGTATACATTTTGTACATTCGCTGCTAGATTCTGGGTCCCAAAGCAGCTTTAGGACAAGTGATAATTTGATCCTATCTGCAATTTTTAGTAAATTACATGAATGGAGGGCTTCAGAGACAGACTGCAGAAATGCTCAGCTGAAACCCCAGCTAGGGTAGGGTTAGCTTTATCATACTACATATACACTTTTTATATTCACTGCTAGATTCTGGGTCCCAAAGCAGCTTTAGGACAAGTGATAATTTGATCCTATCTGCAATTTTAAGTAAATCAGATGACTGGAGGGCTTCAGAGACAGATAGCAGAAATGCTCTGTTGAAACCCCAGCTAGGGGTACGGTTAGCATTACCGTACTACGTATACATCTTGTACATTCGCTGCTAGATTCTGGGTCCCAAAGCAGCTTTAGGACAAGTGATAATTTGATCCTATCTGCAATATTAAGTAAAGCAGATGACTGGAGGGCTTCAGAGACAGATTCCAGAAGTGCTCTGTTGAAACCCCAGTTAGGGTTAGGGTTAGCAATACTGTACTACGTATACATTTTGTACATTCACTGCTGGATTCTGGGTCCCAAAGCAGGTTTAGGACAAATGATAATTTGATCCTATCTGCAATTTTTAGTAAATCACATGACTGGAGGGCTTCAGAGACAGATTGCAGAAATCTTCTGTTGAAACCCCAGCTAGGGTTAGGGTTAGCAATACTGTACTACGTATACATTTTTCACATTCACTGCTGGATTCTGGGTCCTAAAGCAGCTTTAGGACAAGTGATAATTTGATCCTATCTGCAATTTTAAGTAAATCAGATGACTGGAGGGCTTCAGAGACAGATTGCAGAAATGCTCAGTTGAAACCCCAGTTAGGGTTAGGGTTAGCATTACCGTACTACGTATACATTTTGTACATTCGCTGCTAGATTCTGGGTCCCAAAGCAGCGTTAGGACAAGTGATAATTTGATCCTATCTGCAATTTTAAGTAAATCAGATGACTGGAGGGCTTCAGAGACAGATAGCAGAAATGCTCTGTTGAAACCCCAGCTAGGGGTACGGTTAGCATTACCGTACTACGTATACATCTTGTACATTCGCTGCTAGATTCTGGGTCCCAAAGCAGCTTTAGGACAAGTGATAATTTGATCCTATCTGCAATATTAAGTAAAGCAGATGACTGGAGGGCTTCAGAGACAGATTCCAGAAGTGCTCTGTTGAAACCCCAGTTAGGGTTAGGGTTAGCATTACCATACTACATATACATTTTGTACATTTACTGCTAGATTCTGGGTCCCAAAGCAGCTTTAGGACAAATGATAATTTGATCCTATCTGCAATTTTTAGGAAATCAGATGACTGGAGGGCTTCAGAGACAGATAGCAGAAATGCTCAGCTGAAACCCCAGTTAGGGTTAGGGTTAGCAATACTGTACTACGTATACATTTTGTACATTCATTGCTAGATTCTGGGTCCCAAAGCAGCTTTAGGACAAGTGATAATTTGATCCTATCTGCAATATTAAGTAAATCAGATGACTGGAGGGCTTCAGAGACAGATAGCAGAAATGCTTTGTTGAAACCCCAGCTAGGGGTACGGTTAGCAATACTGTACTATGTATACATATTTTACATTCACTGCTGGATTCTGGGTCCCAAAGCAGGTTTAGGACAAATGATAATTTGATCCTATCTGCAATTTTTAGTAAATCACATGACTGGAGGGCTTCAGAGACAGATTGCAGAAATGTTCTGTTGAAACCCCAGCTAGGGTTAGGGTTAGCAATACTGTACTACGTATACATTTTTCACATTCACTGCTGGATTCTGGGTCCCAAAGCAGCTTTAGGACAAGTGATAATTTGATCCTATCTCCAATTTTAAGTAAATCAGATGACTGGAGGGCTTCAGAGACAGATTGCAGAAATGCTCAGCTGAAACCCCAGGTAGGGTTAGGGTTAGAATTACCGTACTACGTATACATTTTGTACATTCGCTGCTAGATTCTGGGTCCCAAAGCAGCTTTAGGACAAGTGATAATTTGATCCTATCTGCAATTTTTAGTCAATCACATGACTGGAGGGCTTCAGAGACAGATTGCAGAAATGCTCAGCTGAAACCCCAGCTAGGGTAGGGTTAGCTTTATCATACTACATATACACTTTTTATATTCACTGCTAGATTCTGGGTCCCAAAGCAGCTTTAGGACAAGTGATAATTTGATCCTATCTGCAATTTTTAGTAAATCACATGACTGGAGGGCTTCAGAGACAGATTGCAGAAATGCTCAGCTGAAACCCCAGCTAGGGTTAGGGTTAGCATTACCATACTACGTGTACATTTTGTACATTCACTGCTGGATTCTGGGTCCCAAAGCAGCTTTAGGACGAATGATAATTTGATCCTATCTGCAATTTTAAGTAAATCACATGACTGGAGGGCTTCAGAGACAGATTGCAGAAATGCTCTGTTGAAACCCCAGCCAGGGTTAGGGTTAGCATTACAGTACTACTGTACCTATACATTTTTAACATTTACTGCTGGATTCTGGGTCCCAAAGCAGCTTTAGGACGAATGATAATTTGATCCTATCTGCAATTTTTAGTAAATCACATGACTGGAGGGCCTCAGAGACAGATTGCAGAAATGCTCAGCTGAAACCCCAGCTAGGGTTAGGGTTAGCAATACTGTACAACGTATACATTTTGTACATTCGCTGCTAGATTCTGGGTCCCAAAGCAGCTTTAGGACAAGTGAAAATTGGATCCTATCTGCAATTTTTAGTAAATCAGATGACTGGAGGGCTTCAGAGACAGATTGCAGAAATGCTCAGCTGAAACCTCAGCTAGGGTTAGGGTTAGCATTACCGTACTACGTATACATTTTGTACATTCGCTGCTAGATTCTGGGTCCCAAAGCAGCTTTAGGACAAGTGATAATTTGATCCTATCTGCAATTTTTAGTAAATCACATGACTGGAGGGCTTCAGAGACAGATTCCAGAAGTGCTCTGTTGAAACCCCAGTTAGGATTAGGGTTAGCATTACCATACTACGTATACATATTGTACATTCGCTGCTAGATTCTAGGTCCCAGAACAGCTTTAGGACAAGTGATAATTTGATCCTATCTGCAATTTTAAGTAAATCAGATGACTGGAGGGCTTCAGAGACAGATTGCAGAAATGCTCAGCTGAAACCCCATCTAGGGTTAGGGTTAGCATTACCGTACTACGTATACATTTTATACATTCGCTGCTAGATTCTGGGTCCCAAAGCAGCTTTAGGACAAGTGATAATCTGATGCTATCTGCAATTTTTAGGAAATCAGATGACTGGAGGGCTTCAGAGACAGATTCCAGAAGTGCTCTGTTGAAACCCCAGTTAGGATTAGGGTTAGCATTACCATACTACGTATACATATTGTACATTCGCTGCTAGATTCTAGGTCCCAGAACAGCTTTAGGACAAGTGATAATTTGATCCTATCTGCAATTTTAAGTAAATCAGATGACTGGAGGGCTTCAGAGACAGATTGCAGAAATGCTCAGCTGAAACCCCATCTAGGGTTAGGGTTAGCATTACCGTACTACGTATACATTTTATACATTCGCTGCTAGATTCTGGGTCCCAAAGCAGCTTTAGGACAAGTGATAATCTGATGCTATCTGAAATTTTTAGGAAATCAGATGACTGGAGGGCTTCAGAGACAGATAGCAGAAATGCTCAGCTGAAACCCCAGTTAGGGTTAGGGTTAGTATTACCGTACTACATATACATTTTGCACATTCACTGCTGGATTCTGGGTCCCAAAGCAGCTTTAGGACAAGTGATAATTTGATCCTATCTGCAATTTTTAGTTAATCACATGACTGGAGGGCTTCAGAGACAGATTGCAGAAATGCTCAGCTGAAACCCCAGCTAGGGATAGGGTTAGCATTACCATACTACGTATACATTTTGTACATTCACTGCTGGATTCTGGGGTCCCAATGCAGCTTTAGGACAAGTGATAATTTGATCCTGTCTGCAATTTTTAGTAAATCACATGACTGGAGGGCTTCAGAGACAGATAGTAGAAATGCTCTGTTGAAACCCCAGCTAGGGTCAGGGTTAGCATGACAGTACTACTGTACGTATACATTTTTAACATTTACTGCTGGATTCTGGGTCCCAAAGCAGCTTTAGGACGAATGATAATTTGATCCTATCTGCAATTTTTAGTAAATCACATGACTGGAGGGCTTCAGAGACAGATTGCAGAAATGCTCAGCTGAAACCCCAGCTAGGGTTAGGGTTAGCATTACCATACTACGTAAACATTTTGTACATTCACTGCTGGATTCTGGGTCCCAAAGCAGCTTTAGGACAAGTGATAATTTGATCCTATCTGCAATTTTTAGTAAATCACATGACTGGAGGGCTTCAGAGACAGATAGTAGAAATGCTCTGTTGAAACCCCAGCTAGGGTTAGGGTTAGCATTACAGTACTACTGTACGTATACATTTTTAACATTTACTGCTGGATTCTGGGTCCCAAAGCAGCTTTAGGACGAATGATAATTTGATCCTATCTGCAATTTTTAGTAAATCACATGACTGGAGGGCCTCAGAGACAGATTGCAGAAATGCTCAGCTGAAACCCCAGCTAGGGTTAGGGTTAGCAATACTGTACAACGTATACATTTTGTACATTCGCTGCTAGATTCTGGGTCCCAAAGCAGCTTTAGGACAAGTGAAAATTGGATCCTATCTGCAATTTTTAGTAAATCAGATGACTGGAGGGCTTCAGAGACAGATTGCAGAAATGCTCAGCTGAAACCCCAGCTAGGGTTAGGGTTAGCATTACCGTACTACGTATACATTTTGTACATTCGCTGCTAGATTCTGGGTCCCAAAGCAGCTTTAGGACAAGTGATAATTTGATCCTATCTGCAATTTTTAGTAAATCACATGACTGGAGGGCTTCAGAGACAGATTCCAGAAGTGCTCTGTTGAAACCCCAGTTAGGGTTAGGGTTAGCATTACCATACTACGTATACATATTGTACATTTACTGCTGGATTCTGGGTCCCAAAGCAGCTTTAGGACAAATGATAATTTGATCCTATCTGCAATTTTTAGGAAATCAGATGACTGGAGGGCTTCAGAGACAGATAGCAGAAATGCTCAGCTGAAACCCCAGTTAGGGTTAGGGTTAGCATTACCGTACTACATATACATTTTGTACATTCGGTGCTAGATTCTGGGTCCCAAAGCAGCTTTAGGACAAGTGATAATTTGATCCTATCTGCAATTTTTAGTAAATCACATGACTGGAGGGCTTCAGAGACAGATAGCAGAAATGCTCTGTTGAAACCCCAGCTAGGGGTACGGTTAGCAATACTGCACTATGTATACATATTTTACATTCACTGCTGGATTCTGGGTCCAAAAGAAGCTTTAGGACAAGTGATAATTTGATCCTATCTGCAATTTTTAGTAAATCACATGACTGGAGGGCTTCAGAGACAGATAGCAGAAATGCTCTGTTGAAACCCCAGCTAGGGTTAGGGTTTGCATTACAGTACTACTGTACGTATACATTTTTAACATTTACTGCTGGATTCTGGGTCCCAAAGCAGCTTTAGGACGAATGAAAATTTGATCCTATCTGCAATTTTTAGTAAATCTGCAAATCAGATGACTGGAGGGCTTCAGAGACAGATAGCAGAAATGCTCTGTTGAAACCCCAGCTAGGGGTACGGTTAGCAATACTGTACTATGAATACATATTTTACATTCACTGCTGGATTCTGGGTCCCAAAGCAGGTTTAGGACAAATGATAATTTGATCCTATCTCCAATTTTAAGTAAATCAGATGACTGGAGGGCTTCAGAGACAGATTGCAGAAATGCTCAGCTGAAACCCCAGCTAGGGTTAGGGTTAGCATTACCATACTACGTATACATTTTTAACATTTACTGCTGGATTCTGGGTCCCAAAGCAGCTTTAGGACAAGTGATAATTTGATCCTATCTGCAATTTTAAGTAAATCACATGACTGGAGGGCTTCAGAGACAGATAGCAGAAATGCTCAGCTGAAACCCCAGCTAGGGTTAGGGCTAGCATTACCATACTACGTATACATTTTGTACATTCACTGCTGGATTCTGGGTCCCAAAGCAGCTTTAGGACAAGTGATAATTTGATCCTATCTCCAATTTTAAGTAAATCAGATGACTGGAGGGCTTCAGTGACAGATTGCAGAAATGCTCAGCTGAAACCCCAGTTAGGGTTAGGGTTAGCATTACCGTACTACGTATACATTTTGTACAGTCGCTGCTAGATTCTGGGTCCCAAAGCAGCTTTAGGACAAGTGATAATTTGATCCTATCTGCAATTTTTAGTCAATCACATGACTGGAGGGCTTCAGAGACAGATAGCAGAAATGCTCTGTTGAAACCCCAGCTAGGGGTACGGTTAGCAATACTGTACTATGAATACATATTTTACATTCACTGCTGGATTCTGGGTCCCAAAGCAGCTTTAGGAGAAGTGATCATTTGATCATATCTGCAATTTTAAGTAAATCATATGACTGGAGGGCTTCAGAGAGAAATTGCAGAAATGCTCTGCTGAAACCCCAGTTAGGGTTAGGGTTAGCAATACTGTACAACGTATACATTTTGTACATTCGCTGCTAGATTCTGGGTCCCAAAGCAGCTTTAGGACAAGTGATAATTTGATCCTATCTGCAATTTTTAGTAAATCACATGACTGGAGGGCTTCAGAGACAGATAGCAGAAATGCTCAGCTGAAACCCCAGCTAGGGTTAGGGTTAGCTTTATCATACTATGTATACACTTTTTATATTCACTGCTAGATTCTGGGGCCCAAGGCAGCTTTAGGACAAGTGATAATTTGATCCTATCTGCAATTTTAATTTTCAGAGAGACTTTAGGCTGGTTGTATTCTATATTGCAGCACTCTGTAACTGGATGCCAAAACTGAGTCAGATGAAGACTTTTAAGAAAACCTGTTTTAATGGGTAAACACTCCTAATTTTGTCATTCAAACATACCTCTGGCAGTACTAGAAACAGAGGGGTTGTCCATAGCTCTTTGGAGATCCTGCTTCAGAGATTTATTCTCTTCTTGGAGCTGTTTGATGTTCTTCGACAGTCTCAGGACGGTTGAATTAAGTGCCTTCTGTTGTTTCTGGGATTCTTTTCTCTCAGCCCTGTTATAAAGCCAGATATACTGGTAAGGCAGAAGTCTGCTTTAACGAGTCGGTGTACGGAATGGGAAATAATTAATTGATACCTGCTCTCTGCAGCTTCTGTATTGGCTAGTAAAATCCTTAATCTCTGTATCTGAAGAAAAAATAAAGGATTGTTACGTTTTAAAAATAAATGGACATCAGTTGTGTTTATTACTTCAACCCCTTACTCGAGATCACATCCAATACACAACATTGGGGTATCACCAGACCGCATGAAAATATATGCGGTTTCGACTGGAATTGATAAATTCAGAATTGCATGCACAAACCATTGACAGGGTTATTTTTTTTTTAAACTTAGCGTCTGCTTCAGAAAGTGATTACTTATGCTTTATAAACGCACCTCCTCATAGTATGTCTCCATTGCTATCTTCATTTCTTCAATATTTGTTGTCTTTAAATCGTTTTGAAGTTTACTATATTAGAATAAAAACAAAAATGTTATTTTTAGAACAAAATAATGTAGACTATACATTGCAGTGAATTAAGCTTAATGGAAACGATGTGGCAAAATGTGGTCAATTCAAAACAATTTGGCAAAATAAGAGTTTAATGTACATTTTTGTAGGTAATATCTCCAGTTTATCATTTCTACTGAAAATATTATGGAAAATAACCTGGTACCTGCCACACTATTAACAATATGCACAAAAACATTCAAAAAAAAGATACATACTTCAATGCATTATCCTTCTCTCTGCACTGCTGTTCCAGTTTAAGAATTTTCTGTTTTAGGCCATTCATTATCTGAGGGAGAAAAGTAATCTAATTAAACCTGCATGCAAAGTTTATTCCAGGTTCTTGCTTAGATTAGCTCATTAAATAATTAGCTTTCTTCTTTAAATGCCCTTTCCTAACCTTCTTTTAATCCTTCAAAATCTAAATAAAACAGCACAATGCATACTGAAAACCCCACATTGATTAATCCAGTTCTTCCTTAACCTCGAGCGTTGTGGCCGGACGCCGAAAGATGAACTTTGGATAACAGCAAATTAATGGAGCACTGAGTGAAGTTAAGCTTCACTAGAAAAGTCTGTCGTTAGCAGTTCTGTGATTAATTTAAAAGTCTCGCTGCAGCCAAGAAACAAGTCACTTACTGCACTTGCGTCATTCTTTTTGTCAACCAGAAGCCTGGTATATTCAGACCCCTGCAAATGAGAAACGAATTAATTTGGTAATATAATTAAAAAATAACACATTTATAATTAATTACTTTAACATGCTGATTCATTTATCCATCCATCAATCCATTTCCTAACCACTTCATCCAGTACAGGGTCGTGGGGGGAGCTGGACACAGCAAGGAAGAGGCGCAAGGCGAGATACGAGCCCAGTCCACTGCAGTTGATTTATTAAATATATACTACCTTTTCATACTTTACAGTTCGTCCTCATGGGTTACACAAGAAAGGTCCAACACTTTCTAAATGCATTATTTATTAAGAGACAGTGGCTCTACAATTTTGACTCCACTACTGACATTATTAGTATAGCACACTGCTCTTATTTTACCTTGGTGGGGTCAAGGAGTTGCTCGATCTGCTTTTCCTTTTTGCCGTTTTCTTCCTCTAATCTGCGCAATTTCGTTTTCATTATATCAGTCTCGGACTTCTGAGCCTGTAACATCTAGTAAAAAAGAGATATAAAGATTTGTTTTATATGTTTGTATATGGATTAGGATATGGATGGGATGAACTGGGTGTAGCGTTTCTATTAGTCTGAAAGGTCCACTTTAAACCTAGCAATTTGTTTAAACAAATATTTTTGTTTGCGCATGAACATAACAATAACTGCACAAGTGATTCTGTAGTGTTTAATCTTTGCAACACAAATCTGCAGTTAATGCAAGATACCAACGGAGAACTACTTTTACAGTACTGTATTACTTCAAGAATTTAGTTTTAATACAGAATAAAAATAAAAAGTGCAGTCACAGATGATTTACAGAATTTGTTTTTGTTACTGTTTTGAGTGAAATGAGTGTTAGTTTGATATATTATGAAAAGTGTGAGCATTATCCCAATGCATTGAAATTTTTCATTTTTTTCTGTGTTCAATTTGGTTACAGAAAGGAAGATTAATATGAGGAAAAGGTATAGAATTTAAGTTTTCTGGCAATGAGTCCACATACATGTTAAGCCAAGTAAAAAAAATGTTTTTCACTGTATATATTATATGGTGACAATTATTACACTAATATTGACGCTGACAGTCTGATTAATGTTATCAAAGAAAGCATAGAAAGCAATTCAACAAATAAAAAGTTATCTTCAACAACCTCATCCTTTATGAGATCATTAAAGAACACATTTGAAACCAAAACATATTCATCCTGTCACAGACGTCGCCTTTAAAGATGATACTCCACTGATACTAACCACATTCATCTGAGTGCTTACCTTTTTCAGTTCAATGATCTCATCATACATATCTTCTTTCTCCCTGAAGTCTGGGGTCCCTGGAACATATCCTGAAAACAGAAGTGAAAGTTTCCACCTGCGTCCCTGAATGTCAGACCAAGGTCAAACGAGAAATAAAGAAAGTCAGCCATTTCCATTTCAGCTGACCTGTAGATGTTGCGAAAGGTGGCTGTTTACCGTTGGTGGAAGAGCGTGCGTGCTTCGGCTTCTTCATGCCGAGAGCTTCTTTCAGGTACTCGGGGGTGCTTGAGGAAGAATGCCTTGTGAGCGTTGTGTCGAAGTCTCCTTTTAGGGGCTGTGATAGACCTGCTGGGAGCGGTCCACGGTCACACATACAGTACTAGCCACATTCTCTACAAATACTGGTGACATTATGGAACAAAAACAGCTCTAACTTTTTACAACAGAACAGTAACCAAGGGACCTATTCTATCACATACACGTATCTCATGTAACTGCTGCCAGTACCGGAACAACAGAACAAAACACGCAGACTGGCCGCATCCCCATCAAAGAAGGAGAGCAATCAAGGTCAAATTGTCAAATAGACAATAAGAATTAGCTATATAATTCAGATTCCATGATAAAATAATACTGTTTTATTTTCAAAGACTGCAAATAAGCTTAGATTACAATTGTACCTTAGAAGAAAAAAAGGTTAAAATCTTTTCATACACACCAGTCTTAATAGATGCCAGCCAAAACTCCCTGGGTACTCGAGCTGAAGGGTTTTCAAGGTGCATGGTACCTGTCCCTTTCAATGACCGCCAAACTGCTGCTTTTTTGGGGCGCAGGCTGGTGCTGGAGAAGTACGGCGATTCTAAACAAAAAATCAACAGTGATATAAAAATCCAAATTTACAACTTGAATTGCATCCATTACACCTTGTGAAATTATTTGTAAAAAAAATTCAGCTGTTTTCACATCTGCAGTTGGAAATCTTCCTTTAACATTTTACAGATTCGTAAAATCCAAGCAGATTTTTAAAACTGTTGTTAATGCAGATGGCCTTTTCTTTAATTAAATTATAATTACATATTTGCAAACGGTTTTAAGGCACATACCTAACTTAAATGTGAGGAATGTAAAAAAAAACATTTCAGGTGATTACTGACCGTTTTCTACTAATAACATCTGAAATACATGTCTCTTACTGGGAGATGGAGGTGGCCTACTCGATGTCTTCTTTTTCATTGTTCTCTGAATAAAGACACACGAATTATATTAGACAAGGTTGTCAGTAAAAATGTAAGTAAAAGTCTGTCCAGAAAAAAATGCATTAATATCACATTCCAAAAAAAAACCAATCATATTTATAAAATGAAGCCCTCAGACGTGAATAAAATATTTAATGCATTTATTTCCTTTAGACAATATGTTAATAACGTGAAAGCTCATCAAGGGCTATTTCTGTTTTACAGATATGCATCAGTAAGAAACACCTTTTCTGAACCAGAGGCGTAGGTAGCGATGGAAATTCCATCTTCCCCCTGTCAAAAAGCACAAGAAAACGTCAGATAGTAATACAACCAATACTAGTCAGGACAGTGCTGACTAAACTACACGGTCATAGTTTAAGTGACAGCAAAAGTGTTACACGTGAACATCGAAATCGCCACCCTGCTGATGCTTTTAATATGCAGTATCGGTAAAACTACTTTATTTGAAAAAGAAATTGTTTAATCGTAACATTTAACATTTTAATCGTAAAATTAAGCATGCTTGTAACATAACAATATTAATCTCTTTACCAGATCTTCCAACTCGTCATCCGTCACATATTCACTAGCTTCGACTGACATTTTTCTTATTCTTAGTTTCTCAATTTCATTCCTGAATACTTAAGACATGTACTGTACTGTAAATGTATCTTAAAACTTATGCGCTGTTCAAAATATCAAAACGATCAAATCTATTGTTTCTCATCAATTGTAAGTTATGTGCAAAATACCATCCCACGTTTTAAAATACAATTTCTTCCGTATAGTTACTCTTAATGTGGCATTCACCGAACCCAGTCCTCAAAACTAGACTTTACAATACCGATAATCATCATTGTAACTCTACAACATTAACAGTTATTCTTCTGTATCAATCTGAAAAGTAACTTCTGAATTCTTAAGACAATAATGCAGTATCTGGTCTCCACGTTTTTACTTAATTGCACACATTTTTAATGGACTTATTGATATGTACTACAACTAATTTCGAGAAAGCTTTTTTTTAAAATTAAAGTACTTCGGTTTCCCCCAACAACAAGCTAAAGATCTAAGTCGAATATTTTCATATTTCCAGATATAAAGCATCAAATTGCAAATCAACTGGAATTCGTTATTATACGGAATTTATTCTTTGCTGATAACTTCAGTTATTTCCTTTGTCTGGTTTGGGCATCATTAGAGTCGTCTATGGCAACCAAAAACACATTATGCTCTGTGGGACTACCAGAAACTTACTCGTACTGTTTATGGGCTCAGATAACACATTTCAACAACATTTAATTAATTTAATCTTTGTTTCTACTGAATACTACATTTTAAGACAAAAGGGTGAGAAACTGCGAAATTGAATAACTCTTTACATTTGAAAGTAAGGTTCACTGCTTGTATGCTCTCCTATAAACTTCGAATTCTGTCTTGCCTTCACACATGAGGTTAATAAAATGCGGTTTACACATACAATCCAAAAATAATAAATACACATGCAAAATATATGTGCAATTCCCAAAAGAATTTAATAGGATCATTAGCTCTTTTGGTGTTCTAGGACATCAAATATGACAAAGTTTCTTCCCAACTCTAGGAGGGAATTTCCTTAAGGGTATTTTTCACTAAGGGTAAGTTCTAGTTGGCCACTCCTTAGCGTTAAATAATAAATTCCATTTTTTCTTCTTCAGGAAATCACATGGAGAGGAGCAGAAGCTCACATGACTGTCAGAACTATGGAAGGCGACATCAGTGAAGGTAACCAAAAAAACTCTTATGCCTCAGCAAAAAGTCAACTTTTTATTCATTATACCTGTTGCGCTATACATGTACGCAATGCGAAGCAAGTAATTGAAATGTGTTATTTAAAAATCGTCAGTGTGTACTTCCTTGCAGTTCGGCTTGCTGCTGTTGCTAGTTTTCTTGTGAGTTTTGGCAGGCAGATTTGATGTTTTCCATGAGGTGTCTTATACGACAAAGAGAGAAATTGATTGCGAGGCCGAGAAAACATCAGTAAGGGAGATGGCCAGCAGTTTTCTCTCGGGGATTTTATAATGTAGTGACGGTGTGTTGTTTAAAACAAACCTGAAAGTAGAGGAGTTTTATGATTCTTAAGTTTTGTACAGATAATGTGCCAGGCTCAAAGAAAGCTTTTTTTGTCCAAACGCTTGCATCTCATGCGAGGTGTGGCTGATAGTATTGGATTATGCAGATCATGTCAGTAAAAGTGATGGTGTCTTGTTTTGTTGCCTGCTGGACGGTCTCACCTGTTGAGAATGTGACGATCTTGTTTGCGATCCGTGGCTGTGACAGCTTGTGTTAAGTCAACGATAGCTCCATCCTCATGTCCTTATGTAGATGTCCAATTGCATATCTATTGTTAAAATGCAAAAAGTTCATAAACTGAAACCAAAGGCTGTGAAGGATCAGTCAGATATCCGCCCTCAGCAGATACTGTGGAATACTGTGCATAAAAGTGGAATTTTTCGTGGATGTGTAGCTATGTAGTGATCCAACGATTGTCTGACAGGAGAGACACCTTTACAGTTACAGCACTAAAAGTTAACTTCTGAAGATAAGCTACAGTGGCCTCATGTTTCTACTTTTTTTATCTGGTTAAAAGAGAGTGAGATACACAAAATCACAGTTTATGTCAACTGAAACAATCATAGGTTAGCCTTTGTCCCATAAAAGTTCATATATAACAAAAACATCTGGTTTATTACTTTGACATTCGTGATAGGACTGCAAACATGCCAAAGTCTTCTGTTGTTAAATGTTCTGACTAAAAATCATTAACTTTCATTTCAGCCTTTTCAAGTTGTAATGTTTGCGTTTCATTTTTTGGCATCACAAGATAACTACACATTGTCAGGCAATGTAGAGGCAATTGTTATAAAGAGCATATTGCCTTTTTAATTGCTTCGAAAGTGTTTTGTAGCAGCCTAGTTCTGGTGAAGAGTCAAGTTGAGTAATTCTGCAGCTTTGTTAAGAGGTGACTAGACAAACTGACACTGGGGTTTCCATAGTGATCTAGTGTACAGCTGGCCTCAGTGTCTTTCCTTTAACTTGTGAGGATAGCCGTAAGTAACGCTATTGTGTGTGTGCAGCTAACTAGCTGGATGTCTTCACTACAGTGACACAGCAATGCATATCACATTTTCCATTTCATGCAAAATACTTGATTTAAAGTGATGATAAAGCAAAAAAAACTATTTTGCTAATAGTGAGCAACTAAAAGTGAATGAGGATGTCATGCTGATGTTGTCTGAGTCTATCATGGAGAGATAACATGTATGGAACCATAAAGCTACAGTATATCGCTTACTGCTTGTAGTCCTTTGTTTGCATTGTGCTTGCTTAATGCCTTTTGGACAAATAAGCCATTTTAATAAAATAAATTCTCATTCACAAAAATGCAATGTCTCTGAATAAGGAGCTCAGTTTTGCTTTTCACTCCTGATTTGTGTGATGATCTGATTGTGGGGGGAAAAAACAGGAATTGTGACACAGATCCAATTCAGTGTAATTATTGTTATTTGAACTTTATACAGTGTTTTCCTTTCAAGAATGATTTAAGTTCCTGTTGGAGCAGTTTACTTTCCTGTTATAGGCTTTCACTGTGCACACGTGTGGGGAAGTGTTACAAACTATACCAGGAGCTGAATCAAAAGCCCCAAAGAAAAGTCACTGTCAGTTGGAAATTCCCTCGAAGGCACATACTGTATAACATGCTGACTGTCTGCAAACTCCTCCTGTAATTTTTAATATTTGTAATCCTCTGCACAAAATACTTGGCATGTGTCTGTTTAGGTATACGTTTAGGCATATTCAATCTTGGTTAGGGCAGGGAAAGTAAACCCTTGTATTTCTCACATACTGTATGTATGTAATTCTGTTGCAGAATTGGCAGTCTTATCCTCAAGTTTTGTATAATAATCAGCTGTGAGATTTATTGTCAAAATAAAGAGAAGTTCACAATCATAACCGTGCTCCAGTTATAAATTACAGTGTCTTTTGTTTTAACAAAACAACCTGTTTGTTTTGATTATCCAGGTTCAGTTCCCCCGTATTACAGAGAAGTTTATGAAGCACTATGCAGTAAGAAAGATGAACGAGTGCAAGTAGATGTTTTTCAAAGGCTGTTAAGCAAGACAGATCTTCCCTGTGCTGTACAGAACCAGGTAAGGAGAATGCGTCTGTTACAGAGCTATAGATGCAAGAGAGCGATTGAAGTAAAAGACCTTTCTATTGAGGTATCAGTGGGCCACACTCTAACTGATAGAAATTTGTCTTGCATGACATGGTGCTTAGTCTCTGCACACGTGTGGTGGTAGAAACTAGGGAAAAGGGATTCGTAATGGTAAGTCCCAAAAATGTACAGTGTGGGAAATGTACTGGAACACATGCTGATTGTAGCATTAATAAGTAAAACATGCATTTTGAAGAATGCCACAAAGGACTTTGTTTTTGTTGCCCCATGACTGGATAGGAATGCAGTAGGAATTTGAGATCTTATTGAGGAGACTGTCTTTGCTTGTGCATCGGAGACTGTAATTGTTCTTTTAATTCGTCATTGATACACTTTGTCACCAGCTCCTCCCACAGCGGGTAAAAAAAAAATCTGTTCTGTGAGTTTTGCTTCAATCCAGTTTCTCTTACCTTTTTTTCTGCTGAGGTATTGCTTAGATAGCAAAGATCTGGATTATAGCACAGGAAAGCCTGTTTTTAAATAAGACGTACTGTATACATCTCCACAACAAACATCTCAACCAAAACAAACATTGCTATAGTGTTTAGGAACTTAAAAGAAAATATTGTTAAAAAATGCCTTCTATTTTACAGTATACATACAGTAACTACTCTAAATCGAAGGCTAGTCTTATCTTTGAGAAAAACTTGCTGGAAGTCTTCGTAAAATAATTGGATAGGCGGAGTAAAGTGTGCACACAACATTTCAGCTGTTGAGCCTTCTTCAGATGTGTCATGTCATTTCTATCTGTTAGGGATGGGGGATGGCATAAATTAAATATATTAAATACACACAACACTGAATGCTTAAACATAAGAGACGCTGAACCTTTACAATCTGATGTCAAAATTATCTTGGTCTAAAACTTAATGAGAATGACTTCACACATTGTACCCTCTGTAAAGACACAAAAGAATGATGCATAATAGACTTTATACCCATATTTGTAATACTTGAGGTATTGAGATGACTGGCAACTCATTTTTTTTGATTACCTTTGTATGTTAATATAAAACAATAAAAAAACATAAGTAAGAAAACTCAATAATCTTGGAAAATGGAAAGCCTTAGGGTACCTTCATTACAAGAGTAACATACTGTAAGTGTAATGGGCTCCCATTCACTATGCTTTTTTCAATACAAAAAAATTCTTAGTGTGCCCTATTTTAGTAATCTTGAGGGTACGTTTGTGGTTAGTTGCGTATTACAGTAATATCGCTTATTATTAGTAATCCATCCATCCAATTCCTGACCTCTTCATCCAGTACAGGGAAGCCAGAGCCTTTCCCAGCAAGCAGTGGGGACAAGACAGGATACACCCTGGATGGGACGCCACAAGGCACACACAGATACAGACACGCACACACCCACTCCAGGGGCAGTTTCCCCAGAAGCCAATTAACCCACCAGCATGTCTTTAGACTGTGGGAGGAAATGGGAGAGCCCAGAGCAAACCCACAAGAACACAGGGAGAACATACAGACTCCGTGCAGACGGCACCCCAGGAACTGAACCCAGGGCCCCGGCACTGCGAGACAGCGATGCTGACCTCTGCACCCCACTTATAGTAATATGTTTAGAAATGTCTTCCCCTCCTGTTCTTTCTTTTATTGTCTTTTGGAATTGAGAGAGGAGAACATCTAGCTTTCCCAGATGGAACTGAGGGCATTTTTATCTTCCCCAGGTTGCTGAACACGTGGAATTTAAGGATGGATTCCTGTCAAAGGTGTCCCTTTATAAAGCACTTGCTCTGATTGCACTGGCTCAGCAAGGAAAACAGCCCAGCCCAAAACTACTGGAGAACTACATTCAAGGTACCACAGCCCAGAGCTTGTAGGAGGGATCCATGTTTCTAATTAAGGCAGAAGCGGTTCTTAGGAACTGGTGTTGAAATGATCTTAATTCTTACTCAAGCACTGAAAGAATATAAATATTAGAAATATAAGTACTGTATAAAAGAAATTTGCAGCTGCACTTACAAATGGAAATGTGGTTGATGTGAAGATTCAGTTTAGCTGTTCTGGAGAGAGATAGTGGTAGGTTCTTTTTTTTATGGATTCCCAGAGACGAATTTTGTGATAGGGAATCAGAAAGCTGTTGAGGTCATTTGTTGTGTGGAAGTCTTACAGAAAGAAAATCATGTAAAAAATGCTGTTTTAAAAAACTTTGTCAGTGTGAATTTAAGAAGCAACCCTGAATTTAATCCAGGTGAAATTCAGGAGACTTTTTATTTCTCCCTGAAGAAGCATGATCAAGTTGGTTATTCTGATTGTGTATAACCATGTATATGCCAGTATACAACTTCCTGTCAGTTAGACTGTGACGTAAAGTTTCACCGAATCTGCTTACTGTATTGGCTGGACACTCAGACCATCATACTTGGACCTCAGCAGTGATCGGTCTGTTGTATGTAACAATTAGCATGTTATTCTGCATGAGAGCACCACACTTCCAAATGTTCATTCAGATGGTCTATTCCAAGCCTTGATATCACTACAGATCAGCGATGGCGAGTCCACTTGAGATGTTGCACTACCTGATGGCATTGTGTTGGTGAACATTGCTACGTTGTTTGGCTGTCTAGCTTGCAAATGATGATTTATAGCCTTATTTTCATAGCTGAAGTGCTGATGCTTGGGTTTTTGTAACATGGTATTTTTGATGCAATGGGACTGGCATTGTACAAGTGGTAACAGTGATTGAGCATGGTATGTCAGTCTCAGCGAGGTATTGTGACTTATGGTGTCCAATATCCTGACCTATCCTTGATGGACTAGGAATGTCTGCAACATCGTGCCACAGACGTCACGTTGTGTTGTCTAGTCCAGCCTCCAACATATGTTGGTCATGGGGAACAAAAAAATATCTTGATGAGTGGATCATACAGGTTCCATTCTGTTTTTTTTTCCTGATTTTGTTTTTGGTAGGTTTGACCTCCAACAGTGTCATTGTGTCATGTCCTCACTTGTGTCCGGTCAGCTCTCAAAAATGAGGTGATTTAATGTAACAGCCCAAACCTGAGTTTGTGTTGGTCTGTAACAAATGATCAATTAATCAATGCCACAAATATGTAATCAACATCCAAAATATATGTGCTTTATTTCCTCAAACTTTCCATGTATAGATAAAAAGTTTCTTTTTATTATGTTCAGGATATGTAGTCTATATATAAAAAACATTTTCTTTTAAATACTGTTGTGATTGTAGTCCAGAGATTGATATTCGTGCTGTGCGGTTTCTCTGTCTATGTTGGCTAGCGTCCACTGCTCACTGCGTCCGGCATCTGTATTGTCCTCACAATCAAAAGAAGAAGCTGGTCAGCACATTTTCTGAATATTTTATTTTGGGTTCTGACACCAAGTTCCTTTCTGTTGGGAATTTTGATGAGCTGCTTGCACAAGAACATGAGAAAGGTTAGAGTAAGAGGACCCGGAGGCGACATTGCTATCAGCTAAGTGATCCAAGGATCTCTGCTATTCCTTGAAGGAAGTGAGTTTTTACAGGATTAGATTTTACAGTATAGCCGGGTGTAACTTGTTCCAGACTTCCACAGCCATTTGTTTAAAAAAAGTGTCTCCTGTTCTCAGTTGGCGTTCTCTGTAGTCTGCCCTGTGATTTGAGTTTCGTTGTTGATTCTGAAGAAGCCAGTTGAATTGACTATGTCTGTACCTCTGAGGATATTGAATACATGAATCAGTGCCTCATGTAGTTTCTCTGTTCAAGAATAACAAGTTTATATCCTTTTTTCATTCCCTTCAGAGTAGGATATTCCTTTATGCCCTGGTATGCATCTCGTCGCTCTTCTCTGGGCTGTTTTCAGATCTTACTGTTGTTGGGTATTTTATTTTTTATGGCAAATCTAAAATAATGCCCAGAACAAGACTTGGCAGAGGACACTTTCTGTGTATGGTTTTTTCTACGCATCTTACGTTTCCAGTCTTGGATTGTAACACGTTTAAGACAGCTTTCAGTTCGTATTCCTTTTCAAGAATTCAGTGTTTTCACAGGTGCTCACAGCATGGTTTAGAAATTCTCCCCAGAGTGCCATTTTTCTCCAGGTTCCTGGCTGAGTATAACTTCCTGTCAGTTACACAAAATTCCAAATTCCAAATTACAACCTGCTTTAGACTCACATGAGAGTGTGTAACAGTTATATAGCAGTTTTATAGAGACACTGATTAAATTAAAACTTTGACCCAAACTCCAGCTACAAATTACTAATGCATTCTTGCTGTTTGCGAGGTGCTTGTCATGTCTAGCAGTTCATAATACACCATCCGATACTTGGTATTAATGTCATGAATGGAGTGTGGCTCAAAATTGTGATTTAATTTGGCGGTGAGGTGTAATTGCTGGTTGAAGGAGTTAACTTTTTTGTATCTAGAGAAGTGGCATTTTATTTTTTCTTGATATGGGGGTTATAATTTATCTTAAATAAGTTAATCATTATTCAACCAATAATGAAGCTCAGATACTGCTGTGTTTAACCAGGCGTGAATTTGTACTTGGAATTTACAGGTCGTTTGAGAGAAACGTCTTCAGCCCTTGAGTGTTTTCAGTTTTTGAGAAAGGAGTGATTTTGGGTGCAAGGTCCAGGGCAGGAGACACCTGGCTCTACTGCAGTTTCCCTGGCACTTACTCCGCAAGTGAGACAAGCACCTTTTTATACAAACAGCTCACATGTGCACGATACAAACATGAGCAAGAATCCAATCTGTCAGTCAGTGAAGAGCCACTTACTGTTTATTAAGGCGCCATTTTGGGGAACCCTTGTGGCTGTCAGATTGTCGCAACACCTATTCAGGTAAATCCAGGGCACACAGCTACACAGTTAGACTCACTTAAATGCACTGTTACTGCGCAGGCTGGGCTTCCATGATGGAACTGAACTCATCTCTTTGTAGATGACTTGTTCTACAGTTTCCCTGTGCTGCATCTGGTTGATGCTATGATCTGGTCTGAATGAACTCATGAGCTGTCTATACTTTGTTAAAGGAACTTAATTTTTTAGATTAATATTTATGCAGATATACTACATTTAGATTGCTACATGGATAACCAGCAGTTTCTTTTCTTGGCTTTTTCTTTTGTCGGCTGAGGAAGTGGAATATTAGTTTGATCCCCCTATAACTGCCTGTTTTTAGATTTGTTCTGATCTCTGGCTTTACTAAAGTAAACATCTGTATATTTGTAGTGCTTTGTGACTGGGGGTGAAGCTCCGATTTGTGTTTTTAATTTTGCATTAAGGCGATATTGTTGAAAATGCAGTGTGCTCAACCGTTATTTTCTTTACAAAAGTTTGACACTTGAGTTATTATTGAAAAACCAAGTGGAGATAAAACACCACCTTTAAAACATGCATATTCCTCGAAGGCTGATTTTGTTTTTTTACCTGAATTGTTCAAGATTATTGAGTCTCCCAAAATTCAAAATCTGTGACATTATTGTGTTTAATAATGGGCCCAGCCCTTTTTCTAGTGCTTATTTTTGTCTGTCGATCCATACTATTAATAGTGAAGGCAACCGAATATAAAAATCCTAATCCATGCCCTGACGACTCCTGTTTCCAAGTGAGTGTGAATGTTTCCGATGTTGTTTTAGAAAACACTGGCCGTACTGCAGTGTGCAGAGAGCCCTCATTGTCAGATCGTTTCCTAGATTTTCCCAAGCCTGAGCTGGGCGACCTGAAGGAGCTGCAGGTGCTCAGGATGCAGTCCAGCACGGAAAACCCCCTGGTCCTCTCGCTCAGCTTGACCCAGCTGCTGGGCCGGGACGTAGTGCAGGTGGAGCTCATCCCCGAGAAGAAGGGCCTGTTCCTCAAGCACGTTGAGTATGAGGTGACCAGTCAGGTAAGACGGGTAAACGCCGTTCATCTCCACTCTTCGGTTTGAGAAGCCACAATCTCGAGAGAAAAGAATGTGCTGGAAAAGCGCAGGAACACATTCGCTTGTCTTTAATAAAACGGTCGCCAATTACGAATTGCTAATTGAACTTTTTATAAGACGCTCCTTTCTTCTTTAATATTGAACTTTTCGAATAGAAGGTATCCAGAGTTGTACCTTTTTGTCTTATTTTCCTTGTTTCAGGTTTGTGCTCTGTTGAGTTGAATTGCCACACTCGTGTGAGCTTTGTTGCATGAAGCATGATTTGCAGATCATCCCTTATGTACTGTAGTGTTTCCTGTCCCCCTGCAGCGATTCCACACATCTGTCTATCGGAGATACAGCGATTTCGATGTTTTCCATGAACTTCTGCTGCAGAGGTTTGCCTACAGGATGGTGCCAGCTCTCCCACCTAAAAGGATGCTAAAAGGAGGTAAAGACTGATGTGCATCACAGGATTTTCACTGCTAGAACTTTGAGGGTACTTAAAAAGGGGTAGTGATATTATTCACTTTTTATGAAATCGTTAATTATTTTTCTCCTCTCATTCGTACTCTCCGAATCTGGAATAACTATCCATTAAAGAAACAGTCTCGCTGATAAAACGTGTACCAGCGCTGACACTAGAAACACCTTGCTGTTGGTGCCATCTGCCATTTCTCACACGGCGAGCTCCACTGTAATCACTACTCCCCGACCATGGCTTGGAGGAATGGTGCAGCTCGCAGGCTCATCACAGATGTTTCCGTCACGGAAGCCCTGGCCAGCTCATACCCACCCAACCCTGGTGGCACTTTTCATCTTAGACTGCGGGTTTCCGCCTCTGTCCCAGATGAGCACTTTCAGTCCTTGAGTCACGCAGGATTCCCCTTGCGATTTGCATTTTATACAGAAAACCTTTTAGTTGACATTTCACATGTGATCTAATGTCAAGGACGCCAAAGTACCTTTGCTCAGTGGCCTACATAGGTGGCTGCTCCTAGAACGTACCATCTGTATCACATTCTGGCCAGAAGAGCACTCTCGCAGCTCCTCTTCTGTTCAGCCGTCGAGTCGTCTCTCTGTCGCCACCTACGCACACTGCTGGGATCTTGGATTAGATCTTTGTTGAAAACAAAGTGATGTGGTTTCAGAATATTCTTTGCAAATACATGTTCAGCTGGAATTCAGTTTCAGATAGTTGTAAAAGATACCTACAGAACTTCAATACATGTCAAGCTGTGTTCCTTGAAGTTCTGTTTAGGTTTACAGATTTTTGCATATGTATGTATTTTTTTTGAAGAATGCAGATTTTCGTCGTTCTTATTAACAGTTTCACAGACGTAAAGGAGGATATTTAGACACTAATAACTAAGGATGTCTGGCAGCCTTACAATAAGGACGTTTGACAGTGCTATTGTGGTGCAGGTCTGTGGGAATGGATATAAAAATATTGTATATTGGAAACGGTGAAGCTTCAGAAGCAGAAAATATGATTCAGTTCTTCTGTTCTCTCAGAACTCCCCAAGTGGATACAGACCCGCGCTAAAGCACTGATTTCTCATCTGTACTAAATTATTCTATTGGAACTGGGGTTCGAGGGGGAATTCTTCCAGAAAGAACCTTTGCTCATTCTGGGTTCCGCAAGCTGTCATGAGAGAGTCGGTGATTTTTTTCAGCTACTTAGCATCGATTGTCTTGGGAAGTTTTCTCTTCTGAACATTTTAACAAAGTGTGTCTGTCATTATACTCCCAGGGAATTTCCCAAACAGTCATTTTTTTTTATTCTTGAAAAGAACGGGGCTGTGAAAGGAGAAGTGAGAGCCCTGCGATAAAAATAGGATGACGTGTTCTCCCACATCACCACAGTGAACAAGTACCTGGATTCATACGTCTTTGTTGATTTTTTTTTTTTACATTATTATATTTTGAAATTGTAAGGTATTGATAATTATCTGAATCCAGATGCCTGATCTTTTTCCAAGTGCTACTGTAGGTTACTGGTAAAAGTTTTTTTTTCTTTTTCAATTACATTTACAGTCTTGACGTCTACCTCTGAGCGAGAATTTATTGAGGGCAGGCGCCGTGCTCTCCGGAGGTTCATTAACTTGGTGGCAAGGCATCCTTTCTTCTCTGAGGATGATCTCGTAAAGACCTTCCTGACTTTCAGTGGTTCAGTAAGTGTCTTGTCCAATTAAAGACCAGGAGTGGCAGAGTGAATTGAACTCCATTCTGCAGAGTTAATCTCCGTGTCAGAGCTGTCAGACCCGAGAGAAATCTCCACTCTTTTTCTAACTTTCTTTCCTGAGATTTGGTTGCTGTTTTATGAACAGTTTTAAAAGTCAGTTAAACCAGGACAGCAGCATCCAAAGTCAAGTTTTTATTTCTGGCAGACCTCTGTAAGAATCCTGCCAGGGATCCCACTGTTTAACTTACGCCTTTCGGTTTTGTCCAGTTTACATAAAAATGTAGTTATATAGTACTTACGAACAATTATAAAATCCTATAAGAGGCCCCTTAAGTTTGTCCTGTGGTGCCTGCTGTATGTTTAGTTGCCCATACTAATTAGGATAATCATTTTACTCTGTGTTCACTAGGGCACTGAGGCAAGACACGATTTTAAAACTGCCTTTGAACTCAGAAATATTAATTTGTCTTTCTGTACACTGAACATGTAGTACTTAGAAACTGTTCACTATTTCTGACAAAGAATGGTTAGCAAGAAATTCTGAATTTCTTGGCACTAAAAAACACGATGGGCATGCTCTGGTATGACTCTTTTTGGCCTTAATCTTAAATAATTTTGCTTACACACGGCTAAGCGCTGCGATGATGTAGCTCTGTTCTTTTCAACATTTTTCCTAGAACCGTTTGTCTGTGCATGGGCTCTGTTTAGGATTTGACACCCTGCCCTAAGAGCTCTGGCAGCTATTTGACCATGGCACAAGCCCTGCGGCATTCAGTAAAGGTCTTTTGCTGCCAGGCTGCTCTGGGAGATAATTCAGTTTTTTTGCTGACGACTTCATTAAACTGTGGATAGGTCATTAATGCATTATAGTGGGAATTACCCAAAGAAAGTATGAACAGCCACTGAAACAATGCAGCAGAAGGTGATCTGTGCCAGGGAGATAAATTAATAGCACAGGCAGTGTTAATGAGGTCAGATCAACTCTGCTGGTGCTGTCACATCACATCCCATGTTTTTGCCTACTTAGGTAAGATTGGAACTGAAGCACAGAGCACTGCTGGTAGCTCAAGAATCACTGTCCCTATAGTTACATTTTCAGTAAGTTTCACAAGAGTCAATTTAATAATCGTTAATACTATAGTCATTCTATAACATTGCTTTGCAGTCTCTGCTAAACTGGTTCTTGGGTAATTTCCCGTGCGATTTCTTTAACTTAAAGTGTTTAAAAGAAAAAAAAATAGCCTGAAAGGCTGTTAAGGCAGTTAAAAGGTACTTCTGTGAAGGATGTTTGTACAGAGTCATAAATTACTCGACATGAGATAATGTCTTTTTTTTCTGCTGTTTCCCTTTAGGATGTGCAAAACAAACTGCGAGAGTCATTTAAGAAAAGGGGGGATGAATTCATGACTTGTAAAATAGCCACACGGGCCAAGGTTAGTTATGGTTTAGAGAATGTATCTTTTGCGTGAACACTTTTTAAAGTTCTATATTTTCCAAAATGGAACAAGGACCAAAACATTATAACACTCTAATATTCCCCTCCATCCCACCACAGCTGGTTACATCTCAGTTTACTGCTTTACTTCTATATTAAACAATAAAAAAAATGTGATGTTTAATATAGAATTCATTTTATTATACCCTTTAGTGCTTTGCTTATATAAAGGTATGTTTTGATTCATGTATTTTCCATTTTAAATAAAGCAGGCTGGGAAAATTGGTATTTGAGATAATTCTCCAGTCACTTTTAAGAGATTCTAAAGCAGAGATTCTTCCTGGTAGCCAGAATGTAGCCAGTGATGTGCCCACCTTGTAGCCCGCCAGCTTGATCGTTAAAGCTCTTTGTAAGAGTAGGAATATGACTGCCTGACTTCCACTTCGGGCTTTCGTAACCTTGTCTTCCCTTTCCATTCGATTGACGTGAAGCACTCTGGGCCTCCTTTGAGCTGAAGAGAGCCGTACAAAAGCAGAGAATTGATCTCCAGTCATGAAGTGTGTGAAACTGTGATTCTTGATCGCTGTTTTTCCAGGAGCACCTGCCAGCCGACATCCAGGCTCAGTTTGCAGTCAGCAGGGAGCTGATCCGGAATATTTCGAGCAGTTTCCAGAGGCTGCGCGACCGGGCGGAGAGGATGGCTGTGCGTTCCATCGAGAATGCCACCGACCTGCTCATGTTTGGCAGGGACCTGAGGCATGTAGTACCATGTGTGCTCTGTGAGGTTTTTCCAGCATTGCGCTCGTTTTGTCTTGGTTTAAGGGGGGGATATCGGTAATGGAGGCTGCTAAAGCAATCTCTAGGATGTGTCGACTCCTTAAGACCGCAACCTTCCTGGTAGTTTGGTTGGACACTTGTTGTTCCATACTCCCACAACTCTCTGGGTAAACACGTGCCTCCTCTTTTAAATGTTTTAAATGTGCTTTACTTATGTCCTCTGGTTCATGATTCGTGTTCATTCTGAAGAACTCCACTTCTTGTGTGACCTTGTCAGTGCCTTTTTGCATACTTGTATCAGGTCCCTTCTTCGTCACCTTTAAGGATAAAAAGGCGAATTTGCTTGTTTGTCGGTGTAGGACATTCCCTTAAGCACCGGAATATATTTGATTTCCTTTTAATCGATTTCCCCCATTATCTTGAAGATGTTAATACTGTGTCAACATAAACATCTAAAATTTTTAATAAGTAGCCACTTTTACCTTAGTGTTTTGATGTTTTATAGTTTATTTTTACTAACTCCATGCAAGCCTGCATCAAGTGCATTGCCTAGTCTTGAATTTCATTTACATTTTTCTGAAAATCATTTGCTGCTTCTACAGTATTTGCTAATCCTCCTATTTTGGAATCCTCTGCAAACTCGGCCTTTTCAGCTTTTTAGAAGTGTAGTGTGTAGTAATTTTCAAGTTTATTTTTAGTCTTCTAAGCCGGAATGGCTATAAGCTGATTGCTTTTGGAAAGCGTTTTTTTCTTTCCTTCTACTATGAAAGACCAAAAATCCAAAATCTGTCACAACTATTGCGCTCACGCTTCACAAATACGTGGACAGTACCGTGCAAGCTTGATTTGTAGGTCTTTTTAAACTCCCAACATACAACAAAAAGCATCGGAAAAGCTCCTAATGTCATGCACACCCTTTAAATCTCAATCTTCAGTGTGTGAGAATATGAAATTCCAAGCCCTGTACCAATTATCCAGTCACCCCTGGTGTGGGCGTTTCCAAATAAATAGTGGGTGTTGGTGCGACATTGACAAATCTATGGCTACTATACAGTAAGTCAATCAAATTTCAGGTGTTAAACAACTGATGTTGTATATTAATGTTTTGTGTACAATAAACTGGTGTCTTATGAAATTTCACAGAGCAGTAGAAAACTAGCGAAACTGTTCCTCACAAATGAATGAGGCCGTACAGCTGCTGGGCTCGGTGGTCCTGTGTTTTGATTTTTCTTCACAACACCATAACTATTGGAATTTGAGGTTTCAAAAGTGGATGAAAGAACCGAGATGCATGCCTTTTAAAAGATGTTAACGTGAATGAAAAGAGTGATTTCATATTTTTTGGGTTTCCTGAACCAGAGTATGCTTTTAGTTTCCTAATCAGGGACTTGCTTTTATTTGAAAATGGTTTATATAAGGCGTTAGCTCATCACACAAAAACAAAATTAGGTTTTATTAGATAAATGTGAAATTTCACACAATTGTCAGTTATTATTAGTTGTTGCGTGTCAGCTAGAACTCGCTACAAGACGTGGAAGCCAAATACTTGCGACATCCAGTTTACAATTTTGTTCTAAATTAGACAGATCTCATTATTTCCAGGGCTTCAAGTAGTAGGTTTGCTATTTTGCTTTGTTGTTGTTGTTTTTTTTCATGGTGTTGCTCTTTTTGGCAGGAAAGGTTTCCTTGTTTTCTGTTCAGACTGAGTAGTCTGTATTAGAAATGAAAGAGCTATGATCCAGTTGTTCCCATCCTGAGTCACAGCTGGAAAGATCTTTAAAGATTTGTGTGCGTCTTGTATTGCAGTACGCTGGGCTCGGATTCCACGCCGGTCCCGAAGCTCGCCTCAGCCAGCAACACTTGGGGAGCCCTGCGACAGTCCCTAAAAGGGCTGTCTGTGGAATTTGCTGTGCTTGCTGACAAAGCAGCGCAACAGGTAGGAAGAGTAGTGGAGCTTTACTGTGCTCCTGGCTTGTACCTGTATTATTAGATTCTGACAGACATCAATTCAATTATTTGCAGTCTGTAAAATCACACACATCAGAAATAGAAATCATTTCCGATGCTGTTGATTGTGGATTTCAGCTGCATGCACTTAACGTTTGTAGATGTAATTTTTAATTTCCAGACTTTTAATTCTACTAGTCTTACTAGTAAAAAAAAAAGTGTCAATTTTTGTCATCTCGCATAATTGTGTAAGAAAATGTGAGAGATGTAGTGATGAAAACACAATAGCTGAATTGGTTTTGTGGCAAAAGGTTCTCGTATGTATATAAAATCTTCTGAACAAGTGCATTTTTTTCTGAATCTATTCTGTAAAGACTATTTACCTTTTTCAGGGGAAAAGAGAAGAAGATGATGTGGTGGAAAAACTGAATCTGTTCTTGGATCTACTGCAGTCATACAAAGTGAGTCTTTATATAGCAACAGAGAGTGTGAAAAGCGTTATTCTCTACTGGTGCCAAAACCTTGTGTTTCTGAGAGCATGGCGTGGAGAAGTCAGCACTTGGAACAAGAAAATATATTTTGTACAACAACTCCCAAAAAACTTTTTGTAAAAAAAAAAAATCTTAAAAACAATAAAATGCAGGGAAAAAAAACAGGAAGTGAAGAAGGCCCCTGTCCAGAATGCTTCATTGCTACACTGTGAACAGGTCTTAAAGATAGTGCCTCCCTTTGTTAGAGCAAAGACCTGCCCCTGCTTTAGCCTGTCTGTAACTTAACTGCCCGGAGGGGTGTTGCTTGGCAGAAAGGGGTGCTGGTGGCCAGTCTGTTTTTCAACAGTGAAACTCTGAGGTGGTGTGCCTCCGGCTCTTGCCCGCAGGACCTGTGTGAGAGGCACGAGAAGGGAGTTTTGCACGACCACCAGCGGGCGCTGCAGAAATACAGCGTGATGAAGAGGCAGATGATGACCGCCACAGTGCAGACCAAAGAGCAGGTGTCTGTGGAGCAGCTGGAGTCCCGCATTGTGCAGGTGAGGCGCTGGCCGGATGCTAATGTCACTCCCACCCAGCGGTCTCCTATACCCAGAGCTGCAGCTTCCTACAATTAAAAACCGAGCGCACCTGTCATGCCAAGTGAGGGTTTCAGCCATCACACACATGATTCAGTTTGCTGTCTTGAAAGCTTACAAACAGGCTTGTGATCCCTGTATCTGACTCAGTCTGTCCCCCTCTGTTTTTAATTGAGCTTAGTAATTGTTGTAGATTAGATAGATAGATACTTTATTGATCCCGTGAGGGAAATTACTTTTCACACTGTTATTTCTCATTCCAAGAAGAGAGTCTCCTCATAATCAAGGGGCATATGCAATGCAAGCACTTAAGTTGCATATATGCGCAGTATTGCATTAATGAGTTTTTTTTCCTTGCAGCTAGATAGTGGATAAAAGTTTGAATGTGAAGTTTATATTGTCATTCACTATTGGAATGTGAAAGAGGTGAAAAAATGTGACCAAAATGTTGGCCAAGTATGTCTTATCAAATTATCATAGTTGTCACATGGCAGTTTTGCAGAATTTTAGATTGAAATAAAACAACAATGAACCTACATCAGCTGTTCATTAATACTCCCCCTGAACATATACTGAAAAAGACACTTCACTTTTTTACAAAACAGATCACAACACGCCCACATGGGAAATGCTGTGTGCATTAATGGAGAATTTTGTAACAGATTCATACCACAGATTGATATGCCCATGTTTTGTATCGCAGAGAAAGGTAACAGTTGTTTTTTTTCCAGCCCACCCTCAAAACAAATGTGTAAGATGTGATAATTGCAATTAACACTTCAAAAATAGGACTTAACGGATCTTTATAATCACTTAAATCACTTTACACTTCACCATTTATTTCTTATAGGCCCGGGATGCTGGTTATCATTTTTAGATGGTAACTTTCAGTACACAAAAAGTACCACAGTCCTCCTGTATTTGTATTCAGTGTAATTAAAATAGAGGGATTCTTTTTAAAGAAAAAAAATACATTATTGTTCAATGTAAGGAATTTATTTTCTGAAATCATAACTGCAGGTCTCTTAATCCTTTGTGGCCAGAAAACATGAACATACAGTATACCAAAGTGAGGTTTACCACAAATTAACTAGAGTTTTGCATTGGTTCCCTGAGGTTTTGATGTCTCTGCTGTGCTTTACTACTCCAGGTAATTGGAATTCAACAACCTCCCGTAACGGATGTTTCAAAGGAAGGTGTATTCATGGTGCAGTGTGTTAAAGCACGTTCAAGGGATGTGTTGCACCGTTGAATGGCTTATGAAAAATAGTTCAGTGATACGTTTTTTTCTTCTAGTGCATCTGCAATCTAAAATTGACCATAGAGGCAACTCCTTTCTTTCCACATGCTCTAATGCCCGTGTCAATTCTCTCTAGCAAGAGAACGCCATTCTGACTATGGAGCTCCGGAACTATTTCTCCTTATTTTGCCTTCACCAAGAGACGCAACTGATTTACGCCTACCTTCCCATCACGTCCAGTATCCTGGCAGCATTCGTCAGCTCCCAGATCCAGGGGCACAGGGAGGTATGTATTTGAGAACCACCAGGAAGGGGTCTTATGTTAAATTCTGACGGCCAGTGTACTGTCTGGGGCAGCATGGTGGTGCGGAGGCTAGCATTGATGCTACATGGCGCTGAGGCCCTGGGTGTCATTCCCGTGTGGAGCTTGTATCTTCTCCTCATGTTCATGTGGGCTTCCTTCGGCTGTTGAGCATCGTTTTCCCTTTGGCAGTAGTTCCTGTAAAGACTGACTCGATTTTTTTTTCAAGCCCTCAATTTTATTAACATAGAAGATGGCAACAAAAAACACATCCAGGCCAGCCTGAATTTAAAAGTATAGTTATGCTGTATGGCTTACATTGCGTCATAACAGTGTCCTTAGACGATAGAAATTTTCTCCACAATCCAGACTTCTTTGAACTCTCCAGCTTGGGATTTTACCATTGGAGTCAGCAGGCATTCTGTGAAATTCACTAACAGTGTGTAAGGTACTGTAGAGTTCCTTCGCCTCTTTCTCTCACTGAGTGCCATGCTTGTTATGATTCTTCTCAAGACCAGAAGCTAAAAGTAACTTATTTTCTTAAAACTTAAACCTTTTTCTCCTCCACAGATGAGTGAGATCTGGAATGATCTCCAGCCCAAGCTGAATTGTCTGTTTGGGGGATCCAATGGTGCACCATCTCCCCCTTTGACACCTCAGCGAGGAGACTGGAAGGTACCCCCTGCCTTCTGCGCTAATTAGCTGAGCAAGAATAACAAAGATGCTGCACGAGTCAGCCTGGCTGTCCACTGTAAAGCCTGTCTGGAGGAGACTGTTGGATGTGCACAGCCAAGCATGGGAGAAAATAATGTTTGACCAAAGACACTAATGATAAAAAGAACAGTATAATGATTTTCCCCCGTTTTGTACACTTATTAAAAAATAGCACATTTCTCCTGAAAGCACACAGTATTCATGACTCAATATGTTAAATTTCTCACCAGGTCAGAGAATAAGCTGAATACAATTTGAGACATAAAGCATGAAGTGCAGCAATAAAGCTGCATGTTTCCTCTTGGCAAATAAAAGTATGGATTTGTACAGAAGAACTAGCCTCTGTATTTAAAAAGGGTCAGTTGTATAGTCTGATGAGTTCTTTGGAACTTTCTATATCATTTTCATGATAATGGGGTAATTTTATATTTGAATGCCAGCTTAAAATATACAAACTGATATCCAAAAGATTACCTGCTTTGCTTCTGAAATGAAAAAGAATAAATTCATAGAATTTAAGGTGCTGCTCACAGCTTGTAAAAGTGAGGTGGCTTTCTAAATCTGCAAAGAAAAAAAAAATCCAAGTATAATTCAAAGTTGTATACATTTTTTTTAAATAGTGTAATTAAATTTGTACTTTAGTATAGTGCACAAATTGTAAATATTATTTAGGTCATAACTTTTGATTTATTTGTGATTTTCTAGGAAAATCTTTTTGAAAAACCTTTTTTATTAGCCAAAATACAGCTGAAGCTGCCCTGGACCACAGAGACTTTGATAAAACATCTAGTGTGTTGTACTGTTTTTAGGCAGAAGATGGCAGCATATTGTAGTGAAAAAGCTCATTAAGCCTCTTTATTCCCAAATCCTATCTTTAGGTTGAAAGGATAGGAGCACTAAACAAGTCATCATGGGCAGCAATGAGTAAGGTGACCCCGAATCTTTCCTGGGGGGGTGAACCCAGGGGGGTTAGGGGAGGGACATGGTAAATCTGCAGGATAGATATTATGAAGTAATTGAAGAGTAGAGATTGTTTTATATTAAACAATTAACTTTTCACTCTCGTTTTCCCTTGAACTCTAGTTTACTGTCTGCAACACGTGTTGAATGCAGAAATGTTTTAAGACTTTTTTCAATACTGTGCAGATTTAGTAGTGTTTTATATCAAGTCTCCAATTAAATCCTTGTGCATCTGGTCACACTGCAAAGTGTTAAGCAGTACTTTTAAATCTATTTGTTTCACAAGATTGTCTACGTTATATGTATTTTGTCCTCCGCGTGAATGCAAAACATACATTCATATGTGACTCAGTACATTTTTGTCGATGAGAATTCCAAAATCTATATTTGATGATTCTAGCAGAAACTCATTAGACACTACTAATAGTGACTATTTCTTTAGCTTCTGTCATTTTGAAGTAGTGTAATGGTTCTCTTTAGGACTTTTAAAAATGTGAAAAGCTATTTCAAGAGCAACCCTTGAGCCAGGAGTTCTATATTTTATTATGTAATACAAAATATCGTGTAGAAGGCTTTTGTAATATATAATTAGTATATATGTATCTAAAAGGATTGCACATCTAAACATTCCATGTTGAAGAAAAGCTATGAATTTTAATAATCCTGTTTACATTTGATTGTCTACAACATCAGCTATAAAACACCAAAGAAACCTAACACATTTGCACTCATCTCTACAGATATAAGTTGATAGATATGCAGGGACAGTTGCTGAATTGTAATTTATATGATATAAATAATATATCAAATTAAGCTTTTTCAAAGGCCAATGAGATGCCTTTTTTGCTTGCAAAAGGCTAAATGTATTATGTACAGTATGTAAGGTTTATTAGGATACACTCCATGCAAATAGCATGTTCTATATAACTGGTATTTGCAAAGGCTACCTTACATGCAAATTATTGAAATCAACAACTCTGAGATTAAGTGCTTAAAAGATCTGTTTGAGCTTTACCTAGTACATTTATACTGCTGTTTACAATATATGTTGTGCCTTAAAAGGCATAAATCCTTGTGTTTGTCATTATTTTACTACATGTATATTTCGCCTCATCACACCGTTGATGTAACTGGAAGTATTCAAAATGTATTGCCTGAAGAGTTTATAATCAATTTTTGAATGTAGCTCATATTGTGTATAGTTTCATCTTGATGTTCCTTACTAAACAAAAGTGAAATGGCAAAATTACTTAGATGTAGATGAAGCATCACTTTGTTTATTTTTGTCATGATTTCAAAGCAAGAATAATTATCTGCTTTTTGGAATTGCTGCTTTTGTCCAGTGCTCAGCATACTTTAGGGACAGTTTAGACTTTCTTAAATGTCCTTTAAGCCCTACCACTGTTCTTCATGTAAATATATGTTTCAGCTGAAGTCACTTTGTGTAGGAAAAGTGGGCTGCTGGTGTTGTTGATTAATGCTGCTTTTTATGTGGATTAATGGCAATGAAGCTAAAAATCGACTCCCAGCTTCAAAGCCCAAGCACACTCCAAAGACAGCTAACCACACACTTATCTGATCAACATTATCCATGGTGTGAAAGATGAATAGAGCATTTGTGTCTTCTGAACTTCACAGTGTATTTTCATATCTTGTATACATGTGCAATTTTGAAAATTAGATCAAGTATTGATATGAATAAATCTGTAAAATATACTATATGTCACATATTTTTTAAAAGGTAGCATTTCAATTATCTTGCTTTGCTTGTTACTCAGCTGTATTGCAGACTTTTATCAATATATTTTTGTCTTTAAATTTACAATAAACTACATCTTTGGTTACTTTTTCCTTGTGTGGACTCCTTTAAATTGTTGTTCACCACAAATACCTCGAAAGGCACCTCTAATTTTATGAGAAGAATAACTTAATTTATTACATAAATATATGATTTATGAGACCCACTTCTTCAGAACATGTATTAGCAACAGCAATTGAATCTGCCGGGGGATGACTTTTCAAGACACTGACATTTTACTGCATGAATGAGCTGCACTTCACAGGCCAGATCATTTTATTTCAGCTGCCCGTCTGCTAGCGCACACGAGGCACCTTTGTAGCGGTTCTCGGGAATAGTAGGTTATTCATTCTGCTTGATTCCCTCTTCACTCGTCGCATAACACCGAGATGCCGCAGATGTAAAGAGAAGACAAATGAGAACATACAAACTTCATTTTTAAGTTCGAAAGCATTTTGATTTTACAAAAGCACAGCAGGTGTGCAAAAAGGTCAGGGTACTTATAAAGTCTTGCAATTACCTCTGAAAACAGTATCAATTTAACCCTGCCTCCAGTGTACGTGACGATCACTGGGAGCACACGGTAATGGGTGTGTACGTGTTGCTGGAGAAAAATAAGAGACACAAAGTGGTGCTGAAATGCAACACGAGATTTCGGCTGTCGCATCCACAGGTGTGTTTGACCAACCTGGTGAATGATGTTCAAGAATGTTTGCGGTCTCTTAATGCATCAGACCAACTGAGGGTCAACACAGGGCTCTGTGCCTGTGGAAATATCTTTGTGATGAGATAATGTCAGCTACCTGCATGTAAATGCACATTTTTCAATAAGTGCTTCATTCTGGGGGGGGGGGGGAGCATGACTACATTGTTCAGAAAATGGATGGATTTTCATGCTAATTGGATGATTAAAAAGGTCATCTTCTCCGAGCTGATGGCAAAACTTCACGTACTTTAAATGATCCCCAAAATATAGACTACACATAAAAGCTCTCCACTTCTGCATATATGATTTTATAAAATTAGGCTTGAATTTTGGATATTGCTTTACCACCATGGAGCATTATCTGGTCAGACGGCTGGGCTTGGTCAGTACTGGGGTGGGAGACGTCCAAGGAAATACAGGTTGTTTTGACAAATGTTAAGCAGCACAATAAATGTACCTACAGTGTGTCATGTCGGTTCAATAAAATGTCAGTGCACCTGCTACAAACAAGATTCCAATTTTCCTGATATTAGCTTTATGAATTTACTGCAGTTAAAAGTTCCTTTCCACCCTCAGTATGCATTTATAATACAGAGGGAAAAATAAGAATTATGATTGCAGGCTTCTTAAAAGAACCTAGATCAATTACACATGTCTGGCTGTACTTGTATTTACTGCAATTGATACAGTATGTCTGGCTCCAAATCCTTTTCAATCACACTACCGTATATACATAGAAAAGGCTCAATGGTGTCAATCTGAAATAGACTTGTAAAAGCTTCCTAGTCCAAATGTAGATTGCATAATTTAACATCTTTAAAGTGAAAAAAATGGTCAATCCCCCCCTTTTGTTGTTTGCTTTCTGTTTACAAAGTGACAGATACAAAAGCATCTTGCCAACATGGGCTATAAAATCCTTCTACATAAAGGACGGTTCTAACTCCATGTGCTGTCAGAAAATGTATAACTGCATTTTGATAGATTCCCCAGGAACACTTTCTTCAGAGCATGAAAATTCTCCACAAAACGTTTATAGAAAATCAATTCTTTCTTAAGAGTAGAACACAAAAGAGTTCAGGGAATACAAAAAAGCACACTCAATAGGAGTGGAGTTTTTGGTGCAGATGTGTCCAGATTAACAGCTCCCACTGTTCTGACCCTCTTAAGTGTATCCCAGTCTTCCAGCTTGTTTGGTTTGCTGCTTTTCTGTTTAATTTTCTGATAGAAAAGCCAGTGATGTGTCTCTTTACTCAGCTGTTTACAAGCAAATCCCAGTGCACTTCAGTAGGCAGCCTGCCAGGTGTTCCTGGAAAGGACTCCAAGGAGATCCGAGACTAATATAAGGTTTAAAAGTTAGTGATGTTTTGGTTTTTCTATATTACACCTTCTGAAGGTTCTGAAGTCCACTGTCAAGAATTTACCACACTATAAGGCAATATGGAGAGAAGTTAATTAACAAACGGGATAAACTATCTTGAAATGAAAAACGAACTTGTAAGGGCTGTTCCAGATTCGGACTTTCTACTGAACACTAATATTCTGTCTAAACCATTATTTTTTACAGAGGCGGTGTAGGTTAATAATGGTGATCTCTTACACTGTTCACTTGCAGATTGAAAATGACAGCAATCATGCTCCAGGGCATTCAATCAGGCTTGAAGGTATAACATCTGAATGCAAATCCAACACTAAATTGCTCTGCCACAACTGAAACTTGAAATATCTATCAAGCAAGCTGGGAGAGAATTGCAAGATTCTAGCTAAGTTCACATAACCATCTTGAGTCGAGGTGTCACACAGAATGATCAAATAGCTGGGATTTAAAATGAGCTACCAGTTCTGTCCTTCATTTACAAAGGCTGTTGATGAGCTCAGTCCCAGTCCCAGGGCCCCTGCCAGAATTTAATAAGACAAGGAATTTGTGAAAAGGGAGACGACATCTTGCTTGGGCCCTTTTACATTCATCTTTGCAAACAAAGACATGACTGGAAAAATACACACATGGATGACCGATAACAAAAAACGTTTTTATTACTTTTTAACAAACAAGAAAGATGTGAAGGGATTCCCACATTTCTGCAACGGAAGGACAATGTTACCTGAAATTCAATGTTAACACATTGCGTTAAGGAAAGCAAAAGACGATTTCCTAATTTTCTTATGACCAACTTCAAAAGATGCCATCTCAGTGATTGTTTCATGTGTGTGTTTCATGTGTAGGGCTGACACAGAGATATTTTATACACATATAAAGCAAGAAAGGTGGCTGCTATAGGTTTTTATGAGTTCAGTAAATGACTCCAAAATGATACCGTTCCCAACTGAGGACAATATTCCCTGCAGTGTCATTTTGGTAAAAAGTATTGTATGCTTTACTTTTGTTAAGTGTACCAAAGAGTACGATTTACCTTGTCCTCTTCAACCTAGAATGTAGTTTTACCACATTACAACAATTATTATTGTGTTGTACGCTACACATAACATACATTATCAACATATCTTCATATGTTACTAAATTATGTGGATGGAGGGAATAATCTGATCTGTTGGGGTTTTTTTTGCAATTTCATAATGGCTGTTCAGCGTGGCGAAATTACCCACATCTTTCAAGTCAGCATTTGTAAGCTTTCAAAAACAGCACCTTATTCCAGCTGGTTTCTTGGCAGTTCAGGAAACTTCATGGAACTGTCTGGAAAGAGTTTGCGACTTCAAACAGAATTAAACTTTGTGAAGAGGCCTGGAATGCAATGACCAAGAAAGGACAGATCAGCTGTTTAACCCTGAATCTATGCCAGTTACAGGATGCAAGACTAAAAACCAAAAGTATATTTAACCTTAATGTCTTATCAACCGTTATGGTATACATAAGGAGATTTTATATCTTGACAAGAGCACCATCTACCAGAAGGTATCCAAGTCCTTTACGGTCCCATGGTCCCATTATCCAGATTATTTTACAAGCTTTGCACTTCTTCCAATTTGTGCTGGAGAATTATGTCATGTCCTTGAAACTTAAAATAGCCCAAAAACTTCTTCTTTTGCAGCATCAGAGGGAACCACAAAATGTCATCTGGCCACATCTGATCAAAGGGGATTCTGTCCCGGTCAAACCACTGTGGTCGCATTTCTAAAACACATGAGACAAACACACAATAACACTTTAAAACTTCAAAAATTCACAAAATGACCAATCAGTGAATAAGATAACGCATAATTAGCGTTTCTGCATAGGCAAAGCCGAAAAGCTTAGTGACGTTTTGTATTAATCTTAGTACTTAATACTAATCTTAGTATTATTTGGTATTGTATTATCAACATGTACATTATATCCCTGCACTAGGGTTTTCTTTTAAAAAAGCTGCCTCCTGATCAAGATTTAGAAATAGTAACGTGTTCAAAACCTACGCACAGTGGAGTTTCACTGACTTTTCTCAACCTATCAACATCGTTCATAATGCCAACAAACATAACTTTGAAAGGAAGCAGATATCCAAAGGAATTTTACATCAAAGTCATTTTACTTACAGAATCTCTCCTGGACTTGACTTACAGTGCATGGTGGCGATGACTGAATTTGATCACATTGCCATACCAGAAAGAACAGTCCAGATTACGATTCTTTATGTTTTTAATGGAAAAAAATGGCAAATGCAGATACAGGGCTTGAGGCTGCAGACAAATGCGTCCGATAATACAATCTCACCATCCGATTCGGCTGGCTCTCCGTGGAAGCTGTCAGCCCTGAAAATATGAACATCCAGCAGTTCCGTTTCTCCGACAAACTCGAATTTGATTTCTCCAATCTTCTCGAGGGTGTCAGCTGTTAGGCTGCTCTCCTCCAGCAACTCCCTGACAAAGCAATACCGTCCATTATGCTCCAGTGCAGGGAAAAAAATGAATGCTTGCTGTCACTGCAGAGCCACTAGAATTGAAATGTGTCTCACTTCTCAATTTAAATGTTTAAACAAAATTCTCTTTCCAGCAATGGGAAACCAATTTTTAGCAGCCAACATTATCTTGCATTCAGCACAAGATCTAAGTTAATGCAGTTTAATAATGTAGGTTAATGAGGGCAAGCTTACACTGCGGATGTCCAGCCCTGGTCCTGAAAGGTCAGTGCGTCTGTGTCTTTTTACTCTGGCTCAGATCTTAATGAGCTAAACCAGCTGGTTACTGGTTTAACTGAACTGATTTAACAGCTTCTTCTAGCTCTTCAGATGCAGCTGCATTAAAGAAACTTGAAAACCAGCTGACACGCCAGCCCTCCATAACCAAAACTGGACAGCTCAAGTGCAGAGGTACTGTATGTGGTTGTACACACTTCTGGAAATCAAGTGTGCTGATATGGTAGGTACACTATCAGAAGAAAGGTCTTCAGTTTTTATCACTACCAAGCACGACCTGTCTGATTCAGGCTTCTGCTGGCATTTTAGTGGGGCATTATTTCATTAGACATTTTAAGGTCCCGAGATCATGAAAGTTTACTAATGCTTTTCCAATCGTGAATTCAAATGAACCTTGTGTATTTCTGAAATTAGTTCCAGGAAAGTCCGAAGCAATGAAGTGGACGTAATATTTAGTGGCCCCAACTATAAGTTCTGCACTGAGGGATCGGTTTTATTCCTACGGCCCCCCGAAAAAACTTCTAATATTATATGTACCTTTTGTTGTATTTCAAATAGTTCTTATTTTTAAAAAATAAACTTAAGCTTAAACCGAAATGTTTGTGGTTTTACCATATCTTGGGTTTCGCTTACTTGAATACCCTCTGTGGGGTATGTTTCCTTGTGACTGGACTCACCGCTTCGCTGCTTGCTCGATTGTCTCTCCTGGCTGAACTTTGCCCCCAAAGCCGTTCCACTTCCCTGCGCCAAAACCACGCTTCTTCATGCCCAGGAGAACCCGCTGAGGCTGTACCACCATGACCAGGGTCAACAGCTTGGTAGTGATCATTGCGCTGCTGCAGGGAAGGACACAAACACAACTTAATCCCCCTCCGCGCTCTAATGTCACAGGAGAGATGGTGAGCAGGACGTCACACTCTCACGTCAAGCACCTGACTAAACACCCGTGGAAAGATCACTAATATGAACGCAGACATATTATATCATAATATGACCCCCAGACGTTGTGCAGTGTGCAAATGGACAAATCGGGGACTGAATTTTGGAAGCACTCATGCACACGGACACAAACTTTAAGTTCTTAAAAAAGTCATTTGTTTCAGGGCTCAAGCCCTCGGACAGATGCCCTTCAGCTGTTCAGAAAGACACCACCTCTGCTGGTTCCATTGCTTTGTGACAGCTGCAGGTCTGTGGTCTGAAATCCTGGAGCAATTGTTTTAAAAACAACAGTTAACACTTGCATACAATATTATCACATTTATTCTTCAAAATTTATTTGAACAATAGTTCAGACTACTCTAAGTTATATATGTCCATACAGTATATATGAAATTTTCCAATTACTTCTATAGAATGTACTTGATTCTGAAGACAGTGACATACTACACTGCGTGCTATTATTTAGCAGACTACTTTATGCCTCAAAACTGATTCTTTTTCACAGTTTGTACAGTAAGGTGCCGTGATCATTACCGGGACAATTGCACTGAAAACAGATTGGCCAGACAACGTACACATTCCTAGAAAAACGTTGAGTCTTAGTGTAACAGTTACAATGTCACTGTGCTGTATTTGCATAGCCTGCTTTGTACATTTGTCGTCACTGCTTCATTCACAACTCAATACAGTTAACTTCTTTTGTCGCAGTGATTGCCTTCCTACCTACTATAGACGTCACCAGCTCCGGATAAGACAAGTGCATCCCTGCATATAGTCAGATAATTTTCTACGGACATGCATAAGCAATCTGAAAGTGACCTGAAGGCTAAAAAAAGTGAATTGATAAAACAGAACAAGTCTCATACCCCAGAACGATACCATCTAAGTTAAGTGTGAACAATATCAGCAGATGCACATTTAGTAACTCCGCAACAGCAGCCTCTTCCCGCGAAGTCAGTCCAGCGGGTAGCCACACACGCCTCCTCAGCTCACTGTAGGCGTGCCACCCTGAAAACTGTCCGACTGGAAACACGGGGAGGACGTGCGGAAGGCAATATGTGACGGAAGCGTGTTCATCCTTAATGTTTACGAGTACTATCACGGTCCCTTTTTAAACGTGCTTTCAGAGAAAAGGTGACATTTTGCAACTTTTAACGTAAAGGCTTCATGTAGTTTTAATTATCGATGTTATTCATAGCTTCGTTTTTACCGCTTTTGTACATGTGCGGATTAAAAAATCTCAATGAAACCCGATGCTATTCCTGAATAGGTTGTAGTGTGCCCTTTTCATATAATTTGCAACCAATAATTAGTAACCCACTCGCATCTCAGATTAAGTGATTGCATTTTCCCTGCTAGTCCTAGCCTCAAAAAACTTTCTAATTAGAAATTAGGACTCGTTTGACATGACAGGTCGGTTCAGTGAGTCTTGCAGAAATGAAGCTGAGGTTCGTATTAGGAATGGACTCAGCTTTTTGGATTAAACCCATTTGTTTTGATCAAGTAGATCAATAGAAAAAAAGGCTGAAATCAACCCTGCCTTGAATAAAGAGTTGATGTGTAGCTCAGTGGTATGAAACTTTACCGTACAGTCACGGCATTGTATATACTCTATATGTATAAAGTTTGATCAACGACCCTGCGCGTTTTGGACTTGTTGCAATGTGTTTCCTCTCCCAGGGATGCTGCGCAGGGCTCTGCACGCCTCGGCTCGGTGCTGGAAGAAGAGCCCACACAACACGAAAGGCAAGAGCGCTCCGGAGCAGCGATGGATCGCCAGGCAGATCAACGACCCGTATGTGAAGGCCGCCCGCAGGGAGAGCTACCGCTGCCGGAGCGCCTTCAAGCTGCTGGAGATCGACGACAAGCACCGCATCCTCAGGCCGGGGCTGCGCGTCATAGACTGCGGCGCAGCGCCCGGGGCGTGGAGCCAGGTCGCAGTCGAGAGGGTGAACTCATCGGGGGCAGGTGAGCGCATGTTTGGTGTGTTTTCTAACGGCAGCCCAACACAACATCTTCTTACATTACAAGCGCACACCCTGTGTAGTTTGGGTGAACTGGATGAAATGGGGTTAGGGCTTGGCAGCTTCCACAAGGATCAGGGCAGATGGCAGTATAGCACTTAAGACGGCCTTGAAGCCAGTATGCACCTCGGTTACGTCAGCACCAAACTGGACCGTCCTGGCCCTGCAGGTTTTGTGGGGCTCTTCAAAGACGCAGCAGCTGACGAGCTGGGAGAAACTGTTCAATTGGCCCAGTGTAGCCAGGTAACTAGTCACCGCCTGGTTTAGCTCGTGAGGCGCTGACTTGGAATGAAAGCACCCAGACACACCAGCCCCCCAGGACTAGAGTTGCCCACCCCCACATTAGAAACCCTGTGTACATGAACACGGATGAGACCGGTTCAGCTTGTAGTACTGCCTTCTCCCTTGTTTCAGATCCCGGATTGCCGGCGGGCTTTGTCGTCGGAGTCGACCTCCTGCGGCTCGCGCCCCTGGACGGCGCACACTTCCTCTCCTCGTGCGACGTGACGGACGCGGCCACTCCTGCCCGGCTGCAGGAGCTCCTCCCGGCCTCCGTGGCCGACGTCATCCTGAGCGACATGGCACCCAACGCCAGCGGCTTCAGGGAGCTGGACCACGAGAGGCTGGTCAGCATGTGTCTGTCCGTGGCAGACATGGCCGAGGGGGTCCTGCGTCCGGGAGGCACTCTGCTGTGTAAAGTCTGGGACGGAGGACTGGCCCATCAGCTCCACAAGAAGCTGGCGCAGGACTTCAAGGAAGTCAGGACCATAAAGCCTAAAGCCAGCAGGAAGGAGTCCGCTGAGCTGTTTTTCCTGGCCAAGGGTTACAAGGACAAATGATTGTTAGTATTTTCCTCCAGTTTTTGGAAGGATGGAGTTTTGTGAGATTACTATTGGGGGAAAAAAACTTCAAAATGATGTGCACTTTATCCCAAGGTCAGCAAGAGACGTTGCCAAAATTGAGAATGAAAACCTAACAAACAAACATGAGTTTAACATTTCATTGCTGCAGACACACTGTAAGGGCCTAAACACGAGACACCGTAAGGCCTTAAACCTTGGTTTCTTGGGCTTTATTTTATAAACAGATGATGAACCTGTTGTTAACGCAATGTAATTTTATTTGAAGTGACAAAAACGTGTTTGGTTTCACTGGACTTGACATCATGACCTTTGTATTAAACTACAGTACGTACGTCTTTCTGTAACGTATTGCAGGCCTGTGATTTATGGTGTTCTTTTGTGTGTGTTTGAAGAGCGGAGTTTTATAAATTTCAAAAATAAAACAAGGATTAGATTTGTGCAATTGACAGTTGGAGAATGGAGAATGATGTGGACTGAAAGGAGATCCATGCTACAAACTCCCCATTTGTATTTTGTTGTTTTAATATATAATGTTTCCCCAACTAAGAAGAAATAAACCGAGTACTGCCATCCAGTAATAGTAATAAATACATGTTTTAGGATCTGGGCAGCATTTAATACATTTTTGTAATAAAATTTGCATTTTAACCACTGCAAATTTCAGAAATCCCCCCCAAAAAAGGTGATGGTGACTCTAGGTATTACGGTAAACGAACATATCCTTTAAGCCCCGCTATTACATTCGTTACGCTCAAGCATCTAGGAAATCTCGCGATAAGCTAAATCTGCTCTGGGTTGGAGGAGGGAGATCCAAGCAGTAAGGAATAAGGTAAAAACAAAGATTGCGTTTTTTCGAAAATGTTACAGGTTTTTGACATGGTCGTGTTTTTTTGTAAAGTAATGTGAGTTGTTCTTAGACAGCTGCAATTGTGGTTTATTGCATGTATGCATATTTCTGAAATTTGGTTAACCCAAACTGTTGTGCACATATAGTTTAAGTTTTCCTGTGTACAGTACTCGTGTGCAACACACTGGCCAAGCAAATGCAAACTTCAGCTTGCTTTTCACTTGCCTATCGCCAACATTGAGATATTAAACCGTTACAGTCCACTTTATTGCACGAGTGAAGTCATTTGGAAAGCTTAATGATGACCTTCAACAATACTAAGAAAACACTGTTTGGAAATCTGTTCCTGCTTTTATTAAATACAGGATACCGACCATAATAGAGCAGTCATAACACGATTTAATAAACATAAACAACATTTTGAAACTTTGTTGAGGGTTGTTTGCTTTGCAAGTGGTAGCGGTGAGAGCTTGGCGGACACTTTCCAGGTGCATTTCTTTGCTTTCCAGAATATTTTCTAAAGAAAAAAGTAAAACCAGTTCACAATGGACAACATGCAGGACAATACCACCGTCTTCAACACTTTAAAGTCATTTGAGAGTTTCCTCTCGCAACATGACGCTTCAACGAGCCAGCCTGAGACCAGCGCGAGTAAAAGTGACCTGCAATTTCAGTACAACTATCAGTTTAAGGTGAGTACAGTTCTCTAGATAATCATTTGAGCTCAGCCATGCAAGCTGCATACAGTGTGGTTATTAGATTGTACACGATTACAAAATTAAAATGCATGATTCTCAAGAAATCAAATATTTTATAACTATTTGGTCTGAAATGTTTTTTTTAGTAACAAAGTTAAATCAACACGCCTTTGTACAGTATGTTACATTGATTGGTTTAAAATAAACATTACTGATTTTTACATCAGTCAAGACTTTCCCTGCATTGTAAGTAATGGGATTAATTTATCTTAATTTGCCATGGGGAAATAATTTAATGTCGATTAATAATACATACACCATTATTGTATGGTGTTAAGAGAGCTGTTTGGATTGTCTTGAGCGCCTTTTAAAATCCACATTTTCAGCCTCACTATTAAGAGCAATCTGTATGTTACTGCGAAAAGCAGTTAATAAAATTGTATTTTTGTGAATGTACTATATAGTATAAGCCAGTTCAGTCACAGATCAGTCTCAATCTTAATCGAGACATTAATTAAACTATAACCGCTCATTCTGCGTCAAGTCAACCAATGTCCCGGAGAATCCCTGGCTCGGGATTTTGCATTTTCTTTGTATAATGGAAGGTAGAAGTTTTCATTCAGTAAAATGAAACTAATGCACATACAGAAAGTGAAAACAGTGTAACATTGGAAACAGTGTTTCCGTGATTGAATCAAATGATGAACTGGACACATCTCACTGGCTGGCCAGTCTTGACTCATAGTCAGGCCACAGTGAGAGTTAAACAGTCTGGCACGACACTGCCGTCCCCTGCAAGCTACTGCAGTTATGTCCCCACAACCGGCGTTCATGTGTGCAGCAGAGACATCTGATCACGTGATCACGAACCTTTCACCTCCATGCGGACAGCAGCTCCTCTCTGGGGTTGAGGGAGGGGGAACAGGGTGGAAATTCCATGGCCGTGCGCTGGCAGGTAGCGAACCATTCGGTGAATGAAGCAGGGTGGAGAAAGCTGACTTTATCCCACACCACTACTCAGTTTGGCACATCAGCCATCACCACCTCTCTCCGATAACCAGGTATAAGACTGTTGCACAGTGCATCCAAGAAAACTAGCACATGGCCTGTGCTTTAGGGCTCAGTGTTGGGGATGTGGGCACTAACACCATCATCTGATACAGCAGTGCACACAGTTATACTAACAGCTTGTAACAGCTATGTGACTATCAATGTATTTCTAGGTGGAAGAGGAAGCTCAGAAAATCTTCTCCAAGACCCATCTTTTGCAAATGGCCCAAGAGAAGTCGCAGATGGAGTTCAGTCACAAACGTGCCCGCATTGAGCTGGAAAAAGCAGCCCACACCAGTGCCAGGGACTTGGAGGTGAGCCCTGAAGATGCAGTTCTGATCTCTGTGTTTCATTCCGCCAGGGGGTCTTAAACACAATTCTGCATGGTGGTCGCTCTCAAAGTTGAGCTTTGCATCTTCTAGTTTTTGTTCTGTGGTCTCAGATACTGACATTTCACACTCGGGTCCAAGTTGTTTTATTGCTAATTCTAGTTTTAAGAAAAGGACTGCTCTGTGTAATCACCTGTAAAATCTGCTGTATATTTAAGATAATTATGTTAAGAAGGGCAATAGGACCTGAGTTTGAATAGAATAGAAGTAGAAATTCACAGAAAGGTTGTCCATCTTTCATGCTGTGTTTTCTTTTTCTCTGACTCCATGACATGAAAAATTGTTCAGAAACAAGCCATGCAAAGAACTGGAGATGGGGAATACGGAGTATTGTGTTTGCCATCTAAATGTATATAATCGTTCTGCCATGCAGGCCTTGCTGCACTTTGAAGAACAGAGCATTTGAGATTGGAAGTTACCCTGGAGATTGTTTGGTATATCAGAGCCCCCACCTGAGGAGATAATTACTTTAAAAACCCTGAACCCTGAGTAGGAAATTGCAGAGAACAATATATATATATAGTTTTTTTTTTTTTAAAGAGAGACAAGTGTTTTAGGTGCATCTGAATTATTATTTCTTCCTTCACAAATAGCCCAGTTTGTTAAAATTCAATACATTTGAAAAGTCAAACAATTTCTGCTATTATCGGCCTGCCTGCATCACGCATTTTAGTAGTTTCCATTGTATGTGGCTTTCCTTTTTAATTCACAGATCTTTTTGTGGGCTTAATTCATAATTTTGATCATTTTTGTGCCATCACGTCATATAGATGGTTTTCAACAGTGGATATTTGTATGCGTGCCCCTTAGGGTTGCTTCAAAGGAGCTTAGGGGGCAGGCAGAGCAAAGGTACAAAAATACGCACATTATCAGGATCGTTTGGTTTTGTTTCATTTACATGGAAGACGTAATTATGGGCTGTATGGCGGCGCAGTGGTTAACATTGCTGCCTCAGCACTCGGGCCCTGGGTTCAGTTCCGTACCTGGGGTGCTGTCTGCGTGGAGTTTGCATGTTGTCCCTGTGTTCATGTCCCACAGTCCAAAGACATGCTGGTACAGTAGGTTAACTGGCCTCTTGGAAAACTGGGCCTGGTGTGAGCGAGTGGGTCTGTGTGTGCCCTGTGATGGACTGGTGTCCCATCCAAGGTGTATCCTGCCTTAGTTGCACCTGCTTGCTTGCCGGGATAGTCTCCGGCAACTCGGTACTGAATAGGGCACTGTAGAAAATGGATGGATGTATAATTGTACATTTTATCATTTCATTATTCTATCGTACAGTATTTTGAAATGACTTTAAAAAGCCAATTGGAAACAGACCTTGACTGTTCTATACCTGAATATTTCTGAATGGCGGCTCAAGTGAAAGTCTGATATCACATTGTAAGAAAGCACATAAAATTGGAAAAACTAATTAATTATCATCATTAAGCCACGTTGGTAATGAGCAAGTAGAAAAGGTTAAAAAGATACCATTGTTTCAGACAATACCCTTTCTGGAAGGATAAATGGGAACTTGACCCACAAGTGTTTGAAAGATTGCAAACTGCAGCAGTATCTGCGTTTCGGGTAAAGGAAACTAAAGACACTGGAAGCCGGGTTGAACTGCGATGAATCTGCTACATTTGGGAAAGAAAGAGATTTTCTGTTGTCTTTCAGCGCCAATAGACATGAGGAGAAGAATTGTTTGAAGTGCTGTGGGAATGAGTGGCATTTTGTGGGATACGCTGATGCGGGTAACCTTCAGCACAAATGGAACAAGGCTAATAATGGCAGGCGTTGGTTTCTTAACTTTGTTAGGTGACATTCAGAAAACGAAAAGTAAAAAATAATAAATTAAGAACTAATGTAACATTGCAAAGCTGAAAAGGTACATGAGACCTTCAGATAACCTGAATGAACTCGTTGGTTTCTTGCTTTGCAGTTGTGCTTCACTGCTGTTCGTGTGTTTGTGTGAGGGCAGCGGTCAGGCTGGTCTGTGCTGTATGTGGAGGTGTCGAGTGCCTTACCTGGGCTGTTCTGTTAATCTGCCTGTGGCTCTGTCCAGCGCGAAGTGGACCGGAACCAAGACCTGCTCGCGCGCATCAGGAAACTGGAGGAGAAAGAGTCAGAAGCAGGAAAGGCCCTGAAGGAGCAAACTGAGATCAGCAGGTCCCTGAAGAAGACCATCGAGGGACAGAACAAGAAACTGGAGGAGAAGGACTCCAAGCTAGCAGAAGCCAATGAGGTACTAAAAATATGTGCTCCAAGGCACTGCTCTGTGGCCTTAAACCAGTTGGTTTGAGAATATTTTTGCAACAGGACAAAAGATTCTTGACACTTCGTCTTCTAAATGCTGTAATCTGTAATGAACATCTGTTTGTTCTTTCCTTGCACAATCTGAGTGTTTATATAAAGATATGTACAGTATTCTGTAACCCTGCCTTGTGCCCATGACACCCCGTGGACTAGGACTCTGGCTTATCCACGACCCTTTATGGAAAATGTGGTTTCGAAAATGGATGGAGAGATATATGCAGTACATAAATCCCATTACTACTGCTTCATGAATCACAATTGATATTGTTACAATCTCCAGCATATTCAAACCTTCAGCTGCTTTATCAAATGCCGCATGCTATTTAAATTAGAGAGGGAGCAGAGACAGTGCTAATTAAAGAATATCTGGCTGTGGCAGGCAAAAGTAAAAAGGACGTCTGAAACCTGCCATATGTAATCCTTTATACCTGACTGAGTGACTGATCTGTAACGAGCCATCAACCACTTCCACTGAGAGCACAGGGCTTCGCTTGCATCTCACACAGTGTCTGTCGCAGACCGAGTTCTCCCTCTGAACGCTTTCCAGTTGTTCATTGCCATGTTGTCTGTTGTCTTTCCCTTTTCCATGAAGACGAGCCGAGCCCTGCGGGATGAGATCCGAGAGCTCCATCATAAGATCAAAAACCAGGAGATCCAGCTGACCACACAGGCCACTGAGAATCAGGGGTTACAGGAGCAGCTGGAACTATTGCACAAGTATGTTTTTTTCCCCTCTGTTCTGAAAATCTTTTTTTAAAATAAAATTGCAGTTTCATTTAATTAGTTGGGACACACTGGTGTAGGACAAAGAGGAAGCAAGTGGTGGAGGGGAGAGGCAATTGTTAATCATTGTTTAAACCCATGTAGGTTTTTGATTTTCTCAATTTTAAGTTAAACTTTAATTGGCTTTGCTCCCGAGACTTGTTTCTGGCTGCCTGTTGAGCCTGAGGAGGAATTTCTATCCCAGTTTTATTTTTGTTTTCTTGTTTCCTTAGGTGCAACAATATTAGCACAAAAGCAGGCTGGCAGAAGTAAACATTAACTGTTGTGGCGGGGTATTATACAAAGATGATTATACGGTACATCACAAACAGTGCTAGAGGCTCCAAGCGAATTCATCCTTATAACAAATGTTCTGAGTCCAGGAAACAGGCATAGATAGAAAAATTAAGAAAATATCAGATGAATGAGAGTGCTCTACAAATTGTATAAAAGGGCACAAGATTCAAAGATAGAAAAACCATATATGCACAGCCGGAAAAAGACATTAGAATTTTCCTAGAATTGCCCAGAGGAAGACGGAACAGAATGTTGCAGCAAAAACAAAAAAATTAACACATAGCATTTTTTTCTATGTGTATAGGTCATGTAATAATAGGAGAAGAATGATACAAGTCCATAAAGAATACCTAAACGTGTTAGCTATATATTGAACATAGATTTTTACAAGTGATGTCAAGATGCCAAGTTATAGAATGGATTCCAGCTGTATTGATTTGGTGATTTGCATAACTAGTTTTGAAGTTCTGTTAAAAGGGAAGGACTATTAAAAATTGATAAGTTGCTGGGGCCTGATTGTATTTTTCCCCATTATACTTAACGGAACGAGGGGTGCTGTTCGTCATAGACTCCTAGTTAGGACATTTCACCTTTCACATAGAAAGACAGTGGTGCCCACAGATTGCAAATGCAGCCCAGTCCTTCACAGAACTAAACCAGAAAACTGCAGACTAACCAGCCCCACGTCTTGTTACTGGTGAAGATAGTAAAACAGCAGTTAGAGCTGAAATAGAAGCATACTTCCAAACAGTGGCTACTTAAGGCACGGCCACCTTTGATTTAGAGAGGGAAGGTGTTGTTGAATTTTGTTATTCATTGAGCCAGAAACAGGAATTGCAGGTAACTTAGATGGGCGGCACAGTGGTGCAGTGGTGAGCATTGCTCCTTTGCAGTACTGGGGCACTGGATTCAAGTCCAGGATGCTGTCCGTGTGGAGTTTGCGTGTTCTCCCCCTTGTGTTCACATGGGTCTCCTCAGAGTGTTTGAGTTTCCGCCCACAGTCTAAAGACATGAATCTTAAAGGCCAAAAGAATCCAATATAATGTATGCACACGGATTGAAAACTGATTACCAGGAGAGAGAGCAAATCACAATAAGGGGCACAACCTCTGACTGGGACCCTTTGCTCTTCTGACCTATCTTATTTCATTGACTGGGGGGTCTGATATAGTGAGAAAGTTAGTTGAAATTGCAGATTATATAAAAACAGGTGGAGAGGCAAACACAAGACAATTGCAGAAAGATAGTCAGCACTCAAAGTTTAACATTGATAAGTGATCCACACAGATAGGAGACACAAAGAGATCAAAGTGACAGTAAATAGGCAAGGCTAACAATGGAAAGAGATTTACATGAGTAAAGGTATCTGCCTTTTAACATAGTTCAGAAATCTTAGAAATGAGATGGGAATTTTGAGTTAAAAGCTGTGTAATTGTGTGTTTGAAAATGTAAATTACGTACAGTCTATTCAGCACCAGGAGTGAAGTTCACAGCCACTTTCAGAACTGCGGCACCTTTTTAGAGGACACTTGCTAGCAGAAGCGTGCACAGTATCAAATACTTCACTTTCCTGATTTTTTTTTCAAAAATGTCTCTAAAAAGGAAATGCCAGGAAGCCACTCAGAAAATTCAAGCACTCCAGATGTATCCTTCACTGAACTCAGAAAATGAGCTGAAGATTAAGGTATGCATGTGTGCCACTGCACTTGAGAACAATATGTTTATAGTAATGTGTCAGAGGGATATAATTTTTATGTATTGGAGGATGAAAACTGTAACTGAATATATTTTGAGTTCCTGTTAATTTATCGTGCAAAGTACTATCTTCTACTTTCATTCTTAGTATCTCTTCCATCAAGTTATTTTAAGTATATTTTGGCAAAATAAAGCTAAGAAGTGTTCGATCCTTTACGGAATGATGGACATTGTTACGGGGTTATATTACTTTCGTTCATTTTGTTGAAGAAGCTGATGAGTACGAAATTTTAAACAGTAAGACATTGATGGTTTAGGGCCCTTGCTAGCTCTTGTGTGTTTTAATGGTGAAAATTCTCAGCTGACCTATAATGATGTTTGTAGTCACTCATATCTTGGCACCACGCTCTCTTTTGTCCTGCCAAGATAATCTACACTCAATACAGTTTTTAACCAGATGTTGAAATGTGTGGCTTTGGAATTTTTTTTCCCCCAAAATAAATATCGAATGAAAAATGTCATTTTATGCAGTTATGACAGGACCACAGCCTGCTACTGGTATGATGTCGAATGATTCCTTACATGTGCTGCATTCGATCCAGCCTTTCCCTGTCTTCTGTCCTCTACGGCAGGAGCTGGAGAGGAAGCTGGCGTTGCAGGAGCAGGATTCCGTGATCGTGAAGAACATGAAGTCTGAGCTCGGGCGAATCCCAGACATGGAGAAAGAGCTCCAACAGCTCAGAGAGGAGAACACCTACCTGAGGTACACGCATGGCTTGTTGTGCTCATGCTTAACATCAGCCTTCTAAATCTTGTGAGCTGTCAAGCTTATGTGGTCTTGGAACCATTTATGTGGGTCTGTTATCTCAAAGATGTAGCCATGTGGTAGAATATTCTCTAATAGCTTTCGAACCTTAACTTAAACCTAACTTCTCATGGAGACGTTTACAAATTAGATGGCAATATTTGAATGTAATTAAGGTGATGTTTGAAACCCTCAGTAGCAATATTAAGAAGTTTGAGTAAATAACACTACAGACTTGCTGATGAAAAAACATGGAGTTTCACTTGGTTCCTGTATCTGAGATATTCCTTCAAAGCTGTCGTGCTCAAGGTGTAATCCTTTCAATTTGAAGGATATTCTGTGTAATTTCATTGAAATGTCTTTGTAAAACCCACAGACGTTTTAACAACTTAAGCCTTCTGAAGCCACCTCTGTCAGTTGACAGTCTAACAAAAGGTTGAGATGATTAAAACTCGTTATTGGGTTTTAATGCATCCAGGGCTCCGAAAATATCAGGATCAGGCATTCTTGAGCTTTCATATCATCAATCGGAGATTGTTTTTAGTTATATGTGGGATTCCATTTATTAAACAGATTAAACTGGACAGATGAGGGTGAAGATGGTTATTAATGTGTGACCATAAGACGTAAATTACAAATCAGAGGAAGTCCATTGGCCCACTGTGCTTGTTTCAATGTCATCTCGTGTTCCTTTTTTTGTAGAGAGACCAAGGAGAACAATAATTTACTGAAAGAAGAGGCAGAGGGGATGCGGAAGAAACTGGAGCGTATGGAAAAGATGAAAGAAGACCTTGTTAAGCTTGAATTGGAGAAAGAAGTAAGGCTTGTGTGGGGAGAAAAAAAATCTTTTCAGAACTGCTGTTGGTCCCTCATTAAAACAAACATTTAGAAGAGTTTGCGCTTTCATATTCATCTTCCTCTGGGAAAAGCAGCAGCAAATCAATACAGGCTCATTTGTTAATGCTGACTTACCTTTTCGGTACATTGTAATCTCCGAGTCAATATGGAACATGTTAACTTCTTCGTGTACGTGGGGTTAAATGTTTAATAGCATAGTTGGCATATAAGAAGGTCTTTCTACACCTCATGGAAAGCATTTGTGAAATGCCTCTGTTCACCCTCACAATTATCTCATGATAATAATGGTTCTGTAGCAAATGTGAGGGTCTGTGCTTTCTGATCTGATGTCAGGCAGTACTGCCAGAGACAGGTTGTTGCTCCTAATTCTAATGCTGAAGCATTCTCGCAGTTCTGAAGGGTCTGTGCACTTCATCATGCCTGGCTGTTAACAGGTCTCTGGGAGCACTGATAGAATTCTTCCTCAGCAAGTGTGTTTCAGAGCTTCAGAAAAAGAGGCAGGTCTTTGTTAATCTCTTAGGGTTTTTAATCAGCTTGGATTCCTGTACAAGGCTAAGAACATAAGCCAGCAAAATGAGCTAATTAGGGAAAAATATAATGATCTGGGCAATCATAAACGCAATACATTTTAATGAGAGCTCATTTTAATGTGCAAATATAATTTCACAGAGAGTATTTATTCCTTAACGGTGAGTGATTATTCTTGCTCTGAAATGGCGAGAAATTGATTAAGTAGGTGAAATAGTTTTTTCGCAAAAATTGATTGTTTTCTTACTGATCGTTGGATTTTGAAAGCCAGTTTCTAATAAGTAAAGGTGGAGGTTTAAAGGTGCACCTTTAATATAGGTGCCAACAGCAACAGTACTGCTTTCTGTTTTTAATTGATGGACACAATAACACCAGATGTATTCAGATGCACTAACCACGTAATCAGTGAATGATTAATTTCATTCAATGCATTTCCTTTAATCACCAGAAGTAAGAAATAAAAAAAGAATATTATTATATCCATTCTTTGATAATATTCAAAATCAACAATTTCATTCATTCAGTGTCCTTCTCCAGGGCCAGGAGGTCCCAGGAAGGCTTTTTAAAACATTTGATTTCATCTTACAGATGTTTTTTTGTAGGTTGTTCTCCTAAAAGAGGGTTCTTTGGCTTTGACAGACTCCATTCATAATTCATGTCTTAAGAAAGGTTATGTTAGTGTCGACTTAGTCCTGTATAAAACTGTTATATTATTGAACATGTCATCTACAAAGTAAATTATGTAAGAAGCCAGTTTGTGAATGGTCTGCTGACATAATTCATGACTTTAAAGTCTTAATTTTAGGAACCACTTTCTTGTCTGCTTAATGTGTATGAAATGGATTTAATTTGGATTGATGGCTCTCTGAAAGACACGTTTTGAAAAATTACATTTCAAGCTACAAGATTCAATTTCACTGAACTGCATAAATGGTTTATTATTCTTCATGTAGAGTACAAAAATAACATTAACCCAGCAGGAGTGTCCTCAATAAAATTGTACAAATCAGTTTGGTGGTGAGTTCCAGTCTTTGGCAACAAAATTGAATAATAGGTGCAGCACAGTTTGGGATTAAGATGTGAGGTTTTAACCTTTTTGAGCTTCATAAATTTGTTTATACCTGCCGCAAAATTCATAATGTTTTTAGGAATTGACTTTCTTTTTTTGCAGCAGGCGCTACAAAAAACGTTCATCATGCTGATTAAATCTTGCCATCACCCATGTTGATGAATAGGTGGTGTACTGTGAAAGTCACAGGCAGCTCACGAGCGTTCCCACTGAGAGGCACAATATAGTCTATACATCCAGGAAGCAGGGTTTGTACCAAACTGTGTTCCATTCCTTCTGCGGAGCCTGGACAAGCAAGAGTCTGTTCACTGGTGTCTGCTGCCACACTTTGTCCCATCTTATCCCACAGATTCTCAGTACAGCTCAGCTCTGGCAAGGAGGGCCTCCTGCAGCATAACTGTTCCATTCTGATCTCACAAGAAAGCTGTTTCTACACGAGTAGCATCAGGGTTTCATTAGTGAAGCACTGTGCAATCAATCACCACAAGTGGATCTCTGTAGAGACTAGACACTCCTGCCTGGATCATCATGCTTGGATGTCCCCATTGATCGGTCTGTTGTGCACAGCAGTCATCTCTTCATTCTGCACCTCTGTGCCACACTTGGCTGTGTCCATCGTGTCATAATTGGTCAGCAGAAAATCACGACTCATCACGAGAGAAGACTCTTTTGATGAAAACATTAAAATACAGTAGAATAAATAAGATAAGGTCACTTTATTGGCCATATACAATTTCTTGCATTAGGAATTTGTCTTTTCGCATACCCCAGCTTGCTCTCCATGAGACACAGACACACAGACAGGGAGAGACACACAAGCTTGGGGTCAGAGCGCAGGGTCAGCCATTGTACAGCGCCCCTGGAGCAGTTGGGCTTAAGGGCCTTGCTCAGGGGCCCAAATAAGCAAATACATGGTATTATTTAATAATGCTAAAGTGTCTTCCTATTATTTTCCCCCACCCATTATTAACCTCATATTCTGGTGTTAGGTGGATTTCTGCTTCTTGTTGACCAGGCTCCCCTTTTAATTAAAGTGGATCTGACATTTTCTCAGAACGTAACGGGTTCGGTTTTCGGTAGTGGAACAGATTTTGCTCCGTGGAATGGAGAATCATTTGGCAGATGTTAATGCCAGGGTTTACTGGGGTCATCTTCAGGTGTTGACCTTCATGTTTTACTCATTATTTTTTTGTTAGTACTCGACAAGTAAAATATTGTCTTCACAGAGCTTGAAAACATTGCCTTTTGTAGGTACTATGTTTTTTTACTACATCCCTGTACTAGGTAAGCGTTTTAGATGTTAGATGACTTGGATGATGGGTATAAAGGCAAGAAGCAAAAGCAGAACACAAAGCCCTTAACTATATAGTGGTGTTTTTGTGTTGGGCAATGTCTGAATGTAGAGTATAATTGTATTGTGTTGCTTAGAAGAATCATGTCATGTCCATTTCCCCTGTGGAGTGGAGCATTTGGCAGCATCTCCTCTTTCCTCACTGTTAGTATGGGTTGTAAGCTTGCATCGTATAACAGCTCAATATTATGGAATTAGGTGTTTTCTGAGTAAATTATGTAGTAGTTACCCACACTTTGTCTCCTTTGAAATCACTTTGAAAGAGATTTTTTCACTTTTCTAGAAGTAGAACTTTATCGTACAGCTTAATTCATCATATATGAGCTGTACCAAAAAAAAGATCAATCGGTTGTGCACAAGAGGTTGGAATGAAATTGTGAGGTGTTCACTTTATCACATGCTTTGAATTACAGTCTTAGTTCTGTCATTTAAAGGATTTGGGGTATTGCAAATGTCTATCCCAGTCTGTAGTCAGCCCCCATCTGCATTTTTAAGACGAGCCACCCCAGCCATCATCTGCAGCTGTGTTGAAACTCTGAGCTCTAATGGCAGATGGCACTGTATGTGGGTACTAATTTACAATTACAATTTACAAGTTTCACAGCGCCTGGAGCCAAGAGAACAAAGCATAGGGATATACGTGGATACAGGGGAAGAACTTTTTCTATATAATTATGTTACATTAAAGTTTCAATTAATTTGGTCCATATTGCATTAATGCATATTACTGAAGACCTAATATATAGCCATCTTCAGCTTGCAAAAGTGTAAATGCATCACACTTGACAAGTGTTACATATGTATTTTAATTACAATTTTTCCATTTCTCCATCTTACAGAAACTTTCTGTGAAACTACAAGCTTGGCAGAATTTAGAGCAGATGACTGGTCTTAACATCAGGTAAGAATATGTGACAGTAAGTTTGAGTACAGTATTTTTTTAATTTTTCAGAATTCACAGGAAAAAGCATGGACTTATGGCTGCAATACAGTCTTCAATTTTCTTCTCTTTCACAAAATAAAAACCCGGTGATTTGAATGCATTTGATCATAATTTAATGATTAATTGTAGGTAGGCATACTGTTTTCAATCAGCTGATCTGCATTGGTAAAATGTTTTCAGGTCTTCTTCAGAATATACAGTAATCTGTTGAATGCAAAATGACATTGTTGTTCCTTGTTTGTAAAAGCCTCTGCCTTCTTGTGGTCATCTGTGTAGTGTAGGTTCTTGGGTTCTGGACAGAGGTTGCCAAGGGTTAATCACAGATGGAGTTATGCTTGTAGAACAAGATATCTCAGGTTATGAGAGCATCACATTTCTGCGGGTTTTTAGAGAGGCCTTGCAGTCATCCACCACATACCTAAAAACAATCAGACCGTGTATCTCTCCAGGACTAGGGTCTGGACAGCCTTTCCTGGAGTATGCATTATGACACTGGTCAGATTAGTGAAGTGCATCTTGCATGCATCACACCCTGGCCCTGTTTAAAAAAAAAGCATACTTTCAAAATTATCCCCAGGATACATGAGTCCCTCTTAATCAACAACTTTTCTGTCATTTTTATAATGAGCTTAAGTTAATTAAAAGCAATTACTGTCATGTATAATGCATTAGTGCACCTTTACCGTTCACAAAAAATACGTGGTGCACTGAACAGTTTTATAGACGGTCAGAACGTGTTTTTATTCCATGATATGTAAAGGCCATTTTTTCCCCACAATGACTCAATTTTTTCTAAAATATAACATTTCATCTTTCCTGTTTATGCCCACACTATGAAGTGGTTTTGTACCCATGACCTTGCAATTGTACATTGTGTATATACAATTTGAATTTGGACATTGTGTTTTGATGGTGGTGGTGTTATTTGAAAACAATAGAAAATGTTTGGTTTCCCTATTTATCTCTGGGATAAACATTAGTATAAAATAGTAACAAAAACATCTGAAGTGTGAACAATTTCTATCTTGTATTCTGCAACATCAAGTTGTCATATATTTTCTTTGGAATCTACAGTGTTTATTTTTGTGAATGCATCTGGCACTCATCCCAATGCTTTTTTGAATTTTCCACACTTGGAAGTTTTTTTAAAATGTTTTTGTCTTAGTGATACTGCTGAAGCAAGCTTGACCATTTCTTATGAGCTTCCACTAGATAGAGCACTTGAGCTGTGAGTTGTTTTCATACAGTTTACCTTTGATTTTCTGAGAAAACCATTATTCTTTTCTTTTATTTTTTTATTATTCCTGGTCAGTATAGCTGCGTTTTTTGGTTTGATTTTTATGTTTTTAATCTTTCAAACAATCTCTATATTTTTATTTTGCCATTGGATGTTCTTTGTTGACCTAGAGTTAACATATAAAGCCAAATGCTTTTAAACATTTTATTTTCTGTGTGATGCAGCTTGAGATGGTGCAGTGTTTCGAGTACATCTGTGATCTTGGCTGTCCATGTGGAAATAAGCAATCATTATTTCATTAAAGGTATATGAAAGAAAAATGGATTTTATAGTTCAGCCATGAAATGAATGAGCAGTAAGAATTTTGGCCACGTTCCTACAACAGCACGTTATAAAGAATGTGCGTCATTAAAATGAAATTCTCCCGTTGATTTGTGTGTTGCCACGCTGAAATTGAGTTGGGTGTTTGGAGCTCAAGTTTTTTCCCTTGACCACATTCAGTTTGTCACTATTAAAGTCTGACCACTGTCGGCGCCAGGCAGCGGTTATTATTAATAAAGAAGAACAAACTAAGAAGCAGCAGGGAGACCTTTCTGGTACAGTATACGGCTTTAGCCAGATCCCATTCTTACCACCAGTACATCGGCAGGGGAAACTTGAATCCCTCTCGGTAATGGAAGGGCAGGATTTTCTCCTGACCCTTTTCTCAGCCTTAACTACAATATTGGTTTTAAATTTGATGTAAAAGTTATCTTGCAGTGATGTTTAATGAATAAGATAGCGCCGTTCTATCTGTAAAAAAATCTTTAAAGGGATAAACGCTTTTAATGGAAGTGGAGAATATTAGTTCATTAAGATTGCAAGATTTATCTGTAGTTTATAGCCTCCTTAATGTTTTTGTTTTCCCATGCTCGAGCTGTGAAATATGAACTTAGATCTGTGAGTTTTTTTCCCCCTTAATTTCAGTAGTCTTAGTGTTGATAAAATTGGTACACATGTTTAATAATAAAGTACTATTGTTTTTACTGTATCTGGTTGTGTTGGGAGTGCTTCCTTTGAATACAAGGTTTCATCGGTTTAGTTTTATTTAATTAATTATCTCCTAAGGCTTAGCCTGAGTATGCTTTGTGTTAAATATGCCCTTCAACACACGGCTGCATTAATATCCTTGTTAAAATCTGATTAAAAACTAAAATTGTGTTTTTTGAAGTCTGATTATCCCATGAAATGGAATTTTTAAACCTAATTATGGGTGGATTTGCATACATTTATGTAACCATTGGAAAAAAAATCAAATAAATTTATTAATGAAATCCACTTACTCAGTTTTCTTTGGGTTTTGGTCTATTTTAAGAGTGATTCTATATCATTCTCAAAATTATGTAAATTACATGAAAGTTTGTACAGTATATGGTTTTTCTGCCCATGTATTTTTTTTACAAAAAGAACAAATAAAATACTTTCCTTCGTTCTTGGATTATTACCAAGTTAGAAACTTATTGTCAGAGGTCTTTGATCGCCTCCTTCTTCAAAACAAGATATTGAGAAAATTGGTTTGAGTGGAACTGACCTGTTTTTTTTTCTTATTGTGACTTGATCAGCATCCAAGTCTTTGATATTTCCATCACTTTTTAATATGATTCCCAGTACACAAAACTGCTGATAAATATTTAGATGAAGTCATGTAATTTTCTTGCTGCTTCCTTTTATGTTGATTGTAGGGCAAAAAACAACAACCCCATATTAATTTACTGAGCTTCATGAATAGGTCTCTAAGACGCGACATCTTTTTCATCATCTTTTATTAGGATAGCTGTGTTGTTTATTAATGCTGGTTGTTGAAAGCATATGTAATGTAATATGTCTCTGATCTGACAAACTTTCTTGCAGAGTTGGTCTTGGGTATCTGAATAGTGAATGACAGGAACTTTGCTGTTTTGGTTTATTGCCATTGAAGTTGAGCAGTGACATATTTAGGAACATATTTTATGTTCTCCAGTAAGATACTTTGATGATGTCGTGAGGTTGCTCAGTGTTGATTGAGTTATTAGATTTTTCCCCAGCTATGATTTGTCTTAAGTGATGGATTATCATTAACTCATTCAGTGAACTCTGAAGAGAGCAGGTTAATCTTAGGCCCTTGTGGTAAATGCCTGAAAGCTTGAGATCATAAAGCTTTTCTAGTAGTTTAGTCAGGCTTTCGTTTGAATAGGGCTTAATGCAGAGTGATGTGCTCTGTTCTCTAAATTGACAGATATTTAAAGGATTTATGCCTAGTAAAAAAAAAAGAAATGATTACCTGGATGTAAGTTCTGTCTTGGGTAAATTACACAGTGTGTGATTTTCACTCTTTTACATTTAAAGGCTTCAATTTTTGAATTAGCCCTATGTTTTGATCTAGTCCTTTTTATATTATATCCTTGCTCACTGGGTTTATCAGAAAGCATTTTTTACCATGAGCTTTCATGCATTGACCTTTGTTTGATTTTAAATGGAAATGACAGAAGTTATTTGTTGCTTAGAACCTTGAATGCTTAAAATAGAATCGATGAATGCTTTACTCGTGATTACTCTCAAATCTCAATTCAAGCGTCTCATAGTAACTATTCATAACGCACCTTGAGAGTGAGACTCTGCAAGATGCCCAGTTACTCCAGCTTCTTCTTGTTTATACGGCCATTATACATTTACAGTTTCGTTATGAATTGTTTGTCAGTGTGCCTCCAATGAAAGCAGTAAATGTGTTAGGTATATTTATGTTATATTCAAATAGCTCACTGAAATTAATGCTTATGTAAAGGCGAACTCTGTGCACTGTGTTTCTGTGTTGATTGGTTTTACCGAAGAGGATTTCCAGTTGTTCCAAGTAATAGATGTGAAATTGTATTCCTATATGTAGAGTATGTAGTGAAGGATGAAGAAATGAGTGAATACAAATGAGTGAATAAAATTAAATCAATAAAAAACTATTTCTAATTGATATTGTGGACTGTTCAAATGGTTTGTTGGCTCTCTGTCTTATGGGATGTTTGAGGTGCTGACTGTAAGGCAACCATCCTTGAAAAACATTAATACCAGTTTTGAAATGGACTGTCTGGAGTAGAGAATTTTAACTGAAAAAATGTCATTGTGAGGTGTTACAATTAGGAAGGAAATAATAAAAAATCTCAGTGATGCTCCAGTATGTCTGGGACTGTGGAAAAATGATGCCAAGTGAATTGATGCAGCTCAGTGTGTTTCTGGCCTTCGTCTGTAGCAGAATTTACACCAATTCAGCTGTGATGTTGCAAGGATGAAAAATCATATAGCTTACCGTGGCCTTGCAAATTACTGGACACCTCATCAGGAGTTTCTCGAATTGCGTTGCAACAGTGTCCAGGGATTTCTGTAATTAAAGATGTACTTATCTGATTTCTAGTATTCAAACATGGAAAAGCAATCTTAGTGATCATGTTATGTCTTGTTTTCATTTTATCTGTCATTATATGTATTGGTAAAGTAATCTGTTTATGCTAGCATGCTATGCAAGGTGAGAATTTAATTCATCTGGTTTGTCGACAGCATTACGCCTTTGATATTGGATGGCAAAAAAGTACTGTAAGATTACATTGTTTTTTTAAATGGCTTAAAACATGTTTATTGTTGAGAAATCAGAATGTGTTTGTTGTGATTGTAGCAGTGAATATCTCACACTTTGATATGTGTGTTGTAATTGTCTTGTACAGATCTCTATTAAGTTGTTGAAGTAAGAGTCAAGAGAAGCACACACAAAATTCATTGTCCTGTGGTGGGATCTGAATATCTTCCAGCTCGTTAGCTCAAGTCTGACAGATAAGATGTTTGCAATGGTTGTGGTCCAAATGTGTGCACAGCACACCACTGGTTTCTGTATTTGGAGGTTGGGTTTTTTTATGACACCAGTTGGAGCCTTGATTTATTTATTATACTGAGCAAATGTATAGTAAACCACACAGATTAGCCACCATCACCTTTCTGCCTTTTATGGCAACACTTCCTTTTTGTCACGCATTGCAGAAAAGGGCAATCTGTTTTCTTGGCCCTCTGCCCCTGCCCTTCTTCTGAGACTCAGTCATAAGTACTCTTCCTGAGGGATTCCTCTTGCACACTTTGTTAAATTAGAAAAAGGGCTGAAGATTTAGGTCTGAATCAGTCATATTTGTTAACATTCGAAATTATTTATGGTCACTTAAGAGTCTGCAAAGATAGGAGACATCCCCCCCCCCATCGTATTGCATTATTCTTTAAAGGTCTTTTCTTTTGTGATGAGTGATTTGTATTTGTTTGCTTGTTTTTCTTTGAAATGCTTAATCTGTTGTTTGAGAAATGTCCTGTATCAAGATGCCAGTTTCTTTCTCATTTCAGCAGAGAACTGGGATGTTTTTTTTTAAGTGACCCAATTGGGAGCAATAGCTCTATGCTGTGTCACTTGTGGAATTAGTGCTTATTGTCTTAAGCACTGCTGTCCCCAGGGTTGTCACATCAGTTTCTAGGGGGTGAGAGGCTATCAAAAAAAAGACTAAGGCTTTAGTTCAAAATACCAGTGAGCATGACCAGATACTGACCCATTCCTAAATTATTTAAAGAACAATAATAAAAGTAAAAACAAGCCTCAAACATTGAGATATTAGTAAGCGTTTCTAATACGTCTTCTTGTTTTAATCTTTTTTGACTCTGAAGGATTTTAGTTATCTGTATGTTCTTCTTTTTTAAAGCATTTTAATTATCTGAATGTTCTTTGACTCTTAAGCATTTTAATTATCTGTATGTTCTTCCCATTTTGATTCCTGTAGCAATTTGGAGATGTACATAGTGTAGGTCATTCTACACTAAAATACTTAACAGAAATGTAATTATCACAGTAGACACTTTCTCCTAAAAGTGTGTTTTAAGCGGTCTTTCCTTAATACACACCTAAATCATTTCTTTGGGGAGGTTCGTAATCTCTTCTTGTTTGAATGTCCAGTCCTGTCTGTTCCCAATGATATGTCTTGTAATGACATCTGCTAGCACCGACAGAAAGCAGTTGCTCAGGGCCCTCGGTTTATAATTCAGGCCTGTTTCTGTTTTGCCCATTGGGAGCACAATGAGAGACACGGTTTTGATGTCGTGAAAGTTCAATTCATCAACTTTGACATTTGAAATGGGTGATTGACAGTGATGTGCTTGAAACATGCACCGCTTTATGTCTAGGTAAACAAATCCTTAAAAATGGCTCAATTTAAAATTTTATGAATTTAAATTCCACTGTCAGAAAGAGGTTATTCTATTCACTCTATGCCAATTTAAAAGCGTTAGATGTGAACCGTGCATAGAAGGTCTTTTCCCATAAGGCAAGTGCAGCAACTTCAAACACCAGATGCTTAGTTATGTATTTGTAAAATCCTTGCAGTAGATTTAAGGTGAGTGAAACCGAATCTGATTAGCGAATTAACTGGGGAGTGGGCTCTCTTTATGAAGCTTCTGTCATATCAAATTAGACCTGCCATTCTTCATCTTTTTAGTGCATATTCTCTCCCTAAAATATCCGGATGCTTAAAGCCCTTCAGAAAGGGACACGGTGAAATACCTTGTTATCCATAATCGTGCACAACAAGTTAAAACGTTTGAAGAGTAACTGTAGACAATTTGGAGACATTGCAGGACTTTTCATTATAAGTGGAAAAGCACAGTCCTCTTGTGCTGCAGTAGGACAGACGAGTGGAAGACAGTCGTGGGGGTGATGAGTTACAGGTAGCCATGATGGGTTTAAATGCCCATTAAGTAATTAAGATATTTACATCCAGATAATGGGCTCACTAGCCTCCTCTTTTCTGTAAACTGTCATAGAGCATCATTATTACTATTACTGCAATAGTACTGACTCTTCAAGTTGTAATGTTTTTTCTGTTAACTTCATAAGGCCTGAGAGTGGATACTGACACAGACAACTGAATAAGTGCACATAATAAATCAATACCTAATACATAATATTTAATTTTTGTGGAGGGTACTCTAAAGAAGTTATAATTAGAGTTCAGAATTCATAATACTCCTTAGTTGGCATTTTTGTAGAGCTCAAACTTGTTCCAAAGAATATATACAGTGCTCAATAGTATAGACTTTTGCTTGAGAGTTTTCCTTATGTTATTGCAGTGATATCAGTGAAAAATGAAGTACTGGCATTTGCATGAAAAACCTTTGAATGCAAATTCCATATTCTCAAAATATATCTGACAAGCTGTCTCCTATCTGAGGAAGATGTTCCAGTGTGTTTAAGCTTTGAAATCTTCAAAAAAAAACTGTGATAAAAATAATTAAAAAAAATGATGAAAAGGGAAGAGCTCTAATTATGCATTATTCATTGGGAAACATGTACCTGATAAGCAAGATTCAGAAAATCAAACTGAAGCACTTCCGGCAGGACTGCAGTGAAGTTCAGATGAAAGTTTAATCGGTATGTAAATGGCTCACAGGTTTCAGAAGGATCTGCGTTCCAGAATGATTGTAGTTGAGTAGTTTTGTACTCTGTGTTCACTTCAAACTTCAATCGCAGTGTGGTGTAAAAGAAAATAGGGAGTGCCTGGTTATTGAATCTTTGACTGCTGTTCGTCTTCATAAACCAGGGAAATTACTAGGAAAAAACAACAGAACAAAACAGTCTTTATAATATATTCTCTGTTATATTCTTCTCGTTTGGCTGTGTGGTTGATAAATCCTTTTTTTTTTCCCTGTTTCTTTTCCTCTAATCAGGAGGGTGTTTTGCTGCTCCAAGAGCTTATTTTTGCTTTAATTGGAGCCCCAGCCTCTTTGAAGTCCTCTTAATCCTTTCAGTGCAGGGAGAGAGAGGGCAGCTGAGGTGCGGCCGGGGGAACTTGAGATTTCTTCATTTTATTTACATGTGTCCGGGGACAGGTGTGTAATGTGTTTCCTGGGGTTATTAGGCTGGAAGGAGCCTTGCGGGCAGATGAATGAGAAGTTGTGCCATGATAGAATGGAAGGCCAGAGACAGATGGCACAGGAGCTGATTCTGAGAGATCTCTTACTTTATTAAACCCAGCACCTGTCAGACAGGGGAAATGACTTGTAACCCCGTGAGGGGGGAGGAGGGGGCTCTGTAAATATCAGCAGAGGCGAAATGCCCATCTTGAGAAGCTTGTTTCAACTGAAAGGCATCACAGCCACTCTTAGTTTAGGGCAAGTCTTCTAGGAGTTTTCAAAGTTACCAGAAGTGAAAGTGAATGATAGAATGATCAACTACTTGATTGGTCTCTGTCTGAGCCCAGCATGCAGCTGTGTATTTAGAGATCGTTCTGCTCACTGAAGAGCAGGAGAAAATTGATGGTTTTCGTTAAGGAATCCGGCCTGCACCTTGCAGAGGTTAGCAATGTTAACCTGTATCTGCAACACGTGGCTCTGTGCTGAAGAGGGCATGAGATGGGAAGACAAATGTTTGCTGGTACAGCCAAAGCATATAGGGCCTCCTTAAAGAGCAGATTCTTTAAGTTAACTAAAAGTTATGATTTTCCAATTTGTGTGAAAAGAAAGTTATGCAGGTGTATAGGTGTATATGCATATAAAAAACTTACCAAGTTGTATTCTCTCTCTTAGAGCCACTCTTTTAGACCATCGAAGTTGTTGTTGCAGTATTGTGTAGGTTTGTATCCCACACTAATATGACAGTCAGTCCCCACTGAGAAGATTAAATTAAATGTGCTGTCTGTTTCACAATTAGAACAAGTTAATTAATGCTCTTTTCTCTCAAGAAAGGGTATATTCTCCTGAAAAGCTTATCTTGACTTTACCATTGGTGTAGTGTTTTGTTGCTTATCTCTTCTTGGGCGAGACTAAAATGAAAGATTTTTTAAGGGAGACCAATATAATCTGGGAAGGAAAATGCTTTTTTGTTGAAAAGAGAGTCATCCTTGTTGAAAATATTAGGGAATGCTTATACAGAAGGAGTCTGAAGCATGAGATATGAACAAGACCTAGTACAGCTGGAACTTTTTTCCCCTGGTATAATTATTTTCCATCCTCAAGCATTGAGTTTCATGAACAGACTGAATGAGGCTGGGGTCAACTTCATTAACATGGTTTGCGTAATGAATTGATTGTTGTTTGCCAAGTTGACAGACAACATCTGTGTAGTGAGCTATCTTTCAGTTATTGCTTTTCAGAAAAAAAAAAATTCTACTCTGCAAATTGTAAAGAAAAGGGACAGCCTGCAGTCTGGACTTCTGGTAGGCAGTCGTTTTACTGTATTGCTCATCCAGTTTATCAGGTGATCCTTTTACTGTAAGCTTATACAGATCATTACTCCTGTTGTTAAGATGGAAGTGTTATACAAAATCTATTGGCAACTTTTAAAATGTTTACAAGCAAAAGTCCTATCACTGTCTTAAATCTGCTTCTTAATCTATACTCATTTACAAGTTGTCTGTTTAACGTTTGTTATAATATTGTGTGGTAGACAGATATTTTTGTGTGAATGTATATTTTTATGTATGGGATGTACATACTGTGTAATATTTTTCTTAAACATTTCGCTCATTTGAAGTGCTGGGTGCTTTAGTCAGGATTTACACCTTGCTTTAGTGCTGGGGGTCCTGACAGTGGGCTACAGGAGCAGAGAGCTGGCCAGAGACAGGTATTAGTTTTATCCTTGAGATATTTCGGATGGCTGTGTACAGCACTGGAAGTCAAGAATGTTTTTTTTTCTGCTATCCTATTTCTTCAATGAGTTTCTGTCATGGTATGGAAAACCACACCCCCATACAAATGCTATTATTTTTGCAGTCTTTAATTTTAGCCCTTTAGGTTCCTGGCCAAAGCATTTTGATTGAGAGATTTATAGTCTCTCTCTCTCTCCTAAGCAGAAACGATACAGAAGCAAAGGATAGCAGAGTTAGGTTTAATAGAGTGAGGTCTCATCTATCAAACAAGACTGATCAGATGTGCTGTCATCCCCTCTGAAGCCCTTGACCTCCTGTAAAATGCCTTACAGTGAAGTCTAGTAGGCTAAAGAAAATCTTTTTTTTTTCTGTGAAATTGGTACATAGTTTTTAGAGGCTTGAACTGCTGTAGACTAGATCACTTGCACTGCTTCTGTTTTGACTCCCTAGGTAGCTAGGTGCTTGGCAGGCGAGCTGCCTGTGGAAAATGCAGTGGAGTGACTATATTTCAGTGTTCTCCTCAAAGAGGGTCAAAAAAGTGCATTTGTGCCAGTACTTCACAAGTGTCTTGAGACCGTTCTTGAATTCTTGAGGTTCTTGAAACAAACTCATTTTTTACTTGATTTTTATTATGCATTCATTATTTAAAAAAAACTTAAGAAAACTTCAGGTTAAGTTAAAACCTTAAAATATTACAAAAAACTTGACTGAGAAGTGTAATTTTATTCAGGCCTTTCATATGTTTTTTAGATGTAACTGTATTGATGTCGTTTAGGTTTTTACTATGTTACTCTTTTGAATGGCTTTATTATCTGTATCCTTTATGTGTAAATTATTGCAGTTAATGTGACCATGTGTGTTAGTTCTGAGTACTTACTGTTTGGGTTAGTTTTTTATGAAGAGGGTGATTGCAGTCTGTTTGAACATTGCTCACTGGGTGCAGGATATTTTGCTTGAAACTAGACTGACATAATAGAAAAAGCATAATGTCAGAATGCCTTGTTTCAGAATATGAGTACTGTGAAATAACAGGCTTGGTTATTTGTGGTGAAGTTAGTGTTGTAATGGGGGAAAAACTAATGCTGTAATGAATCACAAGTGTGTTGTTAGTTTCTGAATGTTACGATTCTCAAAGAACACCTGATTTATACTGACACAACAGAGGATGCAGATCTTCTACCCAGTTAGTATTTTTTTCGCTTCAAAATCTCATTTACATATGTGCTGATAGACACCTGAATACTTATATATTTTTTCTGTAGAATCTTGAAATTTTCGCAGTTAGAAATCTGTGTATCTGGAGTCCTTGAAATCATAGCTAACATTTTTAATCATGACAGATGATTCTTTCAAGTCATTTGTCGAGCTCGTTTAGTTGCTAATTGATGCCAGAATCACATCCAAGTTGTTTTTTTTGAGAGTTGAGGTTTTTTTTCGATACTTTATTGCCTTCGCAAATTTGCTTTGTGTTAGAGATTCTGACATCAAAACAATACAAACATGAAGATGCATATTTTTCATTTCCACTTGTCAATAAAATGAAAATATAAATCAATTTAATTGAGTTTGAAGTAAAAAAAGGAATTAAATATACAGTGTTAGTATACAAAAAAGTTTAAAAATACAGAAGTTCTCAGAGTTCACTTCGGCTATATAGCTAGATTTTGTTTCAGACATGTTTCATCTTTAATAATTATTTTCTGTCCTGAATGCTTCGTCTGGCTAGGAGAGATTCAGCACTTTTAGCCCATCAGAGACATTCAGCTCTCTTACCCGTAAGTGTATGATATGCCTTTGAATTCAGAAATTAATTTATTTGTTTTCTGGAACAGTTTCCTATGCAGAGGTACATTTATGTGGCACATTGATCTAGATCATCAAAATTAATTTTTCTTAATGCATTATTTGATAGCATTGTCCTAGGAAGTTTTCAACTGTGTGGGGTTTCCATGTTAAATCAGCTTTCGTTTTGTATTATCTCCACTTTTTTCTGAAATTCATCCTGTAAGGGAAGGGTTTGAAACAAAATGTTGCATTAATATCACAAATGGTTTTTGTTCTTATGTTTTTATGTGGTGTGTTTACAGTGCCAAGCAAAAGTTTGTAAGCTCGTAGGTTAGTATGTATAGCACATTGTGGACCTAAAACATGAGTAGATTTTCATGAAAGTCTTAATAACAGATGACGATAGCCTTATTAAATGTACATTATGAAGACATGACAAATATTTGTTTTATTTAATTTATAAAATGGTCCAACTTTAAATATCCTTCTGTGAGTAGGTATGTAAACCCTTAGATTCAGTAACTGAATATTTAAAAATATAAATATGTTTAATATCTATAAATATACACTTTTTAAAGATACTATCTTGGTTTGTTTTTCCGTATGCTGCTCTACAGACTGCTCAGCTAATATATAAGAACAGTTATGCGCTGGAAAAGCTTTTTGTGTTTTAAGAGAAATGATGGAAATGCAGTGTGCTTCTGAGTGCACTAAAAAATACCTTAAACTAAGATGTCTTTGGACAAGAAGGATGCTGTTCAGTAGAAACTCTTGGGAATCCTGAGAGCACATATCGTTTTTGTTTTGAGGTTTATCCATGTTGTCTTTTTGAAAAGGGGCCCATTATTTTTAAGAGAAATGTTTTAAAACTCATATGTCGCAAGAATATCATTAATTCTAGGATGTTAGAATGGGTGAGCACATCTGGGTGGAAGAAACTCACTTGTCTCAAAAGAGAGCTGTAGTTTCGGTTCATAAGGAATCTTTGATTTCTGTCCTTATTGGTTAATGACTACATACAGACAGTCCCTTTCTCTTGAGGATAACAAGTGTGGTTGTTTCTTTTCTATAACTAGCAGTAAGATTACAGGTCTCCTTTTCTCAGTACATGCCTAGGGAGCGTTTGTAACATTTTTTAAGGACTAGTTTTTAAATAGATTTTCACAAACTTGATTTGCCAAGGATAGTTTGAACAAATCTTTTAGTTATAGATTTGAACTTCTTGAGAGTTTTTCATCAACTTCTGCTGCACCTTGTCAGACTGTACACAAACTTTATTATTATTATTAAGCTTTGTTGCACACCTTGTGCTTCACAGCCATGAAATACATCAGACAAAAAAACAGGATATGTTAATGCCTGCTTTTCTGCTTTATTTTGTGTGTCCTGGCCTACCTGACTTTGTGTGCGTATTTATCTTTTTCAGGAGGCCTGAGGACCTGTCGGGAGAGATCATTCAGTTTCAGCAGAGAGAGATTACCTTGAAGCAGCAGAACTACTCTGTCACCAGCAGGTATGGGTGTTTTGTAAATCACAGAACAGAGCAGTCGGATGAGATTTTGCTGATGGTTTTCCTTGTGGTATGTTTTCAGTGTGAAACAATGTGTTGAATTAAAATCATTCTCGCCCAGCTAGACAATACACATTAAGCAGTCTTGAAACAAGAGGCCGAAGTGCAGAGGGTGAAGTGGTTTCTTTCTCTGGAAGTGGGCCCTTCAAGAAAACGTGTGCAAGGATTTTGGAAAACAGTGGCTTCTGTGTTTCACAAGCTGTCTGCAAGGACAGCGCTCATGCTGTTAGTGTGGTTGAAAAGTCTGCTTTTAGTGAGGGAAGTTAAATTGTTAAATGTTCTTTATATCTGATAAGTCTTAAAAACATTTCTTTGTTATTTCTGCTTCATTTTTGCACAAAACTGGGCCTGGATGATACAACATGATTACAGCAAATTTAATAGATTTGGTCATGTTGCCTTACGTTAAATCTTCAGTTTTCTTGAGAATCGTCAAAGTTACCAGTTGGATGAATAGTCTTTTAATTTTTCAGATTTGTTAATTATTAAAATTATTGCTTGTTGTAGTGTTCTTCTAACCTTAACCTAAAGCTTATTATTGAAAATTTTAATGTGTAAATTAACAAATGATTAAGTTGGTTTTTGTAGGCTGAAAACAGACAGAAATCAAACCTGTTACAAAACATAAATCAACCAAGATGTTAAATGATTTCAGATCATTGGCATCGACTTGGGTTATCTGAGAAATTTGTTAAAAGGCATGCTCTCCACCAGGTGGAGCTCCTACTGGATGCCGTGCAGTTTGCCTCCAGGGCTAATAGAGGAGTTGAAGGTGTTTTGAGGACAGAGACACATCATTAACTTTGCTGACAACTCTATCATTGTCGGTTTCCTGCAAGGTGTAGATACTGACCGTGGCCCTGTAGTGAATTATTGTGTTGATTGGTGTACAGTAACAACTCCCTCATCTTAGTGTCTCAAAAACCAAAAATGAGATCATGAATTATAGTAAGCATCCACCAGTTCCTAATCCAGCAGTCAGTGAGGAGCAAGACAGACATTGTCAGCAGTTACAAACGTCTTGGCACTATTGTCGACTACAAATTAACCTATGAGGAAAACATGGATGCCATATGTAAGAATTGTTCTTTGAAAACCCCGGTCTGTTAATGTGTGTGCTAAACGTCTGAGATCCAAATGTGAAGGGTTATGTTAAATAAAGCAGAGCTAAATTGTAGGAAGTTGAAGGACAGCCACATCAGATTTTTAATTGATCGTTTTCATTCATTTATGGGTATTGATTTATTTTTAATGTGCTCAGAAGGTCCTGTCTTTCTAAACCTGTTGATTTCCCAAAATACATCTGGTAAAGATGCAGCGCTGTGAGCTCGAACCTGCTGGGCTGACATTACTGCGTCCTGGCTTTGTAGATCAATGGCCGTAGACCTTTCCACAGATGCGCAGGATAGCTCTGCCACCGTTAATGGCTTCCTTCAAAAAAGCACTGAACAGCTCCCTTGCAGCGGCCGTGCACAGCAGGGTAAATACTCTAGTAAAGTGTACTTCGCACCAGCTCTTGGTTTGTGTTCAAATGATAATCATTAGGGGAGTTTTAGTGCTCCCGACAGGATTCCATATTGATTGCTATTCCTATTTTCTGCTTGGTTTCTTTACTTAACTCTGTCAGAAGTCCTTTTGTGTTGCCCAAGTTGGCAAATAACAGGCTGCAGGAGAATTAAACCAACAGATCATTTTAATCTACCGTTAACTTCAGCCTCCAGATTTAAGCACCTCGAAGACCCGAATCTTGGATAATGCACTTCTCTAATGATTTACAAAGTAACAATCGGTTTTCTCATATCAGCCTTGCAAAATCATGAACAAAACAGCAGGCATATTATATATTATATAGCCCAAACTCTGTGTTTACTTGTAAGCTTGATTCATTGGTGAGAATAAGATTATTTTTTTATATTTGTACCGTGTTCCTTTTTATTAAGTCATTTGTCTAAATGTTTGCATATTTTCATGGGTAACATATTTCATAGGAGGTATAGCATTGCTAGGGTTCTTAGGTTTTGTACTTGTGCTGTATATTGCAAAATGGCATTTTCTAAACCCTTGTTTGCCCTGTGAGGAGTTGGTGGACTGGTTCTCCTAAGACATACATTCCTTACGGTTTTAATTATCTCCATAAGATGATGGGAATGCTTGTCCGTGTATAAAAGATTCTTTTGATTTCCAAAAAAAAGAAAATCAAGATATCTTAATTGTATGTGAGGTATGAAGTCTGCATGTATGTAGGGACCTTCATGAAAGTGAGGTGTCAGCTTTAATTGGCCCACTTGAGATCTGTAGTTTGGCAGGATACAGAGTCTTTAATTGCTATTGGTGGTTAGTTATTACCCCGGTATGAAAGAGACTGATAAAATGCAAAATATAATGGCTTTGAATTGCACTTTTAAATTCTATAATTTATTGAGTGGAAAAATTGTACCACTTCAAAGATTTTGCATGAATACTGCTGAGTTTGTTTATTTTTTTTCTGGTGAAGTGCATATCTTTTAATTAAACTTGGATTTCACTTCAGTAATGCAGAATTAAACTGTGTTTAATTTATTACTGTCCTTCAAATCTAGTAAAAATTGCTTAAACACTGAATCATAACATATACATGTTTGGATGTATGATTTTAACTGCAGTAGGTGTCAACGTCTGGCAGTGCAGTTAAATTGAGGCTTTTCAACTGACTAATTTGCTTAATTCTTACCTTTAAGTGTTTTGTTTATATCATCTAAAATATATATTTCAGGAATTTGTAACATTTTTACAGTCCACATTAGAATGCCTGGTCAGTGTTTCTAGTAAAAAATGCACAGAAAAATGAGAGAGCGTGGAACAATTCCATTTGATATGACTTGTATTTCATTCTCTGAATACATTTGGTATAATTTAATTTTCATACAATGCATTTCTAAACTATAACCTGGGAGGTAGGCTTGTTATTTTTAAGGAGATTAAACACATTAACAGTGTTAAAGGAAACATTTTTGCATTTCCTTCTAATGTAGTGGAAAGTACAGTTAATCAAAAGTGGAAGGCATTTCATACTGTTTGGAGGGTTTTATTGCAGGCTGTGTTCAATGCAGAGAAATGCATGACTTAAGCATCACAAGCTAGCCGACTGTGGATGTACGTAAAAATAATGGCTTGGAAGTTTAATAGGCAGTTTAGCGGTGTCTCATAACGTTAGAAGAGGAGGGTAAGCTTTATTGATCTGCAGCACTTTTTTTTTATTTTCCACCATTAAATGTTATTTGACTGCACTCCTTAAGGCATGAAGTTTATTTGGATCAGCAATGACAGCACTTAATTAAATAAAACAAGTATGTTAAAATAATTTGTGCAGGATACAGTCTTTGTTGTGTGAGTTTCTGCTGACATGGAGATTTGGTCAAGCATCTTCAAACAATTTATACCTGGAAATGGTATACAGAAGGAACATAATAAAAAAATCTAAATAAGCCATGCTGTAGGGGAATTTTCGGAAGGAAACGCGTCTTATTCGGTTGCTAGTTACTTGCTATTTGATTCAAGGATCTCGTTCAGCTGTTTTGAGTGTCACATAGCATGATGTTTTTTTTTCCTCTGATGGATATTCCACACTTTCACAGGCCTTTGGGAAGGGAAGTACCTCCTGCTCTTGGGTTGAAATAATAATACCTGTTTACCAAATATGCTGATAAGCTGAAGGAACTAAGCCTAAGACCATTGTGCCTTAGATTGCATTTGGTTGCTCCTCCTGGACTGATTCCAGAGCAGCAGTAGCTTTTCTGAATGGAGTCATATTCAAGTGTTATACAGTTTTAACATAAAAGAACTTTCTTTGATTTAAAATCTACACTCTTAACTATATATCCTAGCATTGTGTTGGCTAACTTGGAGCATTTTAATGGGCTGCTGATCGGCAGTGAACACTAACTTTTGAACTTCAGTCAAAAGCTACTGAGTCTTCTTTGCAGCTCATTGAGAGTTGATGGAAGAGATGCAAAATAAAATGCTCTGATTTAAAATGCAATGATTTCCATTTTGAATACAATGCAAAACATTATTTAAAGATATGAAATTGGCTATGATGGTTAGTAGGAATTAAATAAAGCATTTATTTTTTTCCCTTACAGCTCCCACACCTTTTTTGCATTCATCAGTTTTTTCATAATGTTCATATCCCATGAATCAACTTCATTTCCCTCTGAAAGCAGTGACATTTTATTCACTGCCGCAGTGTGTAAAAATGCAGTCGTTTTCCCTTTCACAAACAGAGCATGAATGTAACTTTGGATGAGTTGGGTCATAAATGCTCCCATGTGCAGAGTTGTTTTTTTGCAAGTAACTTTTTCATCCTCATGGGGCTCTTAAGTTTTGAAACAAGTTAGTTAAAAAAGTAGATCCAGATATTGTTAATTTTTAATCTTTAGAAGGTAATTCTAATTGTTTTCCTGTCTGCTACTTTTCTCACCTGCATTCCCTTGGTTTAATTTAATATTTTTTTAAAGGAAATAATGTAATAAAGTTCTTACTTTGCCTGTATTGACTATGTATAGTGACTCCTTTGTATGTTTCATTAGAACTGTAGAACACAACTATATTTGTCATACCTTTTAGATATGACATTCTTGGCGAACAGAAAATGTGCACACACAAAAAAACCCTTAAAAAGCCTTCTTATGTCTGTTTTATTTGTTTGTATCCTGAAAGAATACTCAATGAAATAAAGATTTGAGAATCCCTGCTGTTTAGTTGGAGCACAGCTGCTGTGTGACAAAGCTTTTGCGCACTGGTAATGTTGATCTCTGGGGAGAAAAGTTAATATTTAGTCAAGCTGTGTTTTAAATGCTGTAACGATTTTTGCCATTCCTTTTGATTCGAATTTGTACAGTGCATTTTTAAAATGCTAAAACGGACAAGAGCCTAATTTGTGAGTTCGCCTGACTAAGTAAGCAATCCTTCTTGTAAGCAGGAATTGAATCGAATGTTCCTTATTGAAATTTTGAACAGATTTGAGTTTGGGAGAGTCAATGTATTTGGGATTTAAATGATTCAAGTTTTTAATTTGTGATATTTGAGCTAAGTACGTAAAAGAGCATTCCTCCTGAGAGGAACTGAGAAGTGCTGCTTGCCTAGAATACACTTAGTCACCACTGTTGTCGTTTTAGCCTGTTCAAGGGCATGAAATCTTAGATATTCAGTCTTACAGGGGCATCAGAGGTCCCCCAGAACATTTAGACTCTGCTGTGCTCTAGGGTTGACGAAGTGATGATGTCTAAGCCATTGGGTCTCAAAACCAGAGAGTGCTAGTTATTGCGCAAGTTGTTTGTTTTAAATGGTTGTTGTCAGACCAGCATATCTGCATTGATGCTTTCACATCTGAGAAAGCTGAGGGTGTTATAAGGCTTCTGATTGTGTTGCTTATCAGGAGAAATTAGATGCAAGATGACAGATGTTGGCGGTTCGCTGACTTTTAGTGATCCAGAGGTCTAAATAGGACATGCGCTCAGGTTCTGATAGAGAAAGGATCTGAATTTTTTCTATTTAATTTTTCATTTTTTCTTTCCTTGGGAGGTCGGGACACATAAAGGTTTTAACCTTTTCTTTCCTGTTTCAATGACACATGGTGACAAAAAGTAGAGGAGATGCTATAAATTCATTCAGGAAGTTGAAATGTTTGGTGTCTTGTTTGCAAAACCTGTAAAACTTGGGAGAACTTTGAGGGACATGTCAATGAGGTTTATGCTTCATAGATCAATCAGCCGGATGTTAAAAATTAGCAGTAGACATGACTTTGCCTACCTCCTTAATGTGATCTGGTGAAAATTATCTGGTTTTATTGCTCTTTTTTCCACACTTCATATATTTTACTGACACAAAATAATTACGTATGATCCTGACTCTCTCTGTTAATGCACATTACCTCTGTTTGAAATACAGGCTGGCTTTTAATAACTAGAGTCTCAGAGCTGTAAAATTGCAAGCAATCAGTCACACCTGTTGATTGGAGCGCAACAAATTAACTGAACACTCCCATGAAGCTGAAGCATTGCAGTGCTAAGCTCAAATTAAAAATGAGTCAACCTATGTACTATTAAAGATCTTGGTGTTTTGAATTTGTTTTTGAGTTATTCATTACAGCTAGTAAAGTTTAATTTACTGATTTTTTTTCCATTCTTCGTTTAATTTATGACATTTTAATTTGTTTCTGGGTGTTCATGTTTAGAGATGTTTCAAAACTTGTCATCAGTATGTAATTTCATTTTTAAATAATAAACCTTTAGATTTGATTCATTTTGTGAACTGAGAGGACTGATCTAAGTAATTTTTAATTTAGTAATGGAATATAGCTGCTTTTGCTTAATCTGTAACTGCATGTGTTTATTCCCTGTATTTATTTTCCCATGATGCAGGCTTTTTCATGCTTCAGTTATTTGATGTTGAAATCTGAAAAGCCACAATACTACTTTCAAAGTCTGTAATTCAGGTTCTCTTGTCTAGTGCACGTTACGAATTTGATATTTTCTGGTCACGTAGCAGCTTCTTGTGCCTTTTTCTTTTTGAGTTGACTAGATAGCTTGAAGATTTAGTTTAAACCTGAGTAACCAAAAGCATTATTACTTTGTGATAGTCTTCAATTCAGTGCAGGCCACTCTACTCAAAAGACTTTTTTTGTGGTTGGTTTGAAGGAGTGATTTTTTTTCCTTTCGCTGTCAAGAGCCCGCTTTCATCTTTCCTTTGGAAAACCCTCATGTTTTATTAAGGTCCTCTATTTCCAAGTGACCGCGACATGTAATGATTTAGTGAGCTTATTTTAGCCTGTGTGGGTTTTAAAAATAATTTCAATTTTTTATGACAGTACTAACATATTTATAGATATGTTCGAAGAATAAGGTTCAGCCCATGCCAAAATATACCAATTAAACTTAAACTTGTTAATGTAAGGGTATGCACTCTTGTCTCTCCTTTCACTCCAGTGGAGCTGATAAACCGTACTGTTGTACATGTAACTTTGCATGGGGTAAAGATATCTTACTCATGGTCCGGTCTCGTTTTGCTCAGATTCACAGATCACAGGAGCTCACTCGTAGTTCTGTCTTTGGCTCTGATTTCAGTTCGCCAAGAATGTGCTACTAGCTTGTGTTCGTCTTTCTGAATGCTCCTTTCTTTTTTGCATTTTGTTTTCTTCATAAATGAAATTTAATTCATTTTATAGTGAATTTATTCTAAAATTTACCTCCAAAAAATATGACAGAACTGATGAAAGGGTGCAAAAGGATGAGGCTGTGTGGGTAGCATGTTCCAGATTCTCACAAGCCTTTGTGTAAATTGTCTCCTGTTACCAGTTTTAAATGCACTTTAAAACTTCTAACTTGCTCGGTTAAAACTTCTAACTTCCAAATAGTTCTCACTTGTCTCCTCTTGTTCATGTTTCACTGTTGGTTCTGCCGTAATCCGTTAAGTTGTCTTTTTAATTGTCTTTGAGGATTCTGAATGCTTTGTCCAGGTCCCTTTGTGTTTAACTCCACCAAGGTGAGTTTGTCAGTGAAGGCAAATGGCGGAGGGTTCCCCTCTTCAGGAGACTGGGAAAAGAATCAGACTCCAGACTACAGAGGTGAAGTGTTCATCAGGCCTTTATTTCAGCTGAGGTGAAGGCACAAGCGCATGAGAGGATGAAAAAGCTTCTCTCTCCTTTTTCTTACTTTGCCCGTTTCCCTCTGGCAGAGCTCTCTTTAAAGCCGGATAACAAAAGTTACATTTCTCTCAGCCCCCCTCATCCAGCAACTGCATGACTTTCCTTGTTTGCCATTTTAAAAACGTATTGTTGTTGTCTTCAATAATTTGTGGTTGCCTGCAGTCTACGTGGTATGTTAGAGCTACAAGGACATACTGTTAACAAAAGAAATGTTTTAAACAATCATCTTTTTATAGATGTGAGGTCATGGGTGCTTTGAATCATTACTAGGTAACACAGAAAGTGCAGGTATAAGATTATACGTTTTTTAGATAATCGTAGTGTTATATAAAAGATATCCAAAAACAATCCTTCATCATCATAGGGAATTTCTTCATGGAAAGGCATGTAAGAAATTGTATTCCTTCCTGGACAGATCTAAGAGCAGCAATATTTTTTTTTGTAATGTGATGACCAGAATTGTACACCTTTTTCTTGTTTCACTGTGCTTGGAACGTGTTTGACATACAGTAATATCCTTCAATTTCAGTTACTTTCCTTTTCACAATACATACAGATTTGCTTTTTATTTTCTTTTGCACAAAGGCAAATTTGTTATTGAAATCTGACTGCTATTTTCCCTGACAGAGCTAAATGCTTAACCACTATGAGTGATTGAGATTTCAGACTCTAATAAGCACGTGTCATATTTGTGTACATAGATGTAAAATCAATAGAAAAATGTAAATACATTTCCAGGGACTTTGATTTTAATTAACAGGCCATTTGTATAGGAAACAGTGGAAATCAGATGAGCATGATTACCAATTTATTAGTGAATCATTAGTATAGAATAGGCATTCATTTGTACATGTGGGTTCCCAGGACACCATAATAGAACAATTAAAAATCTTGATTTGTTGAAGTATAAATGTCAGGATCCTATGCGAACATGGGGCAAACACACAAGCCCCCCAGTTCAGAATTGAGGGCTGCTCTTGTTCATTAGCCTTTGGAGAAGACCTTTTTGTTTTTAGTTTTTGCTGCCATGTAACTTAATTTCACATGCAAGCATTCGGTTGCGGAATTCAAGTTTTGAATAAAAACGGGACACGTTTGTAGGTCAGAACAAAGGGACATTGTTGGAAGGGGCTTGAACATTTTTACAAGCCTCTGCATAGTTTTAATTCCAGCACATTGTACACACAGTTGTCAAATTAATTTTGTAAATGATCGCTATAAAAATGATCTAAGGTCATATTCTTTAATGGGCTTTATGATTTTTATGTTCAAAGGATTCATTTTTTGTGTGAGTAAGAATTCATATCACTGCTTTTTCTACAGCTCGGTACTGAGGACGATTAACATCAGTACTGTATGCAGGTGTAGGGTGAATTGTCTAGTCGTATCAATTAGAGTTTACTGGGTCTGCAAATAGAGATAGCATTTTATAAGAAAGTAATGATGTCATATATGATTTTTTGGGAAATGGTTTTGAAGGGCAGTAGATTCTGTTAGATACCTGAATGTCACTTGATTGCCAGCTATAAAACTACAGTATTCTTTGTTTTAACATTGAGGCAGCACAAGGTCCTTGATTCTTTTCCTGCATGTTAATTTCTAGATATTCGAAATGCCGTTGCTGGCTGAAATGTAAAATTCCTTAATACTTGCTTCAATGAGATAATCAGCTTATGCATGATGAGTCATGAATATCAGGATTGAGTTTTTTTAGTAATGACTTTTTTAAAATGGCAAATAGAATTCCAGTTCATTTTCATTTGGATAAGCATTGTCCATAATATCCATGCTATACAGACCAGTGAAATGAAAAGTTGACTTGTGATGGAGGCCCTGCTCGATAGTTATACCTCACACAAACCTCTCTGATGTTGCTTGCCTTGGGAGCAGCAGGCCCTGAGATCCGCATGGCACTAAAGTATTAAATCGCTTGTCAGTATCTCGAGATAGAGCAGAGTTATATAGAATATATTGTATGCAGAGCACTCACTTGAGGGCCAGGTGTTCATGGGCCATATGGGTGCATACCTACAGAAAATTTAACAACAAATGGTATCACGTTTAAAAATCGTTACCAGCTTTAGTGGTGAGGGTAAAGAACAGGTTTTCTCAGCAAACCCAACTATGCTGGGAGCTGCTGGGCCACTCTGTGAAAACTTCATCTGCAGAATCAGATTTCTTCTGTAAAAATGATTAATGGCTCAGAAGTGGATAGTGAGACCTCAGTGGGCTAAAAACACACAGAATGGCATGCATGTTGAATCACAACACACTGGCCAGGTACGGTACAAAGTTCTCAAGTTGTATTAATTTTGTAATCTGTTTAGATTCTGTGGCTGTAAGGGGAAATGGGGTCTGGATCTGCAGCTACTGCACGTGTCCAGTTTAACAAAGTTTTCTCAAACATCTGCAAGATCATCTTTATTGTTCCTGCTGAATTTAGGCATGCACCCTATGTGGAGAATAAAATTGCAAGGGGTTTTGTTTTGAGCATTCATTCATATTTTTGTTAGTTGTTCTTTTTCCTCACTGTGTTAATCTGGGGGGTGTTGTCTTTATAGCGTTAGAAGCCATCCGTGCTATTCTGAAAAGGATAACACAGCATTTTATATTAATGATGTTTAACCAGATAACCATTTAATGCACATACAGTGTACACCTAACCTAAAATGCTGTTCAGTTTTATTAAGATATTACTTTAAATCCCAGTGTCTTTTTTCTCTTTGTTCATTAGGATGCTATTTTAATTGCCACCCATAGTGAATGCTAACAGAGCAGATATGTATACAGTGTGTGATGTACAAGCCAGATAGTTCATTTTTTCTGTCTGTTTTCTGAGCCCAGGGGCCACAATTACTGTAGTGTTATTCAGCCAGAGAGTTGTCTTCTAAGAGACTTCTTTTGATAAAGGGGATGCTTTAGGTGTAGTACTTGTCATTGTTTTTTTTTCCATACAACTATAGCTACCCTTATTTTTACACTAAATGAGCAAAGTAAATTTTGATTTATTAACATGATATTATTAGCATAGTGATTCACGTTCAACTGTGGTCTGCAGCTACTTCATTTTTTTCATTTTTTAGTCTTTTTTTTATTGCTTTCCAATAATATTTTTGTATGTTCCTAGTAGCAGTTAGCAAAAAATGTAACTATATCCTAAAATTGTAATAGTCATTTGTAAGCCATTGATATTTTTGTCATATCTTGCTTGTGTTGACTAATTTGGGCCAGTTTATATGAGGGCTTTTTTTTACATGAATCTCCATTACACCTAAAGTGAAGCAAAAGCTAATGGAAAATCCTTACAATCAATTTAAACCTTCAGCATTTAAATTGACAATTTCACACAGGATTCTGGGAAGCTGAAGTGAAAGTAAAGCCCATGTAAAAACAGATTTGACGTGAAATAGGTGTTTGTGTGTCCACAAAATCAACAATAAATATCACATGGAAAGGCATATGTTATTGTGGGCAAAAGAATTCAACAACTAAGTTAACTTTAACAACCAAGTCATATAACTTTTTTCATGAATATGGTAGTTACCATTGCATTGATTACATGAAGTTACTAGCATTATTTTCTAACACTAACCCTAGCCCAGCCTGAAAACCACACTCACCCAGAAGACCATTTAAATAGCATATTTCAAATAAATAAAAACTTGTTTAAAACAGGAACATTATCACTGCAGATCAGTTTCCAATTCACTGAAGCACATTTTGGCAGGATTCTACACAGTTTCCTAAAGGGCCTTAATGTGCCTGAGCTTGGGTTAGGGTTAGCTGTCCCACAAAACCCAGACTCTTGTTAGTTTTAGGACATAACTGAAATGTAGGAAAAGTGGCTGAAAATTTGCAAATTCCAAAGCAAAAAAAGAGATTGAAACTGTTGGAGATCAAGAGCACGGTGGCAGTGGGTTGTGGAAGTCTGATGGGTTATTTACAGTATAGATATTTGTACATGTAAGAGAATTTTGGGGACATTCATGGTTAACAGTACCAGAATCGCGTGTGCACACAACTAATTTAAATACATGGATTGGCACCTCCTGCTTTTTCATAATGTGCATAGCATTCAAGAAAATATATATTCACGGGAGGAAACAAACACATATTGGGGAGTGGAAAACATACACTTTATCTCAACCATTGTTGATCTCCAGTTAATGAACCTGCAAAGTCCAGAAAAAATATTTTGTTGTTTCTGCACCAGAGCTGAAGCAAGCCTAATGAGTCATATCTTTCCGTATCTCTAAATGTGATCTTTAGATTGGGATTGTCTTTTCCTTGAATATGAAACTGTAAATAGACCAAATGGGAGGCTTTAGTACTCACCGCGGATGTAAATGATAGGTGGGCCTGTCACTAAGCATGGTGACCACATCTCAAAGACCTTTAAACTCAAACAATTGTGGTACAAATCAGCATTTTTGTCTCTTTGGTTCCTTCTGTTAACATTTTTTATCTCAAATAAAATCGCTCCCAAGTATGAAATGAGCACTAAATTTGTTTTGTTGTGGTTTCATTCTAGTCCTTTATTTATTTTGTCTACCAAGGTTATCTGATGTCAGAGTCTTTGAGGGTAATGGCACTCTTGGAAGTATTTTTCCCAGCACTGTTATTAATCATGACAGTTCAGTTATCTTAAAACAAAACTGTTCATTAGTTCTAATGCAGTAGCAATGTATTCACAATAGTCAGAGTGGTGGATATGAAAAATGTAGAATATTCTCCATACAACCCAAGAAAGCGTAATATAAAATTTTATTTATGAGCTCGTTAAGAACATGAGATGTTTTGTTAATTTCCTTTTAACTATATTAAGTAGTTTGTCTTGATATGTATATAGTAATGTCGTGAAATAGTTTTCCTTAACATACTGGCTTTCTTCTCTGCTGTGTTTCTTTAAATCATTAGATGTCCACATAGATTTGGCCTGGCAGCTTTTGTGTATGCATGTGAGCATTATGCTCTTTTTCATGGCCATTTTCCAAAGGTAGGTCTGTGGGTCTAGTTACGTTCTTCTGGGCAAGCAACAGAGTGCTCTGTGCCAACGCAGAGGATATTTTTTTTTTAAAAAAAGGATAGGAAAGAAAAAGGAAGCAGATTTTTTTTTTTGCCGTAGGCATGCAATTCCTCTTCTCTCACTGTGCCTGCTGTATCTGAGATAACATTTCCAGACGAGTGAGTTAAAGAAAAAAAAGATGTATTCTGCTGATGAATGTGCCATCCCCTCCCAATCTCGCGTCTTCTCTCTGCCAGTGATGGATTCTCCTGTTGCCTGTAGACATGGGGCGTCTGTGAGAAATCAAGAGTGCCCTTAGCCCCCCATAGCACTCATTAGATGTAATGGTAACAACCAGTGAGGTCCTGGTTATAGTGTCTTCAGGCTGTTGGATGTGACACCTGAGCCTCAGAGAGAAGATTATGTAGGAGGTAGAGATACCAGCTGAGCACAAGCAAAGATTTCTCTTGTGGGGGGGACGAGGAAGGCCACACCTGTTTAAACCCACGTAGGAGATCTTGACCTAGATGTATGAGAAACATTAGGCTGTGGTCCAGGCTATGTTTAGGAATGTCACGTTTTGGTATCTGAGCCTAAGCAAAAATCAGAATGGTGGCCTTTTTGTCCTTGCTCATTAGAAATTCTGCAAATAAAAGTCAGGTTGATGTTGCTTCATATGGTAACCCCAAAGAGTTGAAAAGGCTGCCAGAAAACATTTAAGCAGATGGAGGGTTAAAGGAAAGCATTGTTTTAAAGTAAAAATTGCTCTGGGCTGAAATGTTATGCGTTTGTAATTTTGGTTGATATGCCTTATTTGAAGGAAGTGAACCGTGAAAACCTTCATCAAGATGGACTCAAATAGATTTAATCACCACGGTTGTTTATTCTCATTAGCACTATTATAACTTGGCTAGAAAGGGGTATCGGCAGGAAACCTAACTAACACAATCCGTTATCAACATTGGAAACGGCCATTACAAGGATCTGCATAAGGAAATGCTACCAGTCGATGACAGAGAAATTAAAGATGTGCTGCTGAAGCTGAAATTATATCCCCAATGTTGCAAAACACATTAAGTACAAGATATCTTTAAAATAGATTATTTGTTCTTATATTAGGGAATGAATAGGACCATCTTATAAAACCTAATCAGATTTTGACAGCATTTCTTTGTCTTCTAAGAGACCTTGAACTACGTAATACGATTCACTTTTAATTCTTTTTGTTCCACAGAGACAGAGATGACTGACTGTTAGAAATAAATCCTGTCATTTTGGGGGGGTTTGCTGGATGTTTGGTAAAGTTGTTTTCATACTTCATCAGATTTCTTTTTACAAAGCAAGGTGTCCAGCAGGGGATGTGCTGTTTGAGTATTAACTTGAACAGGAATATGATTGCTGATATTGATTAATTGAGTATTCTAGTATTTGTTTTATTTCCTGCAGAAAAATAAAATATTGTGATTAATAAGGCTGACTTCATTTTGACTGTTCACTTCAAAATGAATGCCTATTTTAACAATACAGCTTTTCATATGCATCCTAAGGATTAAGGTTTGAGTACATATACGAGTATGTTTTATAAAATGAATAGCAACTATTTTATGTTATAAAACAATATTTGTCAAGTTTATTACGGTATATGCTGGTTAATTAGCAGTGTCACTGTCAGTGTTATTCAGCTATAATGATAGTTGGACTGGTTGTGTGTTCTGGGTTTTAAGTATTCAAATGTACTCACCAGTAAATCATCCGTAAGACATATTTAGAGTTTTGTGCCTCCAAGATTGACAATTTTTAGCACGCTTGTCACTACTACACCTTCTTTCTGCACGCCTGTTTTTACTGGTTCTCCGCTTTCTTGTTTCTCTCAGTTGGACCCTCTCACCTTTCTGCTAGATCCCTAGATTCCTCCTGTTTTATTTCAGGCCTGTTTCCCAGCCCTCTGCCCTGCTGTCCTCGACATAATGACTCCTTGAGCTCTGGAGTGGTACCGCGGGCCTTTGAAACAGCTGCAGCTACACCTGTACCCCCCAAAAAACAGCGTGGTTCTGGACAACCTTATCATGCCTTTTGTGTGAAGTTTTTAAAATGTGCTGTTGCAATACAATTTAACATTCACCTCGTTGCAAATAACCTTTTCGAACCCTTCCAATATGGTTTTGGAACAGCACAGAAACTGCCCTTGTTAACAGTACTAAAGAATTTCTCATGGCAGTTGACTCCAGTTCTCTATTCCAGTTCTCCTGGACCTCAGTGCTGCTTTTGACACCATTAATCACAACATTGTACTCTCCTGTCTTGAGACTGTGCGTGGAGTTTCTGACATTGCTCTTAAATGGTTCAACTCTTATCTTACTGATCGCCAACACTGTCTCTCTCTTGGGGGGGGTGTTAAGTCAGGCGTTCTCCAAGGCATGATGCTGGGCCCCTGCTGATCATGGTCTGAATGATAATTTCTGTGCTGATGCACTCTAATCGCATTTCTTATATATAAACCTGGATGAGTCCAAATTTCCTTCACTTCAACAGTGTCAAGACCGAAGTCATGCTACCTGGCACCTCCCATTATCACCTACATAAAGCCAGTGCAGTAGCCCTATTTGTGGACTGCACATTACTGGAATTTCATTCAAAATTGAAGAATTTAGGGGTGATATTTGATCCTGGCTTGACTTTTGACCATCATGTGAAACACATTGTTATAACATTATTGTTCCATCTCAGAAATAGACTGTCCTGGTTTGTCTTTGACTGTTTTTTTTTCTTAGAATTGATTACTGCAATGACCTGTTTGCTGCACTGTCTAAGTCTACAAACTCCAATGAACTACAGTGAAAAAACTGCAATATGTTAAATTAGGCAGCCATAATCTTGACTGGGTCTTGTACAAGTGATCACAGTACTCCTGTTTTGGAGTATTTGCACTTTCTATGAGGTTCTATGAGGTTTCAAGCTGACTTCATAACCCTCATGCTCACCTATAAAGCTCTGCATGGATTGGCATTTTAGAGAGTTACCTACACTGAGTGCAGTGAACCCCGTTTTGACTAAGCTGGTGTCTGTGTCTACTCCATTTTCTAATGACCATCTATTGTCAGCTTCACTTCTAAACAGGTCCTTTTATGTGCTTATTTTGTAATCTGCTATCCTTGTTATTAAAGTCTGTCAATACAGAAGAACCTCACAAATAGTGGTAGTAGTACTATGTCTAGCACACAGGCTGGAAGAAAAAGTGATAAAGTAAACTGCAGTTAATCTATGAATAGCATTTGTCTGGAGCACCAGTACATATTGAGGACTAGGTGTTTAATGTAAGTTTGGTATGATGGTAATTAACAGGTTAGATGGCAATGTTTTAGGATGCGTTTATTTATTATTGGAACACCAATGCATGTGGATAACTCTAAAAGTATTCGAGAATGTTACACCTGAAGAAGGCTCCACAACCGAAATGTGGTGTTTCCCTTCTTCTCTTTTCAACAATGGAATAAACCTTTACTTGTTCCTTTGCAATCTACGCCTGCTGACGCAGCCACCTGCTTGAGCTAATGAGCCTCATAGATTGGCTTGTAGCAGTTGTCTTTATGCCTGTTTTTGTGAACCTTATGTGTATTAGGTTTATTAAGAGGTGTGCAGTTGACCAGCACATGAAGTGTAAATTGGGATCAGGTAGTCTGCTTGAGTAGAAGGGTAATTAGACTGGGAATACGATTCCACATGTAACTCTGCAAAGCTTAAAGATTAAAAATGCACGTTCAAACACCATGTCTTATACTGTGTGAACATTAAAAAAGGATCAGGCCCCCTTCAGGAGAGACCTATTACGCAGTTTAATTTTAAGCTGTCAGAGTAATTGATCTGAACAGACATTTGGGATGCTTTTAATGTGGTATTTTTTTGTAATAAACAAATGTGATGATTTCAAGTTTTTGTTAAGTTTATTTTAAAGATGAGGCTTGGCTTACTGAGTCCCTTTCAGTCTGGAAAGAAACTATTTTGATCACTCCCCACAAACTCTAATTTATAAAAAAGGTAACTCTTCAGGATTTGACAAGTCTCCTATTAAGCTTTAAAGGTGTTCAAAAATAGCATTGCTTGTTCAGGGACTTTTTTGACAAATGCCGTACATACTATTAAAAGTCCACTGGGGAGACATATTTATGGGTAGTCATAGCAGTTTACATCAATTTTCATTCTATGCAGCAATTTGCAGTTGGACCCTGGGCTCATCTGGCAAACAGTCAGGAGTTTCTATATGGTATATTTCCTTATCAGGCAATTCTGTTGTCTCATGTTCTTATGTTGTTCAGTTTTACATTCAACTTAATTTTAATTAAGTATATTTTTAAAAAGCCCTATATAGGCTATAGGGAGCATTTTAGGGAATACACAGCAGGTATTTGAAACTTAATTTTCTAAAACTTGATTTTCTCAGTGGCTAATTTCCAACCTCCAGATGGCCGGTAGAAATGTTACTTTATGTAACATTTTAAAGATTAATTTCCTTAAATTCTAGATTACCAGAATGGAAACAGATTAGCACTTGACATAATACAAGAATCTAACACAGTCTCTCGCATGCAAATTGAAACCACACAATTCTATTGAATCTTTTTGAAATTACCATCTATAATTAAGTACCGAACTCAGAATGTCTGCAAATTTGAATGAGGATATTGTTCATTTGCTAGGAGCTCTGTGTTTTTGCTCTTGACATACACTGTTTAATCAGGGTATTAGCTACTTCTGACTGGCCCTTTTATGTTTGTTGTCTGTTAAAATCTGGATGACTTTAAAAAGAGATTGGCATGTTACAGAAATGTGTGCGTGCCCACGTTTGCTGACCATTGCTATAATGTATACTCAGGATCAACTAAACCAAAATGCGTAACATTGAAGCACCATATCTTTACATAGGATTGATTGTTACTTGTACACAATGTTTCATGAAGGAGGAATGTGAAAAGGAATGAAGCTATTAAAAATTAGTTGCTTTGCCACCATCATGACTGAGTCATGCCACAGTGCTAGAATATAGCGCCGTCATCTTTAAGTGTCAAGAATGATCGTTTGCAGTAAGCTTTTTATAATATTAACACCTAGTGATTTAGATATTAGAAAGGGGTGAAGGATGCTGAAGTCTTACTTAGAATCTCCTAAATGGCGTCGGCAGCCCTGTTGATTTTATGCAAGCTGCAGCTGCTTGACATCCTGGGCTTGGCGATACTTGATCAAGTAAAGCGAAGGAGTCGCCTTCCCATTGGCCTACGCAAATGAAAGCTGGTTCAGGCTTCTGAAGAAGTGATCTGCTCTGTGTGGGGAAATGCCCTGAAAATAAAAAGTGAGTAGTCATCGCTGGGCCTGGAATTCGGTTCAGCCCAGTTGTTGGTGAATTGATGAAACATAGCTGTCTTCCATACATCAGTAAGATCTTGCATTGAAAATGATTTGCTTTATAGTGTGCTGCTGGTATTCGATGGTATTTGATTTAGTGTTTTGCACATTTTCCTGTGTGGGAACATGTCCCTATTTCAGTCCCACCTGGAACATCTCTGACTGCTACCCCTAATGTAGGGGCTCCTCACAGTTTTACTTCATGTCTCTCAATACCCCCTCCCCCCACCCTCACTCAGCTGATAATGTAGGATTTCATATTTGCGATTCTAAAACTGCAGGCATGTCTTACCAAATAGTACATGAAACTGCTAATTAAGCACTATGTAACATTTTAATAAGCTAATGCACTTTTAAACATCCACAATTTTAACGGTCCATTACAGCTCTCAGAAAAAGTCTTCATGCCAATGTGTTGTGTAAAAGCCTGTAAACTAAAAAAAAAAACATCTTTCAATCTTGGTAAATCTTTCATTTAACTTACATCACGTTTTCTTGACTAGAAACACATTTTACAGGCTTGTACACCTCTTATTCAAAACGTGTACGTGGATACTGAGTGCTCCTGTGAATATGATTTTGGAGGCCAGACGAGTGCAGTTTAGGTTTGGGGTTTCAGTTATGAAAATCATGTACTCGGTCACATCAGTGAGTTTCAGTTCAGCAGAAGTGTAGCCTTCTACCCAGTCAAAGAAGTGGCATGCTTTTTGGTGGGAGGTTTATCTGAGGTCGAAAGGCTGTCATCAAATTGCTGTGCTCTAATCATTTCATTTGCTCTTTTGATCACTCCAGGCCATGCACTTTCCTCTGCATCTTCACCGGCTGAAATTGGAGTCGATTGTAATGCCCTGTGTCATGGGGAGGGCTTTTTCTGCTGTGCTGCTTGTTGACATGAGCTCCTCTGGGCAAGAGATGTTCACATTTGCCATCACAGGCCGTGTCCCAATATCCACACCTGTGGTCTCGTGTGTTTCCTGCAAGTCTGTACGGGCCTAGGGGGCCCTGTTTCTAATTCCTGTTTCACACTGGTGCCTACGATTCTTTGTGCTCCCTTCTCGTGAGTCTGCATCAGGGCAGACTCGACTGAAGGTAATAAGGTGCTCATGTTGAAGGTTTTTTTCTTCTAGAATGCATATCACCACATTCTTGATATTGACTTTTAGAGAAGGGACACTTTTTTCTGCAAAAAGCACGAATCGGAGTGAGCTACGCTCCGCTTCATACAGGAGAGCGTTGGAGGTACAGTAAGTGAACAGGCACATAGGCAGAGGCCTGGAAGGTCTGTAATCTGTGATCTTCGATAAATGCTTGGCTTTTGTTTCAAAGTATAATGCAGAAGATAGGTGGTAATGTAATAGTATGGGGAGACCTTTTATTACTTAGGAAATCAGCTTTTCACTTGGCGCTGATATTTTAAATGTATTTTTTTCTGTGTATAATCGTCTACAGTCACCTTTTTTCCCCTCATATTCATGATCTTTCCATGTCTTGACAGTTGTAAGTTATTGTACTTGATTTCTATCAGCTTTTATCGTGTCTTTTGTAAATTAGAATATTATGAAGAATTCTCAGTCTTTGAAGCTCTGATGATTTGACGCAGTCATCCTGGTGGCACGATGATCTATAGCATTTCAGTCCCAAGACAGAATAAAGAAGTATACCACCACCAGACTTCTGTTTACTCGTACATTTATTGTACTTGTGTCTGAATTAAAAATGCATTTAAGTGCTCTGGGGAAGAAAGCCAGGATCACAGGTTTGACACCTTTGCCGGTTTTGTAATCTCTTTTCCCTTCCTTTTTTACACGCTGTCCTACTTTCATTTTACATGACATTTCTCTACGAGCGTAAAGAGCAGCCGCGTGTGAATTCCATTTTTTGCTTCAGCTAATGCTATGGTTAAAGCTAGATCTACAAATTTGCAAATGTACTTGGACACCAAAAGGTGGGGGGAATCAATAGAAAATGGAGAAAAATGTAAAAGTGGCAGTTTGATCACTGAAGTGGACTGATTCTGTTAATACTTTGAGAGGGAACTCCAAACCGCTGATTTCAGAAATTTCCAAAAGGTCTAAATCTGTGAAAGGTCCAAAGAGGGGTTACTACTGTCGCTTCCAATACGTGTGGCTTTGGGGAACGAAGGAAGTACACTACCTTCTTACTTAGGTGTTAAGCCTTTAGTTTCATTGAGACATTTTTGTTTGCAAGCAGTACAGAAAAAACCTTGAAATGTCGTACAAATGAAAAAAAGAGATATTGCCAGGGAAGACTGGCTTTGGAAACTCTGCCTTGGAAAACATTGGATGTTTGAATCGCACGGATGTCCTATACGATTTCAAAAACTGTGTGATCAATGGTGTCTCACTCTCATCGATATGCCCCGAACCAGGGACTTTTAGGAACTTTTCTCCCTTTGTCTACCTGTATAGTAGGCAGGAGAATAACACTTTTGAAAATTAGTGGGTAATTTGACACTCTGACAGGATAAAAAGTATTTTTTCTTTGCAGGTGGAAATAGGATTAACTCTTGTGTTGGCCCTTGGGATGCTCTTGTCTCTTGTTAGATAAGGGCAGGTTTCATAGTCAAGAGTTGGCTTAAACATGTAAAGTGCTTTTTACTGTAAAACTGAGCTGTATTAAAAACCTATGTTATCAGACAGTAGTTATGCCAGAGGAATGTCATCTTGGCAGCACAGATAAGTGAATGGTTGTAAAGATGTCTTCGTGCTATTTCCCATGTTGTATAACAGTATGTGACTGCCTTCTGCAGAGCCCCCAGGGGCAGTAAAATTGAAACGGATTGACGTGGCTTGTACAAGCAAATGATTCTATTTTCCTGATGATGGAATTCATTGACAGTCCCAGACTGATAAGCCTTACTGCTATTAACAAAGTAAGGTGCATATGTTACGCATTTTATTCTTGTCACAAATCTTTTATACCTCTGACACAGCTTCCACTTTTTAAGGGGATGTGGGGGGGCAGTGTTATAATATAATTATAAAGATTGCCAGCACTTTGCCACCTCAAATAATAGTCAAAGACTGTTTCAGAAATAATGTGGAGTCGTCATTTTCCTTTTTACAAGAAATCTTGTAACGTGTTTGTTACATTGACTCACTATGAGCATAAGTTCATGACTTCACTACTGTTTGTTAAATTTGTGGGAAATGGCAATAGATTAATTTACCTGTAGCTAATATTCTGAATCGCAACATTTAACAGAGCGTTTTAATTAATATTTTAACTGTTGCAAAACTATATAAAGAAGTGAGGTATTAAGCATAGTCTGTAAAACAAAACAGTAAATGGAAATTTAACATGAAAATCTATAATGTGTAATAAAATTGACTGAGATGCTGCTTCTAGAATTTCTGCTCCGTTGTAGCATTAAGCTCATTAAATGATGAGAGATTGTTGTTTCTGTTCAGTGATTTTGAAACATTCTTTTACAGAATTGCATGCCAAACGTAATATTGAAACTTACGTGCGTCTTAACTTATGTGGAGTAATTAATTAATACTTGGTATTTTGCATATAAAATACTTTTTCCAAGAGCAAACGTGCCAAAAAACTTAACGGTTTTTAGATGTATTTCTGATCTTCCTTTTCCTGTTCCCCTTAAACAGTAATTTATGATGAAATGTTGTATGAAGCAAAAGTGATATGTCTTCAAGGCATTTTTATTGGTGGCTTTGGTTTTTCAAGTAAGGAATTTAAAATTCAGATACTTAAGCTATTTGTATCACACTGCTGCAAAAATATTGAAGGTACTGAGGCTGAAATATCAGCTTGTCTACCAGCAGTATGTTAGCAGACAGATTCATAACATTTTATTTCTCTAGTTTTGTGCTTCAGGGTGTTTTTATAATTAGTGTTCTACTTGATCAAAATTCTGTAAATTATCAAGTCAACCCTAATTAATCAAACCTCTGCTGTGTGATGCACCAGGAATTTTGTAGTCTTTTTTCATTGCTTTCTGGGAAAATCTCTAATTGTTTTGTGACAGTCAATTAAATCGTTCTAAAACATTTTGATAGTTGAAAGGTTGAGTCATTATGATTTTTGGATTTTATTCTGGTGTGGTGCAATATGCATTCAGAAAGGGACATTCAGGTTTTTGCAGTTTTAGTCTGCGATTTGGAATGAATGTGAATAGTTTCTGATCCCAAAGGATTTTCTTTTCTCTGAAGTGTGGCAGTAAGGTTTGCCAGCACCAGCGTGCAAAATGTCCAAGGAACATAAACAAAAAATAAATGAAAGTGATTTTAGTAAAACAACGTTACCAATAACCAGTTGTGATAAGGAATTTTTCAAGCAAAGTTAATTATTCTGTTTTCTTTGTTTTTGTTTGGAGAGTTAATTTCTTTTTATCATTTTTGCTTTAATACAAATGACTCAGGATTGGATTCAAATGAGAACAGACTTTTACATAGGAGTCAGCTGACCATGCCTTTAAGAACTTCCAAAACTTAGTTTTTTAGGATGAAGCGAACTTGAGTATGATGCGCAGTTTAACTATCAATTAAGTTAGCGTTGGTAAAATAAAATATTTGCTTCGACTGAAAGTTCATGTTAAGTTTCATGCAGGATAGCCCAACATGGTTGCCTTCTCCTGTAAAGGGGTGTGACCCTACAGTGGCTGCTGGGTATTACCTGGCTCACACAGTCTGGGGGGCAGTTAAGGTGAGGCCAGGCTCGAACCTGGGTCCCGGAGAGCAGCATCATGGGCTGCAGAAGCACAGAGAGACCTGATGCCAAATAACCTCTCACATCCTCCAAGGGGACACAAGAAAACCAAGTGACCGAACCCTGAGTGAAGCAGTGGTCTGAATTTAATCAGCACCAGAACTCCAGAAGTCCAATAGTGTAAATGCAACACAACCCCCCTCCCAGCTTAAAATGTAAACTACTTTGTGTGAAGCCACTTTATGTGATTGATTATTTAATCCATCTGATGTAATACTTTAGCAAGGGCGATGAGCCAGAGATCTGGATCCTTGTGGTTACCTGACTGCAAACTGAGCTGGATGGGCCGAAAGGCCTGGTCTCACTTGCAAGCTGTCTTATACGCTGTCATGCTAGTTAAAGTTGTTTTGCTCTGGGCGTCGCGTGGAAGATGGAAGATAACCTCCGCTTTTCTTGAGGCTGCTCTGCCTGGCAACCTGTCTGCTGTCCGAAGGGTCAAACCTGTCCCAGCTCCTCCCTCTTCTTCGCCTACCTTACAGCTCCAAACCTCCATCCTGATTGGTACCCTGCCATCTTACCACTCTCCTGGCAAAGACCTTTACCACATTATCTCCTGGAAGCTACTCCCGTTCTCACGAAATCAAGTACCTTTTTTTTCAATTGATCATTTAAGTTGTATTAAAGATTTTTACCTTTTTTGCTTTTGCCTTTGTAGCCCTGTGTGTGAAATTCTTCAACGGGGGGGGGGAAGCCAGCAGTGAAACTCCTCTAGAATGTCTCTTTATGAAACCTGCTTAAATCAGTTCGCAGTAGATTTGCGGTCTGTGTGATTTACTCACATCTTCCGTTACATTCAATTACAACTCAAACTTGGTTCCCTCTCAATTTAAAAGGAACCAGGTGCTCAGCCTCCTAGATAGTGTCACCTTTTTCTTCTCATATTGGGTGCTCGCAGAGCCGCAGAGAAATTTTTTTTTTCTGAAGATTGAATTTGGTTTTATTAATTTCTAGATGGTAAAATAAAGACTCAGCGTTTTGAGATTCAGATGATCATTCTCATCACTGGTACTGTATACGAAATCGGTTGACAATTTAGACCTCAAAAATGAGGAGATAAAAAAAGCTAGGCAGTAGAAAGACATGCTGGCAATATTTGTTTTGAAATTATATTTCATATTGAGTTTTTCTTTCTTTTTTTTAAGCTCAGCTGGTGGTATTGAAAATAAATGAAATTTCAGGTGTCTCTGACCTGCAGAGTTGTAAGGCCAATTGAAACCTGCAACTTTTTCTCTCTTGTTGTTCCAGCCTCCTGCTTTAGTGGATTTCTAAGGGACAGATACGGATGCCAAAACATTCACAGAATTTTTAGTGTGTTTTTTTGTAATTCAGTTCTGACCTCATATTTTTTTCCTTGCAATAAACAGTGTTATTCTATATAGACGTCTCTTATGATTAGTAGGCATCAAGGTTGTCAGGCTGTGTCTCTGTATAGTTAAAATAGAGGTAGTGGTGTAGAGGTGAATTTATGGACACATAGCTAAAATATTCTTTCAATATTCAAGAATGGTTGTTTTATTATTTTAGGTGCAAATGGCAAAATTACCCATGTTAAGAATGGAAAAAAAAATAATGACCACCACTATCTGTCTATAAACTAGTCCTGCAAGTTAAAGCATCTGATTTAGGTTTGAAGTGATTGTCCCAAAAATTAAGAGGGAGGTTGAAAGAAGCCATTGTTTTTGTTATAATTTGTCTTTTGTTCAACTGAAGATCCAGCAAGATACTGGTTTTATCATTTTTAAACTTAGTGAACAAATTTAGCTTGTCTTCCAACCATCACTGTGATACTTTGGTTTTAATGAATAGTCAAAAGTGCGATCTTATTTCTTATTTCTTGAAAGTGCCCTGCTATGACATCAAACAGATTGAAGCTTAATGCCTTTCTGATACTTTTGGCCCTTCTAACTGCTTATTCATTGTTTGGCAGTTTGATTGCAGTGATATTGATCCATTTTTAATAGGAGTAGACTGAAGGACTTTTGCAGAATCTGAATTCCGATGACGGGGAACTGTGGCATACAAATGTTTGTCAATTTGGAAATTATCTGGTTTATCAAGCATTTATCAAGCAATAGGACTGGAAAACATTTATTTACAGTTTAGCGTAGCTATTGATTACCGATTCTTAAGAACATGTAAAAAAATCATAAAAACATAAAAGATTGTAGATGATTGCAGACCATCTGTAATTTAATAGCTAAGTGAAAGTAAGATCTTGTCTAGATGTTTCATAAAATTGTCCAGAGACTTAACTAGATTTACCTACCGATCTGGGAAGCCTGTTCCAAACACCCACAGCACTTTGTGTAAAGAAGTATTTTCTCTGTCCTAAATGAATTCCCTTGTAGTATACAGCTGTGACCTCTTGTCTTTGATTCAGTGTCGAGTGTGAAATAGCCCTTCCAGCTGACCCTGCCTGTACCCTTTCATTGTCCACTCTTCAGTCTCTGTAAAGCTCCTGTAAAACTGAGCATGTCCCGTCAGTTTCTAATTCCCTTGCCTCTGCCCTCTTTGACCACTCTCCCTTGTATTATCTACAAATGTAACTAGTTAGTATCAGTTATATTAGAATCCAAGATATTAATTACAGCTCATGATTGACAACAAGTTTAACATGGATACTTTCAGCATACCAGAGCTTACATGTGCCCAATTAAAAGTCATGCCCCTGAATTTGTCACTCATCTTGTTTCAAGTTAGATAAGTTCTCAATCAATCTAATCTTGGTTTCCTTGTATTTCTAATTTGAGAATCAACTTTTTTTTTAACAAAGGGACCTCATCAGAAGCTTTCTGAATGTCTATTTTAATCTTGTAACATTGTTGCTTGTGAAATGCTTTTTGTCACCAGTGATCCATACCAGTGATTACCAGTGATTACCAGTGATCCATATCAAGAGTTTTATTCTTAATGGATTTTTTTGCGTCTTTGAATGTGTTCAAATGAATGAAAGATAACACACAGGATATAAGGTTGATGAAGACAGTGCTGTGTTGCACAATTTTTCGGATGTTCTGAATTATTTTAAGACTAGTGGTCACAGTGCTATAGAAATGACCTATTTGCAGTTTAACGTAGGGGATATATGTGAACTTTTCTGATAATGTGGGCACAATATCAAAACATTTTAGCTGCTGAGACAAAAATAACAGTAATAGAGTTACAAAAACTGGATATCTACACACCTGTGTGTGTCTACACATCAATTTTGTTCTAGATTTAGATTTCAACAGAGATGGATAGCTTTATGTGTATGAAGAAGGTCAGGATAGAAATGATTCACATTCTGCTTGCTTATTATACCAAGGTGACAAAGAGATTCATCATAGCCAAGAGCCTTTTCTATACAACCTGCCTCTACAAGATCACTGTGCTCTATTAATTAAAGGCTAATGATATCTGAAACAGAATGGATAGGTAATTTGAGTCGTTATCAATCATTTTACTCTTAAGGGGTTAAACAGCTAGAGCATTGTACTATATTTCCAAATAGTGGTCAATGTTAGGCATCTGGTAGTGACAGCAGGCTCTAAACATTCATCTCAATTAGTGCAAATTTCAGATTGCGGAGCTGCTGGGAGCAGGTGGAGATAACCAATTTCCTTGCGAAACACAAGCAGGGTAGAAAACCATCAGTACTAACTAACACTGTCTGCTCTCGTTTCTCCTGTCCTAGCTGAATCAAACAGATTATTCTTTTGCTTATGGAATACTTGTTAATGGTTCATTTTTCTGACAATGTTTTACATGCCTGGTGTTTGTGTTAATTTAGTTTTTTAAATGTTTTTGTTTCTTTTTGTTTGCGTGCTGGGCCAATGTGTGTTTAAGAACTCATGTCTCGGTAATTAAAACCCAGGTTTATTAAAAGTTGAAGCCTTTCATCTAGCTGACCTGTCGGCTATTGTTTTGCTGGTTTGACACAGTTGAGGGTCTTCTTAAACTGTAATGTTAATTCCAGGACATTTCTACGAGGCTCTGTGTTCAGCTCAATATCATCCCTGCAGTATTTTGATATATATTAAAAAACATATCTGCTTTTGCTTTGTTTTCTTAACGTTTGATGTCTAAAATCATAATTACTGTTTGCGTGAAATGGCAGGAAACATGTTCAGACATTTGTCATCAATGTCTCTTCTATGTTTCTGATATGAATACTGCACTGAATACATACTGTATTTGGAAACCTTTGTTTGGAAATTCCGTATCCATCTTTAGTGTTCAATGTTCAAAAACAGAGAATAATCAGTATAATAAAATAATAGATCACTATTCACCTCCCCTCACTGCCCCCATCTATGGTAAGAACATCATCTCAACAAGAATCAGCAATGAGATCCTTACTGTGCCTGCATCAGCAGTGGAACTCCCCAAAATGTCCATATAAAAGTCAGGATAGAACCTCATCATGTCAGGACAAGGACTATGATGCCTTAAAAAGCAGCATCCTTTTAGCTGTGGTGGGACCAGCTGACCAAGTCTGTTTCTGCAGCTGCGGGAGACCGAGGCGAGAATCATCATTTAGAGAGAGCGGAGATTTATTTGGGATAGTGGGAACCTATTTGATAACTTAATCATGTCCACTCCCACTCGCTGTTGTGTTCAAAGCTGTACACAGCTCTCACTGCGCAGGGCCTCCACAGAAGCTGACTTTATGAAATTTCCTCTATGAGGTCGAATATACTCTTTGTAGAAAATCCGTGGGTCGTTCGGTGATGTATTGGGCTCCGGCGTTGAGGTTACTTTTACTCGGTAAATGACAAGCCTGGTGAAAGTGAAGAAAATACAGAAAGTAATCAAATTGCCCTGCATATCAAGAGTAGAGTGCTTCTGTGCCATTGATATGTCACAGGATGGAATAATGTTGCAGTCGAGCCAAGTCCTCTTTCGTGATTAATGAACAGGTCCTGGGACCTCACTTGCCTCCTTTCCTGTGGACTCGTTTCGCTTTCAGCTGGACGGTTAATGCACGTCTTCATGCTGCTTGTGTAAAACATCTACTTTGTGAAATGAGAGGGTGACATTTGTAACATGCATACCCCGTTTTGCAGACATTCGAATGTTTGGGATGAGGTGGGCTATTCTACAGGAATGGGAAAGAATCCTGTATTGTTGCTTAACCCTGTAAATACTGTCATACCTATTCATTGAAATGCCAGTGGACTTCACAAAAAAAAAGATTTTTTTCCTGATAATGATAAATTAGTTGCAGGCAGGAAGTATTAAGTTTTTTTATGCTTTAGAAAGGATTGTAGTGCAATGGAGAAAAAAAGTATATTGTTTGTCATTACAGGGTGCCAATAACCTGTATGCAAGAAAGTAAACTGTTAAGTCCTAAAACTGTCAGGTACACAAATCATGCACGTAATTCAATTTTAAATATCCACATCGCAATTACATTAACTGTCGCTGTTCTGGACTGAATATTTTTTTTATGAATACTTGCTTTTTGCATGTGCTATAACTCAATTAATAAAGGAATAAACATTTCCTTAAAACATAGCGTGCAGGGATTTTGTAGCGTGGATGCACCTGGAACCTACTCTAACTGGGCAAGTCTTTTTGCATCAGTACATTTTTGGTATGCTTATGTCTGAAGGCTGGACTCATGGTGCTTATTTGGTTTATTAGATTATTTTACAAAAAGCTAACAGTCCAAACAGAACTATCAGATGGAATATTTTGTTTTATTTTCTGTCTAGTTGCTGTTCTGCATTCTGCCTTAATTATGGAAATGTGCCATCCTTAAGTAAACAAGGCCCATAGATTCCTCGTTTTACTACCCCTGGACGAGCACAGTTACACAGCACTTTAATAATTTTTCTGGTCATTTCTATTCAGCATGTGTCGTGTAGATTACTTTCAAACCTTGGTACTGCATAATGTATAAATTAATTTTAACAGCGTAAGCCAATGTAATCTGCATGAGCAGTTTCAACAGAATAATTAACATCTTTGTTTGTTTTGCTATTGTTTTGTTTTGAAATTCAGGTTTTTAAATGAATGTGTTTTAAGTACCACAAATAAAAATGAGAGGGGGAAATCACCTGATCTGGACTAGATGCTAAATGAGAAGAATGTCTAAACCAGGTAAAACCGGCAAGATACAATGCCATGCTTCTTCGAGATGATAACCAAAGAGCTTATTACAGCCAGCAACTCACAGCAAATCCATGTCAGTCTAGATTAAGAGCTTTTCGTCACAACAGTTTTCTTTTCTGTTATGGCAAGCACAATTAAAAATCTTAACTTGCACTGTGAGCAAAATACCAATATTTTAAAGCTGCTGTGAATTATAAGATGCATTTTTCACTTTATCTGTTTTAACACCTGCACTGATAAATGTAAATTATACTTATAAATTATGTGTGTGGAGTGGTGGTGCAGATAATTTCAACAGATAAGTTTGTTTTTTTTAGCTGAGGAATTTTGTCTTCCTGGGTGTTATAGTGGGTACGTTTCATTAACGAAAATCCAATATAAAGAAATTAACCCAGGAGATGCATTTCATGGTAATAAATAAATCTTTGTTGTAGTTTTAGTGTACATCTGACCTTGTACTTCCTTCATTCTAGAAATGAAAAAAAAATCAGTTCATAAATTTAGATTAAGTGAATGTCATCATACATTCTTAACAAAACAGTCATATGTGAGTATCACGATGATATAGCATTTCTCTTGTAATAAGGTGAAAGAATATTCCTCTATATACATTTAATTTTGCAGACTTCCTTTTGCGTCTCCTGTTGTTAATGGGAAACTGATTGACACTTTTTTTGGACATTAAATAAAGTACTTTCATCCACAACCCCTACCTTTTATACATCAGCCCATTTTGTAAACTGCTTTATCCAGTGTAGGAATGTGTGGAAAGTGAGAGCCTATCCTAGCAAGCAACAGGAGCAAGGCAGGATACACCCTGGATGGGACACCAGTCCATCACAGAGCAGACAGACACACACTCACTCACACTAGGGCCAGTTTTCCCAGAACCCAGTTAACTTCCCAGTATGCGTTTAGACTGTGGGAGGATGCCAGGGCAGAAGACACCCATACAAACGAGGGGAGAACATACAGACTCCATGCAGACAGCATTGAACCCGTGAGGCCGCCCACCTTGAGTCATTTCTGTTCTGATTTTTAAAATGAATCGTTATTCTATTCACTAAGTTTGGAACTCCCAGATGTTTTAAGATGTAGTTTTTGAACAAGACCGAGAGGACTGGAGTCAGGGACAGGCATCTGTGACACACCCACCTGCAAAGCCTCTCGCCATTTGACCCACTGCGCATTCCACAGTGCCTGTCGGGTGAGGTTGTACCAGCTGTCCAATGGGATATGAGTTAAGTTTCTCGTGGTATATACAGTAAGTGTTGGAAGCCCGCAGGGATTTGACAAATTGCAGGACTTTCTGATTAGCCTATTTCCCAGGAAGCTCTGACTTATTGGCCCACCAGGTAGATACATCTTTTCTGACCAAACTATCCCAAACTATCCTATTGTCCTCCCCACATGTCTGGATGGTGCCCGTGCTGGGCACCATGTGAGCTGAATGCTACATCACTGCCATGGATCCAAGAGGGACATTGTGGATACAGCTATCATTTAGGAGGAATTTACTGGTCTACAGAGATCTGCATGGAGTACTGACATACAGAAGACATGAAGGATGGATTAATACCCTCATTCATTTATTTCCTTTTTTAATTCAAGCGGTTGGGCAGCCAGTTGACTTTGGACCCCTAGAGGTTTTTTTTTGCTCCTTACTAAGGAGTTTTTGGTTCCTCTCCTCCGTTGTCTTCTGGTCTTCTGTTCTGTATTCACACAATGTATGGTTACTTGCGTTGTTAAGCGCCTTGGGGACACCTGTTGTGAAAGGCGCTATATAAAAATAAATTGAATTGAATTATCTCCACCCTGCCTCAGAGGAGGTCAGTCGTTTGTGAGCCACTGCTTGGGGAATCCCATATACAGTTGGGCTTCTTATACTTTGTTGAATTTTGAATTCAGTGTGGTACCGCTGTGCACAGGCTGTATAATGAGCAGTTCAGGGACCACATTTTTTTGTTGCTTATTTCTCAAATGTAGACGTGCGTGAGGCTCTTAAAAATATATTTTTTAATCGTAAGTCAGGTGTAGCAGATGTTTGCTTTACCTGCTGCTTCCCAAACATTATTAAGGCAAGTGTGCACAAATAAAAGTTTTCACGGCATAATGTTATGTGGGCTGTCATTATAAATTCCCACGGTTTTAAATTAATTGCCTTAGAAATAGGAAAAAAGTTTTTCAAATTCGTAACATGTCTCTCTAAGCATTTGAGATAGGGAGTAGATTCCATTAATGCTTCTAAGTTTGAATTTATTCTCATTAAAACCAAAAAGGATGGATGATGGAGCTTTTTGTATTTTTTCTTTTATTTTTTATCCAAATGTTCCAGTCTTATGTGTAAAAAAAAACTTAAATTGTCTTTTGTTTTGTTCTTTTCCTTTGCTTTTGCAGACAAAGTCAGCTTGGAATGTACTTTGTTTTAAAAAATTCTTCTTATTTAAATAATTTTTGTAGTGTATGTTTTTGAATTTTCTATGCATATGCGTACTGATTTTCTTCCAACAAAAATAAAAATGAATCCTTCAGTGACTCATGTTCATGTAGATAATGTGTCAATCTGTCCTGTAATGGTTAACAGTTTTGATTTATGTACCTTAATTTTCAGTAAAGCTAGATAATTACAATGAAAGACCGTCACTATTTTAACCAGTGATAGATTAGGTTGTGTAGGGTCTAATTTGAGATAATATAAGAAATTGTATGGGGAAGTATGCTGAGGTTTGTGATATGTTAAGTGTTCTGTTGTTTGTAGTCTTCATCTTGTCTAGAGAGTGAGAATGAAGAGTTGTATTGTACATGATCTATTCTTATCTTCCTTTTTAGAAGAAATAAAACATTACTGAAACCCAACTTCATATGGGTTCAACCAACACAGTTAGTACTTTGAGGTTATTTTTATGGTAAATTATCTTTTAAAGGGGAGTTTGTCGACAAATTATTCATTTTCATAATCAGGTGCAACGTGGTACTAAGATGTTCAGATTAGTTTTCCACTTATTTTGAGAAAATAGTAGAGGTAATAAAATAAAAGTGTGCCCTAAGACTGTGACTTTGTAAGTTGTTTTGTATGTTTGATGTGATACTTCCTTTATATAAAGTCATTTTTAGCAAACTTTTCACTGTATGTATATTACATACAATTGTATATTTAATTTATAATAGTTGTGTTTCCTTTCTTTTCTTTTCAGCAGGGAATAAACCCATTACCAGTTCCTTTAAATATAATTGACTGCACAATTTAGAAGTGACTCAAACTTTAGTGTTTTTAAAAATGGGCTGTGTACCTTGGAAAGAACTGTGTTGATTAGAATTGTTTTTGCATTTTTGTGCATTAGTTTAGCTAGAATGTCACTTATGAAAGTCATCTAAATATGGTATAGCAGGGAATGAAGTGTCAGGTCTAATCAGTGTCATCTCAGTATTAGAGTAAAAGTGATTTAAGCAACATCTTTCCTATGCAGCATGTTTTCATGATCATATATCTATGTGAATATTGAGTGATAAACAAAAGAACTGATAAGATGGTGCAGTACAGTTTTTGGGTTGATCATTTGTATATTTTATATATCTGCCGACATTTGTATTTTTTATTTTTGCTTAAAGATGCTGTAGCTGTACTTGGTTGCATGATTTTCCTTAACACAGTCCAGCAAATATCATCAGCATACTGTCCTCTTTAATATGTATTACAATTACAAGCATTCAATGCAGAAAATCAAGAGACTTATTGGAGACAGGCTGCTAACAGTACAGAAATGAGCTTGGTCTGTATTTTAACTCAGGTGGTGGAAGCAGAGTCAGAAATAATAAAGAAGCAATCTTCTGACTGACAAGAGAAAATAGGCAGGGGAAATACAAACAAATTACGTTTCTTTATTAAATGGGTTTCTTCAGTAAAAATGAAATCATCTAATCACTTGAGCTAATCACTTCAAACCAAAAGACAATTTCTCGTGTTGCAGTTAATAACACATTTTATTTTCCAAGCTTTGTGTCCTTGAATTACATTTTCTTTCTTGAGGCTGCATTTTCAGTGTACCTGTTGTGCTGCTTGTAAAGTTATTTCGAATCATTAAAGTTCACGTCTTGGGACTTGAGCAGAATCGACGTTACCTTCGGACAAGTGCGTCCGGCGTTCGGCCATCCCCTGTAGTCGCCATGTGTGGCATTTCTGCTTAAAGTGTGCGTTGATGCATTTTCAAAGTTAATTGAGTTCAGATAATTTATTTTCGCTCAGCTTCACTTTGGACGTTTGTGGCAGTGGGCAATGGCTACCACAGTGGGGTTCGGGCGGTTTGTGGATCAGCAGGGAAATGCCTCTTTCCCTTCGGTTCTGATCTTTAAGAAGAAGGTTGATGACAGGGTAAATGAATATTGTAGAGATCTTATTATTATTCATCACCCCCCCCTCAGAGAGTTTGATAGAATTGAACTCCCTCTGCAACTCATTTCATTCTCACTTCTCAAGGTCAAGTGAGTAGTTGGAGAAAAGTCTCCCAAGCCGGTGCCTATTTATCTCCAAATGCTAATAAAATAGGCTGATTTGCGTTGGTGGAAGAAGAAAATCGGGTCAGACAAGAAGAGAGTAAACTGGTATCGATACTGCAGTTTGTTGAATCAACCGATTTCCTTTAATTATTTTGAATTTGAGTATTTGTTGTATCTGTGGCTTACTGTACGTTCTTGTACCTCTGACCCGCATCGCTACAGCCATGAAGTTAAGAATCATGCCAGAAATGCCTTGCTATCTTTACAGTATTATTCCCAAGCTATGTTGTTGTTTTCTTTGCTCTGATGTTAAAGTTTTTCTTTATTAAAGGTAAAAAAAAATAATAGTCGTGACTTCAGTTCTCACCTAACTCTATTTTTCCCGTAAGGTTCGGGTATTTAGATTTTCAGAAGGCTTTTGATGAAAATTAAAATTAATGCTCAAATTGAAGATACTAGATATTCAAGGAAACATACATTTGTATTGAGAAATGGTTGTTGAATAAAAATTAAGGTACAGGTTAGGGATGGATGTTCCAGCTGTAATGATATACCTAGAGGAGTACTACAAGGATCTGTATTAGTGACACTTTTCTTCATTGTTCCTATAAATTGCTTACGTTCTTGAAATTTTTTTAAAATTCTTGATTAGAGAAGACTATGAGAGGACCTTGTTCATGCATTCAGAATCCTCAAAGAGACTGACTAGATGATAGAAATAGAAACTGCAGGGGAGAATGCACTTATTATGCGCATAAGTATATAAGTATAAATGTACTTATTTATACATTTTTTTGTGTGAAGGTGTATGTCTGCAGTAGAAATGTCTTGTACAGTTCCCTGCTTGTGGTTTTCACATGGAAAATAACTGCAGCTAAAACTTTGGAAAACTAACAAACTCAAGGTTCAGTGGGCATTGTTGTTTTCGTTGAATTGAAATGTCATTCTTTTATTGTGTGCTTAATCTGTTGTGGGGAAAAAAATTTTGTAATGGTTGTTTACAGTAACGTAATAGCATCACAAACAGACTGACACATTCTTATACTGGCCTTATGTAAAGGCCACCCATTTATACTATTGATAAAATGAAGTTTAAGCTTTCAATCATTTTGTCTTTTTAAATCTTTTCGTTAGCTCTTTCAAAAGCAATATACAGCTTATTTTTTCAAACTGGAATGCCAAGTATTGTATCATTTAAAAATTGCGTACATATTCAATTCCATTGCCTTGAGTTATGTACATGTTAGAATATGTAAAGGCAGGAGTAATGAGGGTTTTTATATGATGATCTTCTCTGTGAATCTAACATTTTCATACACAACATTTTCAAAATTGGTAACGGTTACATTTTTTCATCTTTGTTATTTGTCTGTTTTTATTTAAATAATAGTTGAAAATGTTTCACTTTATTTTTTGATAAATCCTTGCATTTACATAGTGCTTATCACATCAAAGCAACTTGAAAGGATTACCCACATGGCGCCCAGTAAATTATTCAGACCCTATGGTGTCCCATTTTGTGGAATTTTTAAACTTTGTTTTAATGTAAAACCTGAATGCTCAAATTGATGGCTTCTAGAGGAAAGGTAGATAGAGTACTTATGTGCAAAAAGTTAGAGGAAGAAAACTGGAATATGTTGTTTGCATCTTTATTTGAACCTTTGATCTCAATATCTGGAGGTGGCACGTTCTTTGCTGGACAATAAGCATGGGTTGCTGTTGTTGTTTCAGTGCTCGGGCTCTGGAGAAAGTCCGTTTGGAGCTCCAGAACGAGGTGTTGCAGCTGCGGACCAAGCTCCTGGAAGAGCAGAAGAGACGTGAGCAGCAGGACTCGCTGGTTCGGCGACTTCAGAAGCGCGTCTTACTACTCACCAAGGTACAGGAGAGGCCCGAGCTGGCCTTGAAATAGCCTCAGCGCTAGGTTTGTCCCGCGCAGAAAAGAAAAGAGAGACAACATTTCGGCTGTGGAGCCTTCTTCAGTTGTGGAGACCTAGCATGACTACGAGAGGGGCTAGTTTAAGCAATCGGGATCCTCAAAGACACTGACAAAATAAACAGAGAATTTGAAGAAGGCTCCACGGCCGAAACGCCGTGTCTCTTTTCTTTTCTTATCAGCGTGGAATAAACCTTTACCTGTTCCTTTGCAGCCTGCATATGCTGAAGCAGCTCCCTACTTGAACATTGTCAGTACTATATGTGCTGTAGGAGATATTCAAGTCACTAATTCCTTGCCCAAGTCCTAAAAACATCTTCTTTAATGGTGCGACAGATATGCATCGTGCCCATTCTTTACTCTAGATCAGCCCTTCTAATATGCAAAACTGAGCAGTGAGATCAGGTCCAGGGCAGAGGTCACTCCCGGCACGTTTGTCTAAAGAGAAGTTCGTCTGAGGGGACAGAGGGACAAAGGACGGATTAATAGTGCCAGATGAGATGCCTTACCATATCACAAGTGCAGCTCATCTCCGATGTTGTTCGATTTAGGAGAGTGATGCAGCTTCTCATTTGAACTGTGAGGAGTCTCCAACGTGTTGTCATAAATCACCGCAGTCTGATCATCTCCCAAGGTTTTTCTTTGCAAGGCCGCTATAAAAGAATTAAATGAATAGATCTTTTCTCCTAAACCGAATTTTTAACACCAAGAACGTCACAACGATTGGAAAGACAATCTACTCCGTTGGAGAGGATTTTGGTGGGGTTTTTTTAGATGGATCCTGTTGAAACGTTTTGAGCAAGCGTTGCCATACACACCCTCAGCTTCCTTTTAATCTCAGTTCAATGCCCTTTCAATATGGTATTCATAATTTTTTGAATAGTTAATAAAATAAACCTTCAAGCACACATTGCATAATACCGTACATTCAGAATTTTTGGGAGAAGAAGTAAGATGAGCCTGAAAAGTCTCCTGGTTGTCATGGAAACCTGGCTCTGTAGTACTATCATCACTTAAATTAGGGTTGGATTCTATGTGAAGATATCATTTCAGATATGGGTGCCCAAATACTTCTTTCAGAAATAAAGTAAGGGTTTGCAACTGTCTGTTCAGTTTTAATTGTAAAGTACAAGGTTTATATAGGTTTATAGCAGAGTAAAGCACAAATTAGCTAAATGAAGCAATTTGTATTATTGGAAAAATAACAACAAACATACAGTTTGTAACTTCAGTTTTTGCAAAGATGTGATTTTGAAAGCTTAAAGTATATTTCAGTTTCACTGGCTTTTTCTTAAGGCTTCTGTAAATTAAACACTTTGTTATTTGTTGGTTGCTTTGTGCTTGTTTGTACCTTCTTTGGTGCACTGGCTTCCAGAAATGTATAGGATTCATCCGAATCGCCTAATCTCTTCACCGTGAAACACGTGAATCGCGTGTTACAGAGGGGATCTGGATTGTCTGAAGATGCAGCTGTACCAGTCAAATTTCTGGAGTCCATTTGTCAAAACAAGACCCAACAGGAAGGCTGTAACTGTTGCGGCATCACGTCCAAACAGCAGGCATCATGATTTGTTTTATGCTCTAGGTCTTATGGTTTTTGTAATTTCAGAGGTTTTGTGTGAAGGGTCATATCTTAAATGAAATTCCAGAAAGATTATCTTTTTTTTCTCTTTCAGTTTATACAGTACCCTCAAACCTGACAGCTGTGGGCCAGAAAGATTTTTGGGGGGTCTCTGTGACAAAGAGTACAGTGAGCTGGAAAAGACATGGCCTTGCATCACTTTTCAGTAATTTTAACTATTGCGTGCAGTATTTTTTTAATAAGAGAGAGATTATTTTATTGGCCATATCCAATTTCTTGTATTAGGAATTTGTGTTTTCACATACCCCGGCTTGCTCTCCATGAGACAAACAGGCACAGAGCCAGGGAGAGAAGCTTTGGGTCTGAGCGCAGGGTCAGCCATTTATACGGCACCCCTGGAGCAGTTGGGGTTAAGGGCCTTGCTCAGGGGCCCAACGGAGTAGGATTCCTCTGCCGCCCACAAGATACGAACCGGCAACCTTCCAGCCTCGGGTGCAGGTCCTTAGCCACAATAAGCAACATATTCAAAAGAGAAATCTGCAAGAGGCTAAAACTTGTTTTCCAAACTGATAATTCATATGAAACCTAGTTTAACACTTGGCCTGTGCATTTTCCGATCAGTAATGCTGCGGCTTATTTTGCTTTATGCGTTTATGTTTGAACCCCCCAATGAGCAGTGCCATTATTTGTACCCCTTGCTGAAAAAGTCTTGATTGCAATAGCAGTGTGCTTATTATTATGCGCAATTAACTCCTCTTGCAGTGAGCAAGTAGCTGTAAAGTTGTCAAAGGGTCTAATTATACACAAAACAAAAACAATTACACATCTTTACCCTCTGACTTTCGTCTTGCACTCACTCTTTCCTAATTAAGCATATGCGTATTTCTGAGATGAAACATCCCAGGAAGGTTCAGCTCTATGTCACTTAAGCACACTAACCTCTGCTGGTCAGAACCTCAGTTCATATTTTCTTGATCAAAAATGAAAGGACCGTTGCTGTTGGAGCTCTAACCCACACCGAGACTATCATGACATACAAGACGTAACAATCAGGGGAGATAATTTCAAGCAGAGAGGCGAAGAACTGGTGGCAGTGGGAGCCCAGCTACCTGCTGGCTGTAAATGGTGGCACAGGCAGGGTTAAGCCACAGACCATGTAACGCAGGAAGCATTACTGAGTAGCTTATGCTCTACCTGCTGAGTGGCTTGAAAAACAAGACTTCAGTTTGCTGTGCAGTCTCCTGTTTCGTGTGACAAGCAGTCAAAAGCAAAGTATGGGTTTAAAAAATACTTTGTACTTGTAAGCCTTCAGAAGCATCGGCTTTAACAGTGGAAAATTCAGACATATTCTCGCTGTAAAACAAGAAAAGTTTGGCAATTTCTGCCAATATCACATTTCCTTAAAAGTCCAATGATTAAAGTGTCTTGAAATGTAGTGCCTTGCAGAAGTAAGCAGGCACCTGCACTTTCATTTTGTGGTTGTAAAGCTTCCAGTCTGGATGTTTGGAAGTCGTGGTTAATATTTATTATGTGCACAAACTTCAAAGCCAAAAATAAAAAAAAAACAAATAAAGTGAAAATCATGATTGCAGAAGTATTTAAACCTTTTGCTGTGGCGGAATTATTTTAGGTTTAAATGAATTAGGTGGTGAAAATGACCTAAATGAGCTATTAGTTGACCTCTGTGTGCAATATTAGTGGTTCAGGTGATTGCAGAACAAGTATACGTGTCTCAACAAGGTCTCTCAGTTAGATAGTGAATTTCAAGCAAAGATCCATCCATGAAAACCAGGGGACTCTCAGAGCAACTCTGGGATTAGCTTGTTTAAAGACACGGATCAGGAGAAGGGTATACAAACCTTCATTTTTATACCATCATGCTTCATATCTTTCTGAGAATGGTGATGTCCATCATTAAGAAATGGAAGGCACCCAGCATTTGAAACCTAAATTAGGCAATCCCATAAAGCAATCAGGCAAGAAGGAAACAGGTTATGGATACCACCGTGAGGTGATTTTGAAAGAGTTACTGTGTTCAGTTTTTTAACCTTCAGACTGCTAAATGTAATTGTTTTTCATTACCTTAAATTTGGTTGCCATTCCAGTTGCTAATAACATATGCATACATCCCATGCTGTAAGTGCAGTGTAGCTTTCTCTGAACAGTATTTAAACAGTAAAATAGTGCTCACATTCTAATAAAGCAACGGTTATAATGAGTTATAATGCTGTGTCGATTCTGTGATGTTGTCATTCTGTTCCAGTGTGCGAATGCAGAGTTCGGGTAACGGCAGTTTAATGTGATTTTAAGTGCTGGGGCATTGTTTCATTCAGTGTTTCTTAAGCTAAGGTTTGCATTGCTGATTTGCAAACAAAACTGTGTTTATTGTTCCAGTGGTCTCTTATTTGTGAGACTGTCTGTAGGAATATGAATATAGTTCATTTTGAGAACCTTGTACAACCCACTTTGTGAAAAGAGTTAAGAGACTCTTAACTCAATCTGAACAGATTCAGCAGGGGTGACTAAGAATCCAGTTGCCCATTCATCCACATAAAAAAGGAAATACATTGGTATTTTGTTTTTTACTTATAGATAATTTAATGCATAGATTAGAAGTCACATGCTGTTGAAAATTACAATGTGTCGGTTAACAAGTTAAATAAGGTAAATTCTAGGGTTTTTTGTACTGCTGGTTGTTGTTGACCAACTTTTGACTTGGAGAATTATCACAAGCTCTTAAATTTCTTGTAAACGATTGCAGTTGTCCTTGAATGTGTCCGTGACCAATCTTTCAGAATCATCCCTGAAATAGTATTGCGAAGTTTACGAAGTGCACATGCGGTGTGTTGTCTCATGTGCTGTTTCGTCTTATATTGTATCTATCTTGTTCCGTCCTCAAACCTGTTGTCTTTCATAGACCCCTTTGATTATTCCTTGATTGATATATTTGCTGATTCACTGTGAGTTTTGTTAGTCATGGTCCAAGGGGATGTATTAACTTTGGGAGTTTGTTATTGTACTAGACTGCATTTTGATTTAAATGAGCTGTGGCTTAAATTATACCCCTTAACGTCAGTCATTTCCTTTGTTAGGTTTTGCTCACCTTTTCTTTTGAGTAAAAGATATGTATGCGGCACGTGTAGCATGAAGTTCCGGAGATACTTGCACTTCAGTTGGCAGGATGGTGACAGTACTGAATATCTCTCTGTATACTGTATGTGTGTGAAAATTGAAAACTTTGTTTTACAGCCATTGGATCTCAAATTCTAAATTAAAGTGCCACTGGAACAGCCTTCTCAATAAAAAAAATTCTCTTAGCCTTTTCAGACCTCCACTTTCTTTGAAATTCTGTGCTGTCATCTCCCTGTCACCTGAAAGTTGCTTTATGACCATCAGACATGACATTTTCAATCCAGCCTGTTTTCAATTGAGAGTAATTATTATAAGGCCGTAGTAGCTTTCAGATCTAATTGATTTCTGTTTGATTTGGTCTGGGCTCATGCCTTGGTTCCGTAGAAGGTGTATCATTCTTTCTTTATGCTTTTATTTACGTGATTGCAATGATTTTAATCTGTCATGCTAATATGATTACATCATAACTTTTCTAGAATTGTTTTAGCGAGATACATTGTCTGATTTGTAACTGGTGCATCTAGAGAGCATGTTACATTAAAAATGTAATAATCACAATTTGCTTTCCAGTTAATGTATGGCCTCGTGCAGCAATTGTTTTATTGTGCCCAAATGGAAGCACTGATGTTATCGTGTGATGTGTAAAACACATGAAGGAGAATCTGACTCTGGAGTCAAGAATATGGTGTGATTCACTTTAGGCTGAAAGTGATTTGTTTTGCTATCCACTTGAAAATATGAGGGGGAGTGTTTGCAGACACTCTGAAAGTTTATCCTCAGCCATCAGTACACATTATGAATGCATGATAAATCTGGCAGATGAGAAAGAGTTCTTCTTTAGGACTGATTTTTCCTTTTCATCATACTATAGAACCGCTGCTCCAGAAGTTAATGGCCACGATCTTCTGTGTGATGGATATTGCCTTTTATTTGAGTCTTTTTGTGAAGGAGAGGATGTGTAACATTAATGCATACTCTGAAAAAAGTTTGACATAGGGCCTTTTCTTAGATTATGCTTCTAATATGTGTGATGACCTTGAAGCCACTTGGCTAGTTCAATTTTTTCAGATTTACTTGCCTTTAGTGTAAGGATATCCTGTTGTTTTTTTTGTACAGGTAATAAAACTTTGCATCCATTTATACAGTATCCAAATGCTATGTGCCCTACTGCTGATGCAGTGGAGGAATGTGTGTTCGGTTACTTTTTATTTCTTTTTTATCTACAAATATTAATGGGATTTGTACCTATACAGGAAAACTCTTAGCCATTAAAATAGAAGATGCATTTTTTTGCTATGTGCATTTTTATGTATAATGTGTGTGCTAGACTTAAATAAAGGTTTTCTGTGTTAACTGCTGTGTTAAGTACTAAAAACTGTAGAAGTACAAATGACTTAATTTTGTAAAATGAAAAGCTCCATAAACAGTGGCTCAGTGGGTTTAACAGTGATTTAGTTAGTAGTAATAGACTCCTTTCATTTCAAATAATCAGAATTATATTTTAATGGCATTGGGAGCAAGACCTTACAGAAACACCATTATATTATCTTCTGAAGGACTTGTGGAATTGACCTAAAAGCAATTTTGTTCAAAAATAATGGAAGCCAAATGAGACTTTTATCTTACTTAAATTCCAAGATTTTTATTAAGATAAACTTCGAATGAATTTCTTTCACAGGAAGGAAAAAATTGCTCCTAAATAGCTTAAGGCAGCAGTTTTGAAAAACAAACCTCAGTGACCTTTGGATGAAATGAGCTTCGCAAGCAAAAACAATGACACTTTTGGGTGCCTTTAATATCACTGAGGAGAGGCCATATTTTGATTAGTGAATGGAGATGCTTAGGCAGTTCTTTGCTTGTTGCACTCAATGAAAGTCATTTTAAATACCTCTTTATATTAATGCCTTATAGGACTGATGCATCCGAGAGGCCAAATAATAATAAATTCTGATCTTGTGTCTGCAATCCTGTGGATAATGCTACAATATTAAATAATGTGTAAACATGCTGGTGTTGATTTGCTGATGTACGTAAGAGCCATTAAAATTGATGATACATTTTTAAATGAATAATGGTGTTCCTCTCTCTGGCATCAGTCAGTATCCTCAGGGGGAGCTAAGAGTTTTGTTTTTCTGGGGTAATGACCATAAACACAGAGCCAGACAGAACCTTAATTATTTAAAGCAGGAGAAAGGGTTATGAAACAGAAGTGCTGCTACATCCCCTTGCTTGAACCTTTAACTTCACGTCACTGAGATGATGTGGTATAGGATGAACTTGACAGGACACTGAAAAAGATTCCCTCAGTGGTGGTTTGGACAGCGAAACACTTGTACTGGTGTGTGACAGAATATCTGGAGTACGTGCAGCTGTCATTATTAAATAGAGTGGCATTGTTTGAATTTTTTGTAACGTGCATGTACCCCGATACATTCTGTTTTGAAGCCGACACCTTTACCAAGTTGTAACTGGTGTTAACACTTACTTATCAAGCACTCTATGAGTTCTGGCTCTTGAGAAGGATGGCTCTGATGCAGTGGTTTCCTACCGTGTGTTTTTTTTTCTTAATCACAAGGCGATTTATCAAAATCTTGTATTTGATGTGCACTTTTAAATTTGCTTTCAGCTCTTAAACCATTGAATGGAATTTGAAATTGGTATTAGCCCTCTACCAATTTCTGAGCATCAGAGCTCCTGTCGTTCAGCTGTTCAGCTGTGGAATGTACCCAATTAAACCTTTGCAGAAGGAAAATGTCTTCTCTTTATCATTTGATCACCTGTTAAAAACGTCAAGTGTGAATGTCAACTGACCAACATATTAGCATAAATGAGTGCTGTATGCTGATTTGTTTGGAATGGTATTCTGTATCCAGTCCTTTCTTTTTGAAAGGACTGGATACAGAAACAGATAAAATCTAAACAAGTGAACAGATTAAAAGCATAAGTTAGCACTGATGATTAACAGGCCAAGTACTGGAGTTCTGCAGGGCTAATGTTGGCTGTTGAGCATTTTCCTTGCCTCAGAGACCATCTTTCACAGTTGGTTGTCAACAAAGATATGTGCAGTCTGTAGTTGCATGAGGAAACAAGGTGATGCATGTGGTTTAGCAAGTAATTATGATCCTTCTCGCTACATAAGACACCTCAAGATGCCGGAGATGTGCTCTCAATACTGCCTGCAGAAGATCCTTTGAATACATAAAAAATTAAAGTTTACAAATAGGGGGCAGCCTTTTGCTTCATATTGTTTATATGGGATCTAGTAACTTAATGTTCTAAGAATTCTTTCTTTTACATTCTTAAATGATTCCACTGAGTGAGCTTCAACAATATATCCTGGTAGTTGGACCTACAAACCTCTGTCCACAGAAATGTCCTGTTTTCTGTCTTTGGTGAGAAGGAGCCTCCTGTGTGGACTTTGTCAGCGCGTTTCAGGATTTCAGGTCAGGTCAGGTCATCACGTAATCTTTACTATTCCAGGCTAAAGAGGGGAAGTTATAGAACCAATGACGTGTTGAAGTTTATCATGACTCGCTTTCACTTCTACAACTTAAGACAGATGCATCAACCTTTGCATCCATTTGGAAGCAAATGTCCAGTCGCCTTCATTGGGTTGGCAGTGTCACGTGGATACCCAGCTCCAGATTCTTGATGTCTTTTTGTTCCAACTCAGTCATTGAGTGCACCCAAGAGGAGAGCTTCGGAAGCTCTTCAAGGTTGTCCTTAATGCTGACATGAAGAAGCACAGCATCAACACCAGTATTATTGTCTTGGCCCAGTCCAGAGGGAAAGAAGACCTTTCTGCAAGGATGTCAGCACTTTGAACATGTATAACATCAGGATGTGGAATGGCGGGAGCAGCAGAAACATCAAAAAAACTCAGAGCCGCCCATTCTTGTTGGAAACCGCTGGACCTGCACGTATACATGTGGATCCTACACTGGCCTCTTCAAGTGCAAGAGAGTTATCCCCCACTAGGAAATACCTTGTAAGGGAGTTTCAAAGAGTGTATGCAGGTGTATAGAATCTACAGCAGACATATTTTTTAGTGAATGATGTGAATTTTTTGTCCTCATTGAACCGTCACTTTGACTACACTGAAACTGGCCATTGTTCTGGAGACACCCTGTGTGCGGCTATTTTAGTTTCCACCTTACACCTCACTTGTGCGTGCAGCTTAACAGAATATCAGATGGCCTGCTCAGCAACACAGACCCAAGCTAAATATAGGCATGTATTGCAAGGACTGGGGGAACCCGGCTGTAACCCAGACTTCTGCGGCACTCCTGCTTAAGTGGTCAGTTTTCAACTTGTGAATTTTTTCCATCTGGTTTGAGTTGGGGGGTGGCTGTGAAAGGGCTGTGGAGCTGCATGTAGCAGACTGTCGAAACAGATTGCATTGCAGGTTTAAAGCGGATTAGAGTTAATTAAAGGGATGTTCCTCCCTGTCAGACCCCGGGATCCACTTGCTATTTACATGCTAATGTAGAAGCGGTGTTAAGGAAGACGAGAAGGGTGACAGCTCGGGTGTATGATAATAATAGGGAATTGTAAAGCATAATAGGATGAGCAACATTAAAGTGTGTCAAAATGAACATGTGCAATATTCCTTTCTAGGGCTTTTTTTCCATCTGCGTGATAAAATGAAATGCATTTCAGCTTACTACAGGTTATTAGAAAACCTTGTATAATGTGAAAGCATAAGCAGTTTACACGTGTAACTTAAATTGAAAATTTTCAGCAGCGTGCTCCGCATATGTTTAGTGGTTGATAAGGTCTTCAAACATACAAAGTGTGAACCTCACTGACCGTTTTTAAATGGCTTTTCATGTTGGGTGTGCAGTGGAAGAAAACTCCGTGACCGAACCATTTTCCGTTCAGGGACAGCACGGTCACATGCTTTTGTGTTTCTCACTCTTGAAGCCTTGTTCACGGAAATGTGTGAAAAGTTCTATGCTCAAAACATGACTAATTTTAGTTTGCCTAGAGAAATTGTGACTGTGTAATCTAACCTGGAAATGTGTTGCACGTCCAATATGTTGGAATGTGTAGTTCAATCCAACAGCATTTTTCTTATATAGCACCTTTCAATCCAGAACATTTTCAAGGCACATTAAACATAAAAAAATGTACAGTAAACGGGGAGAAAAGCGAATAATAAAATACAGAAATGTTGTGTAAGTATGATATTAAAAGAAAGAGTTAGGGTAAGATTTGAAGGCCACTGAAAACAACTAACTTTGGAGGCGAGATGTAAGAACGTCAAGAGAGGATGCAGTTTTAATATGATCAGGAAGAGTATTCCAAAGATGAGGGGCTACCAGTGATGAGGCCCAGTCCCCTAAAGTATGATTGCATCCTTGGAACATTGGGTATCCTACATTAGCCCCAGAAGAGCATAGTGAGCCAACTGGGACTTGTGGGACCCTTGAAAGTACACAACTGGCCATGCAGTGTCTGGTAGGTCATCGAGAGAAAGTCAGACCTGTAAACAACTAGTAGCCATTGCAGCTTTGTCAGCAGAGGAGAAATAGGTTTGGATTTTTTAGACTTGTTCAGCACTTCTAATCTGGACAAGCTATAGTTTCTGAAGTCACGCCTTGGATGGTCCATGTGACGGAGCTTTGTAGTAGTCTAGCCCTGGGAAAACGAAAGCAACAACTAATTTCTTGGCATCAAGAGAGAGAATTGGTCTCAAACAGGATATATTTTGTAAATGGAAGAAGGCTTTGTGGAGATTTGATTCAAAAGATAGGGAAGAGTGAAAAATCCCTACGTTTTTTGAAGAAAATTGAGTGACCGCTTTCCCGAGTTTTAGACAGTCTAATTTTGAAACTTGATGTTGAGGACCAAATCATCTTGGCCTTATCCTTGTTTAGAGATAATTTGAGGCGTCCACCACTGTATGTGTTGAAGATATTCGATCAGTGTTCAAGAAGCAATATAAGGACTCGGTTATGTATGCAGGTAGATCTGAGTATTATCGGCATAAGTAGGCCTTGCCTAATGTCAGCACAAATGAAAAGGTAAGGTCTGAACCCTGAGGGACAGAGATGACTTTAGTTTCCTAAAATGTGTATTTTTTTCTGGAAAGCCAAAGTTAGTGTTTATTCAGAATTACTTTTTTTGTGTTTGGTGGAAGCTGCAATTGAAGGTTTTTGAGAAGTGGCAATCATTATGATCTGTACTCGAAAACAGATTTTTCTTATAGTTCATAGAGTTGCCTGTTTAATAATCTGTCCATCTTTTTTCGGAACGACTTTACCCATAAGCCGTAGTCTAACCCGGCAAGCAACAGGTGCAAGGAGGGACGCACTCTGGACTGCAGGGAGCGCGTGCGCACACCAAGACCAACCTACGTGTCTTTGAACTGTGGGAGGAATACACGAAACAGCTCTTCAAGCAGTGTTAACCTCTGTACCACTATGTGGCCCCCTTTTAAACTAAAATATTTAAAATAACTTTTTTAGCCTCTAGTGCATCTAGTCCAACGTCTTAATTTATTTTTAATTCCCATTTATTTTGACACTTTTTGTTTAATGTGTCATACTAGTGGTATCAGTGTGGGCTGATTTATTTTCCCCATGTAGAGTTCTAGGCAGTTTTTGATTAGGTGAGAACCTTGTCTGTACCCGATAAAACTTTATAGCTTTACCACCTAAAGTCTACCATTTGAGTTGAGGAAAAAAATCAACAATATACAGCAGACATTTCTCCACAGCAAATTACCCTTTTAACATTATAGCACTAAATTGTGACGGGATTTATAGTTTACGCTATGTAGTTGTCAGCAACACAAAATAAATCTTCCTCCCAACTGCACAGTTTTAATTTCATAGTTCATCAGAGTCTGTTCCCAAGATACGGATTTAATTCCAAGCTATTCAACTCGGCAGTGAAAGTCCAGTTGGCTTTCTAAAAAAAAAAATGTTGATCCATTTCTCTCCTTGCAGTTCCAGAACGCTTATGCCACAACAGTCACATACCAAGTCTTTTTCAGAGTGTTTATAGTGCATTGTGATTCATCTTAGCGTAGCGTCAGGGACACTGAAAATAAAAAGAGGCTAATTGACTAATTCTGGCATGCAAATAGAATATGCAAATGTTTGCCTTAACCGTTCCAAAGGGGAATGGAATCGAAGAAATCTTTTAGGAGAAACCAAGCTGTGCTGATGTTAGACCGATCTTGCATCCACAGGGGATTTGTGTGGAAATATTGCAGTCACAGAAGCCACCATCCCTGCGTGCAGTGACGTTAATTTAAAGAAATGAACAAATACTGTGTATACAAAGAAACAGAGGTCATTAATCCTAGAGAACAAATGAATATGGTATGTGCTTGATGACTTATCTGATACCGTTTTTTTATCAAAAAATGTTTCATCCCAGGATGAAACCTATCACCACAAATGACATTTTCCAGAAAATACTTAGGCAGGTACAGAGCATTGACTTAATATATTCTTTACAATATTGGTTCACAGTTTGGAAGAATTGAACATAGGTAGAGTGATTTGTAAGAGTACTCCTGCCCCGGCAAAGATATACATTTTATTGCTGTCTGAGTTTACAGTCATAACACTTTCAAATAGGACTTTATCATTTTAGCACAATCTAGACCACTACAATTGCTGATAGTATGTACAGTGCCTTGCAAACGATTTTTAATCTTTTTTTATTCAATACTGAAATGGTAAAAGTGATGACTTCTTAGTATATCATATTACCAGCTGACCATGACTACCAGCCAGCTGTCAAAACAAATCAGGGATAAAGTGCTAGAGTTCATTTGAAGGTTACTTATCCCTTTGAGTAAAGTGAAATCTAGCTTTTAGAAATGGAATGTGCATCATCCCACCCAGACACTTCCAAACTTAGGAATGAGGCAAGCAGGTAACTACTTAGGGATACCACTGTGAAGCCTACAAAATAGTTTGATGGGAGTTATAAGCTCATAAATCGAAATTATCCCAGCCTGTGCAAAGTGCTGGCTTGACAAGAAGGAAGCCTTTATTAAAAACATTTCCATGCGATGAGCTGCAGTTTTTTTTTACGGTCAGATAAAACAAAAACAGAATTTCATTGTAAATGCAGTGTTACATCAAGTTACTGTCAAGCAAGACAGTAGCACGTCAGGATTGAGAAATAAATGAATGGAGTAAGAAAATTCATATTTCTGTAGCACCAAAGCCACACTGCCAGAAATGGAGAGTAAATATCCTTGAATGGCTCAATCCATGTTCTGATTTAAATCGACTAGACAGTTTATGGTGAGGCATTATGATTGTGGTTTATCAACTATCATCAACAAACAGGGCAAAGTTGGAGCACTTTTTCAAGAAGGGACATTATTCCATGTGCACAGCTGATAAAGACCAATACAGAAATCAGAACATTTAATTTTATTTATCTTCTTTACCAGTTAATGTGACATTCAGTGGTGAGCATATATAATAGTGTTCAGATTATATAATTGCAGTTTTGAAAAGTCCAGAAAATGCCTGCAGTTCATAAACAAATGCGAGATTTTTTGCTGTGGTTAAAACTTTTGCTAGGCATTACAACTAATTTAACTTTGAATCATGCAGCCACTTAGGTGATACTGAGCAGGGAATCATACCACTGACGAGAAACTGGCTTCCAGACTTTTTCTTCAACACATTAGTATTTCAATACAGTAAATAACAAATACCGTATTCATGATTCATAAAATATACATCTGAATTAATATGTTGATCATAATAGTAAATCCCATTGTTTGCTAGACCTCTAAACATCCAGATAAATTTCCTATGAAATTATCATTAGTCTTGTAATAAACCTTCATGCTGTAAAACCTACATTATTAAGAAAAACTACCCATGTCAGTAAGATCAATGAAGTCTTCCTAGAACATTCCTCTGACTTATTTAACTACTTAGGGAACTACTTACAGTTTTTATGGAGAGTTTCTCCATAGAGTTTTTTTGGTCCTACTTCTGGCTTCAGGCTGATGGCAGGGTTGGAAATATGAATAAGTCAGAGGGGCAGAGCGGTGGCTCAGTGGCTCAGGATCTGCGCCTGTGGCTGGAAGGTTGCCGGTTCGAATCCCGCGTCCGGCAGAGGAATCCTACTCCGTTGGGCCCCTGAGTAAGGCTCTTAACCCCAACCGCTCCAGGGGCGCCGTATAAATGTCTGACCCTGCGCTCTGACCCAAAGCTTCTCTCCCTGTCTGTGTGTCTGTGTCTCTCATGGAGAGCACACTGGGGTGTGCAAAAAGACAAATTCCTAATGCAAGAAATTGTATATGGCCAATACAGTGATCTTATCTTACTTGGCAATTTCCTCAGTACAAGCAAACATGGTCAATATTTTAATGAATCCACAATATAATGATTTTCTATTTAATAGGAGCACTGAGTTAATTACTGTATGTAAATTATTCTGCTGTGATCACTGCAGTTTTTTGCACCAGGTACACAGCTATTAAATGGATACACCACAGGATTTTATAAATGTTAATAATTGGAATAATATTCGGATTTCCTGTGCAAAATCTTTCTCTGTTAAAGGTTCTTTAGTAACGTTAGATAATATATTTCTTTTGTTTCCTGTCAGCTGGTTGAGTTTGAAGCGAAATAGTGTTTGGTGGTGAATGATTTTTATCAATAGAAAGTCATGAAGCACAGTGATTGACCTCTAGGTCTATTGAAATGTAAATTTGTGGCACCAAACATAATTAAAACAAAAGTAAGAATAAAGATACGTGGTTTGAATATTAGTTTTTGATCTTATAAAGTAATATCACAATTTATATATCTATTTTTAAAGACTTCTATTCTCCATAGAGTTTTTTTGGCCCTACGTCTGGCTTCAGGCAGATGGCAGGGTTGGAAATATGAAAAGATGGAACCATGTGACACCGGGCTAAAAAGGTTCTGCTTTCTTTGCACACTTTTCAGTCCCGTAATTATTAATTTCAAGTTAATAGAGAATTTGCATTCAGTGTTTTGGATTTTAAATAAAAAACAAAGCTCAAAAGTATTCTTGGAAGGTATGGACATAGAAGTTCTCTTATGTGGCATGGATGCCCCATGAGTAATTTTGATTTTGATAAAATAATTAGCATTTGTCTCTTTCATTTTTTCTTGAGTATGACAGTTGTAATCTTTGAAAGTGAAAGTCACATTTGTTTCCACACTTACACTGTGAGAAACAGTGGAAAAACATTTTCAATTAGACAGTCTTTCATGTGTCTTAGCACTATGGATAGCAGGCTGGATATGAGCAAGCAGAGGTTAATTCCAAGGTAAAAAGAGTAAAACAGTGTTTTGGCTGGAGGATTCTTCAGTTGAACTGTTATTTTATTCTTTATTTCAAAGTGCAATTAGCCTTTAGCATTTGTTAAGCTTTTTTTTTTCAAAAACTAAGCTGCAAATTGTGTGCTTTGGGTTTACCAATGAAATTGCTGCAGTAGTGTAAAATCACAGCAACATTACAGTAGCATATTATTTTCAGCAATATTTCTACAGAGTTACAGTTAAAATTTGCAAATTCATATTAACAAAGTTAACGCCCTCTGTCCAAGGTGAGGAATCAAATGGCTCATTAAATTAATTAATGAAAATATTCTCTATAGGTATTTTGCAATATGTGCAATACACATGCTGAGAAAGTGCATCGTTTTGGCATTTTAATCCTCAGTTGTCTGCATTGTGATAAGCCAAGCAGGTTTAACATTCAATAAAGCAATGCAGCATTTTGCCCGAATCTGTGAAATGATTGGATCTTTAATGTGATAAAAAAAAATCTGTATTAAAACTGTGTTGGGATGTTGTTTTCCCAGCTCTGGTTCCAAATATAGTATAACTGACAACTGTTAAAACAACAGCAAAAAAATACAAGTGATAAAAGTGTCATGGTGCTTTTAAGTAGCTTCTTAGATAACTGTGTAATGTGTTGATTAGATTGTGCTAGACTTTATATTGGAAAATTCTTTTGATCATGAAAGCTTTTAGCTTTAAACAACGTTGAAGTACTGTGGTGCATTATGCAAGCATCATAAAGCACGCAGAGGCAGAAAAGTGACAGCTTATAGTTGCACACAGACTGAAAAGTTTGTATTACTTAACACATATTGGATTTCTTAAATTTATTACTAGCTTTGGTGCAACCACTTTACTAAATTTATTAGGGCATTTAGTACTGTTCTGATAATACTATCTCTGGTCTCGAATTTCTAAATAGAAGTAGATTTTGGCTGGAGACAATGTAGCCAAGTTTTAAGCACTAACAAAGTAAAGGATGACAGTAAAAATGGGTTCATCCTTATCTCCACAACTTTGAGCAAGCGGGTTTGATAGACAGTATGGGATTTCAAAATGTCACCTGTGTAATAACTAGATCTTTTTGCATGATAAATATATATATATCATTAGGGAACTGTAGGGTTACTCATAATATGGTTTCCTTTGATGTTTAGATTAAAAATGTACAGTTTCAAACCAAACATCAAAAGTTTAGTTTCATGAAATCAGACATTGAAGAAATTCTGAGAAGTAAGATTTGGAATCTATGTAGAGTGAATAGCAACAGTTTGAACAGATTCTGTCTGAAGCACATAAAAAATATACTTTATGCCAAATGTGAGTGAGTAAAATGACAAAGCTTTCACAACGTTTTTCCAAAGTGAACCTTTTAGTGTGCTTTAGGTTCATAGCCTTGGATAGGATGAGGGCAATGTTAGGAGTAGGGTTAGAAATAGGATTTGGGTTATTGCGAAAATCGATGTACCTGTTACTGTACATCTTTTGAAAGAAAGGACTTGAAATGTGATGATGCTGTGTGTTCTTAATTCAAAAGAAGCACTTTGCGATCTGCCTGTTTCGTGTTAGTATTTCTCCTATGTTTTTTTTTTCATCACCAGCAGCATATTGAAAATCCTAGTCTTTTTATTATAATTTTGGTCTTTATAGTGTTAAAACTTTTACGTCTGGTGTGATAACTGCACAATGTAAATGTCAGGAAGATTTAAAATACCAGTGCAACATTGAATACAGGTACAGTACTATATATGTGCTTTACTTATTTTTACCCTCCCCCAAAGAGTAAATTAGAGCAAAGCTCTAATCCATATTTAAATACTATTGAACACACAGAAAATAAACTGAATGTTAATGTACTTGTTGGTTTCTAATCCTTTTTTAATTGCCTGTGTAATGTTGAAGGCAGTTTTATCTCAAATGAAAGTAGTGATGACTATAAATTCAGATATCTTAATCTGTATCTCTTCCAGGAGCATAGATTTCAGAATAATTATCAAACACAATTGATTAAAAATTGATTTCACAAATTGTGCAGTGGTTAGAAATTAAGGCTTAGAAAATTGTTCCCATGGATCATTAAACTTCAATCAGTAACTGATTTTTATCTTTTGTTTCTGTGTTGGTAAGATAATGATCCTGCAAGCTGTATTGATCTTCTCTGTTTAAGACTGAAAGGTGATAAGTTTTTTTGTTTAATTGACTTAAAATTAGACATTTACTTACATGTACTGTATATGTATACTGTCAGAATAAAATATCAAAGAAAATGTTCAAACATGAGCTGAAGCGTTTTGCTCATCTTTTTGTATCATTTTGCATGTAAGAAAAGCTGTGAAGCTGAACATCACGTGCATTTTCTTTTGCCATGGGAATGACTGCTCTTTTTAAATGTATTCATCCTCATCTCTTCACACTTACATTTTGACATTACATAAGCATATCAAGTGTATCAAGAACACCTTATTGTTGCGTTTTCTGAATTTGTTCATGCAGGATAGTAGTTGCTGTTTTCGTAGAAGTGATTCTGGCAAAGTAGGGAGAATAATTCTAGGGTGGCCTGGGCGCATCATGTCATATAAATCACTTGTATTGCAGTAGACTTATATTGTAGTCTGTTTGTTTTCATGATTAGTGTGTCCAGTGAATGTACAATAGCTGATATGTGTGGTAATGTTCTGTTGTAGAATATAAAAAGGTGAAAGTCTGTGTAAATAGGAGACTGATCAATGGTTAAGTAAAATCCCCTGTTGAAGAAATATAAAGACTAATGATTACAAGTAATTTGTAAGTGTTGCCAGAATTACACTGTAACACACTTAATCTGAGGGAAGAACACAGATCACCTACAATATGTTCTAGACTGCTTGGAAACAGCACAGGTATTCTAATTCTATCCTCAACTGTTAATTAGAATTCATTAAATGTCAGTCTGAGGCTTTAAATTCTCATTTTGCAAAAAGCTGTCTGGAATGAGGCTCCCTGAATGCAGTCGGACAGCTCAGATTGCTTCCGTAAAAGATGCATGAGAGAAATAATTTTATGCAGCATCTCTTGAATCACCCTAATTCATAAGATGGATCTGTCAGTAATTATTTAGAAGCAATTGTTCAGCTACCAGTCTAGTCAAATTAAAGTACTTGCCAAAGTTATCCACTGTATGTTATTTAAAGCTTCAGATATTTAATTTGATACAAGTGTGTTAATTGATCCAAACACCTGTAGAGCATTAATCAGTGCCTGGTTTTATTATCTGAGAAGTCAGTTAGTTTAGGATTGCTGTTTCTTTCAAGCATTATCCCATTGGGAAAACAATATGTATCAATCAAAACTTGGTAATTTAACTGAAAGTCATGCTTTCCTATGGGCTTAAATCTAACCTTTCAGTTAAAAGGTTAATTGAATTTGTAGTATTTTACATGCAAAGCATCCTGCGTCAACACACAGAATCAACACATACACATTTCTTGTATCACAAATGTGTCACCACATTTGATTATAATGTTATCTGTATTTAATCCTGAAGCTCAGCTCTGAGTGATATTGGTACCAGTTTTACAGCAGCAATATTTAGGACATACTTGAAGGAAGTCTCAGCTAACAAAGGATTGAATGACGCATGATTCATTTCCTGTGGATCACGCTAATAGATTATCTCTGGAGAGGAGTAGTCCCTCAATCGATTTGACTACTTGATTGGAAATGCCAAATTGATATTTAGTGTGAGCACATATACACTGTTTATCATCATTGCAGATATTCTCTTTGCCTGAGACATGACCATAACTCTTCCTGATCCCCAGTGAGCTTATTCTAATTGTTGCTTCATACCTCCTCTTAGGTATGATGCACTAGGCCTCATAATCACATCCTGTGGTTTCTCATGCTGAGGTATATCCAACTGGAAACCATTCTTAATGTAGCTGTTATAACTATAGTGAAAACTTGATCACCTAGTTCCAGTGGTTCAGGGACAGAATATCAAAGGATAACCTTTAACCTGCAGTAAGTCTGATAACTTTCACTTTATCCCACAACACCTACCAAACACGAACAGTGTTTTGAAACCAGATTACTGTATAACATACAAATGACAGTTAGCTTCCCTTCCTCTCTAAGGGTAATTTAAAATGTTGTAGGACATATGAGACTAACAACATTCCATACAGATTTTGAAGTCAGTCTGCACAACAAAAACAGACTCATCTCTACTGTTCATAAAGAGGGGCTTTTTCTACAAAACTAAGTTATCAAGTGTCGTTGATGCATTGCTGTACTTGCTCCAAGGGCTCTTTTCATGTTAGGATACTGCCTGCTCCCCGTTCTTTCTCAGAGACACAATTCCTCTTGTTTCAGCATGCCCATTGATCAGTCTTTTACTTGTATTTTTTAGAAATATTAGTTTTATAAATTAATCAAACACTGTACCTCATACAGGGGTTTTAATTAAATTTTAAATGAGAACATATTTAGCTGTCGGGTGATTCGAAGTTTTTCAGAGAGTCCCATCTTAAATAAATCTGTCTTGTATTGATAATAATGCTTCGGAAAAACAGCATATATCTGATGCAAGCACGCTCTTTGTAGAAAACATCTGGCTCTTCATATACGTTTAAGTATGTGGGTTAAAATGTTTGTAGTTTTGCATAACAAGGGTTGTATGATTTTTTTTTTTAGTTCTAACTGACAACGAAATTCCTCAGTGTATGGGGAAACATCAGTTACTTCTGTGACTGTGTGAGTTGCAGGGATGGGAGATGTTGGGCATTGCGCTGCCCTGAGGGAAGATGGCTGTTTTCCTTTGTCTGGGTTTTTCCCTGAAGCTGCTCCTTTCATGTGTCCAGGAGCGAGACGGGGTAAGAGCTATCCTGGAGTCCTACGACAATGAGCTGACGGCCAGCGAGTACTCCCCCCAGCTGAGCCAACGTGTGAAGGAGGCTGAAGAGATGCTCCAGAAAGTCCAAACTCACAACTCGGAGATGGAGGTAATGTTGGAATGCTGACCGGTTTTATTTCAAGAACTTAAATTATTTCATTGCTAGTCTTCACATCTTTACTAGTCTTCACATCACATCTTAAGTATATCAACTTACAGAACAACTTGATGCATGGAGGACAGTTATTTTGGACTTTTTAAATAAACGTTCTGATGTTGAGGTGCCAGGGTTAAAGTAAGTGCCAAATGCATTTAAAACAGACAGAACCTGTAACAATAAATGCAGACATTTGTTGAGTTGCCTGACCTAAAAGGTAGTCCATAAATGTGCTCTCTCTAGGAATGAGGCTGCATTCGCATGACTGGCCATGGTGTCTGTGGTAATAAAGTAAATGTTGTTTGGTCTCCCACTGTCACAATCAGAAGACCTGTCCTCTTTCAAGGAGAGGACTTAATGACCTGATTTTGTTCTTGCAGAGTTGTGGGTATGATTAATAAGAGCTACTCAGCCATCGAATAAACAGCCTTTTCTTTTAATATATTGTTTTAAGAGCACTGTAAACATGCAGTAGGTCATAGTGACAGCATTTGTCACCTTAGTCCCACCTGATTACCTGTCTTTGAAAGTTTATTTTATTCTACAAAAGTTCATTTGATGCACTGTGTGTGTACATGTGTATGTACGTGTTGATGGTTAACCAGCATTCTGTGAATGTAGATAAAATTTACCTCCAAGACAAGGTAGTTTAATCCTGGAGATGAGCGATTGTCTTGAAAAAAAACTTACATTAAATTAATAGATTTTAATTTAAATGTGAACTTTAATAACTATAAATCATATGAGACAGATTAGAAGAACTTGTCAATTAAACCTGCATTTAGGAGCGGTTATAATGGAGTTAGAAGAGGTAAATTATACCTAATAATGTACTAGTTTGTTTTAAGCAAGGAAAGGATACAGTAGATAACTTACAGAGAAAAGATACAGAGATATTGTGATGACTGAGACAATCATTTGAGACATTACAAACAACGAACACAGCCCACCTCATTGTCACATTGATCTTTGTCGGCATACAAGGCACGTAGATAAAGGATAGGCGCAATTAGCGTCTAGCACATCAAAACCACAATGTTACCAGTCGTGGCAACATCAGCGTCGTGCCCATCACACCGTTGGGCGACCACACATGCTCCCTGGATGGAGGTCATCCTGAAGGACACCCCTCCTGGCAGGAGAATGCTGCTGCAACAAGGAGTGAAGACAGTCGCTCCACATCGTTAAGTAGCGGTGAATGCTGGCTTTGCCTTCTCGGAGAATGAGTTTAGGCAAACCTAGCCAGGAAAATGCTCCCCACGATATTGCAGAACCAGCAGAGCCCTTCACTGTCAGACTCCAGCACTCAGGGGTGCAGAGCTCTTTAGTTTGGCACCCATGTGCACTGCAGCCCTGCACTGTGGCAACTACAACATACCGTTTTTGCTTAATCTGTCCCCGCTCGGTTGGTCTTCTTCCACCCACAGTCCAAAGACACACTAGTATGTTAACGTGCTTCTGAGAAAACTGACCCTGGTGAGAGTGTGTCTGTGTAACGGACTGCCATCCCAGTCAGGGTATATCCTGCTTTGTGCCCGTTCGGCTCCCCCATGACCTTGTATTGGGTAAAGCAATCAGACAATGGTTGATTCACAGTTGTTCACCTGTTTTGCCTCACAGTTTGAATTAATGCTTGGATTTCCTGTTGCCTGAGAAGAAGCTTTCACTCACTGTCGGTTGCCCTCTGCAGATGGTGTCTTACCCTCCTCCTGCTGAATCCACCTTAGACACTGTAACTCACGAATCCTCAGCACTTTGAGCTGTCTTGGTCACTGAAGCTCCTGCCATACCTGTCCCAAAAATCTCTAAATGTAGACATTTTTTTAATCAGATGTCAGGGTGCATTCTTTGTGTTGATAACTTAAAGTACAGAAATGAAAGTGGACATTAAAAGACCTCGATCAAGCTGTGTTTTTTGATGGCACAGAACATGGAGAGTCGGGAGTTTCTGCATGATTGACTAATTGTAAGTAAACCTGTTGAGAATACACTAAGTACTATATTGCTTCAAATGATTTTGCTGGAATATTGTGTTTTTGATGTTCACAGCAAATTATCATTCATGCATACATTTTCCAGTGAACATTCATTATTTGGATATGGTGCACTATGCTAACTGAATTTAAAAAACAGTGAATCGGTCTTTCACTATGACTGGCTAGCTTTGCAGTCCTGCATCCCTCTTATTTTAAAGATAAGTCTTCTGAAAGCCAACTTTGAATGAAAGTTCAATTTCTTAACCCAAAGTAAAGCTTAAAAGTTAACTGTCTTTTTGTGATGCTAAATTTGATAAAAAGCTTTTTTTTTAATTTGTTGTTTCTGAGTTTTTTTTTCCATAGACCATTTTGCTAAACCTTTACAGCAGTGTTTTCACTCCTCATTGTAATTATACAAGAACCTGAGATATCCAGTCCTGAATAAACATTCATTCCTTTCAGTCCTACCTTTTTATATGGCGATTTGTTATAAAAGGAGATTTAAAGCAATTTCACTAATGGTCATTTTTAGATATAAGAGTTTGGGGATAAAAAGTGCTCTGAAAGTGCAGTAAATAAAACTCAAAATATAACATTGTTTAAAGAAAATATTCTTGTCACATCAAGACACATTCCAGTTGGTTATTTCTTTGGATTATAAAATATACTCTAGGGAAGTAAATATTTACATTTTAAACACTATTAAATATTTAATACACCACATTTATATTTTATGTGTGTAATAAGTTGTTTTTTTCTTTTGCAAGCTATTAGTGTCAATCAGACTACATTTTGTACTGCTGCATTTTCACATGCGTGTTTATCTCTTGAACTGCAGTGTGGTAGGGGAGATTAAAAAAAGCTTTCAGGGCTCTGAAATATTATTTGCTTCTATGACAATTGCTTACTTGATAACGTTATAAAAGTGGCATAATATAATTGGTTATAAAGCAGTTTAACACCATAACAAGAAAGGATCGAGTGTTTTAATATTTTGTCTGAGGGTGATTTGAGGAAGTCTAGTCTCATAGACTTTTCAGATCCTCACTTTTCACGTAGATGTGTGTATTTGCATGTATATCACAACATGCTAACATTTTCGGAGAGAATTTAAAGTGAGCGGCTTATCTTTTATCATGAACATGGTGAATAAACAGTTTGCACTTTGCAACCTCTCCAATATTCTGTTTAAGTGCTTAAGAGACATTTTTTGCTCTGTGTCTTTTAGAGCTGCATTTCTGAACTAGATACTTTAGTGTTGTATACTAGGTGTAGATATTTTGCATCTTGGTAATTGCTTAATAATATTGTAAGCATCTACTCTTAAAGGGAAAACGCTGCTTTAAGATGTGATAATGTTCAGCAGATTCTGCATCTGTTACTTCCCTTCATTTCTATATTTTTATACCATATGGATGCACCTTAGTTTAAGCTGTTTTTTTTCCCAATACATCTACTGGGCTCTTAAAATCAGTTTTCTTATTTGTTTTGGCTAATTAAACATTTCAAAGCAGGTCATGTTCTAACTCCATATGTTTCCTCTTTCTGTTTGTTTTGTTTAAGAGAGTTCAAGTCGTACTGTAAGATGCTAATGCTGTTTTAGAAATGTTGCTGATGGTAGAAGTGAATACTGTTTATATCCCATGTTAAAACAATTTTTGGAATGCACCTGCTCGTTTTTAAGTTGTTTTTTTTTTCAGAAGTTATTGTTTTTTTAATTAAAATGGGAAATTCACAGGCTGTGTCATATAGTGCAATTCATTGAACACGATGATAATGCAGCTCCTTGCTTTAAATATTTTATGATTCGTGTAAAATGTATCTTAGTCTTAGCTGCTTACCTTAGGTTGGTACTGTGCAATGGCTCACCAGTCTTGCCATTTCCTGCCTATCAGCCTTTTCTTTGAGGGTCACTTGAACTTTTTAGCGTGATCAGCAGCTGGAGACTTGTCTAGTAAGAAGAGAGCAGTGAGTCTTTCGAGAGGATCAGTTACTCGCAGTTAGAAAACATCATGCTTTGCTTTATTGTACCACAGAGGCACTGCTACCTAATTGGACCGTTCTCCTGATTTTCAGCATTCTTTTTTTAACTGCTTTTTGCCTTTTTTTAATTTTCTTTTAGGCCCAACTTTCCAAGGCACAGGAAGAAGCTGGTGCCTACAAACTCCAGGCTCAAGCAGTAAGTACCAAAACCCCCTCACTCACGTCTGCAGTTCCTGGGTATAAGAACTGCATTTGGGATCAGTTATTTCTTTTTGAAGATTTAATTTAATTTAAAATGAGCATTTTTTCATTCTTAACTTTAAAGCAAAGATGTTCTTTTTAAACTTAACTTTAAAGCGAAAGCTAAATGGATTGAACAGTGGCTAATTACTTGTACTTAACACTTTCGAGATGTGTCCTTTTGTGAGCATTTTGTTTTAAAACCTACTTTTCTAAACTCCTTTTGTTTCGGAGTAATTAACACACATGCCACAGTCGCATTAGTGCTTGATGTTCTTTGTGTTGCCCAATCATCAAAAAGTGCTTGCAGTGTGCCTTTTTAATCATTTTCAAAAAATGCTGAGACCTTAAAATAAGCAGACGAGTATTTGCAAAGTACAGTATTTACAAGTATTTGCTTATAGCTTTCTAAACATTTCTTTTAGATTCTATAGTGTGTTAGGCTTGATTTTAAGCAAAATTGGATTTCTTTACATAAAATGACTTTGAACACAGCAAAGCAGCTGAACTCTTGCAAGTTCAGGGGTCTTGTGTAGTGGTTTCTGTTTTAATTTACCTTTTCAGTCAGTTTTCGTCGTCTTATTTTCGAACAAACAAAAAACAGCATTGGTATTTATCAACAGTTTAGCCCTATCCTTGGAGTAAACTGCATTATTCCCATTTTGTTTTGTTGAAAGATTTAGTAAAGCAGACATCTAGTGAACTCACATACAACAGCGCTGCTGTTGTGACCCAAGTTGAATTAAATTGCTGAGTATACTGTATATATTTTAAAAACAATGTAAATTAAGTAACACAATATTTATCATAATGTGGATTCTTGGTTGACAGTGATTAGTGGAATCATTATATTGTTTTTTATTTTTTCATTTTTTCTCCTTTTCCACTATAATTGTTGTCTTTGATTCCTTTTCTGTTTATAAGTTGCTGTACTGTACGTGCATTTATGAATCTTTTCATTCCCTGTATTTTTCAATCATGGGAAATATTTTGTTACAAGAGACAAGTACTTGGACTGGGAACAGACAAAAGCTTTTGTAAAGAAGACTGCCAAGAGAGAATGTTAGAATTGCATTTTTGTGGTTGAGTTTTGATTGTTACCACCTGTACAGATAATGTGTCCTTTCAAACTGACATTACAGAAAACTGATGTTCTTGTGTCTTATTTCAGTAAATTATTTGTTCAGTCATTCTGATATTTAGAAGCACAGCAGTGCGAAATATTCTGTACTTACAGAAGACATTGTGACGCATGTTTTAGAAGACTTGCAATGATATTAATAATAAGCTCGTGTTTGTGAAGTTTATGTGCTGAGGTTAAGAAAGCCCAGCTTTATATTTTTTTTGTATTATAAATATCTTTGGCATATGTTGGTGGCTTTTTGATGTTACCAGAAAAGAATATGAAACATGTCTTTTTTCCAATCTGCTGCCAATTCAGTTCTAGTGAAGTAATTGCTTTTAAAATGCGGAACCTCTCAGACACTTGTTGTCTCTTTTGTGACTTGGATAACTGAAGCAAATGGGGGGAAAAGTCTTAGTTTTTACTTTAATACACGCTTTATTGAACATGTTTATGGATTTTAATTTCATTCTGAAGTTTCTTTTCTTGTTTTATTACTCCATTTAAAACTTTTCACCAGGGAAAAATTATCTGTGAAATGCCAAGTTTTATGACTTATAAAGCCTTGGTTAATGTACATAACTTTTTCATGACACTTACACTATAGTAGTATGTTTTATACAAAATACGTAGCATTTGTGTGTTTTATTGAGCACTGAAATAGCAGCTTCAATATTTCTAAACTCTGTACCTAGTTTTCTAAAAGTCTCCTGGCTAAATAAACTCATAAGATTTTTTTTCAGTATTTTATATTAATAGCTCTGCTGTTTCTTTTGCTGTGTTAATTACTTTTCTGTGTAAGGCAAACAGCTGCAGGAACCCAATCTTTAGAGCTCACTAGTTACTGCCAATAAAAATCACATTTACAGGGAAATAAGGAGAGGTTTTATCGATTCCTGAGCTTTAAACCCTAATGTATTGCTTTCATGTTTGAATGTTTGAGATTCTTGGATTGTTTATTCTGATCTTTGATGTGGTATTTATTTGAAAGTATAGATCACAAGTACTGTACAGTATCTACTGTGTCTGGCTGCTTATAATATTTGCTCAATGTGGTTATATTGATTAACTTTTTCTAAATGTATCAACAGTTCATATCCAAAATAATACATCTTGAGAATAAAAACAATTTTTAAGTCTGAATATCTCTTAGCTTTGGAGGAATAAAAAAAATCTATATTGAAGAAAATAATCAATTAAATATATATGATATGTAGATTTTTGAGCATTGATATGTGATCTCCTAAGTCATTTGACACTGGCATACAATACATCAAGACAGACTCAACACAATAAATCCTGTAGTTGTACGGCCTTAAGCTGCTGCTGGGATTTGCATTTTCCCCTGAATTTGAATAATTAAGGATGAAGGAAATTAGAATTCAACACTGTATAGCATGATATTCATCCGTCCATTAGTTATTTTTAACATTCACAATTAGTTGGCCACTATTTCTGCCATCTGGCAGACTGAATGGACCTAAGAGACTTCGTAGAGGAGTATATGAATACAGATAACCACTTAAATAACAAAACCTTTTATTTTATCTGGCTGTCATCCCTTTCTTTACCTAGCCAAACATTTTTAGATTTTAGATTAGGGATAATATTTGTAAAATCAGCGAGAACAAGTAGATTCAACTTTTTGACCTCTGTTAAATGATTGTGAAATTATTTCTTTTGGATCTTCCCATTGACGTTCTGTGATTGAATGCAGTTAATTCCGTCACTGATTCAATCTGTTTTGTCACATATTTGATCTACTAGACTTCTCGTGTAAGAGGCCAGTTCTTAAAAAATATCTCAATGACAAAATGCAACAATATAAAGTGCTACAGGCTTACAGAATTATCTTCATTTTTCTGCTCCTGTTTTTTATTTGAGCTAAATGCAATTATCTTCAGTTTTTAAGGCTAGAGAGTAGCTGAAGCTTCTTAATTGTCTTCAACAGGAGTTAAAACTCATTAGGTAATTGCTGGAGAAGAGACAACTACAGTTTGACTCTCCTGTATTAATTAGTGCAATTAGTCCTGTTCAGTCTGTCTCTCTGCTGTGGCCCTCAATCACTTCCCAAATGTAATTAATATCTCACCAATGTGAGTCAACTAAAAAAGTAAAGTTGCTACCTCATTAACAGACTTCTTCATAATTATAATTAGAGGAAAGTAGAAAAGGTTTTGAGTGCTACCATAAAGAAACACTTAGTATATGAATCCCAATGGGAAGTATGCTCTACATGGGATGTGTGCTGTACACTATGCTTAAATATTATGTGCAGTTAAACTATTCCAGGGCTATCTGCATCTGTAATATACATCGCATGGGTCAAACTTTTAAACGTTTTAAATAACAGTATGTTTTTTCCTGCCACCCAACCTCATTTCTGTTCTTTTTTTAGCGATCCTCTGTTCATGTGAATGTGTTCAGAGTGATTACAGCCCCTCAAGGAGAGAGCAGGTGGGCACAGGACAAAAACACATTATTGTTACTGCAGGGGACATGTTTTTCTTTGTTTAAAAATGCATTAAAAAGAAACAGAACTCAAAATTCTTCATCTCGAACCGAGGTTAGTTTGTTTTGATAGCAGAACAAACTGTTAAATAGCGTACCGTTTATTATTTTTCAAAAGAATCGTACCATTAATGAACAAGAAATGTTACAACTGGCGTGATTATGATCATGATCTACCTGTGGAGATCACACGTTACATGCAACAAATCCAGGTACATTATCAAACTAACAAAATGAAGGATGGTAATCTGGTCAATATCCCAGGCCCTGCCAAAGGCTGGTACTGTCAAGTGAGTGGTAAGAAAGAAGCCATTGCTAAACAAGACTCAGCAGAATTCTCACATGGCATTAGAGACTAAGGATATACTGTAAATAAATGCCTCTCATCAGGAGGGCAACAGTACAGGGGGGGAAATGGCTGTTGCAAAGTACAGTATGTGTGAATCCTAGTGGGAAAACCTGTTAGAATCAGTGAATAATCCAGGTTACAATTTCACTGGATTAAAAATATTTACTCTGCAGTACAGGCAGTGACTGAGCACAAGGCCCAAACCACAATGATGTGGTTTGACCAGGAAAGAGTCAATGTCCTTGAATGGCTCAGAAATAAAATCTTGACTTACATCCAATAGAAATTCTCTCCTGCACATCACAAGGGACAAAGTTCCACTCAGAACGCTGGGCTTTATTTAGCAAACTAACTGGTCCCCATGACTTGCTGGGGAACTTACATGCAGAATTCTCAATGAGCATCACTTCCCTCATACATGCTGTCCTGTTGGCACTGTCAGATTTACTGTGTAAAAAATGATGTGGGTTTTGACACTCATCACTCTTGGGTAGGTCCACGGGTTGCAGCAGTAACACCAAGTTTTTTCTCATTACTATATTTGTAAAAATATAGCTTTTTATTTCATTATTTTTCATAGCTCATGCTTTGAAATGTCTTAAGGCATAGCGTCTGCAGGCACTTGAATCAACACTTTGGAGAAAATTAACTCTTAAAGACTGTCACAGCATGATTTCATGGCCGTTCATATAAGCAAAGACTAAATGGAACATTAAATAAAAGAAACGGATTGTGCTATTACTAAACTTTTGTGGTCATTTCGTTTTTTTGCTTTTTTTTATGATATCTGTAAATAAGACATTTTAAATCTTGAATGTGGGTTAAATCATATCACCTCCTAATTATAATCCAAACTCTTAAATCGGTGAAGACATTCTTATGACATTTAGAATTCCTTGGTGTGATTTTGTCATGAGACAAAACATTCCAGAGTTATTAATTGTACAGTGCCGAAAAGCAAAATATAAGACCTTTGGGAAACTGTGGTAAAGGTTTTTGCATTTTCTGCAAAATCAACCTCGAATTATTATTATTTTTTTAAAGATAAACAATGGCACTGTCCACTCTTTGTCGTGCTGGGGTTCATTAGTGAACACCACACTACTATTGTTTGTAAATGTGGAAATGGAATTATTTATAACTCTGCAAATCCGTATCTTAGAACGCTATTATCATTAGTATTGCAGCAGAAACCATAACTGCAGGTGTGGTAGGCAATGCCGAAGCAGAGAGAATGAAAAATATAAGAAGATAATTGATGAGACTAATCCATTGTTGATGTTAGTTCGCATTTTTGTGAATGTTTTCTTGTAATGGGAATCTGGGGCGTGGTTTTGAGATTTAGTGTTATGTTAAATACTAAAAATGTACAAAATAATAACACAGGTAAAAACTAAAAATGAAGTCTGCTTGAGCTTTGCAGAATTTCAGGCCTGGTTTTTCCATTCTTCGCTGTGGAGAAAAAAATCTTTTGGAAAATTATGCAGTAGAACTATCACTCGCAAACAAAAACACTACAAAGGATTTAATAAATATTTAAGGAGAGTAAATTGATTCTTTTCTTATATATCACATTTCAGTAAGTGTGTATTTCAAATGCAGCTTGACAACTAGGGCACAGGATTTAGCCCTGTAGTAGTACTTACACCTTTCACGTTATTGGTGTTGGCAGGATAATGCATTGACAAATATCTGGTGCCTGGCCAGTGAGATAGATGCTGAATAGAGAATTAGTTGCAGATTTTAGAAGAAGGGCACACCGTTCAGATTGGAAGTACTGACATTGAATATGGATTTATTTCTAAAGCTGTGAATCTGTTTAGATATTGGACATGCAGCAGTTATATTAAACATATACTTTGCTCTTTTTCCAACAAGGTTAGATGGGTTATCAGGATATTGAGAGTAAAAAATAAAACAAATGCTAGTGTCATAAATCCAGGTACTTGTTTCCATATATGTATTATCACAGTAAATTATTTTAATCACATTTAAATATGGGATTTCTTCAGACAAAAGGCCATGCATATGTGTTCTAAGTAGTTATGGCATTTTCTCTCTTTTTATGTTTTAATGTATTTTATTTCCCAAGGTTTAATTCAAACCCTCCTTCATTCATGTTTGATTCAGTAATACGAAACATCAGCACTCCTCAGAATTCACACATGTTGTTTGTCTGAAGGTTTTACATGTAAATGTGTGTGAAATTACTGAGAAATTGAAAATTGATGTTTCGCTTTCTCATATACTGAGATGTTAAGAAATCGCTGTGTTGATAGTTCCTTGGAGGTTAAAACACTGTGCTCTAACATAAACAAAAAATAGAATTTATTGCATTTTGAATTTTATGCTGGAAGAAATTGAAATGTGCAACTAAGTGGCAATATTTTAAATTGTTTCTCTGTCCTGTTGTCTTCTAACTGTTTGATATTGCATAGATTCTAGACCTGTGTCACATTTACTTCAGTATATACTGAATATCAACAGAAACTTGTCTCTTACAACGAGGAACATAACAGATTTTTGTAGCAGGCGCTCTGACATTTTTTTGAGCAGGCATGACATCGGTAAATTCATTAAGCCGATTATCATGTGCCATCAAGAGGGTTAATTAATAGATTGTCTACTGTGAAAGTTATAGGGTAGTAATGCTTGGACACAGTAGGAAACAATACAAGCTGTAGATCTGCGATGTATCAGTCTGCATCAGTCTGCAGATGCTGTGTTGTACCTGTAGTTTTCTGGACTGTTTCCGTCGTAGAGCCTGGACATCTCTGAGCCCTAGATGTTGCATCATTCTGCCTTGTCTCATAAGTGTTCAGTTAGGCACAAGACTGACCAGGCCATAATGGTTACATTCTCATCTTGCAAGAAAGCTGTTGTTGCATTAAGAGCATCAGGTTGTGAATGGTCCTGCTGGAATGTTTTCATGTCAAGATGAGCCTGAGGTCCCCAGACTTGAGCAACGTAGGGCTGTGCAGTCAGATTGCCATCGTGCCATCATTCTGCAGCAAATTATAGTAGCTCTTTCATGTGTTAGTTTGCAGCAAAACTTTGCTTGTAGATAAACACTTGGATGCACTGCTCTCACTGCCTGTGACAATGCGTGTCTCTCATATGACAGTTCTATCGACATATTAAGGATATATCTCTCCACATATTAAGGATTTTATTCTTATTTGTTTCTACAACATGTGTTTTCCTCATATGTTGATTTGTGAAATGTATGTGATACTAAATTGATGCAAACATTATCACTGCACCCTTTACAGTACTGTAGTAAAAGGTTTGCTCAGTATAATTCACTGGTTATTGCATGCCTGTCACCAAGGGTCTTTTAAACCGCTGCCTGACACATGAAAGGCAGGAGAGTCAGAGGTTTTATAATTTGGCCATGACCTGACATTCAGAGCACCCCCAGCCCCAGTGAATACATCCAGCCTGTCTTTTTCTGCAAATGGGTTGCACTTCCCTGGGTTTTCTAATAGCTGCTGTATCAGGAATTGGTTATAGAGTCACAGACCAGCACTACTTACTGTAACCTTTTAGCACAATATGTAAGAGACCTACAGTACAAGGCAAGGGCTGGTGCTATCAGTTACTCTTAAACTAGTGTCTTCATCAACATAATTTTTAAAATTAAAATTCATGTAAACTGGGATAGTTGACACCTCTTTTCTTTTTTTTAATGCTTCTAATATACATTATATATGTAAGTCTACATTTATTCCAAAGTGAGTAGGAATATGTCATACTTTTTGATTTAATATCCTTTGTGGGCACTCATGACTCCAAATCTGTCACCACCGAAATACAGAACTTGTACTGCTAATGGATGGGTAGCTTCTAACTGTAACAAGCATGTCCTTTGAGGGTATGACTGGCCAGAAATGATGACAGACTGTGTTTCCTGGCTACTGTAGCCTTTCTGAAGTTGTTCTCTGTGTAATTATGGCTCTTAAATTAGGAGCCAAAGAGAGGAGACGCACATATCAATCTCTGCATTAGGTCTGAGTGTGGAAGAGATTACATGAAGCACTTTGTCCTTTCTCGCTGTGGAAGATTTGTAAAATGCAATAAAAAAATATTTCATTTCAAGGATAAAAATACATTAGGGGAAACAAGTCTGAAGAATACAGATTTAAAAAAAAAGCCAGAATCCAGCAGCTGATGTGAAACTCACCTACTTGAAACTGGTTTACATCAGTTGTATTTTTCTCTTCTGCACTTCAGAATGGTTTTGAATCTAAACCGCAGTGTAGTTGCAGAGATTTCTCAAGTACATATTGTGCTTTAAATAGAATCATTCTGTTGCATTGGGATATTCACTGCTGTCTTGCATAAATGTGTTATGACAAACTTAATAGACAGAGTGACTGCTAAATACTCACACTCTGTGTCTGTGTCTGCAAGATGTTCTGCAGCGGTGTGAAGCTGAAAGGCAGCTGACCCACATTAGATCGCAAAGTGATTTAACAGTCCGCAGTTTCAAATTCTTCCAGCTTGTTTCATTGCCATGCCTTGCAGGCCTGTCCTTAATGATCTTGTGATGAAATGTGACACCCTGTGAAATTCCCCTGTTTCTTGGACGGGTAATCTCCTTTATCAAAGTTTTTTTTGCTATAAAATATATGTTTTATTGCAAATATATACATATATTTAAAACATAATATAAACATATTTATATTGAATACATATTAATACTTGTATAAAAATATTTAATATAAAATATTTATATTAAAATATATAAAAAATATATATATTTGAGATGCTCCTATGGTCCCTGTGATCCGAGTCAAAGCATTAGACATTTCTACAAATGATCAGTTTCAACTTGAGTTCCCGTCACATTTAATAAAATGAATTTGTTTAAATCAAGTGGTTACAGAATAAGGGAGGACTTGATGTGTAGAACATTAGACAGTTTAAGACCTGTTTTTGTACAACAGATGAGGTTATATGGACTAGTGGTGAATTTTCGAGCTGGGATGTCTGGGGGCCCTGTGTGTGTGGGGAGTTGGTTATAGTTTTAGAAAAAAAACCCTCATTAATCTGTCACGTCACCCTGCATCTCCCCACTAGATCTTCATTTCTAGACAGAAACAAATATGCAACCCAGATGGTACACAGGTGGTCTTCGGAGACCCCTAGCTCTCAGCGATTCATCTTGTCATGTCATCGAGCAGCCAGAAGTCTTTATTCAAGGCAAGAACCGCAGTGGCCTTGATGAATGAGATATCAGACATCTCTCCAATGTTATGAGCCATAATGCCTATGCACATATTTTCTGATAAACTGGGAGAGCTAAATTACTTTTCTTTGCTTAGGATTCTTCAGGCTCTCCGGACTGTCTCAAAACAATTTCATTGTTAATGGAACACTTTGCCATTTGCGTGAAACAATAGGTGATCTTAAATAATTGAATTTTGATTTTTTTTTTGTCTCAACACATTTGATGGTCTGATAGATTTTATTTCTAACAGAAAATTATATTTATTTTGTGAAAAGTCCTACAGTAACATTCGGTTGGTTGAACTCCAAAAAATTGAAATGATAACATAATATTTACGGTGTTAGACTTCTTTTCTCTGTTAAATGTTCCCTGTTAAAGAATTAATGCATGAATGAAGGGCTATTTTTCACATGTTTTGGCATACTAAAAGCCCCACTGTGCCTTATAGAAGAGAAGGGTGGAACAGTGTCTCTCATTGAGCTTGCAAGTACAGCCGCATAAGTAGCTTAAGCTGAGATGGAGCCCTCTTTAAACAATGCACACTCTACACTAAGGAAATCCCAGTCATTTTACATGGTTAACATAACCCTGGCTTGAAGAAACAGTGTGTGGATAGAGTTCCCTTTCAGTTGTGTTCTGGGACTGGAAGTGCTGGAAGTCAGGGCAGGCTGATAAAGTCTGGGTGCGGTGGAGTGGTTGGACGACCTTGTCGTTCCAGTAGTTTAGGTGGAAGAGTCACCAGGGCCTGCACTAGGAGTTGTGTGGACCAGTAGAGCAGAAGACACCGCAGCAATGATCCAGAGACGTGTGTTGGGAGTAGGAGAGGGAGAGGTGGAATTCCCAGGCAGGGTCTTGATTTGCGATGACTGACAGCTGTGTATACAATTATGATGCGCGTGAGGGTCTAACTGGTGGATCCATGTTTCTTGACCACTGTGCAGTCCTCTCCACCTCATTACATTGCACCAGCTCATTGCAGCTGTCAGGTCTGTCGTGTTTGTGTTGATTGATTAGCAGCTGTGGAATCCATAGAGCACCTTGTTTTCACTGTTCGTGAGCAGTGTGGTCAGCGGTCTGTATGCCAAATTATTGGTTTGTTGCAGTATTCCTCCTCTCCCATCGCATTCTCATAACAGGAGTATCCACATCTGTGTAAATATTTTCTGTGATTTTTTTAAATGTACATAGAAATTCACCCTCCTTTATTGGGGAATTTAATTACTGCCTAAGGCACTTTCCATTCACTGTATCATTGTGTCTGGGAAAACGATGGCCTGGAAAGAATGAGATGACAATTACAGTACACCTGCATTTCTCACATGCTGTTGATAAGCCACTTGTCAGGTAGTATTTGACAAACTCTATATGTCCTATTATATTCTGTATAAGAAAACTCTGGATACTTTCCAAACAGTTCATGTAGAATTGATTTTTGCTTCAGTGATTGACTTTTGAGAGGTAATGGAATTCATATCACTTTCTTTCATAGTCCAGTACAGTAGGTACCTCAGATAATTACTCTTTGTCCCCATTGTTTCTTCTGCATGTACTGTAAGTATTGAGTTAAACACTCATTATCAAACATAACTCATGTACAATATAAGTGCTTCTGATCTCGACAGAGTGATCTATACGCTTCGTGCTGATTACTAGATTGTGAGGGGGGGACATTTGAAGTTTGTATACTGGAGGTCAGCATTTTGGTCATCTGATTTCCAAACTGGAGGAGCTGAACGTAAGGATCCCTTGGATATCAGAGCAAATTAGAAAATATTCGTTTATCTTGAGATTCAAGTGATGATATTTGAGTGGTAGGATTTCAGTGCAGGCTTAATGGTACGTAAGCAGTTTATTTTGTTTTTATTTTTAACATACAGTAATGTGATAAAACGGTTATGGGAGATATGAGATCTCCCATCATCAGTGTTTCATGTCTTACATTGTACACTTGCTTTTTCCACAACATTTTTGGTAAATTTATCTGAGTTTTTTTTTTTTAATATGACCAGTTATTTATTTTTGAATTCATATTAATGCTTATATATTTTTTTCCAGGCAGAAGCTGAGATTGATATATTGAAGAAGCAAGCTGCTACAGCAGACAACAGTTCCTTTGTCAGCACTGAAGAAGTTAACTCCCTCAGGTCAGTATCCTTTGTGTTACAGTAATAACATTTATCACTCTACTTGATATGTAATAATGTATTCAATGAAAAGAGAGGAAATTGGCCTTTTTGCTGACATTTTTTGTTGAACTGATTTTAGTGGTACTCAGAGTTCAATTTGGAAGTTGACTATCTTTCTAACCTAGGTAAATGGAGTATTCAAGATCAGGAAGATGCTATTATACTGCTTATATAATGGTTTTCATCCAGAAAGGTCTCGAAACACTTTACAGTGTTTAATATCAGCAAAGACACACTTCATCCACCACTGAAGTACTGTGTAGCACCCACCTGGATGTTGTATGAAAACAGCTTCTCTCTACACAGCAGGTCATGTAGAGAACTGCTTCACCGATTGAAGAGAGAAGTTTAAATAAATATACTTGTGCAAGCCCAGGCTAGAATTTAGACAGGACACTTGGGTTAATATCCTCTGCTTTTATGAATAGTCAGGACCATGGCTAATGTTTCATTGAAAGGTTGTATCCAAAGATGCCTTATATAACACAGGTCCACGGTAACTATTTGGATGTTGGGAAATTCTGGACCATTGGGAATTGTCATTTACTGTACTGGTTCACCAACATCTCTTCAAGCAGACACCTGGTTTTCATTAGACTGTTCGTCCTTGAAGTGTCATTTTGCTTCTTTTGTTTTTAAGGAGTTAGCACTATCACTTATCAGTTCATGACTACATCCAACTTTTAACCTTGGACATTTAAATTTTTTATTCCATTTTTTATTTCATTTGTGGAAACTAATGTATTCTAAGTAACGCTCAGTTATCATCCAAGACTAGATCGTTTGTGTCAGAAGTACTGCATGTGAGTCAGACAACAAACGGTATGTCTCTGTTTTTAGGAAAAAGTTCAAACCCAAATGCGTGCTAACGCAATCTGAATGACAAAAAAAGGTTTATAATGTTGTATTTAAAAAAAAAGTGTATTTCTCAGTCACTCTTGACAAAAGATTTTCATCATCCATGAAGAATTACATCCAGGAGTTAAATCTCAGAAGCTGCTCTTTATGACTTAATGTATGGTGTGGGATTATAGATTAGTATAATTTGATAAAAAAATGTAGATTGCATTAAGGATAATTTAATACAGCAAGAACTCCAACGGGGAGCATCTCTGTTTTAATTTCCACCAAAAGACAGCAGCAGGCATGTGAAAGGTTGTTCTGAATGTGTGATTCATTGGTTAGAATGAAGTGCTGTAACATTCACAAAAGCATGTCCATTAATATTCACATAATTGCATTCATTTTTCATTGATGGTATTTAGATAATGGTATGCACAATGCTGTATACAATTACCAGCATTCTGGTCTCTCCCTCTTTAAGGTAATTTAACACTGTACATCACTAGGCCTAATTCTTCATGAACGCATCAGGATTTCAGCATGATCTGTACCCCAGAGAGACAAAACAATCTATGTGGTAGAAAGAAGTGTCCTTTTTTTCTAGTCTTTATATGATGCTGCTTGTGACATAAATCACAAAGAAGTCATTAGAAATGTAAATCATCTTCTGAAAACTATATAGTCTGTGAAGTCTTGGGTATATAATGGACAAACTTGTGTACAGAGGTGGAAATGTCATTAGTTAGATAATAAGATATTATATTTTCCCAAATAGTACACAGTATATATAGTATATTGGTCATTTTTTTGTTTTTTGGGAAATACTGCAAAAGATAGAAAGAGAAACATTTTCTCCCCTGACTCCTGACTCCAGCTCCCCTCATTCCCTCAGCCTTGGAGCTGCTGCTCCCCAGACGTACACAATCCCTACGATCTTGTGCCACGGAGAGCTCCATCAGTCCTTCACTGCTCGAGTTGCCTGTCCAGCAGAGGAAGAGGATGGTGTCCACATAGCCTTCCCTACTGTAGGCGGGAACAGTCACTGAAGGCCCCGCCATCCTCTTCCTCTGCTGGAAAGACAGCTCGAGCAATGGCCAGATCTGATACACGCCACACACTGCTAGACTCTACACACACACTGGTACACGCCACACACTGGTAGACTCTATGCCACAGTGAATACAGGACGTTCTGGCCATACATGGTATGTTTACTATTCATCCATTACCTGTACAATTTGTAAGGTAGATAAGAGAAATCTAGATCTAGTTAGCAATAAGGAGAATCTGAATTTTGTTCTGTTTGTTGTAGTGTTGCATCATCGAACCAGGCTGTCTGGGTGCAATTTTCAAAGATCAAAAATAATTTGAAGTTTGGCAAAGATAATGTACTTGAAGATTTCTCATGGTGTATGAGATTGTTAGATGCGGCTGCTTCCCCATGCACACATACATTATTTATAGATTATTGAGTGCAGTTCAGAGCTGAACTGAAGAAAGTGATGCAGGGGAGTACAATGGTTTTTATTATGGAAATGTGCGCCCGGAGTGAATTAGAAAATTGCATCCATATAGATAGAGATATAAATCTATCTCAATTTTTCTGAGTACATATAACGATTTCATCATCAAAAAATTAACCATAAGCATGTTTATAGGTAGAATGCCAGTGCAGTATTCAAAGCCAGCTTTGCAGAGCAGTTAATTCTGAAACCCTGAAAGAGCTCTAAATGGTTGAAAAGCCCAAGGATCTGTGGCAGGGATTGGGCAATATCCTCACAGTATGACAGAGTATCATCAGCACGAGATGAGATGTGATGCGGTGTGTTTTTAGTGCTGATAGGGACAGAGGTGTCCTATGGGCAGAGTGCTTGTGTGATTTCAGCTTTAAGTTGATAGAGAGTGGTGGGTAAAGGGCACTTGTGATACGTTCCCTAGAGTTAGAGGACAACGAGAGCCCTTGCTGTTTAAAAGCAGCACTGCCAGAGTTAGCATCTAGAATTATTTTAATGAACACTAAACCCACTTGTTCTAAAACGAGTCCGCACTAGGTCCTGATCCACATGTTTGAGGGCCTTTCCTGCATCTAATGGAAGGGTTGCACACAGAGCTTTTGTCTAAATGACAGCAGGAATGATATGAAGGAGATGGTGAACATTACTGCCAGTCCATTTCTCATAAAACCCCTGTGATCACGTTGAGTACATTTAGCTATGTAAGTCACTATTCTGTATGTGAAAACTATGTATGTATAATTTAGGATCTAGATTGATTAGAAATTATAATGAATGACAAGATGTTTAATCTGCTGCCATTAAAAAAAAACAATTCTGTCTAGCCCTGTGTATATGAAATTCTGCATGCCGCCTGAGCAAAAGGTTGAATTCTGTTCTATCGCTGTCCAGTTTGTGCTGAACTGTTTCAGAGCTTTTTAGTGTCTTTGTGCAAACAGGAAGTTGCCAGTGGTGCTTTCACCAAGTTTTGAATATGCACATTTATGCAATCAACATATTTTACTGTTTTCTTTTACCTTTGGCTGACATTTTCTGTGACTTTTCTTACACTTGGAAGTTTGAGCATTAAGGTTTAAAAACAATGTGAAGTATATATATATACAGTGGTATCATTTTATCCTTTCACCCATATGAAGGGTCTGAATACTTTTGCAAGGCACAGTAATGGTGTATAATTCAACATATAAAAATGAACAGTCAGAGGAGTTTTTGAGAAGTGTTGTTGTACTGGTGTTGTAGGGCATAAGTTGTGAAAAAAGAAAGACCAAATATTACACAATGCCCCCGTGGAACAAAGCAATTATCAACTTATTTTCAGCAGAGAGCTTTTCTAAACTTGTTACAAAACAATATGATCAGCTTCTCAAGTATCTAAAAAATGAACCAAAATGCCTGTATTTAAGGTGGAAGGATAATAGTTATGCTAAAATTCCTCACTGATAAATTGTGAAACTTGTGCCCACTACTGCCTTCATGCAGACCCATTAACCCTGTCATGAATGATATATCATGGCAGTGTGTCTGTGAGCTTCTGCGCATTAGAGTGATAAGCAAGGGGAGACTGACTTTTATTTTCCAACCCCAAGTTTTGATGTTGGAATTTTGTAAACTTATCATTTTTCCTGAATATGGTCACCCAGGTAAAGCTAATAAGGGCGATAATAAGGATAACACTTTATATGAATGTTGCTGCTTAATACTTCATAACAGCTACAGAACAAAACATTATACCCGCATTCATAATGCATTCTAGGAACCTGCACGAATGGCATAATGTGTGCATAAGAGGGCATGACATTCGTTTTAGGGTCCTACTAAACATTGTGAAGGAGTTAAGAAGTCATTATACAGCAACATTAAAACAAAGAATTGCCGAAACAGGAAGAATATTATCGAATAAGGCAAAAACTCTAGCCTGGCTATCTACAATTTAAACATCCTGCCATAATAATGTGCTCAGCTTTTGACACAAGAGGTGGTTCCAGCTTCAGGTAACTGGATTTGTCCCTGTGAGGACAACAGAAAGCCATTTACAACTAGGACCTTGCAAAACTCGCGCCTTGCTTAAATGGTGCCCAAAGACTTGCATTTTTAAGAATGAAAAGAGTTCTTGCTTTAGCGTTGATAGAACTATTTTTCCTTCGTGTAATCACTTTATAAGAAAAAGAGTTAGAGATCTCACAGTAATAGCAGATTGTTTATCTGCATATGTAGGGCTGTCAATGATGAGCTTGACAGATATCCTTATTCTGTATGTGTCTACCTCTGTAATTGATTGCCATTCAGTCTAGAGAATGTAGCATTCTATAAATCTGTATGTGTTTGAAGGTCACTGACAGGGCTATCAGGCTTGTTTTTCTTAGACTTGTTATTATTTAATGTATTTTGATAACAAATAGTGGATATAGTGCAGGATATAGTTGATGGTGCCAACCGGTTAATTCAGTATCAGCCTGTGACAAGGCAGGTTTGCCCCAAGGAATTGGAGGAAATGGCTGCATAAAATAATAAAATAAGGACTGGCAGTATGAAACTCCATATTGTAAATATTGAACATGTTTTGATATTAGTAGGTGTTCAATGTGTTTTTATTTCTTTGTGTTGCTTGTATTCAGCGCTATATTGTAGGTGTAAATAGTGTGGTTTAAACTTGGTTGGGAGCATCTGTTGGAATATGTTGGGTGAAGTGCAGGGGTTAAGTTCTGTCCCCTTCTGAACTCTTGAGCCAGTTCATCTCCGGTGCTCCAAGAGCAATGCTGCAGATAATGAGGCCAGTCTATTACAAGGGGTGTTCATTCTGATGTTTTTTTTTTACCTTGTGATTAATGCTCCTGGCCTTTTGGTGGTTTATCTTTCAGTAAACCCACTACCTTTTGCTTCATTTTGATTCCTGGCGGAAGGTGATTATTAATTCTGCCCTCTTTATGTGGAACGTTTCCAGTTAAAAAAAACAAAAGTAATGTTGTGAACTCTGGTCCAGAGGTGATTCAAATTCTGGGTGCATACGCTACTGCTGTGCTATTGAGGAAGGTACTTCACTTGAATTACTCCAGCAACTGCTTTGCTTTACAATTAGTCTTCGGGTGGTCATTGTAAGCAAGAATCTGTTCTCAAATGATTTACCTGGAAAAAAATAAAATTCCTTGTAGCTTTCTCTCCTGACAATCTTGATAGTACTTTTTGGTCACTACGCTACAGAGAAAGGATATTGCTTCCCTGTCAAGGAGAGTAAACTAGGATAATGTCAAGTTCTGAATGAATTCCACACACTGACAGGGAGAAAGAAAGTGATTTTTCCTCTTCTTTAAAATAGGAGATCGAGAATATTTAATGCAATATTATAAATGTATACACAGTCCTTGTTAAGAACTACTGTACTAATAGCCAAGTAGAGTGGGCTAAAAGCCTCCTCATGTTGGGTGCCTTTCCCAAGACCTTTTCAGAGACTCTTTTTAACTGATGAAACTGCATGGCATTTGCATGATATAAGCTGATGTGTATTGTGACGAAGCAGAGGAAACTGGAGTGACGAGACCAGAGTTTCCATACGCATTCCAGACGGAGAGGACAGAGAAATCTGTGGCACTTGCTGGGGGCAGGTAATCAATGAGAAAGAGCACGCAGAGGGTGTCTGCAGCTGGGGGGTTGTGGATCAGTGACAGCGTGGGTGCTACAGTTGTTTAAGCCCTGCTCAGAGTGAGATTAGCACCTCAAAAAGGGATTTAAAGAACTGGAAATCGCCGGTTATTGTGTTGGATTGTCCAACACTGGCCAGACAGTATCCTCTCAAATACTGTCAAATAACCAATATTTAGATTACATAGAGAGAATGCTTGGAGGAAGTAAAAGTGTAGGATAAGGACCAAATCTTAGGGGCAGTTGGGAAGAAACACTGGTTTGGTCCTGCCTGAGCTCTTCGAGTTCCTACATCTAGTCAAGCTACCTCAGAGCAGAGTCTGTTATACTCTATATATTTTTTGCCCTGGACTTAAATTAATATTCATCACAGAGTGCTTTAAAGTTTTGCCTTAGATTAGGCGGGGTCTTGGGAAATAGTCTTTGTAGCTCATTACTGTTGTTTACACCTCCCATTGTTTATTGCAGTCAAGGAGACGAGAAAGGCTTATGATGGAGCAGCGCTCTGCAAATGTCTTTATTGCATTTGTTGCAGTATTTCTTTTTACCACGGGGACTGAGGCTAGAGGGTGAACAGCTTCAACCTTAAATAGTGAAAAACTTTTATCTTTAAAATTGCAAAAGAGAACAAAAAGTGCTCGAGAGGGAAGCAACATCTGCGATAACATTCCTGATTTTTATTTTCCACTGCTGAACCATTCAAACTTAGTGTATGTGCTGTGCATCCCATTAGATTTTTAACAGTACTTGAAAGCTCCCTGGAAACACACTTAACAAAGTACCACAATTTATCATCATTAGTAATTTAATAGGGTTATATGCCTTTCAAACTTTTTTCCTCTTATACTTCCCCTGTTAACAAGGCCTTGCAGTGCAGCTTGCAGAGTTCTCACTGTGAGGCTTGTGTTGAAAGTAGTCAGCTGGTGTTTAAAAGTGAGCACTCTTCCTGTTGGTGCATTATGCTGTGTTTATAATCGAAGCACCATTTTTCTCATGTCCAAGGATGAAGCTGGTTAGCAGCTTCATGCCTATAACACTGTAATAAATCAGAAAACAAAAAAAATCATTAATTGTTTCATTCCAGGACTGTTCTTTGTGAAATTTAATGAAATGTTGATCTTTTCATATACCACTTCCACACCCAGCTTAGCCCTACTTACAGTATGTATAGAAAATGCAATTTTTAAATGTCAAATGGCAGTGAACAATAACAAGTTTGGAACAGATATTCATTCTTTTGGTTTTCTTGCAGACAAAAGATTGAAGAGTTGGAGGCAGAGCGCAGGCGCCTTGAAGAGCAGAATAATATGCTGGAGATGAGGCTGGAGAGGCATAACCTCCAGGTAAAACATGAGAGCTAATAGCATGAAGCCTGTTATTTTCCTGTTTGGTTTGTTGCATGTTGTTTTGATATGGCATCCAGCAACATTTATCCTTAAGAAGAACTCTGCCATCCGAAGTGAGTAAATCGATTTGCTGAAAGGTTTCTATTCTGTTAAAAAGTACAGTTGCCAGATCCAAAACACTAAGAATACAACAATGTTTACAAACGGGAGTTGGCCATTTGAGCCATTTTGGCTGCTTGGTTTCTAATTGATCCAAGGAACTCATTCAGTCATTTCTTGAAACAACAACATGGCTGGATACTTTATACCAGTTTTCCAGCACTGGTATAAGTACAGTACTCCCTCTTCTCGCTTTTAAATACAGCTCTCCATCCTTTTCACTTGTATCCTCTGGGTCATGTTTTGTGGATGATTCTGAAAAAAATTGTCGAGCTGACATCACTCTTGCCTTTGTGCATTCTGAATACTTTATTCAGGTCCCCTTGCAGCTTTCTTCTTTCAAGACTAATAACGTTAGGTTCCTGTCAGTGTAGGGTATTGATTTGAGCACAGAAATATATCTGATTACTCTTCTATGGACTGTCTCCAGAGCAGAAATATCAGTGATATGGAATCCAAAGTTGTGCACAATGTTCTGTAGATCTTCCCAGGGAATAGATCTTCCCAGCAAAATGATCATTTATAGTAGTCCTTGATTTAAATTCTGCAGGTTTAACAATACATCGTAATACTTTGTTTCCCTTTCTTTCTTTCCTGCAGTGCCTGGAAGATAACAATGTTGTGTCCGTATAGACAGCCAAGCGTTTATTATTCATCCATTCATTTTCTAACAGCATTATCCGAAGTGGGGCTGCAGAGGAGCCGGAACCTGTCCCGGCAAGCGAGAGCGCAGGCTAGGGTACAGCCTGAACGGGACGCTGGTTTAGCGCAGGCACAGGCACGCACACACCCACAAACTCGCACAGGCACACACACACAAACTCGCACGAGAGCCGTTTTCCCCCAAAAGCCAATCAATCTACCAGCATGTCTTTGGACTGTTGGGGGAGACTGGAGCACCCAGAGGAAACACCGTGTGCCTGGGGAGAACATGCAAACTCCACACAGACAGCACCCCAGGCCCAGAATTGAACCCAGTGCCCCAGCGCTGTGAGGCAGCATTGCACTACTCTCCTGCCTGTGTTTTTCATAACTAGTTTAAATTGCTGTCTGAATACAGAAATTTGCACTGATCTTCATTTAAATTTAATCTACCAGACGTTTTCCAATCCTGAATATGGTCTTTTGTTTTTTTTTAACAGGTGCCAGAATGTTTAGCAATCCTCCTATTTTGGTCATGTGTGAATGTGTCCAGTTTCCCTCACTGTGGCAGAATCTAGGTCATTGCTAGAACTCACGTAAAGCAGTGGTCCTACTGATCCCTATTGTGCTACACAAATTACATCATCCTAATATGCCTTTTGTACCTTCTGTCCACTAACCGATTCGTAATTCAACTGTATATGCATTACCATGAATGCCAGCTGCCTGCAATTTTAGAATTAATTATGAAAGTCTTATATCAAGTTTATATCTCTTACTGCCGTTGTTAAAGAAGTCTCGCTAGTTTCTTATGCAATGGTCCCCTGTTTTAGTTCCAAATATTTTTTTCCATAGCCTTTCATGTAGTAGAAGTAAGGCTTATTGGTCTGTAATTGCTTGGTGGCACTTCGTTAACACTTACGTTATCACTCTACACAATGAGTGTTATCGTTGTATGAGACCTATGGATAACATGAGTTAATTTTATTAAGCACAATTGGTAAAATACCATCAGGGCCTGGAGATGAATCATTATGCGCTTCTAGTACCTCTAACAGTTATGCCACTTACTGTATGTGCTAATATTATTTAATTTTAAGAGCTTTATGTTTGCTTTGCCTGTGGCATGTTGTTTTTTTTTCTTCTTTGGTAAATGCCACGGTTGTGAAATATTCATTTAACACATCAGCCTTTTCCATTTCATTATGTAAATATTTTTCGTTTTTGAACACTGAGACATTTCATCCTTTACTGTTATTTTGCTGTAATAATACTGAACAAAACTTATTTTAGACAGTATTACACAATTTCTTTCTACATTTCTCATGATCTTTCTCATATTCATTTTAGCCTGTAATTACAGCTTATTATATACTCCTTTTCTTAAATTGGGTCATATTCTTTTTTGAACTGCATACAGAGCTTGATTCTGCATGTATTCTTTTTAATTGATTATTTAACTATCTGGGCTACTGCTGGCCTGATTTAGATACTGTATGCTTGTTCGTGGGATGAGCCTGTTCTGTGCTTCAGGTACAATATCTTGACATCACTGCCTTCCATTTTCTAATGATTTCATAACTAACTTATCCCTACCGACTTCCCTTAAAGTGTCTCATTCCTTCATCTGCTTGGTTGTGATTCTACGTATATGGTTTCAAAGTATGCTTTACAGCACTCTATATTACAATCGCAATTCCCTGTTGGTTTTCTCAGCTCTGGTTTCCTCACTCTATCTTGTTTGAAAAGACCAGATCAATACAGACATTCCTTCTGGTAGGTGCTCTGACAACAGAGTAAGGAAGCAATTTTTGGCAATGTCTACCTTTTCACTTTCAGCTGCTGACATTCCTGTTGGGTTTTCTCGATCTCTGTGAAAAAAGTAAAAAGTTTCCACGAAAATCATTTCTTTCTTTTCACCTCCTTCGCTGATAAAAGACTTCGAATTTGTATCTGAACTGGGAGGTCTGTTGCTATGCACTTTCTTATAAGTCTAACTCGTGTATATATATTCTGAGACTTGACTCAGCTGTGCTTGAGTGTTTTTCTTGATGTCTAAAGCAGCTCTGCCACATTTTCCATCTTTCCTTCCTCTCCAGAGTGCTATGTATCCACTAATGTTGTATTCATCACCACAATTCCGTTAGCCATGTTTCAGTGATTACAATTACATCATAATTACATGCTAATGCAAATGCTTCTGTTCCTCGCTTTTAGTTGTGGATACTTCTAGAATTAAATTAAACTGCACACATTTAATTACCTGGTCCTTTGACTTTTTTTTATTCCCTTGGCTTCCTTTGTTAATTCTATTAGCTGTGCGTCTCCTTTGTATATGTTCCGGGTATTTTCACTGTCTCCATTCTGGTTGAAATGTTTTGGGATTCCTCATTGGATCTTTGCCCCGACCATAATGACTTCAGAGTTAAAATGCATCAACAATGACGTGTTATGGTCCATCTTGTGGGTTCTCTCAGTCTCACTACATCAGTCATCAGATACAAGTAAATATACGTGGTGAACTAAACTCTCAAATATGGTTGGGGAAAAAAAGTTCAACTCTTGAAAATTACAATGTTAATGAAATAGTTTAAAATGAGAAAAGCAGTGGGTTCACGGACATAAGATTTCTTCTCTTGAAGAAAGAATTTCTGAAGCAGCATTCTGCACTTTACGGACTCACTCTCTCAGCCTGGCGTCTTGGAGAAAAGTTAAAGCCCTGGCTCTGACTGCTTGCAGTCACGTGGTTGGAAAGGTCAGTTTGCCAGTTTAGTTGAAGAGAGAAGAGAAGCCAGTGAGTTAACCCACGGAAATGAGTTGTGTGCTAGCCTTTAAGGCACAGCCTCACAGATGATGATTGGCTTAAGATGTCATCAAGGATAGTTTTAGTACCCACTCTGCAGGTCTCTCATTGGAGGATTTTACTTTGGGTGATGAACAGTGACATTGACCCATTGGCTTGGGGAGAAAAAGACTAACGACTCAATGCAGCCCATCTACACTATGGACTATTAGATGGTTCAGCACTGGGCACAGTCTGAATGTTACATTTTATTAGCCACATTCCTCTGCATTTACACAGAGGTCCAAGCTGCTTGGTCAAGGCACAGAAACATTATTAGAAATCTTAAGAGCTTTTAATTCTAAGTGAAACAATCTGCCTTGCAGTGACAGCTTCAGTTTCATTTAAATCATTTTTTTTCAAGAAGGCACTGGATTTTGTGCCATTTTTTACTGATGCCGTTTAACTGTGTAGCTGCGTTTTCCTGGAAGCATCACATGTTGCTAAATGTAAGGCAATTTTATCAACACTCTACTGTTTTTTTTTTCTACTGCTGAACCATTAATTTGTGATCTGAATTCCTAAACCCTTTATTTTACATTTAAATTTCCATCCTCTAACCAGCTAAGATTTGGTGACAAAAAACAGCACAGCTAACATGGAGTGAAAATTGAAAAAGAAACCCAGAGTGCCTAACTAGAGTGTAGAAGGTGAATATTAGCTGTGACACAAACTAGCTCATTCTTCTTATGAATTTGGTTTTACAAAGCAGATTATAAGTTCCAATCCACCTATTAACATTTGGCTATAACTTATACAGTAAGTACTTAAGCTAATTATTATGTAAGACCTTATTAATGTTTTTTCTTTGGCTAGGATCTCCAAAAAAACTGAATTTCTGAAGATTTGATTAGCTGCCCTGTGTGCATTCTGGTACAAAAGACAGCACCTGAAGCACTCCTCCCTAGAGATGGCTCCTTTACTGAAGCACATTTTTTCCAGAGTTGTTTCGAATTGCTTTGGGATCCTTAGTGATGTTCTTAATTGGGAGGAAATCATGCGTCATACACCTTCTTAATTGCACCAGTAATACAATAATTACTATTCTAAGCTACAAAGGAAGTCTCTACAAATTGTATTACTGGAACTAGTTTAACAGAGTAAAAAGAATGCCTGATGAGAGCATAAAAAGATAACCTTATTGTGGCATGCTTAGCTGAAATCTGCACTAGAAAACCGCAAGTTGTTTTGAAGGCTTTTATTTCCACTTATTTTAGGTTTGAGTGAATCTCACGTTAACTGTGGGGGAACCAGTGCAGTCATGAAGATCTTGGTGTAATTCAACCTCACAACTTCCAAGTCGATCTGTGCAACAATTCCAGTGCAGTGGTGTTGTTAAGATTTGTAAGCAAGATGGTGGTCAGACAGCCATTGTGGTCTATACAGTGAAACCGTCTTGCCGTATGTTGGTTGTATTGTCATTATAACAAAGAGGTTTGAAGCTAATTGGCCGAACAGTCCTTGAACAGGAGCAGTATGCACCCGAGACCACCTTTGCCATACAATTGGTGACATGCAGTGCTCGGTCGATTATCACAGCATAGCGTCCAATTTTGTATTGTCATGAAATGTATATTCAGGCAGCACAGTGTTTGCCAAGACGTAGGCAGTCTGAGGTAAGAACAAACTGGCAGATACGTATTCATCTTGGAGTGTGCAGAAATGACAGTGTCGTGTGTTGTGTTAGTGACATGGTCGCTAGAATGAGCTATTCATGTTTACAGTTTTTGAAGAGCAGGAGACAGTGTTACATTAACATTGGAGAAAAAGAGAAGATAAGATCACTTTATTGGCCATATACAATTTCTTGTATTAAGAATTTGTCTTCTTTCGCATACCCCCGTGTGCTCTCCATGAGACACACAGACGGGGAGAGAAGCTTGGGGTCAGAGCGCAGGGTCAGCCATTTATACAGCACCCCTGGAGCAGCTGGGGTTAAGGGCCTCGCTCAGGTGCCCAACAGAGTAGGATTCCTCTGCCTGCCGCAGGATTCGAACCGGCAACCTTCCAGCCACAGGTGCAGATCCTTAGCCACAGAGTCACCATTTTTTTTTTCACTCCATTCAGTGACTTGCAAGAATATTGTTAAAGGGCTTAAGGATCAGGAACTTGTCTGTTCCGGTATAAATGTCCAGTATTTAGCTTCCAGGCTGAACAGAAGCGTTTTACACATTGGAAAAAATTGGAAGATAATACATAGTTTTACATTCGGTAACAGTAATACTAATACTAAGACTAATAAAAAAGTCCTTGCTCTCCCAATAGGTCTGCTGTCATTGCTTGGAAGCCAATTATAATGAATAAAGTCCACAACATCCCTAATGCTGAGCAATTGCATCATTCTGAATTAAGGTTTTAGCAAAGAAGAGGCAGACATAGATATTAGAATAATTTAAAAGGAATCTCAAGGACTTGATGGTATTCTATCAGTTGTCACTTAACAAAACAGGCACTTAAGACGAGCACATTGACAGGAACATTACTAATGTAATGCCCATCCATAAAAAGGATGACAAGCCTCAACTCGTACATCTGTGAAATGTAAGTCTATGAAAATGATGATTTGAAGTAAAAAAAGAGGATCATCTGAATGAAAGTAGCTTTAAAGGTGTGGAGTCAACATGAATTTAGAAGCACTAGGTTTTACTTTAGAAACAGTTGGTGTTGTTTTATTTGAACTTTATTCGAGTTCTTTGAAAAACAAACAACAGTAATGGATAGGAACAGGTAATGGTGCTGTACAGCATGTATTCTAGTAGTAGGCACTTCATGACAATGCAAGTGTAAGGACTGAGAAATGGTTTTGGATCAATCAATCATTTTTATTTTTATGTAGTGCTGTTCAATCCAGAGTATACATAAATTATATGCATGCAGATTCGCCGTGAGCAGAAAAAGGGGGGAAAAAATGTAAATAGATGTGTGATTGTGCAGCTTAGCCTTCAGTGAAGCGTTCTCTTGCCAGAGTTCAATTGGAGACACCTGTCTGAATTGCCTGTTTAAAATCCTTTGAGAAGAAATTCCAAAGGTGGAAAATGGGTCTCAATCGATTGGTCCTTTTGATAATGGAACAATAGGATCGGCAATTAGGCTATAACAGCAGTCAGGTGCAGAGGGCAGGGGCTGTGGCTAAGCTCTGGCAGTGCAGGGAGAAAGTCAGGGGTAGAATGAACTGTAGCGAGTTGTGGTTTAACATCGGCAGCCAGCCTGCAGTCCTAAACCCAGTCAGAGTTTGAAAGATTCAAAGAGAGAGTGGAAGAAACTTGCAAGTCGGCACAGTTCCCGGGGCTAACAGAACAGATATCTGTTCTCTCCTTCATCGACTTAATGGGTAATCTTCTAATTTAGCTTTCCACTCTCTTGCTTTTTATGTTTTATGCTTTTTATGTTAATTTGCTTTAGAACTATAGAAAATATGACATTTTTAAAGCCACTATGTATAATATGTTTTTTTTATATTCAATCACAATCTAAAATAATTCTATTTATACATAATTACTAATAATTCTGTATAATACTGTATAATAAATACTGTATTTCATTAAAAAAAACAATAATTATATTAGTGCTATACAGTACTGTGACATACAGTATAATATTTCATTTGGAGTTGTGGTAGCGATGTGCTAAGAGTATCCTGTCTCAGAAATGTAATAATTGCAAACTACTTCTACTGTTATTTTCAAGCTTAAGCGTAGGCCCACACTAGCTGGTTCACAGAACTGAATCTGTTTTAACACATAAATAATACTTAATTTTAAATCATTAAAATTCTCAAAGGCACTGACAGTGTTAAACAAGCAGACCTCTGCAGAATTTAAAACTGAGAACAGGTGGCACTTTTCACACAGGGTCTGGACCAAGCTACCCAACTCATGTTGAAATACCTGGAAGAGATTCTCAGATCCATTAGCTTCCAGCAGCCAAATGAGCTAGATAAGCCGAATGAGAATGTAAGTGTTCTCGTGTCCTCAAGATGGTTCTGTATAATTGTCAAAGTTAACAGTGTTTCGAGCCAAATGCTAGTCTGTGACAGATAAGATCCTTTTTTTTCTGATCCATATTTGAGTTTGACTTCTTACATCCCACTAAATTCTTATCTTTGTCTACTCTTTATCGAACTGGCAGTGGTCGAACAGCTCGTCTTGTTTTGACACTTATTTACAACACATCAAATCCATTTTCAGTTCTGTCTGGTCCGAGAAGCAGAAATTGACAACTGTGATAAACAGAGTTTAGGAGCCATTTAACACCTCTATGGCACACTTTGCTGCAAAAGCTGTCACCAAGTCTCTTTTAATTGGGCCCGGGTGGTGGAAAAATGGGAGCTTGGGGTAACGTTATCTGGAACTTTCATCTAAGTGGCTAATGGTCTTCCTCATTAAGTGGAAAAACACAATAAGCACTGTAGTTTTTTAATGCTCCTCTTGAGAGTTTGATATAAGGAGGATAGCTACAGGTTTTAAAACAAAGACACATTGCTAGTAATATCCCAAACAATTTTATGTAATGAAGTATGGAGGCACTGGGGATTGTTGTGAAATTAAAAATGTAAAACAGAGCACATAACACTGCATGAACATTTGGCATGAATTTGCTCATTTGAAAAAAAAAATCAAACAAACATGGGTTGTATTTACTCAAGTGCAGATTGAGATTGGGGTATGTAATTTTCAATTTTAGGTTTCACACTGTGCTAGAATATTGTTCATGCTCTGGCAGATGTTTAGTTGAACTTTATGTTCTTTGTGGTGAGGTTAGTACCCTTATTTTTATTCTTAATTCAATTTCAATCTATAAATGAAATATGTAAACTGACTATTGTGCAACACTATGTTTTTTTACATATATATGGATTCAAATAGCATTACATGCGACACTTTTAGAACTAGTAACACACTCCTAGACACTTATTGTTTCCTCTTTCGTTTTGAAATTTGAACTCCTGCAAGATCATGCCACGAAGTTTGTGAGGCGTTTTAATCGTTTACTCTCCGCCTCTTAGTTTTTAACGGTTAAATTGAGTGAGTGATTTTTTTAGACCACTGTGGTTGCAGCAGAACTACACTTTAAAAGATTCAACAAACGAATAAAAAAATGCCCTTTGCAGTCCTGCCCCAGGTTATCTACACCATGCTGTTTGAGAAGGAAGCAAAGAACTCAGAACATTTCCCAAATGTCTTGAAAGTTTAACAATTCGATTTCATGATCTTATCATAAAAAAGAGCAATACCCCTGTGCTCTGGCAGGTTCAGCCAGCTGTCTTGCAATAAAGGCAAACCCGTTTTCTGTGGTTGACCTTTTGGAAGTGCTGTGTTCCTATTGTGACAGCATTACCGAAGCAGCTGGATTTCCGACTGTCAAAGCTTAGTTTTATTTCTGTCTTTTATGGACTTGGAGGTTTTATCAGATGAATCATTATCGGAAGAGTTGTAAAAATTCTGTAAAAATATAAACCCTTTATGACTGCTAAAAGTAAAGGATTATTCAGAACATTATTGCAGTTGTGCAAAATGTACTGTATATCTAGTGACGTCCAATTTACCCTGGAACATTTACGGTCTTCATACCTATATTTACATATAGGTATACATGTAAAGTATTACAGAATTACCCTTTTTAAGTTGGTTTATAAGTAGCTTTACACTAAGTGCTGTAAGGGTTAACAATTTTATATTCAGTTACTTGGTGTTGCTGCTTCATAATTCTCAAATGGATGAACCAAGGATGACCACATATCAATAATTATATTGGTTAAGAGGATGTTGAATTTCTTGTCTCCCTTTGAACTAATATTACTGCTGTTTGAGTCATCTTTAATTAACTTTTCATATGTTAATATATTTAACCAAATTGAGGAAAAAATTAATTGGATTTCTTTACTAAATTATACATTGAAGTGGTATTTAGTTTGACCAAATTTTGCCTGGTAAAATTTATAAAGTTTTACTTCTTTTAAAACATTGCTACGACATTATGTTTGGTGTAATACCTAACCGCAGGTCAGAGTCAGAGCTGTGCTTTTCAATTTTAATGTTATCAATTCCCCCTCCCAGGACTGCTCTGAGTAATTCTATACATTTTGGTTGATAGGGGCAGCAGGGAATGAAGCCTGTTAAACAGGTTTTTTCAGAATATTTAGATTCAAATACATGTATATTCCTTATAACACTGAGGTTATGTTTCAGAGAGGTTGAATGCTCTGAGGAACAGTGCTCAAAGAGGTTGTTATAAAATTATCTTATGAGAGATCAATCAGCTTATGACTTGTTGAGTCATATAACCTGCATCCTGCGTCCATTCTGATTCTGTGCCTTACATACTGTACTTTATCAACCCGGATAGGAAATTTGCTTTACAGGCAGGTAGAAGGCATAATACATTGAATACAACATGAAACCATTAATAAATTAACATACCAGGGTAAGATGAGAAAAAACAAGTTTGCAGTTTTAAGTGATCCTCACAATTTAGAAAAAAACAAAGAAGTTGGGGTCACCAGTGTGTGTGAAATGCATCCAGGCAGGATGAAAGAAAGAAATAAAGTTAAGAACAACAGTCAGCTGTTCAAATCAAGCAGGTTTAAGGCTGTTGGAATAAAGGATAACTTATTTCACCTGCACTTATTTCTAGGTAGTCTAATTAAGCTCAGATTCACTGTGCCAGGCGTGGTCATGATAGGCAGAGATTATGCTGGCCTTCTGCACTGCTTGTGTAGATGTCGGCCAGCTGTAGCTGTTGTGCACCACTACCTGTGCTGGCTGCCTGCTCAGCCTGGCAGTCTAAGCCGTGCCCTGACGGAAGGAGCTCGCGTTCACCGTCAGCCTTGACATTTGTGCCACTTTTGATTGCAGCTCTCTTTCCTGCTTTGTGTTAAGAAAGTGAAAATTAGATGAAACGGAAGAGTGATTAGCATAGAGGCTTCACATCCCCCCCCCACTCAGTCTCATTAGCTTATTAGGAAAGTAACCATTATGCATTTTCTAACTGCAAGGTTGTTTTTTTTCTTTATTTTGCTTTCTATGTTGTAAGTTTTCCTTTAGTTGTTTTATTCTCTTTGTAAAAAGAGCTTGTATTGACCAAATTCTGGTCTTGCATTACAAAACCCCTTATAATTGTAATTCCTGTGACTTTCCCCACTTTGTCCCGACACCGAACGAGCAAATGTGCTCTGGATAAAACACATATCATTTCTAGCGGTGATGCTGGAGTAATAATTTCGTGTTTAGTGCAGATGATGACATCATAGATTCTTTCTTATGTTTTTATCTGTGAAAGCAAGACAAAGAACAAAATGTTTCAGAATCTATTTTAGGAACGCTGATAACTAACAAGATTTCTGTAACAGCTTTCCTAGTGATAGGACTGTCACCTCTAATACCTCATCACAGATTGTATGTTTCTTTGAAATTGGGCCTGTGATCCAGGAATGTGAATAAGCTTTACATGAGCAGCATGGATAATCAAATTCAGCCATTTGATTTTAGTTTTTGAAGTTTGCCCATAAGCAATGGAAATCCATATGTCTAAGGAAATTATTTTGCATCTAAATTATCAAGATTTTAAAGTTTTCTTTTGCTCTCGGTATATTAATTATTGAGTTTGTTAGCATGAGAAAAATTTAATGATTGTTTCAAACAAATTGACTTAGATGCTGTGGATTTTTATTGTTTTTATACAATGCAACTATAATTAAATGTTTCTTTTGTAGGTTTTTTTATACCTTAAAAATGAACACCTATCCTGACTTCAATATTCTGTTCATTACGTAGTGTGTTTACGTAAAACTGTTTTTACCTCAGAGAGTGACCCTTTCTTAGCTGTTGCATGAACACGTATGGAGAATTACCCTCACCAATTATATCAATTTCAAATTTTGTTTAAGGAAAGAACATTGTAATTAGAATAAACACCAAATACAGCTTACATTTAAAATATCCATTAAATGCTGACATGCTGGAGAGAATTGCATTTGAACACATTTGTAAATATTAGACATTCATCTGACACTGTACTGTTCAGTAAATGAACACAAATCAAAGATGTCTGCAGTATGGGTTATTCACGAATTTCAGCAGAAACTCACGGTGGAGAATAGAATGCCACCTGTGTGTGAGAATTAAGCAAGACAGCATATGAATCTGAGCCCAGGGTGATGATGATAGTGACAGCAGTGCACTCACTCCACTCTGTTCATCACTCCGGCTCTGGCGGTCCCTAATGTAAACATTGTATACAACGTGTACAAGGCAGGGGTTGTATATGACTGCAAAATCTTGTGGTCATATTCCTCATTGAGGCTGTGTGATTGCATGTAGACATTTGTGATCAAAAATATTACTGTCAACTGAGACAGTAAAGTTCTGCAATCTTAAAACCGATTACTTTGCTACTGTATGTAGATGATAAAAGTAGGTCTCTGCGGTTCATTTTCATCATTATGCCATTCATTTCATATAGTGCTCAGATCAGAGAAAAGATAATCACTGTAATTTAATTTCTTCATTATGAGGGGCTGGTTTGTCCTAAATGCTTGCCGCTCTGCTAGCTTGTTTGAAAGTTCCATATAGTCCGAATATGGCAACAAAAGCAGGAGGTTATTAGAAGCCGGATTTGTCACAATTAGGAGAAATCTTGAGTATTTTATGGTTTATTGGAATAAAAAAAAACTTTGTGTAGATTAAGAAATGTGTTTAAGAGGTTTTGAGAAAAGGGAACTGCAGTCCCCATTAAACAACACTCAGGCCTTTCATGGTAGCAGAAATGAGAGAAATAAAGTGATCTTGTTTTCTGTATTCCTACTGAAGTGAATATTCGGACATGCTTGAAGACTCAGCTGAGTTGGAAAGAATAAAAGATGTCAAGGTCTAGTGAAGAATCGATTGAAGAGCTTGACTTAGAAATAAAAGTTGCATTGGCACTTAAGCTTTCAAGTTTGGTGTTGTAACAATGTGAACACGTTCGAAAAAAAACAACAGTCCAGCTTTTAAACCATTTGGAGGAGAAACAAATGATCGGAATTTAGCACAGGACAATAAGACTGGGTTGGCCAGGAGGTCTCTGGACCCCCCGACTGACCTAATTCATCTTTGAATTCAACTGGTGAAACTATTTCGCACTTTTCTATCTGAGGTGCCGTGTGTTATGGCTACTTACACTTGACCACTATGAAGCACACAGAGGATGAGTTACCCTTTGGTTAGTGCACAATAATCTATCACACTGTTAACGGTAAAACGTTTCCTTCCATTATACCTAAAGTCTACCTAAAGACAGAAACCACAGAGAAATAAAAGCTCCTTCACCTAGTCAGCAATTGGCAAACATGTTTATGGCGGATTTAATTGCACAAATGCCTGGAAGAGAATTAACCAGTTACAAGTAAGAGTCAAATGTATTACATTGTGTCATTGATGCAAAGTGTGCATAACTCTAATTAGTTCAAGGAAGCATGTTGAGTCTTATGAAGTTAAGTACACTGTCAAATAATGATGAAATTCTGAGTTTTGGCAGTTGAGTGGGTTTATAGGATCTGACAGCTGGTAATTGCCTGGTACTTGTGTGCAAATTGCCCCAAGGAAGACTGCAGCTGATGAAGTCTCTTGCATGCTTCTGTACAGTATGTGCCGCAGATGTTTCTTCTAATGTTAGCAATGACATTCACTCTGCGTCTTTTTTTAAAGAAATGCATAAGGCTTTAGGTAGATGTAAAATAAGCTTTGTTTATTGTATTAATGTTTGTCTGAATCAGTTCAATTTTGCAATTTTGTCTTCCGTCTCAACTGACAGCAAAATGGTGACTTGTAAATGCCTTTAAGCTATTTTCTTTACAGAATGGGAAGACCTTTATCTGGAAAACTCTGAGCTCTTGGAGTAGAATCAGCTCCTTGTAATTTAACGCTTTCTGCTTGAACCTTTCAGTTTCACATAGAAGTTATTACCACTCATAACCTTTCTTTTTCTGTGATTTACACATCATTGACTTCTATCCATCGTGTTAGAGGCTGCTCACAGACACTACAAAATCGGCCAAATAGCCTCTTCTCATTCGTAACCTTGATATTCTTATGCTTTCTACACATTATTGTTTAGATTTATATCTGTGACAAGACTGTACAGTAAATTAAGCATTTTGTTATCATGTGAAAGTGAAATTTCCATTTGCTTGAGCCCCATCTGCTCTCAAGTATCATACAGTATGTCATGAAGTCTATGTGTTTTAAGCAAAAGTACATTCTGTGTGCATGGTTATACATTTTCTCTGATTCGGTGCTCTCTCACTACAGTCAAAAACCTGATGTCAATGTAAATCCTGCATTTCTGACTCCGTGAAGGTCTTTCTGCAAAACACATCACGAATAAAGAATATATTTCAGTTCACTAAACAGCCTCAAAAGGAGCTGATCTCTGGTGCTCACCTCTGTTTGTCTAAGAAGGTTCAAACCTACCATTTGTGTGTAAGCGCATCTATATATTTAATTCATGATGCTGATATTTCAAACCAGCACAGGAAAAGCATTCACACTATCCACAAATGTCTGTTCACCCTGAAGAAAGCATAGATGTACACAGTAGCCAGTGAAATGTTTTGTTTTGAACCTCGTCTTCTGTACTGTGTCCTGGATTGAGGGAGGAAAGTGAGAGTGTTTCGTGCTTAAAATTTCTGTTTCTGCCACTGTGGTAATTTAACAGTTTCTATAATTCAGTTCAAAGATAATTTACTGCCAGAAAAAAAAAGTTGTTTCTGAGAAATCTAAAGCTGCTTTTCTGCAACAATTTGTCTTGAAAAGAAAAGGATTCTTTTTTGTATTCTTCTTAGTCATACCTGTCACTTTCTTTTTTTTATAAAAAAATGATGACACTTGGTAATGGTCCCATAAAAGCATTTTGGCAAGTGGAACTATTCCTAGAAAGTTTCTGCTTTTGTAGTGGGAAGACAAAATACCTGGACTATCTTGACAAGCCACTAATTATTTTGAAACGAGTAACGATTCACGTTTCTCCTGTAGTTTATTCTCACTAAAGCTCAAGCTGTTAAGCAAAAATGTAGCTAACCTTCAACACCAGATTTTTTTTTTAATACTAATATTTTAAAATATAATTAAAATTAATTTTGTTATTTGTAATTGTAAGAAATGCAGATACAAAGGGGTTATTGTTACAATTTGTAATTGCAAAAAACACCCAACACATTCACAAAGCATATTCTCGAGGGGGGGTTCTAGTGAGTGTTTTTAAAGAACATTCTTTTAAAAAAAATGCCTTCGGTTGTCTTGTCACAGACTCACTTTCCCGACTGTGTGAAATCCAAGCGCCCTGAAATTGAGATCATTAATAAGGAAAAAAAAATGTTCAAAAATGAGAGGAGCAAATGAGAAAAAAAAAGAGAAAACTTAAGTCCCCAGATTACCCAAAAAGGAATAGAAACTCAACTTGAAAAAGGCGGTTGTGTGTTTAGCAGCCGTGAAAGGCCGTTCCACAGCTTCAGTCAGGGTCTGTTGGAAAGGTGAGCTCTCTCTCCCGCCTGCCCTCCTTAAATGAATCCCTCCAGGGACTCCAGGAGCGAACCTCCACCACCGAGCCCTCTGTTAATCCTTTCAGCAAAGCAGCGAGGCGAGACAGGCCGGAAGAGCTGGCCCCAGGAGACTCTCTCCAGCTCTTCCTCTCTTGGCTATCCATTATTGAAAGACACTGTCAGGAGCTGGCCTTGCGCATTACAAAGTTTCAAACTCCTGTTAAGTTTATATGAACTTTTATCTGTTAAAGTATAAATCTTCATTAAAGTGACACCTGGAAGTTCCATTAATGGAGCTACCAGTATGTATGTTCTCACTCCTCTGCCGTTAATTCAAGTGCAATTCTGGTTTGTTCTTTATTTTCTTTTACATTTGGTCGGTCACTGGGTTTGAATTTGTTCTTGACAGGTTACCACTACTTTTTTTAAACAGGTGTTAAAAACATTTTTAACTACAGGTAATTAGTTAATAGCTGCGTTCTTGTGATCTGATTGTTGCTCTCATTGTAAACGTGGAATCCAATAACGACATTTTCAGAGTACCAAGACGTAGGTGACTTTATGATCTCGTGGACAAATCTGTTTTTACGACACGGGAGGAAACATTTATTTTCAGGGCTCCTGGATGAAAGGTGAATAAGGTTTTCCGGAGTGAAAATACAGCCCAATTCACTATTATTCAACTATTTCTGAAGTTCCTGGCCTTGGTAGTGTTCCCTGTAGTACCCTGAATTAGAACTCATGTCTAAAACCTCTTGTGACATCCTTGGAAGTGTGTTGTTGCAGTTGTTGTAACCCCTCTTTCATACCCTTTGTAGGAAGTTTGTTACAAATTATAGTGGTGCACCAAATGGTGCACCTATGACACCTATAGCCTAGTAATAGTGCATGATTCTGGTTTCTGAACAGCTGTCAAGCTCAAGAGCGTGCTACATTTCCCCCTTGGTATTTACATGAACATTTGCCTCTAGTGGAACTGTTTTTATATCAGTGCTGCAGACCGAGAAGGTGTTCTACTGTATGTGATCGTGTGGGCCGTCATCCACTGCGTAAACTGCCACATGTACACTCTTAAAACAGCCTTTCAGGCCCCCAAACCCAAAATACATGTTTTTGCAAAAATATGAAATTGATCAATTTAATACACTGTGCTAGCCTCTAGAGATTAAGCCTTGAGAGCTTTGGTAAAAGGATGTTTTAATTTGTTCTGTCTTGGTGGTGGGGAGCTTTCCGTCTTTGAGGACCAAAGGATAAGGACGCAATACTACCATACAGCTAAAGCAAAATGATTTAATACCTCATCTAACTAAGAATATAATAACATAAGGAGGTTATGGATGCTATTGAGAGGAGCCCATTAAGCTCATTTGCTGAAGCTCTTCTGGTTTTTAGTAGCTAATTGATTCAAGGTTCTCCGCCTGTCATTCTTCTGAGAAGGCAGGTCATCAGCTCCAGCAGCACAGCCTTGTCAGAATCCCATAATCCTTTGCTTAAAAGGTGGTTCCTGTTCTCTGATTTGAGTGGTGCCAGGGTTCTCTGAAGGGAAAATGGGAATTTAACCTTTTCATGTACTGCTTTTCCTTATATTAATGTCGTGCTTGCTGTGTTCATGCATGTTTGATGAACAAGAGAATGTAACCATGGCTGTCAAAATCAACAAATTCCATGTATTACTACAGACAAAACAGTCTCAGAGAAAAATGTATTAAATAATTAAATGTATTAAATAATTAAATATTTCCATTAAGTAAGGCTATTCCCTTAGTTAGTTTGTGGAGCTCTATGGAGTTTCCATAGACTGCGACTTCTTAACACATGGAGTCAGTCTGGTGCTCTTCGGCAGTGTCTCTCTTTCCTAATTGGGTGTTCTTGTCTTTTTGCATAGTCTGGATCCAGTTACAAACACTCTTTTCAAAGTGTTGGAGTTGGTGAACTGGCCATTCAGATGGATGAACTAAGTTTGCACACATTTTGGAAAACCACCAGAATTTTCAGTGCCATGATTACTTTCTCTTATTTTCTACGGTGGTCAAATAATCCATTTGGAATAGCCTTTCGTTTGCACAGAGACTGGCCCAAATCAGAGCCAGATCACTATGTCAGTCAATAAAGCTGAACTTCATCTGATCTGTGCATGAACGCTCAGATACCGATACCTGTCAGATGGATTCAGGAACAGCCTTCTGAGACATCTGTTGGCTGAGACAACTGGGTGCCCCAGTTCAATTTAACACAAAATAAGCTAAATTATAAGCATAGCTTTGTGTGAATCCTGAAAGGTGACTTTAGGCAGCAAGTCGTTGACAGAGACACAATCTGTAGAGTATAAATATAGACTGTTCCCTAGCTCTGGCAGAAGCTAGAGAATGTAAATGTGTTTGCTGCCTTTAGAAAATCACTCCCAGTGTAAAGGAGAAACAGTAAATAGAAGAGGGCACAAGTCTTACAAAGTGCTTGTGTGTAGCTCTAGCATGAGAATCTGCACAGCAGATTCTCAAGAGGCCCACAGGATTGACTTTGTCAGTGCCTTTGAGAATTTTTAATACTTGAATCAGTTCCCCTCACAGTCTTCTCTTTTCAAGACTAAAAAGGCTCATCTATTTTGTCTGTCAGTGAAGGATATTCATTTAAGCATTGGAGTGTATCTGATCCCTCTTGTCTGGAGTGATTCCAGAGAAGTGATGTATTTTTTGTAATATTATTACCAATGCAGTATACGATATTCTAAATTACATCTTATGGCTGCATTATACAATTTTACCATATCTTAATTTATACGCTTGAACTGTACATCCAGTCTTTTCCTTTTGCCTATTGCTTCTCCACGTGAGAAAAATATTTAGAAAGTTAAAGTTGTTCACACAGACGTATTTCCCAGTTTATGCTTTTAGTTTATTACACATGCCACACCAGCATGCTGTAATTTCTAATTTGACAGAGGCATCTGTCAACTGCACCATCCCAAGGTATGTCCATACTGTATGTGCATGTGTGCAGTAAATGGTGTGGTAATTTCTGTGTATTCTGGTACATAATTGCATTCAGTCTCCATTCGTTTTTCCTGAAGCTTTGTGGAAGTTCACATTTCATTAAACATAAATTTTTAACTTTTTTACATTATGTGGTTTTTATACAGACTGCTGGAGCTTTTGTTTTTGCGCTCATTTTCTGATTTTAGTGTTTTCCATCTCTTATCACAAAGCAAAACTGTCCTGATGACAGATTATATAGATATTCCTGATTATCAGTTTGATTTATAGCCACACTGCCTGTGATATGATAGAGTGAAACAGAAATATATGATGTCAAAAGCTGAATACGGTACATCACCATTAATATACTGTACGTGATTATGTGCTTAAGATGTAATGATTAAATTACTAGTTGTGATGATTAAGGCACTGCAATGATATCACTGTTAAATGTGTTTTTTAAAGAGATATGGAATTTCTGCTACTGAGGAGCTGAAATACAAATTACAAAATTAGTCAAGAAAAACTTCAAGCTATACCTTTTTAAAGTCGTTTTTTTTAAGTACAGTGGTAGGATACTGCTGGGCCCTTGAGATTTGTTTATATTGAGTGCTTCTGGTACGATAATATTATTTAATGTAGAACTTTATATTGGCTTATCCTGAGGCATTTCGTCTGCTCCATGCTAAACACCGGGTTGATCTGTTTATTTTATACATCAGAGACTTCCCTTTCATCATCTGAAAGTGTCCTGTTTTTAAATCTCTACCCGAGACACTTCTTGCTCATGTAATATTGAACACTTTATTTTAGATTCTTTTGTATCTCTCCCTTGCCTTTCTTGATGTACTTTTTTAAACTGGCTTGTAGTTCATAATATACGTTTTTTCTACTTCCATAGTATGTTTCTTGATAAATCTAAATTATACGTTTATTGATTTATTTAATCATTTTGTGCCAGTTCTGTCGTGACTTTGAATTACTTTCTCATGGGATGAATCTAAAACTACCTCATTTCTTAATAGCCTGCTTTCCTGAGATTATAAACCTATAATTTATAAGGTTATAAGTATAATAAAGTTTACTTAGTTTACTTTACTTGAAAACTTACGGCATGTTAATTATAATTCCCTGATGGTTCTCTCACCTCTTTTTTCTTCACTCTCTCCCTGTTGTTTGAAAAGACTAGCTCACTACACGCATTCCCTCTAGTAGGTTTTCTGAGACACTGCTTAATAAAGGAAATCTTAGCCAGGTCTATCATTTTAATTTCACCTGCTGATATTCCTGCTGGATTTTTCCCATGTATGTGAGCAAAATTAATATCACATCTAATTGCACACGCATCCCTGATTTCTTTAAGTAAGACTTCATTATAATTGACATCTGGATTAGGTTGTCTGTAGCATACTCCTACACCATTTCCTTCAGACTTGTTGTTTTGATCAAGCCTGACCCTTGTGGATGCTGAGACCATTCTGATTCATGCCGGCTGCTTCCCTGTGCCTGACTGCTCTTCTTGATGGACAGTAATGCTTCTTCTCCTCATCCATCTTTCCTGTCTCTTTGGAATCCTGTGTTCTCATTAATGATGTTTTCTTCACCATCGCATTCTGTTAGCCATGTTTCAGCGATTCCAATCACATCTTAATCTCATGCTAATGTCTTTGCTTTTATGATTTGCATTTTGTTCCAGATACTTCAAGTTATGAGGTATGAGCATTTCATTATCCAATCGTTTGACGTTCTCTGGAGTACTGCTTTCGATTCCAGGACATGTTCATCGCCCTTGTTTGTTGGATTCAACCACTAGTTTGAATGTTTTTGAATTTTGAATTTGTGGAAACTTGGGCATATCCATCATGTCATTCAAATATAATGTAACACGTCTGTACAAATCAGTGATGGAGCAGGAAACATCTCGTCCTTGATGTCAGTTTTTAGTGTGGGTGCCCACCCTCAATACACACTGTGCACTTCACTAACTAGACCCATTTATTTTGAAAAGTAGGGAAGCCATTTGTCACTAGTTCTGTGTTCTGCCAGTGTCGCTGCATGCTGTATTTTAAAAAATTATTTAAAATTAAATTGTATTCTCTTATTGTAATGATTCAAAGATCATGGTTAAAAGACCACTTAAAAGAGTAGCAAGTCTTTCAACTTCCTGATACAGGAAGAGCGCAGTTCACTGCGAACTGATCTGCCTGAAAGCTCTTAAAAGTTTGAGAGCTTTGCAACGATTGGAATGTTGGCTTCTCAGCCGAAACGTTGTGTTTTCTCTCTTCTCTTTTTAGCATGGAATAAACCTATTACTTGTTCCTTGTATAATCTTTTGAGGTTTAAGGACAGCATTGTACATTGAGCATTCAGTGGTCATATGGGAGTACTGACGGTATTGTACATCCTAAAAATCTTGAACGACTATTACCAAAATTAGAAAGCACCCTGATTATCTATATTGAAAAATAAAGTAAATGATCAATTTCAGCAGGTCTTCTCATCAGTCTGTCACTTTCTAGCATTTTATTTAAAAATAGTAAATTTTCCAGAAACACAACCTTTAATGCAGGGTGGCAGGTACACAGAGGACTATTAATAATAAAAAAAAAGGTAAACATTGCAAAATATTGGGTTCATAAGCACCTTATGGGATCACAGACATTTCCGTTAACTGCATTTTAAAAGAAAGATTTGAGTTTGTATTGTAAGATCTAAATAAAATTACAGAAAATGCACGTTGAATTACATTGTAGTCATATCATTTTTAGAAAATGGATTAAAATGTGCTGCATGTTGATAATCCAGTTTAGTGTCATGAGCAAGAATAAGGCTATAATAGAGGACACTGGTCAAGGATGAATGAGTACTGCTTAGTATGGTATTGCTTTTTGCTTCAATCTGCTTCTGAAAATGAGTTGATCTGTGTGACTTCAGCTTTGTCCCTTTTCAAATTCATGCTGAAAGTCCTTCTCATTGGCAATACACAGGGCCTTCTCTTTTAGCTGCATGGAACAAATGATAAATTTGACCTTTCACTTCTTATTTTCATGTTTAAGACCTGCTGAACAGCATACATGGTTTTAGCAGCAGTATCTGTAGAAATACATAGAAGTACTAAAAGCATTGTTTTTCAACATATAATGCCCTTCTTTTCTCTTTGCATTCTTTTGGCCTTGCGAGTAGATTTTAACATTCCTCGTTGATCAGTGAAACAGCCCAGAGCTCTTTTTAGTTGTGTGGCTGGGATTAGTTCATGGAGGCCCATTGTGTCTGGTTTAAAAGTACCCGTGCAACAGTAATGTGTTTGTAAGATGAGGGTGCACATTTGTACTTTGTACAAATAAGAGCATCTTTTTTTTTTCTTACACGCAAAAAATAGAAGTAAAATCAAACGAAAATCTTATCTTGGTTTCTGAAACGTTAGTCAGCAATTTATTGTGTTTAGAAATGCACTGGTAACAACAGATTCATTCTCCAATATCTGCTATTAGGTGCCAAGTATGTGTGGTTTTATTCAATCATACTTTTACTGATGTACACAATTGAATGATTTACCATCTATTGTTTTTGTCTTGGAGATGTCTTTTCCAGTACGACCACAGCTCATGAGAGCCGGGGTTAGTCTAGGAAGTAACAAACTACAAAAAGATGTCTGTTTTTAAAGGTACTCCATAGTCATAACTGGGGCTGCCAGGATGCTGCAGCTTCATTCATCATCCCATGAATTGTGACTTTTGCTTCCTTTGATGAGGCCCAGTGGTCCTCTACATTTCCAGTTGTCTTTTGTGCTCATCCAGCTATGACTTGCAAAGACAACGGTGCTTCTCCTCCTTTTTGTTGTCTGAGAGAGCAAACGCGTCCGCTAGAGCAGCAAGCTTCTGCGCCCGGACTGTCGTATCGGACAAACCGTCAGGAGAAGAAAACCCATTTCACAGCAGACCAGATGTAGCGTGCGGCTGAGGTGTTTGATATCAACTTGTGCACCACAAGTTGTATTACAAGCAAATACCTTTTAAAGAAGCTTTGAAAAGATAAGTATAGATTATCATATTAGTATCATATGATTGCCAATAAAATACTGCTGTGAAATCTTTATTCTCCTTCCAGCTCCTGTTTTGTTTTGTATAACTTAACGGTGTTCTGATTTCATGAGTGATATACAGGAACAGGAGTCAGTAAGCACTTGGCATCTTACAGGGCTAGCCTAGATATGAAATATTATCATCATTTGGCAAATAAGAGTACAATAGTTACTTGCATTTATAGGTCTGTGTTGTTTCCCTGTTGTGTAATTGTCTGGTTTTTGTGTCTGTATAAATTTAGGTAACTTAAAAAAATCATTTTTAAAATTCCATGACATTTATGAAATCTTGATGATGTGCATGAGTTCAAAGTGATGTCCAATACTGCTTAAAATTCCATGTTTTTAGTCTGTTGTTTTGTTTTTTGATCTACCCTCTATAAATAAGTAATGGTCCAGTATAGACAAACTTTACTTACTTTAGTTAATTTTTAAAACTTTCTATATTAAACTTTTATGTTGCTTATATTATAAGCTTAACAGCAGTTAATACTTTCTCATAGCAAATCATCTTTGACTCTTCTCAGCATTATATTAGTCAGTAATTTAATTGAACTATAAAAATGTGTCGAATCAGACTCATACCCTGATAGATGACAGTATGTAGTTTGTTGTTCTGCATATTTCAAGACCAAAGAGTAAATTAGAGGTAACAGCCAATGAATTCCTTTCCCAGAGTGCTCTGCTTCAGCTATTTTAGATATACACTGCAATAAAAATGTAGTAAAAAGTATCACTATAAAAAACTGTTTTACTTTACAGCTAAGTGTTGTATTTTAATTATTGCAAAGCGGCAGTGTAAGAGAATTTTCTCCAGGGAAATTTACAAGTGCGAGATTTCCCAGTATGCCTGAAATATGCTGCTGTTAAAGCTGACTGATGGAGTCAGGCTCTAACAGTTATTGACTTACAGCTGTATCACACACCACTAGTTTAAAGATTGGTTTTCCAGCTAAATCTGTTAAACAAGTGCAAAGAATTTACTGAAAACCTGGATTTTAACTTTTCTTTTTGAGTTGATATGGTGATAAATTCTTCATTCTTTTATGGTTTACATCTGAACCATGTTTCCCAAAATCAAAATTCCGTTAGCTTCAACCTGCCAGGCTGTTCTTCAGTGTTTCACCCTTCATTTTCCCGAGGACAACCGATAGTGAAAGAGGAAATGACGCCACAAAAAAAATGCAACACGAGCAGGGAAAAGCAAATTGCAGTGTTAGGACGTATGAGTGAACTTTTAATTTGTCCCCTGGTTTAACATGAATATTTAGGAGAGGATGTGCCTGACGTATACTGTATCTTCCATAGTTCTGCTGTTGTAAAAACACACAGTACTTTGCCTTTATTAATTATTTCACTAGTCCGATTTTATATCTGGGAAACACTTGCTTGACAGTAACACCATTCATTACAATACAGTATAACAAGTATTCTGAGCATGAAATATGTTACGTTTTTGAAACCAGTATATATTCATTATATTACCAATCTCTGTTTGCATGCATGCAGAATTCTCAAATTCTACTAAAATTCTGCATGTACATTGTTGATTGTTCTAATACAGTATAGCGTACCTGTACATTTACTTATTACTCAAACAGCTTGCCATTAGACAGGTCTCTTATTGTTTTTTGAAATATGCCACACAAGATACAGTACGCTGTCACAGAAAATTGCACGCACTTTTGTGTACCGAGTAGCATCTCCCTGCAGCCAGTCATTCCTGACCAGTGCTGTACTGTCATCAGAACACACCAGCACAATTAAAAAAAATACTGGTACTGTAGGTTTAGCTTTTCTATCCTTTTAACTTATGTGGTCACCTCCAATTTATGGCCCATCCATCATTATCCAAATATTCTGTCACTAGTCTCAAATCAGTGTAATCATATAGCTTGTTTGTCAGTTCACCTTTAACTTTTCTTTTGACTTTTCCATTATTACGTTATGAAGTTTATGGTTTTGCTTGTATTCACTTTGCTGTGAAATGGGGGTTTTGGCTGTCGCGCATCACGGTGCTGCAGTAGTTACATTGTTATGATAAATTTCTCTACATTTATTTTGTAACCACAGCAAGACTTAAATCTGTTGCAACATGTTTTAAAAAAAAAGAAGAAGAGTTTTTTGTGTAATCCTGTAGAAAAAAATGTATAAGCTTTAATTATTTTTGTCATAGGATGTCTGCCACTCTGTTGAACAGGTCTGGTGACAATATGATTGAGAAGAAACACTCGCCAATGACTTATCAAGTTTTTGAATGCTCTGATCACTTAATGACAAGCTAGTTTTTTTCTCGTCCAAACTAAGCTGTAGTAGCAATCAAAAGGGTTATAACAGTACAGAACACCAGTACGGACCTCACATAACTTGTTGATGCTCACCACGAACATCCTTATATTGTGATTGTGTGTTATTTCTGAGATGTGTGAGGATATGAGAATGTTTGTAGCTATCAGAGGACTGTGCTCATAGGGCTAGGAAGGGGAGAACTGCTCATGATCAGTGTATGGAACCAATATCCGCAACCAAGTGGAAACTCTGTACCTCTTCATCAACGCAAGCTTATAAGCAGTGCCCAGTCATGAACTCCTAGGGGAGAAAATTAAACGTCTCTTTATATTTTATGCTGCAGGGTGTATTTGCACGTCGAGAGCGAAAGGTTGTTGTCCAATTTATGCTCTCCATTTTTTTAGACTTTTTCTCCCTACAGTGAAATGTAGGGTAGAATAGTAATGTGATTGACAACGTGCTGCTTTTAGACAGGATCTGGGAAATAACAATGTCTTTCACATTGTAAAGCGCACGGGCAGAGCTCCATTTTCCTTGAGCTAACTCAGTAGGGTTTTACTTAGTGCTCATAGGCAAAAATATGGATTTTCATGCCTCTCTTGAGATGGATTGCCAGGTACTCCAGTAAGTATAAGTATTTGAAAATGAGCTAGCTTATGCAGTAAGATTTTGTTTAGATAGGTCTATTCCTGTTCAGCAGTCACTGCATTGTTACCGGTGAAAAAAGCAATATTGTAAAACCCTGTCCATAGATAAAGCTTAATTCCAGTGAAACCAGTTTAGTAATGGCAAATGATGTTTGCTAGCGTACTGAATTAACATTTACTATGGGAGAAATGGTAGGGAAAAAGTGAAATTGCGTTTGTGTGGGCATTTTGCATAGTGAAACATCTTTAGTGTGATTTTTTGATAATCTGTATACTGTAGAGTTTTCATTTGCACTCGGGTGTGTGTGTGAAACTTACATATCACAGACATCATTCCTTATGACTTTTCCCTTCTTTGTCCGATCATCTTTGAAATGTGCACAGTGGTGAAAATTCTTTCAATTCATGCTTGTTCCTATTTTCCAGGGAAAGTGACTGATCTCTTAAGTGGCAAGACTTTGGCTAAGCACATGATTAGAAGGCGGGCACAACATCCCCTATAACAATGCTATGGCATATTAATGGATTCCTGTTGCAGTGGGAGGAGTTTTATCTATTGACTTACCACCTTTGCCAGCAGCAGTGTGATTTTCCTGCCTTGCTGTGGCCTGTCCGTACAGTTAGCCCATGTGTGGAATGTTAAATGCAAGGTGTCTAATACCGAAAGTTGAACGGAATAAAGTTTAATGCATTATTGTGATAAACTATCTATTAATCTTTTAAATGCAAAGCAGTTATTAAAACTCCGATGATAAATATAACAATTACATCTGATGGTCATTTAAGAAGCCTAGACCGCAGCAGAGATGGCTGTTTTGACCTTTGAAAACCATTTTCTGTCTATTTATTATAAGAATTTTTTTTAAAAGATCTTTATATTCACTTGCTCTGCAGAAGATAAAATTATATTTTGTGAAGTCGTTATCTGATTACTTTTAGGCTCCTGTGCTTCAGATTGTGGCTGCATTGCTCTCTTTTTCTGTTGTTGTAATATTAAAGACATTTTTTAAACGGTTGGATTTCATAAAAATGTTATTGTGATGAGACTAAGACTCAACCCAGTATAAAGAACCCGAGAAATTTTGGAAAATCTATAACCTTCCTTAGTAATTTGTACCTTACCGATAAAATAATAGTAAAGATGGACTTCATCTCGGGTCAAGGTCATCTCGGTAAGACCAGTCCAAAGCAACTCTTCTGCACTTGTGGGAGTATTTGTGCCTGACAGCAGCTGTAGACTTTTGAATTGCAGAACCCCTGTTTTACCTATAAATTTTACAATCTTCCCAAATTCACCAGTCTATTAGATTATAGCAACATAGCAGTCATAGAGTCCAGCACAGTTTGAAATATATAGAGGGGGTTTTATGAGTTCTGATTAGTCTTGCTTTTAGACTCAACTTAATGATTATATTGCTGAAGGGCTAAAGAAAGCTGTTTAGCCCCATTTGAAAGTCTTTTTTTCGGACCTCCCAAGTAGTTCAGCCCCTGAAGGTGCTCTGGGATCTAGGTGTCGCAAGTTGAAGCTACTGTATGACCTGACTTTAATGACAATGTCACAAGAGACCGAACACGAGTGGCTGAGTGCTTTTGGCTTGCAGGTAACACAGTGACTCCTGTGTCTTCCTGAGCACTTGCAAGGATGCAGTGCTGTTGGTGAGGGGAGCATCTCTCCCCCAATTGGTAGTGTACTTCGCTAATTGCTCTCCTTGTTTCCTAGTAACCATGAAAGTACGCTCTCAATTTTACTGATCCGATTTCAAAAGATGTAAGTTTCAGACCATGAGATCATTACACTAGAATAAAATCAAAGCTACTCTTTGCTGAGATTGATGATATTTGTTTTGAGGTCCTCCCAAGAGGTCTGAATACCTTCCTTCTCTTCCCTAAGGCATTTGTGAAAGTCGTGTCTCTTGGTTAGATTCTTCAGTGCTGACATTACACAGATAGTGATTAGTAACTACATTCAGTAAAAAAAAATTAATATTAATACTTCAATATATAATTAATCAATTAGCATTATGTTTCTTAACTGCTATAGATATACCATTATGGTGAACTGTATGTATGTGTTTGAGAACTGCTTTACTTCATGTTTGTCCATAACGGAGGTGCTTTTGTTTAAGAAATACCAGGAAAATGCCTAGAAAAACAGATGATTAAATGTTGCATTAGGCTAACTTCTGAGGAAGTTAAGCTATGAGTGTATTGGTGTTATATGCAGTATCTGTAATTTCTGTAGCAGTGTGTGGTTAGTGCTCTGGACTCTGGACGAGAGTTCACTGGTCATTTCAGGGTAAACTAACGCTCTACCCATCAGCAAAGTATGGTAATTTGTTGTAAACAACTTTTCTTTCTTTTTTATCAAAAAACAAATAACGAACATTCAATCACGACCAAATCTGCCCCATGAATCCTCTTATGGGTGTTTTGTGTATTTGTCTGTCCTATCCCACTCTAAAAATTGTAGTTTTTATGTGACATGCTCTAAGAAAATGAATCTTTTGGATGATAAAATGCAATTCTGAATGCCGATTACATATTTTATGTGAAATAGTTATGTAATTACAATTTGTTAACTGAAAATATGATTGCACATTTGCGTACTGTGATGTAGATCTTTATTCTGAGTGTTTTTTACCAAAAATATGTGGATTTTGAAGGTTAATACATGTTTTTGGTGACATTTTGATAAATTGATCATTCATGACCGTGATAGACTCTGATGACTTTTATACATAGGCAATGAATCCCTTTATTAGTGAGAGAGTTGATTGAGCCTAGGTAATGAGATGTTTTAACCTGTCGAATACCAAGCCTAAAAATGAAAAAAACACAGAAAAGAACCGATATTGCCTATGAAACAAATAACACCGTCCTGCCCTCTGCATGTCCACACGCTGTCGATCGCTGTCTGTGGTGTTCACATCTACCCTACCCTGTCAAGACGTAACAGCGGTTTGTCATGGACAGGGCAGGATCTGAAGATCTGGGAGGCCACGAGTCATGACACCTGATCGAGATCTGTGGGGAAAGAGCGATGGCCGGGGAAGGAGTGTCTTGTCACTGCAGAGCTCCGTGTATCGTGATTGATAGCAACCTGACTGCATGGTCAGTGAAGACATCGATCAAGTCCTGGGTCCTCATTTACTGCCTCTCCTGTGTGCTCATCCTGACGGTGCAACATTCCTGCATGACCTGTGTACCAGCTCGCCAGTCGTGATCCCCTTAACATTATGGGGCTAAGATGTAATGATAACAGCCTGATGCAGAGCAAGCATTGCAGATGTGTATCGCTTCATGTTCTGTACCGTTAGCCTCTGGCTTTCAGAGTTTGATCAACTTGTTGATGACCAGTGTCAATTAGCAAAATGATATTATGTTTGCCATGTCTGCTACATCTGCTACAATAAAGATTGTCGTTTTCTTAATTGTGTTGTCAATTTGTTGAAGTTATACAGTTTTCTGTCTCTTCAGCCATTCACAAATCACTGATAATGTGACTTAGCAAAAACTCTGGCCTGCTTTTAGGTCCACATATTTTAACATTTCTTCTCTTGTGCTCATTCTTCAATGTGCTCATGGATGTTATAGTGCCAAAAGAATTTAAGAAAAATTCAACACTACAGTGTAAATGGTTCCCCCTGTTTGGGATTTCATTATCAAGATGCCAGCTTCCAAAACGTCTAAAACATTAAAGTGATGTAAAACCAAATCTTTGGGTGTAGATAGATACGGAGATGGAGAAAAACAACATTTATAATGTGTTGCAGTGTTTTATTTTTCAAAGATGCAGTAGTTTACAAGCATCGAATGCTGTAAACTGCAATTGCTTCCCTTATTTTATAGTTCATATAAAATTGTCAGCATAGCTCTGGCTTCAGTGTTAATCCCTTGGAAAAGTGTGGATGTGCCAGGGTCATAAAGGTACTGTCTTATTGTAAAAACACAGAAGCTGCACCTTGCAAAGTGAGGCTGACGGGAGAGAAGAAAACAGGGCGTACAAAATCCACAGTCCAGAATAACCATGTGGTTGACTTGCAGTTATAAATCCGTGTGAAAATTCCCGGCTGGTGTTCCTGCCAATCCTTTGGTTTTTTCCCCGCAGGGCGACTATGACCCGACCAAGGTGAAGGTGCTCCATTTCAGGATGAACCCGGCCAGCCAGGCGCGGCAGCAGCGTGCTCAGGACGCCGAGCAGCTGCGCCAGGAGCTCCAGCGCCTCAAGGAGCACATCCAGCTCCTGCAGGCAGGGGGCGCCGTTGCGGCCAAGGAGGGGCCCTTGAGCCTGCCGCCCTCTCAGGAAGTCCTAGGTACCTCCCTGTCCTCGTCTCCAGTAGGCTTTTGACTTCCCTCCTCTCTCACCTTGGTTCTTCCAGAGTGCTGATGCTCCTCCCCTGCTCCCGCCACCCTGTCTCCTGTTCTCCCACGTTTCCCCTCTCCCCCCTCACGCCTGAAGAAGGCTCCGCAGCCGAAAGGTTTTCCTTTTCCGCGTGGAACGGGCCCGTGCCTGTCCCTCTGCAGCCTGCTTGAGCTCTTTCCACGCGAGCTTAGACCAGCAGCCACGAGGCTGCGTCCTGGCGGTTTTCTCTCATCGTACAGCTTCCCATGTGAGACACAGGCCCCACCGTTCATAAATATTCTTGCATAGAGCATGCGCTTGTAATTTCCCTAACATTTATTTTTCCGCATAGATGATCTGGTTATTTTGGTCATTTTGACATGCTGCTCTGTATTACCGTAGCACCCATTAGGCTGTTTTTCAAATGTTTTGCCCACTCATGCACGCTGGCCTGCGCTACAGTAATTACCCATTTTTCCTCTCAATATGAATTTTCCTTGCCTTTCGTTGTGAAAGGTCTAATCACTGCACTCTGCTCAGACATCACTTTTCATGCCTTCTTAAGGGAGCTACAGCATTTCTCATCTGCTGATCATAACCAGCCAGTAAGATGGAATTTGTCACTTCTACCAGCTATAATATTTTATGTATTAAAAATTTCACATAATTTCCGAGCAGCTTTTTTAGTTATTGGAAAAATCCACGTTTTTGATGCAAAAAGACAGGCAGAAGCAGTTGAGCTGTGGTGAACCAACGGTTTGTACAGAATGCCGTTCCGGGTATCTGGACTTCAGAAGACTTTTCTGTTGCAGAAAAGGCAGAGGAGTCAAATTTTTTGCACTTCTGAGGTGGCGTCACAAGAGTGATTACTCTCTATATCATAGGCTTTATTTCACCATGTTATCCAACTTGAAAAAGGCATCTTTGTCCTTGTGCATAGAGTGTTTCTTTCTCCCCTTGTTTAATACCATCTCTGCTTTTCACTCTCATATTTTACACACGAAGAATTAATATCAGCAGTAAGACAGCAAACTAAATATTTAATTGGAGTCAAGGGTGTTGCTGTTACACATTTCTACAGGGGCAATTTATCATCTGAAGATTCAACCATATTTGCAGAGGCAGGATGGTGTCTCATTAACTGCAGTGGGCCATGAATAAACAAACAAATCCTTTTACTTGTAATTGGCAATCTTTTTTTTTCTTGCAGTTAGAACTGTCACAAATCCATATGTATGTGTGTGTACATATATATTTCTATATACAGTATATGTGTGTGTGTGAATTTCAGGGTTTGTTTTAATAGAGTTTTAATGACTTGATGGCTGTCGTGCACATGTACAGGCATCATACACATTCAGAAATGTGGCCCTTTTAGTATACCTTAAGCTGTGACCAGAGGTAATTATATTGTATGAATTTTCATTGTTTGTTAGGCTTTTTGTGTTTTTACTAAGACATTAACAGCTAATTAAATTAGGGGTCGTTCTGAGCTTTTAGAACTAATTAAGTAGTCACTCTATTGTCAGTGTAGGATTAATTTGTGGTCATCTAACTACCAGGTTCTAATTCCTTTAAGCTTTTATCTTTGTTTTTCAGCTATTTCTGTTCAGGAAATGAAGATATTTGCAGTAAATTAATTAATATGTTCAGCACTGTTGGAGTCCTTTCTTCTTTTGAGTGTAGTCACTGAATGTGTACAGCACCACCAAAGCATCCACATACCTTTTAGTTCTGTGAATATTCTTCTGTTTATTTATTCAAAGGCCTAGTGTACGTAATCTTTGCCTCTTTGATGGGATTTGTGGTTATGAAAAGGCAAATTCCTGTTAAACTACTCCTGTGGTTGAACACTGTGAGGTGACATATCTCAAAAAAGCTGATACAACAGCACTTGACTAATTTAGGGTATCCTGCTAATGAATTGAAGAGAATGTCTTAGAGGTTTACAGTCTTCATCTTCCCACCAGCAGTAACTTTGAAACAGGTTTTCAATCAATTTCATGCCTATTTTTCTGCATTGACTTTGAATTAGAAGCCGAGGTTCTTAAAGGGCCATGACTGACAGTAATTGCAAGACTTTAGAAACTGCTTTCATCTGCTCTTCAGGTTCCAACCTACAATTAAGTCGCTTAGCAAATGGATGGAAAAAAAGGCCTCAGATCTGCAAAACAGATGATTATATGAAAGTGCAAAGTAGGATTTTAATGACCTAATAAGTACTGTATACTTTAAAGGTGAACTTTCTTAGATTTTATGAGTTTTTTTCCAATAAGTTAACGTCATTCATTCCTACAGCTTTTTTTTTTATTGGGAAGCTGAGATGCGGGACAGTGCCTTATTTATACAGTAGCTCTTCTTTATAATGATTATTATCAAGATAGCCTTCTAGCAAGTTTAAACAAAGAAAGTAGAGGTGTGAAATAAGAGGAGACCATTAAACCCATATTAGTATAGATCCTAAAGTAGAATCAAGCTGTTTTGCTCTTTATTAAATTATGCCAATGAGTATAGCAGTGCAGTAGTTTCACCAAGGATCCAACAATTTCGTCTCGCTGCAGCTGAAACCAGAATAACAGGAACAGCAAACAATGTAGAAGCAGCAAACAAATTTCAAAAAGATTTAGATGAAAATCAAAACTGGGCAAACACCTGGCAGATGTCGTTTAATGTAGACAAGTATAGAATATTACACGCAGGTAGCAAAACAAACTCTAAATACCATATGGAAACTTGAGACTACTTAAGAAGGTAAACATTTACTGTTGATGTTGACGCATCATTTACATCTCCTAGACAATTTGAAGAAGCTGGTAAAAACTCAAGCAAAACTTTAGGATATATTGTTAAAAAGAGAGAATTTACATCAGTGGATGTTATGTTAATATTGTACAAAGCATTAGTAAAGCATTTAAAATATTGTGTTCAGTTTTTGGTCACCACAGTTGGGTCACCAAACTGTATTGTTCCACTGGAATCAGTCCAGAGAAGAGCCACCAGATGCATTTTGGTGCTTAAAGTAATGTCCTACACTGACAGGCTAAAAAACCTGAAGCATTTTAGCCATGAACAGAGAAGAGGGTGCCTGGTTCAGATATGCAGTATTCTCAAATGCACTGACAAGTGAACTACTTCACTACCAAGAGTGAAACCTGAACCGGGGGGTACAAGTGTAAACTAAGGGGGAGGGCATTTAGAAAAGGAGACACTTCCTTGGGCGTATAGAACAAGTTACCCAGCAGTGTTGGAAGTCGACAGTGGTGCGCTGGCTTTTTCAAAGTAGTGGCTAAATGCAATCTTGAGATCAATTAGCTGCTAACTGCCAAATGGATCAGAACAGCCTTTCTTATGTTCTTACCCGAAGGCGATGGCTTTGATTAATGTAAATGTAAATGTGTGGAACTGTTTTGTTAGTATGAAACTTTCCAGTTCACATGTTGGAAACCTCATCTTTTAGTATTTATTTGGTCAATATTACAAGTAATATCATTATTATATAATCATTTTATCTAAGATCATTCTTTATAATACAAATGGATCTCAGTAGAAATTATTTTTCATGGCACAATGCTAATACATTTTCTGGGCTCTGAATGTTTGTAGTTTATTAATACCATAAAACATATTAATAAAGTTCTTAATGTTAAATATGGTATAATATTGAATTCCATATACTCATAAACTTAAAATTACTTAGTATGATTATTACCATACAAAGGAAGTTGTTTTCTCTAAAATAGTGCTTTTTTATTTTTTGAATGCGTTTGACCTCAATGATACAAAAGAAATCTTGAAGCCATCAAGAAATCGTTAGGGATGACTTATTCATGACAGTGAGATACTTTATCATTATGACATTTGTCTTGTGCTGACAGCTTTGTCAGAACTGTTAAATACTATGACAAATCAAGGGATGGTATGTGTCAGACATTGGCGATTTGTTTTCCTCTGAGATTTTAGGTCTCTTAGGACATGATACCACAAATGCCTCAGAACACCAGAGCCTCTCTGTATTTTTAAGTATACTGTATATTGTGAGAGTAATGCAGTCTGTAACAGTAAAAGCAGCTGTATATGAACAATAGTTATAGTGTGAAGGGTTTCAACATCTGATTTTATCAGCCTTTAAAAAAAGCTGAACTCTCAGATTGCACTCACATCAGATAGAGGCCACTTTTTTGTAAATTATCTGATTAAAATCCCAGGGCATTTCTCAAAAAGAGTAAGGGTGTTAATCCGGTGTCCTGGCCAAATTTCCCCCTGGCCTTTACCAATCATGGCCTCCTAATAATCCCTGTCTCTGAACTGGCTTCATCACCCTGCTCTCCTCCCCACTGAGTGCTGGTGTGTGGGGAGTGTACTGGTGCACTATGGCTGCCGTCACATCATCTAGGTGGGGCTGGTGGTGGTGGAGAGTCCCCATTACTTGTAAAGCGCTTTGAGTGGAGTGTCCAGAAAAGTGTTATATAAGTTTAAGGAATTATTATTATTAATTGAGTTTATAGATCATTCATGATAACCAATCATATTAGCCATCATGTTTATCAACATGCATTCCTTCATGTGTTTGTTCTTGATTATTAGATACAGTGGATGCCCGTGTGTGCTTCCTTTCAAATGGTAGTACTATTTTAACTTAATAGTGGCTGGTAAATGGACCCTGAAATCTTTAGTAACTAATTTAAACCTTGGTATTTTCTGATGCAGAAATGAAATCTTGCTGTTAGTATGGAAAAACAGTTTTGCTATATCGAACTACAGCTGGTATGGTTTTTATGACTAATGAATCATTGGATACTTTTAATCAGTTCTTAAATTCTGAAGTGGAGCCGAAGTTTGAAGTCCAATTTTTAATTGTATTTCTGAAGCTGAAATCTGTCTCTTATTATAACAAACAGTAACTTGGACATTGTTATGAAATCCTTCTTCCATAGCAGGTTCAGTCAGTGTTTGAAGACCTCATCTCTTTTGGCAGTACAAAGCTGTTCACCTTCATCTGCTAGTTCATAGGACATCTGCTAGCTTCCTTATCCTGGAGGTATAACGTTTCAGAATTCCTGTTGCTGTTTTGTTGTACTGCTGTTCTGTGGTAACCTTATAACAAAAACTGACATTCACTGCTAATAAGAATCCTACTGAGCATATACAGTGCCTTGTTAAAGTATTCAGACTCTTGCACAGTTTTCACATTTTTTGCTTAAAATCTTGCAGTAGTAATTAATATTTGTTATTTACACAACTTGTGCCACACGTTCAGAGCAGTAATAATATGATAGAAAATAGAAATGGCATGATTGCATAAGTATCTTAACCCTTTGCTGTGGTAAATCTATGTTAACAAAATGACTATCTTCACGAGCACATCATTGGCTGAGTGGCCTCTGTCTGTGTACTGTACTAGTGGTTCACATGCTTTCAGAGTAAATATACCTACCTCTTTAAGGTCCCTCAGTCAGGTAGTGAATTTCAAGCAAAGATTGAAAAGACAAATGAAGATTAAGCGACTTTCAGACCAACTCAGAGATGGTATGAAGGCACAGGTCAGGAGAAGCATACAGGAACATTTCAGAGACTCTTAATACTTCATTGAGCATGGCAAAAGCAATAATTAAAAAGTGGAAGGCACCCAGAAGCCATCCAGATCAGACTGTTCCTCTAAACTGAGCAGCCAGGCAAGGAAGAAACCTGTTAGAGATGCCAATTTGAGGGTGACAGCGACTTTGTAAGAGCTTACAGAGTTCACTGGCTGATGTCCATGGGCCAGTATTCTGGTCACTCCACACAGAGACTTGTATGGAACTGGGGAAAAAAAAATAATCTTAAATTCCACATTTGGCTCATGAAAAAAGCACCTATGTGATACTGCAAACATATGGCAAAGGATTTTATGTTCAGACAAGACAAAATTGGAAGTGTTTGTCTAAATGCAAAGCTTTATACCTTACATAAACGCAGTATAATTCATTACTGGGTTATCCAAAGCATAAATCAAAAGCACAAGGTCGCAAGCTACACTGAAGTGGCTTATGAATAAGAAACTGAATGCCCTTGAGCAGCCCAAAGTCCTGGCTTCAGTCTTATTGAGAATCTGTGGAAAGACTTGAAAACTATTGTACAGGAGTGATCCTGGTGCAACTTAAGAGAGCATGAGCAAATCTTCCCAGCAAAATGAGCAAATATTGTGCATTGATATGCAAAGGGTGGTAGAGACTTACTCAGAAAGACTTTGCTGTAATCGCTGCCAACAGTGCCTCCTACCAAATATTGTTGTTAGAGCTAGAGTTCACAGGTCTGAATACTTATTCAGTCAGCAAATATGAAGATTAAAAAAAAGATTTGCATCAGCTTGTAATGTTACACAATGAGACAGTCTCAGGAAGCCTGGAGTGGTTTTACAAAGCAAGGCACTGTATAACAAACCAGGCAGCTCCAGCCCTCGGGGACCAGATGGTCTTCTGGTTCTCTCTTCACCTCTCATCTTAATTACTCAAAATCTGAACACAAAGCCAGATCACTTGTTTCGTTTTTTTTAGAGCTTAATCAGTTGCCAATTTATAAGTCCCTTTAAACCCTAAATTGTTCTTGTGGGTTGGAGCCACCCAGCCTTCAAACTCCAGTTCATTCACAGCTTTTAGTAGTTTAACGTAGTAGTTTGGTATGTCATACAAGAATATACTTTTCTCAGGAACAGAGTGTACGTTGGGCATATAAAGAGAAGTGAAATGTGTAAAGGACATGAGGCAGAAACACCTTTTATTTCTTGCTTATTTTTTACTTTAGTTGCTGTTGATGCTTTAGTAGCAGGGACCCAAGCCCTGCCAGTATGATACTCTTTATAAAGAATGATTGCAACTGAAATATTTTTCATTATGGGATTTACATGAACTGTTCTCAATTGCTGGACCTAGCACCTTTGTTTACTGACTTCTGAGGAGGAAGGATGTGGAAAGTGTTATCCCACAGATCTGTCTTAGGAGTGGTGTGTGAGCATGATGCACTTCAGGCTTTACAGAATGCAGTGAGGCTTAGTAAAAAAAATGTTTCTGTCCTGATGGTGGTGCTGCCCTCACATGGCAGATAACTACTTCTTAATAAAATGTATACATGGGTACATTTGAAAAATATACTATGAGGAAGCAAATTTTTCATCCTTGGCAGTCAGTGCTCAAGAGAGAACCCGAATTGAATGTGAATTGAAAAGGCAGCACTCTCTCCAGTTGAAGCTGGTAACTTCTCACATGTATTTTGCAGGATATCAGTGCGGTTTAGTCTTCGTGTGGACAGAAAGAATGTAAATGAGCTTTTTTTGACGTTAATGAACTGTAAATCCATGTTTTGGAGTTGTGTCAAATAACCAGACTAATAACTAATGTGAATATTTCCTTTTCGTGTTGGGCAAGAGGGGTGATAAAACCCTAAATTGAACTCAGTTGGTTCAGTTATTAATGGATTTTTTTTAAGTTGTGGTGTTCCTTATTGAAATTTGTGTTCGTTTTAACTAATAAGAGAGAGAGATCCTTTTTTGCCATGGTGTTTGTTTGGACAATAAAACTAATAATTTGCAACATTCATAATGTTAACAATAATAAGGTTTATAAGCATTAAGCTTACTGTTAGTTTGGTTGTCATCCAGTGCTGTTTTATTCAGTTGGTTACACGTTGATCCGTGTTTGTGGATTGTTGTGATCCCAACTAATTGCATGTGGAATTCCGATAGAACTGTCTTTCAACTTTCAAGGTATCTTCACCTGAAGTTACACAAAATGCTAGCTGTTCTTGTCGTATGGCTCCCACATAATGAAATGTTTGACAAAAGACAAAAGGTTAGTGTCACATTTTATTTTCTTCAGTATGTGAAGATGTGTACGCTGCAATGATTTCTGAGCAGTTGAACAGCAGTCACTGAGGTATGTGTAACATCTATCACACAAGTCAGGCGTAATTACACCACACCTTATTATCACAGGCCAGAAGCAAATTCTTATGGCAACTTTTTGATTATCAGAGCCTTCTTGCTTATTCCAATTGAAAAACCTATCACTAGATTCTGGGTTTGAATTTTGTGTTCACAGGCAGGACCAGCTTTGTTTTAATCTGGACTGCAGTCACTAAGCATGATTGCCCGAGTTGTAAGCCAGTCGATATTGATATTGATTTTTCAGGTGTTTTATTATGCTTTTTTTTGCCATGTTTTTTTTTTTATTGCCATGCTGCTCTTCTGTTTTAGTTCTGTCAAGCTGGCGTTGCAGTCAGGGTCTCAACATTTGCAAATTTAATCTTTAAATGCTGTTTTTGCTATACCATCTGATCTTGTGCAGAGAGGGATGAAACCAAGCCGAAGGTTGTTAAGCACAGCTTTCAGATTAGCCGCAACTTTCAAATCGTGAGACGGCTCTAGCTCGTGAGTGAACCTCTCCCTGCCCAAGTACCCGCTACCCAGCATCCGCATCTCGGCGTGCTCTTGTTTCTCTATGGTAACGAAAGCTCCAGGTTCTGTGTCAACCGTGTGGGGGATGACAGGCTGCAGACGACCTTACAGGCTCACTGACAGGCTCACTGCCAGTTTCATTGCAGTGGAGGCGCAATGATCGCGGGCGCAGAGGGAGCAGGTGTAGGAATACGCTGGAGAAGAGGGATTTGTGATTATTTTAGCTGATCACTGTGAGTTTGTGATTGCTGTTGTTTGTTTTAGTTTGTCATAGTTATCATAATTAAATTTAACCCAATGCATTAATACTTAAAATATCATACAAGGGAGAGTTACTTACGTGACCTAACTTTAGTACTATAGACTGTAGTACATTATGCGATAGCATAGGGCTAGACATGGTTAAATGTAACTTGTGATAGTGAAAATGTGATAGTTCTCTGCACTAAACCCTCGCGAGACCCTACTGCATTTAACTTGCTCTTCCATTAAATGGCGGGTTCTGGATTTCAGCCTTCGACAGTGTATTTTGTGAAAATGAATTGAGGCCTGCAATGGACTGGCGCCCCGTCCAGGGCGCTCGCTGCTTGGCAGTAGGCTCCGGCTTCACCGCGATACTGTGTGGTATAAAGCGGTTTGGCAAATTACATGACATGAATTGAGGCTGGGTAACATATAAAGCATACTTTCACAAGATAGGAGTCATTAGGAAGAAAAAAGCAAAACATACAAAATTTAAACGACATCCAGGGGCATTACATACTGTTCACTATTTGCTAAAAATATTTATTTGGGAGAATAGCTTTTTTTCATTAAAGTTGATCATGTGCCGTGTAGAAATTGGCTTCTGGGAAGCTAAAGGAATTTGTATTTTGTGTATAGAATGTAATGATAAATAATTCAGTACATTAACTACCTGTAGTATTTATTTTTGAACTTAATTATTCATGTGCTTTCCTTTTTTGAGATTCAGTGTAGTAACCGCTGTGTGTGCAGCTTTTGAAGGCAGAGTGTCTTATTAATATAATAGGCAAAGGAAAGTCCAGGTTTTAATGAGCTAAACTGTCAAATTGAACTGTACTGGCGAGTCTGTTGAGAATCATCTGGTTAGAACTGAATATATGTGTTTACTTAAAGGTTTATCCAGGGTTAAGAATAACGGTTTCAGAGTCTGGAGGCTTTGAGAGCACTTGATTTAGCATTTTTAAAGACTCATATATAACTCTGATATAAATTGACACCTTGGTGGGTTTTCTCACACAGCTGCTTCCCAAAATGAACACTTCTGTTCCTTAGAAAACTGCGCAGGAAAAGCTGACATTTAGCAATCGAGGGATGACATGAAAAACGCCTTTAGATTTTCTGATGTTTTTTTTGTAATTATATTTTGTAGATATTGTTTGTTCTTCCAGAAAATGTATTTCCACAAGCCTACTTCAGAGACGAGGATTTCTAGAGATTTTCCATATCATTACTGTAGCTTTTAGGCCTGCAGATTAGTTTTCTTTATGGACTATAATCATACAACTGGTTATGAATGTTCATCTGGGGCAGCTTACATAAGAGCTATCTATTCCAAATTGCAGTGAAGAGATGTTAAGAAACATTTTTTTATGATCTTAAAACATTTCTTTATTATGTTTTGTCAGCCTTGTATGATGCACGGTATTCTGGGACACTAACTGCCACACACTGACCGTGATGATTTTTTTATTGCATTCTACACTTGTTTACACAGTACAGCATGCCAGCATGGCATTTATAGCTATGCTAATAGGAGACCCCATCCTTTTCTTAAATTAACAATTATAGGAAAATCTCACAGAAAATTAGAGTGAAGCATTAATCCATCTGCAAAATGCCTGTAGATGGTGTTTGGAATCAGAATATGTCATCTTGACTCGGGACTTACGTGCATGGAAGTTGTTTTGTTACGGTTGTGATGAAATCATTTACCAAGAGATGAGTGGAGGGTCCAGGACTGCGCTGTCTAACCCCAGTGACAAATGGAGCATCACCATGGCTGGACAGTGTCTTTTCCCAGGCTAGATATCCAGCGCTCGGGGCCTTCTGGAAAGACAGAAAGTTAATGAGTACTGTAGATAAACCAGTAGATTTAGATGTTCTTGTATTATTTAGATCCTTCCTATGGTGTCCCATTTTGTGGAATTCATACACATCTTTGTATATAATATTATTATAAAACAATATTGTTTTCAAAACCTAAACGCTCAAACTGGTGACTTCTGAAATAGGTTCTAAGGTAAGTTACAGTAAGTCTCAGTAAAAAATAAAGGGAAAAAAATCAGATATTCACTGCATAAGTATTCAGACCCATGAACCCAGTAGTTGGTGGAATCCCCTTTCACAGCAATCAAAGCCTCAGGTCTTTTTTGAGGAAATCTCTACCAGCATGCGCAAGTTGCTTGGGGATCACTTGTGGACCGTAGTTTTCAAGTCTCTCTATGCATTCTCAGTTGGATAAAAGTCAGGATATTACTGGGCCATTCAAGGACAATCATTTTCTTTTTCTTAAGGAAAGCCTTTTCCTGCTGAATGGTGTTTTTTTTTTGTCCCAGTTTTACGTCTGAATGGCCAGTACTTTGCTTCATGTTTGTTTCCATCAGTCTTGACAAGTTTCCCAGTCCCTGATGATGAGAAGCAGAACTACTGTATAACATAACGCTGCCATCACCATGCTTGACAGTTCAGATGCTGTTGACTGACTGATGCATTGTGCTGGATTCGCTTCTGATGTCATGCTTTACATTTAGGCTTAAGAGTTCCAATTTTCTGTTCTCTGACCTCAGTATGTTTTGTCACATATTTGCAGCATCACCTAAATGCTTTGCTTCAAATCCCGTGCAGGATTTTAGCTGTTGTTTTTTTCAGTTCCATACAGACCAGTTTTGTGGAGTGACTATGATATTGTTGACTCGTGCACATTTTCTCTCATCTCAGCCATTAAACTCCAGCTCTTTCAAAGTCACCTTTGGCCTCCCAGCTGCATCCATAACCTGTTTCCTTCTTTGCCCAGCTGCTCAGTTAGGAGGGACAGCCACATCTACACACTGTCTGGATTATATGATACACATCTCACTTTTGAGTGATTGAACTCACGGTGTTCCAAGGGATATTCATTTTTTGATTTCTTAATACTTTTCCTCACCCGTGCCTTTCTTCAGCTTTTTCTTCATAGTTGAATACTTGCTTGAGAATCACAGTTTGACTTACAGAGACCAGGTGTACAGTATTTATTTTTGAAACTGAATCGTGGTTATCATAAAATCTTATGTTGTCTGTGAAGGAGAGTGCTACATTATTCCATTTTTTAAATTATGTCAAAGTACAAGTAATTACATGTTGTACACAATTTAACATGCATAATATTTATCAAACTTAAACACTCTGTTCAAAAGCATTCATTCAGATTTTCAAATCTATCTGTTTGATCATATACAGTATTTTGTATATGGATATTAAAGTATATTTAATATACAGTGAAAATGTAAGAATTTGGACAATAAAGTTAATCATTTTGGCTGTGTACTTTTGAAATCTGTATTTCAAATAAAAAATAAATATAAGTCAGAACTACAGAATGTCAGCTTTTTCCACATGCCTTGGCTGTAAGGGATGAACAGAAAACATTGCTGACTTGCTTTCTAGACAGGCTGCTGCCACGACTGACTTTTGTCACTAAAGATTTACCTTTTATTATTTATAATTTACATTACACTCCCTTGTTTATTCAAACTTAAATGTTACAAAAAGTGCATTATAGTCAAGTGGAATGAAATCTTGTTTCTTTACAGTTGTACAACTCAGTCATGGTTAGACTGCTCAAAAACAAAAATATGAGTAAAACCTGTTCCTAAGAGAAACAGCATAGAATGAAGTTGTTCCTAATCGTGGTTTAATACTTCTGGTTTATGATTAGAGTTATAATCTGAGGCACACCGTTTTTTGGAAGCATTACATTTTGTTATCTTTCTTTTTTCTTTTCTTTTTTTTAATTTTAAGTCCAGTTCAAAGATATGTTAGATTTTCAAGATGGAATTAAGAAGCGACTGGGAATTTAGTAGTCCTTGTGTGTTTGATATCACTTTTTAAAAAGGATTCCATGTCGAGACAGCCTGTGCTCCTCCATTGCTAATGTTGTCATTGCTTTTGGTATGAAAGTGATTTATGTCACTGAGTTTGTTGACAAAAATGCATTGTGTGGGAGTGTTTCTGCTTCGGGTAATTTAGTAAGAAATCAAACATGAGGTGATGGGATATCTAAATAAGATTTAAAGACAGGGAGTTATTACTGTGTCACCCTTGACATAAGGAAAGCAGAAACATTTACAGATTAAGGAGACAACCGAATTGATGCAATCAAAGCTGTAGATGAGAAGTCAGTTTTTTATTTGTTTGTCAGAGAGGATGGACCTGTTCCTGAACTTTAAGAAATTCCCGTTTTCTTTTTTTTTTTAGAAAGTTGGTGATTGGAATCGCTTCATGTGATCTTTTCTTCATTGCCTTTCTTTTGTTTTTTGTTAGTCTGGATGCAGTGCTTTGTGCTTGTCTGGTTAATGGCAAAAATCCATTTATATTGAACTGCAGGAATCAGCGCATGCCTTATTATGCTTTAATGTTTTCACACCACTGAAATAAATACATTAAAAATGCATTTTAAAAAAATTCCAGAAGTGAGTGAAGACACTGAAAAGGCCTGACAGCAAACACAAAAGACTGGGATAAACCCTCTTTTCTGTTTTAAAGTAAGCATGTATGCGGAGAATTTAGTTTAGAGCGTGCCTTTAGAATTTTTTACTTATGGAAAATAGGAACCAGATAGATATGACATAGATGGGAGGGTCTCTTACTTTTTCACTTACAAGATTTTGAAATGGCTGTTTCTTTTCACCTTCACCATAAGATTAGCATTTCAAATTTGCATCTGTGTTCATGAGTGTGTCCATCAGTGTAAGCAGTTCTCTCTTCAGCTCACCTGCGTTCTTGACCACCCCGGTCAAATATTTCCCTCAGCACTGGGACTCATAGGGTTTTCCCCGTCCCAGGGTTTCACCTCTCTTACCCAGCCTGATAACTGTCCTGTCTCATTGTCAGCAGCAGTCTTTGCTCACCAGCGTCTTGTCCTTTCTCCTCTGGCAAAACATCATTTTCAATTTTCCGTCTCACAGGAGGCTGCCTTTGTTGCTGTTTGGTATTGGGAATCCATTCACCCCTCTGTGTTTCTGGCCTACTGCCGTTTTAGTTTGCACAGTTGTGAAATGTTGCGTGCTCGTGGCATGTTCTTGGTCTCATTTATTTCCTTTCCATCTTCCCCTGTTAATCCAAGTTAACGTGTTTCCATAATTATCTGTATGTTTCGCATCATTTTTTAATTCATGGACCATGTTCCTCATCCACATGTTTGGACGACACAAATTGAAGATATCCCTTTAACAATTATATACAGAATATTTTCTTTCATGGGTCGCTATTCCATTTTTATGCATCTTTTTTTTTTATTTGGGACATCTTGTTTTTCCATTCTGGAATTTGTGATGTAATTCCGTAGTTTTAATTTTTTTAACCTCCTCTGCATCGGTGACATTTGTTTCAGTTCTTTCAGAAGAGTGTGTTAAACCATCACTTTAGTTCTTTAGATTCATTCTCAGACCTTCATGTTTCCTTGTGTAATCTATTCATGTCTAGAAAATCTCTCGGTTTAATGGACTAAAAGGGGAGAAGGGTTGTGTGTTACTGCGGATTGTTCTTTAAATCAAGAATGACATTTTTTCTGCCCCAATTTTTTTATGAAAAAATAAACAAACTGTACATAGAACATGTATACTATGTATGTATTCATTCTGGATATAGCTCTGGCTCCCCTGTGACTGGGATGGATGCTTTTTAGATATGTAAATACATAACTACACTGTGCACTGTGAAGGTTGCCGGTTCGTGTCCCACGGCCGGCAGAGGAATCCTACTCCGTTGGGCCCCTGAGCAAGGCCCTTAACCCTAACTGCTCCAGGGGTGCCGTATATGGCTGACCCTGTGCTCTGGCCGAAAGCTTCTCTCTCCCTGTCTGTGTGTCTCATGGAGACCAAGTTGGGGTATGTGAAAAGAAATACAAGAAATTGTATATGGCCAATAAAGTAATCTTATGTTATCTTGTACAGTACCTCTCCAACTAGGCTTTTCTCCAGTTTTGGGTTCTTCATCTTTAAAGTGATTCATTTGACCTACGACCTCATCGACTGGGTGTCCTCTTCAGCCGTAGGATTTTGAAGGACAGCGCAGGGAAAGCTGGTGGCTGGGGTCAGCACCCCTGCTGGAGAGCTGTAATTCTGGTAGGCTGGTGGGCTATTGGAACACCATGGTGGGATGATGTGATGAAAAATACTTGCATAGCCTTATATGGCTAATTTCTGCTCCAAGTAATGACTAGAAATGCATAAAAAATAAAAAAAACAGAGGCTCACACACGTTACTGACACTGCCAGTGCAGTTTACTGCATTGTCTGTAATAGACTAGTGTAGATTAGCCTTAAGAGTCACAGGTCAGCTTCATGTTCACATTATTATTGATTCCAGAAGAGAACTATTTGAATGTAGGTACTGAGAAAAGAACCTTAATAAGAATATCAATAACTACATATATTTAAGCTTTTTAAAGCACTTTCTGTTCCTTAACATATGTTTAAGGTTTAATGTCCTCTTTGTCACACATCAGGCTTTCAGTCTTGAAAGCCTTATGGAAATAATTGTTGGTGTCTTTCTGAATAATTTCCACAAAGCCAACTGAGCTGTATGTGAGAGTGATATAATAATAATATGTCACAAGCCCTTGTTTGAAATCCCTGGTAGAAATTACACATTGCAGTTTATCAATGACATTGATTTCCTAGGAGTGTAATACACACAAAAGAGGAGTAATTTGCATTTAATTTGAGGTTGAGGTTGTCAGTTTATGAATAAACCGTGCAATTTTAGTCACTGGGATATCTGTAGTAATAATAGAATAAGACAATATTATGTCTTGAATCTGAAGTTATGAAATGGTGCTGAATGTGTGCTGAAACATGTATTTACTTAAAAAAAGCCTTAACCTTACCTCTTATACGTCTTATACAAAGAGAAGTAAAACAGTCCTACCAATCTAAAATATATTGCCATCTTTTTAATCGAATGCACCCTAAAATTGAAGGAGAGGAATCCAATCTTTAAACTTATTGGGACACTAAGCTTCATGAAAGGTGCTCAAGTACATGCAAAACTTAAAACAATCAAAGTGAAGTTTGGAACTGATTACAGTTCTATCTATAGATCTATTGCATTTGTCCACCTTAAAAGGTTTTGCAAAATGACTAAAAGTGCATTATGTTGTATACTGTCTTTTCATTTACAGTATGTTCATCTTTTAAGTGATTGAGCTCACAAGAGTGTGTTATTCCAATAGTATGTAAATGCTATACTTGGTTGAGGGGATCATGACCACAGAAACATTTTTTAAAAGCCAAGGTTTCTATTTCATATTCTGGCTTTCATCTTAGTCATAATACAGAATACTCTTAGATTTCATTTTGCTTTGCTTTCTATTATTTTTGCTTGCAGTGTACATAACTGTTTGCCATGCACTTTTCAAGGGCATCTAGTTCATTTGGGTTATAGAAGGGCTCTTTTACGTCATTAAATTGCAGTGTTTTGTCTCATGCAGATACTCAGATGCAGAATTTTTATTCATGCATTATACTTTTGATCAGGGGTAGCAAATATGGGTTAAGTAGACATTAATTCAAAACATTAAAGAGACTAATTTAATCTCTTGAAAGCTTCAATTTTCAATTTAAATAGAAAAGTGCATTAATATTTTATTCTTAAATACTAAATATTTAAAATTTAAGAGTCAAAAGTTTGTATTTTCTGGATATTTAATAATTGATTACCTGCAAATATAGAAAGACTTGCAGAAGATGCAGCTTGGTTACAATGGTGCTTTTACAGTAAGGAAGTCACTCAAATAAGTATAAAATAGCATTAATGTCCAAGCTTAACTGATTGACCCATTAGTGAGTGGTATGTTTTTTAAGCATCAGCTCTGCAAGAAATTTCTGTTAATCAAAAAAAGGAGAAAAAATACTACAAATGTCAATAAATCCGAGCTGTGTAAGGAATATGTTTTAAGAAACAGCAGTATGTTTTTCAGACTTACTTATACTGTGCAGCATTTGCTTCTCATTTCTATGATTCTATGATAAACTCCCAGTGGACTCATGAGAAAAATGTTGTTTTGTTGCAGTACACGTAAGACTGTGCCACAGGGCTCCTCACAGATCTGCATTGTGTAATCTTAAGCAATGATATAATATGGAGTAAGTAGCTCATGAAGTCTTCTGGTCAGTTTGGACCATGATGTTGTTGGTAACCCATAGACACCTGAGCATGTTACTGCTGACATGAGTCAGTAAGTAGCTGATGCATTATTATTATTATTGTTGTCTGAAGAGAGGAGTTGCAAAAGCACATTCTTTCTTCTCTGCTTTCTGTTAATCAATAAAAGGTTTCATTTTCTCCTTAAGAATTCAATCTTTCAAAATCTTTCAAAATATCTCAGCACAATTTTGCTCTTTTTATTTCAAGTGTTTGATTTTCTGTCATTAACTGACATACTATAAGTGTGTGCAAAAGACCTCTAGCATTTTCATTTGTGTTCAGAGTTACCAGTCTTAACATCTGCCTGAGCTCCATTTGTTTTTAATTATAGCAAATCATTTCTGTCTTTACCCATTATTTGTGGGAACAGCAGCTCTCATGTTTTGCTTTGTTATCAGACATACAGGCCTCAGATTGTGGCAGCTTTGGAGGAAATTCCATAAATAAATATCCCCCAGCTGAAGTTTATGAAAGAATTTGCTGAGAGACTTGAAACCCAGATTCCCAGCAGCCCATATCTGCCAGTATTTTTCCAAAAAAGACATTTTGGAAGAAAGCAGGTGGTAGAACGTCTGCTGTTTTTCTGGAGTAGGAGTCTTTGAATCACTGTGAAAGTACACAGACAGAAAGGTCAGTTTAATCATCGCCTGTAGGGGTAAAATGGAGAAGTATTGGCTTTGGAAGTCTTTGATCCTCTCTGATCTTACATGTTTCCTGAAACAGTCAGCGAACACTCTTCCTCTTTCTCCAGTGTAAATGGAAAGGCAAAGACATATCCAGCAATCACCTTTAAAGTAAGCCTTTGTATGCTGTTACACAGTATACAGAAGTTCTACAGTACTTCTGCAATTGTGACTACTTTTTAAGATGAATGGCAAATGGATCTGATTCTACCTTCATACAAATATAGAATAATTAGCAATAACTCTTGATTTTAGTGAATAAAAAAAACAGACCTGCATCAGCAGAAATTCAGAACTTGGATACAATCATAGGACTTGGTTCTTATGTAACAAAAATGTTGATCGTTTCTGTAGTGGTTAATGAAACTAGGGATTCTGCTGTGGCCTGTGTGAGATAATAAACATAAAAACAATAGCTTTTGGTTTCAAAGTCTGCTCCCCTGGTTTTCAATTATCTTTAATTGTTAGATAGGGGTTTAACTTCCTGTATGTCGGCTTGGCAAGACTTCTTATTTGGCCTCACGGAATGGAATAAATCCCTCGTTGGGGTCTACACTGAAGCACGAACTCGTGCGCATTCATGGGAGGAAAGGCGATGTGGGGAGAGGCGTTTGTTGTGGCGCGAAACAGATTTATTAAAGTAGTTGTGGTCTAGGCTATAAAAGGTTAGGAAAGAGGTGTAGAAGTATAGTGAGGAGAGAATATATATAGTCTCTTCTGGGAGGCTGTTGGAAAGTGATGCTGTGACGTCCTTCATCTGGGAGTTTGGCCTCTCCTTGGCTAGTTTGGACTAGTGGCCAGTCACAGTTTACTTTATGGGTCTCGCCTCTGTTGGAGGCCCTGAGGATGCTCAGGGTAGCTCTTCCTTTGATGGAGCCATGGGAGACCTCCAGGACAGTCCCAAGAAAATACGGACGCCTGCTACATGTGATTTCAGATGTGAAATATTCCATAACTTTTTTTTTTTAGTCTAGTGATTACATTCATCTGTTATTTTTATGTACCTCCGGTGTGTTGTGTTTTTCAAATCAGTTTAGAATTTGTAGGAAATTATTTTCTGAATAATTTTTCATCTTCTCTACAATTTAATAGCATTCATGAGTTTTTTTTTTCCAATGAAGTCGTTAAATGAGAGTAATTATTCTAAATTGATTTCTGACAAATTAAACTAATTTCTCGTTCCTTTCTCCTTGAATTTGTTTAATTCTGCCATCTGGTATTAAACAGTAAAAGCAGGGGCTCATCTGTCTAAACTGAACAGTGTATCTAAGCTCTATTTTGGTCTTTCTACATTCATCCCACCTTTTATTTAAACATATAGCTGCATGATGCAGATTCTGTTCACTATCCATAGCATTTCATGTGTTTTCAGCTGAACCAAGGCCCCATATAAGGTCCTTGTTTAAGCTGGACTTTATGTTAACATATTAAGCTATATTAATGAATTAATTCCATCTTGTAGGTTTGCTGATGTGTATAATGCAATGTGAATTATTCAGTATTCACAGTGATTAAAATACATTTAAAATCCCAACTATCTTTTCACAATCAAAGGTACAGCAACTGGAAATTCTGAATGCTTGTTAGGCAAAACTGTTCGATTGAATTTTTTAATAAAAACCCAGGATGGCTTCTTTTTGCCCCACCTAAAGGAATGGAAAAAATAAACGTGAGTTGTATGCCTTGTCACACTTCAGAAAGTGATGTGTGGTGTGAAAAAGAAAGTGCGCCCCCTGATGAATCTATCTGCAGATAACACGCAAATTTTACTTTGTCATTGTTTATTAAAACAATCAGCCTGCATTCAGCAAAGTTAGTTCTCATTTAACACTACACTTACAGGACGCTATTATTTCAAGTTATTGCTGCTAAAGGGGGTTCCACGCATAACTGAATCACGGGGTGCACTTACGTTTTAACACACAAGGCTTCTCAATACTGGTAGGACTTGGTGAGGACTAGGGAAAGGTCAGATATATCTGTAAAACCATAGTAAAACCATAGAATCATAGGTGGGTGTACTTTCTTCTTTAGCATCACTGTATACTGTATGTCTTGTGTCATCATTGGTTTAATGGGAGTTCAGCTGGATTTGTGTTCCACTTTCATAATTGGACAAGAGGTTTGTAAAAGAGAAAATAAAAGCACCAGATAATATTGTTTTTAAGTTTAAATCAGTAAAAAACCTTTGGAAGTAAATTTGAGAAGCAAATGGAAGAATAGGCAAGCAATTCAGTTTGGGAAAAGCAGAAATATAGTGGTGCTATCCTCAACCCTCCAGGAAATTAGATTGTGATGATAAATTAAACATGAGAAAGCTTCGTCTTTCACTCTTCTGATTAGCACTCTTAAATGGTTTTGAGGTAAATTGGATTTCTATAACTTATGCCTTGGTATGTTTTATGTTTGAGTGGATTTTCATAAGGATTTGTATGGGTTTCAATAGCTTCCATTATAAAACAGCATTTAGTTGAAACTGTAGGAGAAGATTTTATCTCAATTAAATTCAGAATCTCAGTGTCTTTTATTGTGGGTACTTTTTTGGGCTCACAAAATTAACTACTCTGTAGGGTTTTTATTGAATTTTGTCTTTCAGTGATCAAAGACAGCAATGGTTTGTTTTGGCGTATTTTTAAATTCGTCTTTTGTAAGGAACGATACAGTAACACTATAATTTATTTACCTCGTTTTTAAAGTCATTATCTCAAAGTATGTTACAATTCATAAAAAGATTTTAAAGTAAAAATGAAATTGTTACAACATCAAAAATAAAGCAGATAAAAACAGAAAATAGTAACATCGGTGCCTTTTGGAAATTTCTGTTATTATCTTAGAATTGTTGGAAAACTTTGTATCACTTTCAAATGTCGCTTATCCAATTCAGCATCACAGTGGCCCAGAGTCTATCCCAGGAAGCATTATGTAAGACTTATAATTATGCTGTTATAGGTTTTGAGGCAAGAGCACTTCAGTTTGACAGGATCCCTGATTTCATGGGGTCATTTTTTACTTAATTCCTGCAGTCAGTGCCGAACTCCTGGTGTGGGGCTGTGTTATCTGTGATGTCTTCAAAGACAAGCTGCTTAAATGTGGGTCAAAGGAGTCTGCCTACACTGAGGCAGTCTCCCCAGTGTGTACCTGCAGGGTTTGGTGCTGGGAGGCAAGACTTGAAAAACACATAATTAGCGATTCTAAATTTGGATAGATACAATAAAAAGTACTCAGCGATTCTAAATTTACAAGGGTCGATCCAGGATCAAATTTGACCGTGGAATTCTTCATTTTGATTGATGCTGTTTCCGAGTGAAGGCTCTGATGATTACAAAGCAGGGTTGTTTGCTTCTCGCTTATCCCAGGAGATGTGTTAGTCTTCTTCGCCCCCACTCCCCTTACAGATGCTGCTGATCCTGATTCCTGACTCCTGAGCGTCTGTCTTGTATTTTAGAGCTGCACTTTACCCATTGATATGCAGATAACCCTGCCTCTTGGTTGGTGAAGGTAATTTGTCCCCCCAAACCTTTAATAAACCCGAGTTTCATGTCATGAAAAATTAAATTCCCATTAATTCACATGGGAAAGCTATGACTTGTTCCTTAGGTCGACACAATAGCCTGGTATTCCTCACTGTTTAAGAGCTTAAGTGTACAGAATTGTCAAAATAAGAACACTATTGCTTGTTTACGATCATTAGCCCACTTAATTTAGTTAAGTATTTAAGAAAGGTCAGATGAGTTGAGGGCGGCACAGTTCACAGCGGTGAGCGTTGCTGCCTCACAGCGCTGGGGTCCCCGGTTCAGTTCCTGGGGTGCTGTCTGTGTCGAGTCTGCGGTGTTCTCCCCATGTTCACATGGGTTTCCCTCCGGTGGCTCCAGTTTCCTCCCACAGTCCAAAGCCATACCGGCTGGTTAACTGGTGATGACTACTTTGCAAGGCAGGGAAAGTTAGATATGGGCTGAATTTGATTTATCGTTCAAGTAAAACTGTATTAGGCTTTTGAAATATTTTGAACTGCATCAATTCTGAACGCCGCCAGCAGCACTCCAGAGCTCAGGGAGTCATTAATTTGTATCACCATGGGCCTGAGGGCAGATAAACCCAGCAGAGTAAAACAATGGGAATGGGGGCCAACAAACAGAAGGTGGGTCTCATGTGCAACACGAATTCTTTAAGACATGCAGGAGGGTGGTTCGTATCAGATGAGAAAGAAGAAAATCAGCAGAGCTGGGCATACATGTGGAGACAGTGGTGTAGAGGCCTGCAGAGGTGAGAATGAAGAGCTGGATATTTTCAAGCTTTGTGGTAAAATATTGTCGAAAGGTTCCTGCATCAATGAGATGCTGTAGGAAATACGACTCAGCAGTAGGGCTTTAGCAAACAGTTCATGGCGGAAAACAGGTATCTAGGAGTTTTCTGATTATTCTCCACCTCTCAGTGTGAGTTCCACAATCCTGTTGTTTCTCATTGCTGCTACATCCGACAAAGGCTTTCTGTGAGCTGGGGCATAATTTATATTTCTTAATAAATGTTCAATACATTTGTAAGATGATATGCAGTCATTAGTTTTGGTTACAATCTCGAATTCACAAAAGCCTGGTGTCTGTTTTTCACTTTTATGATCATCTTTTTTTTTCTGTTTCTTGGCAGAGTCCTGAAATAATGCATTTATGTTCCCTTGTTTTTAAACTAGCAGCCAGAACTGAAGTAGATATTAATGTTAAACTGATGCTTACAGAAATCAAACCGTAATTACAAAATCCAACCCTACAAAAGCTGCGGCTTTGGCAATTTAACTGAACGTCCCATTAAATTCGGTGGTTATGCAGGATCTCCCAAATGTGCCTTTACATTCACTCAATTTTTTTTGTAGATCTGCGCAAACAGGTGGAGAGTGCAGAGCTGAAAAATCAGCGTCTGAAAGAGATCTTTCAGAAGAAGATCCAGGAATTCCGAAAAGTGTGTTACATGCTAACAGGCTACCAGATTGACATCACCACAGAGAATCAGTATCGCCTCACCTCTGTGTACACAGAACGAGTGGAAGACTCGCTGCTTTTTAAGGTAAGAAAACCGATGTAGGTGTGAGTGAAAATGGTTAACTGTAACACATTTGTGGCTGTTAAAAGGTTTTAGTATCTTACAGAAGTGTACTCTGATGTACTCTGTTTCTGGTTTCGACTGTAAATTTGAAGATTTATGAAGAAACCACAAGATCTGCTCCTTTACCATAACAGCTCCCTAAGGTTTCGACTGCAGACTACAAATGATTGCGTTTTTGCTCTACGAGTCCTTTGTGTCCCTGCATTGAATTAGCCTCTGCCTTCGCCCACCTCTCCTGCTTGTTCATCAGAACAGCGGGAGGCTCCAGCTTCGGGAAGCATGTAAGTAATACATGAGTATACAAGGGCAGAAACTGAGGCGGCCCCCAAGGCAACTGCCAGAGTATCTCAGAGCATCTGCAAGGTGATTGAAACAGTTTTCAACAGGTGACTTATAACCCATTTGACAAACAGCCTTGGACCTGATTACCGCCTTTGTACCAGAACCACAAGCAGCAAGTCTGATATTTCCCACAAATGCTTTTGTCTGCTTGTGGTTTCGCTGGCTTCCTTCATAGCAAGGTGACTGACAGCTCTAACCCCAGCTGTTGCAGACGTGCCACATGAACTTGCTCCCATTTTCTTACTTCTGCTTGCATAAGACATCTCCGGTGCACTTGAACGCAGTCTCGACATCCGTGTCGATCATTCCCTGCTCTGCTGTGCAAACTGTAAACTTTTTCCTGGATTTCCCCTGGTTGGAAAAGTGAACGTATAAGCGGTGCTTGGTTCAGTGCGGGGTTTTTCCAAGTGGCCCTTACTGCAAGCCGGGCTACACAACAATGACCACTCCATGTAGACAGGCTTTTGATGGAGTACACAATTATGTCTGTTCCTCATTGAACTGACATTTACCCATCAGCTTTCCTTGATTGTTACATCCACAGTCTAGCCACACATCTACAGTCTTGCCAGTATAATAATCATAGCTTATACAGCGTTATCTCTGGGCTCAAGTCCTGCTTCCGTGACTGTAGCCTTCAAAGCCAGCATCCACATGCACATGTAATAAACATGCACAGGCACCCTAGGAACTCCTCTTCACCTATTGGGTCACATCCACTGCTCTCTTGTGGAATGTCATATGGCTTCAATCTCTGGATTGAGATCATGATGACCATTGCCAGTGGTACTTAAGGCTGCTGCTGCAGAAATGTGCCCTTTTTTTACCTTGGCCTTGTGCCCTCCCTTCCAGACTCAGTTTTGAGAGACCAGCTCAAGACCTTATCACGTCTATCAACCCAACCCAAGTTGTTCCCAGCTCCTAAATAAACCACTACCTGGTTTTTATCTTTGCAAGAAGGATTTTGGTATGGAGCCAGCCAGTTTTTTTGTCTTGTGTCCCTGTAGGTTTGGCATTGCCATTCCTCTCTGCCAATGTAGTTGTAAGGATGGACCATGGCAGATGGTTATGTTCTTAAATGTTATTAACTTTGACTTATGAGCTGTGGTCGCTGGTGACCATAAAGTACAGAGTAAGCCAATGCATGTGTCTATAAAAAGTTAAATGAGCTGAGCCTGTTTCAGACACCTGTTGTGCGTACCCCACGGAGATCTAATTCACCTAGAACAGGAAGGCATTAAAATCACACCTGTATTCAAACTGAAACATAATTGTGCAAAAAAAAATCTTTAATTACACGAAGTTGAAAACCAGTGCTGTTCTCCTGGTCCCCTGGTAGTTCCTCACCATGTTTCATCAGACCTGAAGGCTCATGTAACATTAAGCAGCACATTGTTGTCCTTGTCTAGGGACTCAGTATTATTTATTTATTTTCCTTTTTGATATTTTCACTCATTTGTGTGTGTGTGCATGGAATAAATTTGAATTTCAAGCATTTGATCTTTAGGAAGAAAAAGAACGTATCATATTTATGGTTAATTTTTTTTGGTATAGTCATAGCTTTCCGTCTCATAATTAGGATGCATCAGAACGTACATGATGTGCAGCACCGTTCCTTCTCAAAACAGTCCCAAGTCACATGTTGAGAGTGAAATTTTGACATTTGCATTCCAATCAGTTAAAATGTATTTTTCTTACAGAATTTTATAAGGTTTTTTTTATTGATGGTGTAAATGTGTAAAGGCAGTGGCATTTTGATGTGATACGGTATGTGTAGTTTTATACTGACATCCAGTTGAGAAAGAAATTCTCATTGTTCAAAAGGAATTGAAAATGCGCAATATAACACTGGGTAGTGTTTTAATTACCATTTACCTCTGTAGATGTTTTAAAAGCCTTCTTAGGATTCATGGAAACTGGTTTTGTTTTTTCTCTTTTCCTGGATTTGATGTTTTACCAACCTTGGTGCAGCCATTTGAAACACTGTTCATTCTATTAAATCTTTTCAGGTCAGAATTTCCCTGCAAGATGGAAACCTGCTTTTTGAAGTATTTGTGAATAATAGTATACAGTTTAATGTCAACTATAAAATGAGCCATGAACAGCTGTTTTTCTGCACTCGATTTATTTTTTTTTCACGTGTTCTGTTCCCTGTGACTCTAACCCTTAGAAAGTTCAGCTAAATTGGTTTCATCTGTAAACATCGTCACAGAATTCAATTTAATTCGACCTTTTGCAGCCTGGTTTGGAAGATTTCTTTTAATAGATCAGACCTTGATAGTTTACCACATCAATCAGTCTATTGTCAACTCATCCATCTTCTGGATGGATTGAGTTTGTCTAAGAGGTTAATTGGTTCTGTTGCATGTTTGTGTACGTTAGTTTCATACACTTTCACCATAAAATGAAGTCCTATTCCCAAGATGTCTGATATCATCTGCATATGGATGTTATTTGTGGACTATCCTGTTGTTTATTATTATATAAAAAGTAAGATGTAACGGTCCTTGTCTCTACTGTGGGAAGTTTGGATTTTGATTGGAAGCAATAATTAGAGCACAAGGTCTTTACCAGAGTCCGTTAGTCCAGGGCTGAGCTGCTTCTACCGTGGCCTGCCACAGTTCTGTAGGCAAGATGTTTTGACAGATATTTTAACACAAGTTAAGTTCTTAGGTATTATTCTTAAGTAGCAATATAAAATGCACAACATTATCCCACGCAATGATGAACACAACATTGTTTGACATAAATACTAAGGAAGACGAGTTTGTATTTGTACTGTTTTTTTGATGCCATAATCTTTTATTAGCTGAACCTGTAGGCACTGGTTGCACTTAAAATGCAACATGCAAGGCTTAAGTCTAAGGCTTTATGGTAATAATTTGTTGGTTTCTATTTCTGTCTTTTCTACAAGCATTTTCATTATGCGAATAATTGATACAGAAAATAGGAGAGAGATACAGTATACTCTTTACTATTGGAGTAAGTCACTTTTTTCAGTTTAAAAGTTCTACTCCCCTGTGAAACATAAAAGGCTGAAAAAGAAGTTAGTTAATTCCTCGAGGACAGAAAACATTAGTGTATCAGGCTAATACAGTCCCTGCAAAGGTCACTGGTCCCTTGAGCTTATCCCCGATGAGCTCAATTTTTCATTAGACCCACCCAGATTGCTGTGCACCAAATAGAGCAATCTTTGGTATCAGAATTAGTTTTTAATGTTGCAGTATACTTAGTATTAAATATTGCATGTTGTAATTTTAATCTAGTCATTCTTTAGACCACAATTATGTTCTGTGAAAGTGTTTTGAAGGGACACAGTAGTTCTTTTGTATTTGCTTCTTTGAAAAGCCTTCATTAATAAAATTGTACTCTTCTGTTGCTGTGCATTAAGGAAAAGTCAAATGTGTTACAATGACTCATTGTTTTCATATTCAGATGCATTGCTGCATGCTCCTGTGTTAATTCATAATTCGTACCATACTTCATGTTTGTGTCACATTATGGATGAATAAGAAAGTTGTGTTTTTTTTTCATGTTGTGTTAATGAAGCTGTCTTTCTTAATTTTGCCGAGGCTCGGTGGGAAATCAGTCAGGAATAACTAAAGGTCTCTGTTGTGTACTTTGATTGGATGCATTCAAACAAGAAGCAAAGAAAGTGGAATCCATGGCGTGGATCTGCCGGAAATCTCTCCACATGACCCACTGCATTTCATCTGGTTACTGTTGATGAGATAAGGGTTGACCTGAGACCAGGATTGACTCGGTTTAATGGGAGCACGCATCATTTGCTCTGAACTCCAGTGTCAGCTTGTAAGACAAAGGCCAGAGAATTCAGAGATTCAGAAGGGGTTACTGCTAATTAATTATGTCACCTAAAACTACTGTATGAGAAGTGGCCAATATCATGCTGACTTCCTGGCCCACCTGTGTAAAGTCTTTCACGCAGAACACAAAGCTGATATGTAGTTTTCTGGTGCTGCACAACAATGCGCCAGTCTCTAAGGCCTGGGCTGCATGGGCTTCCTTTACTGGTGACCTTAAACACTTAAGCAGTTGAAACATCCACCCTAGAGCCCAGACTTAGTCCTGAATGACTATTGTGCTTTCTGACCCCAGAGTGGGGCATGTTTTTTTTGATGACTGGTACATGGTATGTAGGTTGAAGAATGATTCCACGAGGTCTTCCAAAGACAGCTGGTTAAAAGCATCATTTGAACATTTCAGTAAGATACTGCACTATGTTTAGAATTGTGCAGCGTTTAGAAATTATTGCATGTTGTTTCCCAAGTACAGTATAAGTTGTGAGATAATACTTGTGTTGAAGTAAAAGCTGTCCTGCACTGAACTGAAATCTGGAAGAAATGACAAAATTTTGTCTTAGTCAAGAAATTTTAATTCTGACTTACCCTAGGGTGTTAAAATATGAAAAGCATACAGTTCCGTAATGGGCATGTGTTTCTAATACCTGTTGTGTGAAAAAAGAGAATGTATTCCACCTGCAGCTTTTCTGCCTGCAGCCTCTCACCCTTTCAAGGTCTCTTTCAGCCTGCCTTTTATTAGCAGATAAAGTCTTTGAGTCTTTAAAAATCCAGGGCTACATGTATAACATTAGATTTAATCATCTAAAGCAAAGAGGTTTTAATCTCAGTTCCACAGCTGAAAAGAAAAATCAAAAAGTTTTCAGAATTTTGTTTCATGTGAGTTTGAGACGCGGCAGTGTAGGTGTATAGGCGAGTCGTCATTTCACAAAGCTCGAATGTCAGTATCTTTGCAGGAACCATTGTTCTCTTGGATTTTATGAGATGCTATATCAGGTGAAGGGCCCAGGAGCCAGAAATAAGTTGCAGTGGAGAAGAAAGTACGGGAGGCATATTGTTGTCTATCCGTAGGATGTGTAGGATGTGTCCCTAGTGTGCTACACCTTCCATTCTTCTTACTTTGATTAAGTGGAAAACTAGTATCTCTTATCACTTACTAGCCAGTTTGTCAATTGCAGCATTTACATGGCAATGCCCTGTGTACATTCATGTGTCTGATCCCTGTGTACATTCATGTGTTTGATCCCTGCTTTGTGGTTCCTGCCCTGTTCCTTCCTGCCTCCTCTCAGCCCTCTGTTCTGTGGACGCGTTTGTCTCGTCATACTGTCTGTCCTTCCTGGCCTGTCCTACCCTTCCCTGCCGTAATCCCCTCTCTGGGAACTGTGAATCTATAACTGGTCTTCTTCAGCCTCTCACCACAGCGCCGATCAGTGGACTCCGCTACATGCCTCCATGCTGACTTCCCACCCTTGGGCTCCGTTCCGTTGAGTTTGGTCCTCTGCTCGCTGTGCCCGGGATGACAGTAAACCTCACACTGTTGTTGACCGTGCGTCTCCTGTCGTTTTGTCATTGAATGCCCTTCCTCTGACTCTTTGAGAGACAAAATGGCTTTGACTCTCTTCAGATCTAAGCAATAAGCTCACCTTTTCTACCAGGGCTTATGTCTGATTGACTCACTGTACATTCCATCCCGTATGTTTTGGTTTAATTTTTCTCTTGCTTTTTATTGTACTTTTTTGTCTTTTTCTTTGTTACAATGTAGAGCTTCTGTGGGTTTGGATAGGTGCTGTATACATACAAGTTATTTTTCTTTTTTACCATCTTGCAGTTGCCATATTATTAACGTTATTAACGTCTTGCCAGAGATGATCAGCTTGATTGATTTTGGTTCTCACGATCCAGTATAGTACCTTCATGGTCCCAGCAATCCCTTTGTACACCAGGTCGCAAACATCTCGGTCTCTTTACAGTGAATATTAATGTACTTGCATGCTGTGACCTTATTTCCAATGTGCTTCTTTAGGTGTCTGGTTTCTGCATTGATTCTCATTTAAAATAATGTTTGGATATATCTGCATATATGTGAATATGAACTGAAATATCTTTTGCAACACTAAAATAAAAATATTTTTTTGCTATCAGCCACTAACAATAGGTTGTTAAAAAGAACTTCATGAAAAGCTTTATTGTGGGAAGTGAACAAAGCCGTGATATGTTCAAGACAGACCCTACAGAGCAACAAGCAGGAAAAGCTGTTTCTGATAAGTGTTTCAAGACAGACGTTAATGCTGGTAGGTAGCTTTGTAATGCTCGTTTTTGGTATTTTGAAGTGGTTCTGAGGATGTAGCTGTCAGGATAGATGTTGAAGAGCATCATCAAATCCTAATCAAACTTGTGCTTCCTTGGGCAAAAAGCAAGCCATCAGTGATCTCCATTTGTTTCAACAAAACAGAAGCCTTGAGCACACTTGTAGTTAAAGTTAAAATATATTGATTAATAAAAGAGAGATGGTGCTGGAATGGACTCCCCGGAGTCCATATTTTAATCCAATTGGAAGTACGTTGCAGTTTGTCAAACAGTGTCTGAGCACAGCGTGGGGTGTGGGTATTCACTCAGGGAGCGTTTCACTCCTGTCGAGGAGCAATTTGGCAAAGCACTGCCATAAGCATTGCAAAGAAGTGTAATAATAAAATAAGATTTTATTTTTAAATAGAAATAAAATGCATTTTTCCGGCTTTTTAATACTGCGCAAATGTGTGATATGATTGTATTTGAGTCTATCCTTTCATATTTCAAAAATATGCATGGATTTTGTTATGTTTTCGGATGTCTGTTGAAGTGATCTTTTTTTTTCCTTTTCTTGTTTAGGAACTTAAAAGATCTGTCTTATCTTGTTAGCATAAACCTCTCCAATACATTTTTCCCTCCAAATCAATAGCCTGAATGACTATTTCAGAGCATCTGACAGTGTTCAAGCTTTTTTATTTTCTGTATTTCTCTACATTTCTTCTTCAGAGCCCTGTATTAGAATTGGGATTGGGTCTGTGGTATCCTGAGGCTAATGCTATTGATTTAGGATTGATTTTTGGTTGTTGATGGGTATATAGGCTTCATCTCCTTCTGACCAGGGCTGTTGTGAGATTGATCCTTTGAGAGGAGCCTCGTACCTTCAACTGCAAATCACTCTAAAGGGCGTTTTATTTATCCTCTGCTCTGCCAGAGTGGAATCTGCACATCCTGATGATGCCAGTAAACTTGGTTTTGCTAGCTTCACATAGATAAATCTGCATAATAATAGAGAACATTTGACCATTTCCTTATTTTCAAAATACGGCTGCTAGTCTTGCTTACATTTATTGTAAGTCATAGACTATCAGTTTTTACAATTATTTTTTGTCAATTAATTTAATTTAATTTACAGAATTGTCAATTAACATTTAAGCATCCTTTATTTTTTTTCATTTTCTATTGTCAGTTGTGCTATTTTTACTGAGGAAGAAGGACAGGTGTAGGTATTTATTAAGAGTCGAATACTTGGTAGCTGTCAGGGTTTTCCCTGGTAGTCAGGACTCTAAAGCGCCTTATAATGTACCTAAGGAAAGCTGTGTGTTGTATGTTTATGTGATGTGTAGTATAGTGTGTGTATTGTCGTTTGTTAATATTTGTTTAAATAACTGTGCCTGAATTATTGCTCTTTCCATCAAAACTGTGCCAGATAATAAAGAATTCATGTGCCTTTAATTATATCAACTGCTCGGGTACATTCTTGGAGAAATCCGTACAAGTTGGGGGTTATGATTATTTGAATTTATTGACTAAGCCATTTCTTAACAATGTATGTCCACAGCTGAGACTACTTTTTTACCTGAGTGGTTCAGACAGAAGCCATATTAATGGGTAATTTCAAGTCTTACAAAGGAAGGTGACGTCAGTGTTTTTTCCCCACTCAGGCCGAGACAATTTTGCACTCGTTTGCTTGTATGCTAATCATGCTCACAGCCAGAGCTGTGGATGGCAGCTCGAGATTGATGGATATGCAGTATTTGAGGGCAAGTATTGACTCGGGCATCCTTTGTGGGGGTTGCTGTCTTCCCTTTGAACAGCTGAGCTCATTTCCTTTGATCAGTTGAGATGAGTGATTGTAAAGTTAGTGGAGGCCTGTCACATTGCTTCTGCCCCCTCTGAAGGCAGCACCGCTTATCCTAGCTTATTCTGATGCACATTATATTTATATGCAAGGCAAAAACTGCAACGACATTGCAAGTATTTTGTTAGAAATAGTAATTCTTCTGTTTTTCATTCTTAATATGGTCAAGAAACATGTAATACAATTGCATGTGTAATTTCAATTTCTAGTTTTAATTGAACTTTGTGATTGTCAAATCCCAGTATTAAGAAGTTTTAAAAAAAAGTGTTTTTACCAACTGAGATTCCTTCCCCGATGACCAGATCTTTTTTTGTTCTTTAGAAATTAATCTCAAGTGCCTCCATTCTCCAACTGAAACTGGGCCTCTCTTATAAAAATGTTACTTAAATTAACCCCACCCCCGTTTTGCTACCTTCCATCAGGAATCTCCATTTACTATATGAAGGGCTCATATTTTCAATAAAGACTGCAATTGCATTTGTCTTCCTTGGGATAAGATGAAGATTCAGTCTCAGCAATTATTACACATGATAATACAGTAAACAAGCACAGCTTTAGTGAATATTGACTTTTTGGCATCTGCTTTATAAATGTTGCTTTTATGGAGAGAATAAAACTGTGCTGAATGTGAGTACATTATTAATTGAATAGTTTCACCAAAATTGCAATCAGTAGTGGTTGGTTGGCTGTGATGAAATAATGAATATCAAACGTCCGTACAGAGTTGTTTTTCCAGTTGTCCGAAGCTCATAAAGCCTTTGTCCTTCGGTGGGTACAGTTCAGATGTGTTATCTATGACCAAATTCCTTCCTGAATATATTTCCTTTCTTAAGAAACTAGGTCTTGCAATACTTGACCTGCAAACGGGTACAGTAATTAGATTTCCTAATGCTGTCATCTCATTTTGATTTATTTCTTTTTTTTGTGTCGCTAACTCCATATAGTTTACATTTGAGACTGCTCAAAAAAAACATGCCACTGTATTTCAAGATCATCAAAAACAAAACAGTCGAGCCCTTTAGAATTAGCCTGAAGGCTTCTCACTTTCCTGTATTAGCAAGGGAAACAAAGTTTATCAGATTTGGCTTCCCAATCGCACATCTTGTTCAACCAGTCAGAGAGATCAGACAAAAGGCAGGAATTCCTAACTTTAATTGGCATACTGTAATAGAAACAGCGAAGGAGATTTCACAGGTGCGGTAGTTGTGATTTTTTGTAAAATAAATGTTCTGATTCTGACTTGCTGTATGAAGGCTGGGTGCTTCGTACTAATCACAAAAACCTACAGAACTTGTGAATGAAAATGCCGTGAATGATGCAAACCTGTTTATAATTAAGCTCATGGATATGATGAGCTAGCTTATTAATTTTAAAAATACAGTCTCTTCTTTATCGCATTATGCAGTCAGAAGTAATTTGGTATTTTTCTTGCATTAGTGCACATTTACCAAGCCAATAAAGCTTGACAGCTTGAGATTGCTAAATATTTCTATAAAAGGAGATGTGGATTAAATACTAATTTGCATCTGTTATAAAATAGAAGTTGAGGAAGATTTTCTCATACTTGGGAGAAGAAACCGGCTGTGTTCCAAGATAGGAGAAATATATATATCTAAAATGTGTGTCAAACAAATGCCATGCACGTGCAAATGACATTTATTATTGGGTATTTTTGTGACTCGTTCCCTTTTATCCTTTTTTGTGGGGTTTCAGGGATACATACGAGTAATTTTCATCCTGCAGATTCCTATTATTAGGCAGCAGGATTCTGATTAACAGATTTATAAGGTGCATATATTTGTGTATGAACTTTAAATGGTGAGACGCGTGAGCTTGTATACAGTATACAGTATTAGAAAGCTCTCTGACGAGGAGGTGTGGATATGTTCTTTTGAAGGGCTCCTTCTGAGTTATTCTGCAAAGGGCTTCTTACATTCCTTAATTGTATTGGAGTGTAATTGTATGGGTGCTTTAGTAATGCTCAGCTTGTTTAAAATAAGCTAATGACCCCGAAGAGTGGAGACTACAAAGCACAGCCCACTTCCAGCTTACTACCTCTACCAGGCCTGATGATTTTTCTCAAATTTGTTTTGTTTTTTTTCCACAAAATGTCCTAATTGGATTACTGCTCCACACACTTGTGTAAAATTGTTGAATTTTATTTCCAGCCCCCCTGGCTGGTTAATTAGAACGGTGCCAGTGAGAATTCTGATTGCTGCATTATTTTCTTTTATTATTGTGTTTCTGAAGATTATCTGCTCTACAAAACTGATTAAAAAGTGATTATCAGAGCCGTGTCTTGGAAGGAAATTGGAAAGCTGCAAATTATTTAACTTTTATTGTGTGCAGTAATGAGAGCAATATCCATCTGTTTTTTACGTATTTTAAGGTGTCCTATTTCACAGTTCAAAGTTAAGAGAATATTTTTACCCAGTGAAATTGAAGATATTATAGATTTTGCAAACAGGTTTAAAATCTCATTATTAGGAAGCCCATAAGTCATTCAGAAATAACTCTCCTGTATTATAGAAAATGTTGTAGGTTCTTTGTATTACCTAAACTCTACATCTTCATCCATTAAAAACAACCCGTTCTGGTTCTGCCTTTAGACTATTGCTATCCAGAGTAATTTCTGTCAGTTTCCAGGTTTTTATTGCAATCTTGTGATTTCTTTTCCTCCATACTTGGTGACTTTAATGTTCTGCTTATGCTTACAGGTTCTTCAGTGAAGTACTGAATAGAGCCATTGTTAAAAGCACGAAGCACTTTTTTTGTTAATACATTTTTTCATGCTGAAAACATTGCACAAGTTGAGTTTGCTGAATTTCACTTAATAATCTTGATCGCTTATTTTTGACTGTCCTCGTTTTATAGTGCTGTTTAAAGTTATGCCTGAAGTGTTTTTAGTAAAATTTAAAAGGTGCAGATACATGTAATTCATGCAATACATAGGACATTTCATTATAATAAAATCAGCAACAGACAGTGGCCTGTTGTCAAACATTTTAAAGTGTAAGGAAGAGTAGAGGCTTTTTTGTATTTAGAGGATTTTTAATGCACGAAAGAAAAAGACATATTCCAATTAATGTTAATGTTCAAGGACAGTTTTACATATATGTATTATGTATGCATATTATTTCAGAGCTTGATATGGAAGGAAGGGGATGATGTAAATTAGTCTAAACCATATAAAAATGTCTGTATGTGGCAACATTTGTTTTCCCATCTTGATAAGAAAATGATATCTTCTGCAAGCCAAGAACATGCCACTGGAAACCGTGATGAATCAGCAAGATAGCACCGATGATTGTGGTAAAAAGAACGATTGCTTTCTTGCAGATATGAAGTTATGGTGCACAATAATTTACTAATGCTAAAAGGATTAGTGGTTTAGCTTAAGACAGCAGCAATTTACATATTAAATTGCAGTCTGTTCTTTAAAATCGGAAAGTAAATCATCAATATTTTAAACACTGCTGTAGACACAGCAACCAGCCGAAGGAGCTGCTTTGCTGCTTTTATCTGAGTTAAACCATGAGCCTGGAGAACAGAGCTGAAAATTTGAAAGCCAGAGTGTCTAAACAATAGGAATCTCAACCTTCGTTCTCAGCATCTTAAAATTTAATCATTTAATGATTTTTTTACAATGCTGTATGTACCATCTTTCTCCATTAATATTCTGAACTCTGCTGAAGTACAGCAATGAAGGATGAAGGCAGGCATCGTGGGGCTTTTTGCCCAAAAATCAAATATTGTATTTTTCTCTTCTTTGGGAATTTTCAAAGCAAATATATACCTCCAAAGGTTGAAAAATGCGATGAATAAAATGCTGTAGTGTGAATACTGTAGCTGTTGAACATGTAATCAGATATCCTCTGTATGATATTTCTCTCTTATGTTACATACTGTACAAAGCAACCTGAATTCTTAATCAATATTTTTGCTATTTGCTAACAGTTAAATGTTACCAAATGTTACCCTTTACAGTATATTTCCTGTTCATTCACATTTTCAATTTTTTATAATGCTTATGAAATCACATCTCTTCACTATCTGTGGCCAAAAACCAAAAAAACCTGTTTAGCAGCCTTTTACATTTGAGAGAACACTCTATTGAATATTCAAAAGAAAAAAACGTTTCTTTCTGTGGTTTGACTTTTTTCAGTCAGGAAATTTAAGCTTCGGCTAATGAGTGCAGTTCTGCCACTGCTTGCAGGATTAACTTCATTTGTTTTCTGTGGCATTTTATACGGATGTTCATTGTGTCCTCAATGACATCCCTAGATTAGTTAATTATTGCTGTACAATGTTGTTAATGTTAAACATGTAGTATTTCCACCAAGTTAAAAAAGAACAAAGTCATGACATTTATGTAAATTATTGTGTTCCTGAAGTGACAGTGCCAGGTTCTGGAAGATTTTGCCCACATTACGGTACCTCATTTGCACTGAATAGAATATAAATAAAAGCAATGGATGCTGACTATTGCAGTGAGCAGTTCTGTATGTCCAGTTAGCAGCAAGTGTCCCGTCCTTTCACAATTCCATAGGCAATATTCACAATGTTTGTATAGGAGATAGTTGCTTTCTTCACAGAAGAAACTAATCTTAAAAGTGGTTGATATTGCTACCTCTGCTACTAAAAAACCAAAAGTCTGATCTTAAAGAGGGTTTAAATGCTGGACGTTCTTCTGCGCTTCTTCCTCTCCCAACAGAATAAGGATCAGTTATCTGATTTGAATGTTGTAATAGAGTGACCTGCCCTGAGATGTATTTTTTACGTGAATGGAGAGCAACAGATGAGCCTGCTACAGAATAAATCTCTCCTGTTGGAATGGATGCTTGCCTTACATACTTGATGTGCTTATTCTCACACACGCAGGATTAACTATTACTTTGATGAATCATCAAATCTCCAGCTTAGAGTATAAATCATACTGTATATTGCAGAAACTGAACTGTTATTTTCTTAAAGTTAAAAGACAAATCACAGATAGTTGTCATTTTACACTCTCTTCAGTTCTGTTTTTTGGGGTTAATGTGCTTCAGAAATTAGTTCAAATTAGTTCTGTCTTTAACATACTTGGCCACAGGCAGCGACAGGAATGAGAGAAAACAGCTGTGTACCGGGATGGACAGCATCGCTTGAGTGACGCTCTGCACCTTTGTCCCAGACGTCCTCCAAAACCACATTTTGGCACTTTCTAGAGACTTACAGTATGTGTTCGTACAGCACCTGTGATCTTGGGACTCTTGGCCACTACCTTCACTAGCACTTACACTACACTCTTAGGCTTGCACAGCTGCTTTTGTTTCTTAGACCGGTAATGTAGCTCGCTAAGGACAAGATCTTCTCTCCAACAGCGTGTTTATATTACTGTTCGGTGTCCACACTATCTGAAAACTGTCTTGGCTGTTACTATTGTACTGTATTTGCATGGCACTTGGGATTACTCATCTAGTTTGAGCTACCTTCATGGACATGTTATTCATTTTTTCCTCTTTACTGTGCCCTCACAATTGCTCCTCGTACTTAAACTTAATATGAATCTTCTATTTTCTAATTTGTCCCTGATAACGGTGAATGCTAAGTACCTACCTATCCATAGTGGGCACAAACTGGCAAAATGTTTGTTGCTTGGAAACCTTTTGTTTGCTTGCAGATATAGGATATTTGAAGATTTGCTTGAGTATCTTTATGTTTACACATCTCAGATACTGAGATTCTTATGCATTCCTGCGTCACAACAACAGTACTTGGGTCCATAAGTAATATAAGGAAGATTGTTCTTTTTATGATTTTGACAAAAGTGTAAATGTTTTCAGTCTTTCACAAACTTAATTTGAACGACTTTAACTTAGGCTCTTACAGATGACCAACAATGTAGCTTTTAATGTGAACATCCAAATACTGTATGTGATATCAGATCAATTTTTGTAATTGCAGTAGCTGTGGAATGAAAAATCCTTAATCAGCCAGGCAGTAGTCACACTGAAAAGGAGGTCTAGTGAGAGAACGTCTTAGAGAGACTGATTATTCTGTCCTTCTAGGTTTTTATAATGTGTTAAAGTATTATGAAGTGTGCTCTTACATTTGAGAGAATGGTATGTCAGTGCTTGTTAAAATTAAATTTATCTTTCAAATAAAAATGATTCCATATACTACTCCTCAGCTGTGTGGATACATGGATTCTCTTTTTAACTTTTAATTCTTTTTTAAAGTAAAACCGCATGTTTCTTTATATGCGCTTAACATTTCCTTGTCAGGTAAAAGTCACAATACTGCACACTGTGTTAACTCATAAGCTCTAACTTTGCTATTACTTAGAGCTCTAACCTGTAACCTCCATTGCAATGGAGAAATACAGAGCTCAAAGCTACAGTAATTTGTGCAAAGAATGAGGTTCCGACCCTGTGCTCCTAAACTATGCTGAGAGTTAAAGGCAAGCAGCTCGAGTCTGAAGTAAAGGGATATAAAATGTTTAAAATGATCTGCACTACCTTTATATCTTATTGCAAGGCACTTCCTTTTGTCAGGGACAGGATGGGAGTGCTTTTAAGACTGTGTGGAATCAATACTGTATCTATTTCTAACATCAGTTGATTTGTGAAGTTTTTAAACAATGTTATAGTAGAAGAAATTGTAGTATCCCTGTAATTTATCGCAAATGAAAGTCGGTTGGTTTGTGAACAAATAGTTGTAGAGCACTGATAGTTTGCAGCTAATACACCTCTAATTTTACCTCTTTAATACCAAACCAGTTTATGAAAAAAATTCCCAAAAATGAGAAACAAATGAGGCTCCTACATATGTTTCCATACAGTAGCATCATATCAGCATAGTCTCACATTAACAGTCTTGAAATTAAATGGCCAGAATAACTAGGGTTCATTTCTCTCACTCTTCTCATGTTAGAATTCGAAATTCATCATGCATTTAACTCAAGGCCCAGGCTGTAATGAGGGGGGATTATTTATCTTTTGAGCACCATTGTCTAGCTTAACTAGTCTGTTATACATGCCATATGAGGCAATTTTGGATCCCATCCTATATAAATCTAATATCTGAAGAAAGTAATGTTTACTTTTTGCAAAATATTCTCTGAGCCATTAACCAGGATTGATATAATTTATGTGACAAATTGTCCAAAATGTGACGTATTCTACACAGTACATCTTGATGTGTTGTAACTGGCTTAGGCAGTGAGGATGTCCTTGTTAAGCTCCATATCCATGTGTAATTTGTATTATTTCCTGAAATGCTGAAACCCTGTGATTAGATTTCCCTCCCTGGTTTACCTGTAATCGCATTTCATTTTGATATGAAAAAAGTGGGGAAAAAAACAAACAATAAAGACAATCATTTGTAACTAACACAGTTTTATTTCCACAATATTAGATAGACAAACACAGCAATTTGCTTGGATCTGTAATATTGAACTAAAGCATGCTTGTGGGAAATTAAGTTCTATCTGAAACTTGAGATACTGTACACGAAGTGTTAGCAATTTAAGGCTAACTGCAGAGGCTTATTAAACCCATCCAGAATCTTAAACTGTTGTCTTGAACTAGATAGGTGAGGTCAGTGTGCGTGAACAGTTTTTGACACTAATTAGAAGTCTTTTTGATTTTAATGTCTGCAGCATGGCCCTGCACAAAGCCACAATTTAGGTACTGCAGACGCACATTACAATTCCTGAGGTTAATACCTCATAAAATGTGCAATAGTCATTTGTCATCAAGGGGCTGGTTTTTGTTTGTGTGCCACTTCTTATTTAGCAATGGACAGTCTCCTCTCCCTCCCTTCTTATGGCACGCATACATATTCAAATCACTTATCGTTTCTAGGCAGGCCGAAAGAAAATTGGTTATAAATTATTCTTTCATTTTTACTGATGCTTTTTCATTTGAATTTTACTTTGGTCATTGTCACTCTGTACACACACAGAAAGACGAGTAGCTCCATTAATATGCCTCTGGCAGCAGATTACCTTACAGTTAATGTTTCTCATCGTTATCATGAGCTGATCAGTGTTGGTTAATGATATGGAGGAGTGACGTGAATGGTGCACTCCTTTACAGTGGATGAGGAACTAGAGAATTAAGACGCCATATTGGTAAAACAATACTCAGAAACCTATTTAAATAATGTTATTGGCACTATTACCCATCTGTTTATTCCATCTGAAGCAGTTTTGGTTTCTAGATGTCCCTGTGTTCCACTTCAGGTTTATTGGCCTGTCTGAAACTCTCCAGTAACTGTAACACTATCAATATGTTATATCTAATTTGTAGAACATTATAGTGTGAAATCTGCCTTTACAACAACTCCTGCTGTATTTCATCTAAAACCCATTCAGTTTTAGCTCTTGTGCTTCAGAGTACTGAGAAAACATGACACTGAAAATTCAGCTGAGGTTCTCACCTGAAAGGCTGGAAAGTGTATTGCAGAAAGTGTTATTTATCTCTCCATAGGAATCTAAGAGGCTTTAACAGAAAGGGAAAAGTTCTGAAAATGTCCTCCCACCCTGAATGTCTGGATGTAAATTGTTGGCACCGTGTTGCAGCAGTTTAATATACTGCCATTAATTCAGTGCCACCTTACAGCTGTACCATGTTTCATGTAAACACTTTGTGATCTTCTACAGCTTAATGTGTACTGTATTCCAAAACTTATGCCATAATTATAACACAAGCAAAATGTAGACATTTACTAAGTTTATTGGTAGCCACTGTTCTGAATGTATAAAAATGTTTTCTTTTCCTGTGATCTATTATTTTTAATGGATTTTCACTTTCGTTTTGGCCAGTGTAAAAAAAAATGAATGAATGAATGTCAGGAATATCGAAAAAGCACTGAAATACCAAACTTATAACAATAGACTTGACCCATGAGATGTATGCATGTTGCAGCAATAAAAGAAAATTTAGCCATTATTTCAGATGACCGTAAAATCTAAAGCATGCTAGGAAACAAATAAGCTTAGCAGCCAGGTATACATTCTTAGCCTTATGCAACATACAAGAGTGATTTCAGACTGTTTGATACCAGCCTAGGCTCTTGTATCGCAAAGTTTGACTATCAGTTTTAGCTTGAGGCTTTAATTCTACCACTGCTGTTCCTGTTCCGGAAGGTTTCTATTTCATTAGCTTTTCTTAAGTCAAGAAGCTTTGGCATAGATGCATCATTTTTGTTAGAAACCAAGCTCACTATTATGCTAAGCAATTACCAACCCTCCCTCAGGTCAAACACAGAGCTATATCAATTTGTACCTTTATTCTTGTAATAGTTATGGTTTCCTGTAACCTCCCCTTTTCAAAAATACATGTACCTCCTCCTCTTGCGTGCGTTACAGACAAGGTATTGATTGCTTCTCTGTGTCCATCATCTGACTTTCGCCTAATATTGTGTCCATAGAAGATGAAATATCACGCCACTCAGTGGTATAAATATGTTTTAACTGGTCGGTAGTTTATGGCTCTGATTAAGGTTTGGGTTCTTGTGTTTCTCATTAAGCCTGCCTCTGCTGTAAGCCACAGGGAGAAATATTAACATGAAATGCTATGACACTATACTGCTACAAATGAGAGAATATTAAAAGCCGTGACATTTTTCTTAGAATTTGTGGTTTCAAAACTACTTAAAACACTCAAATACTGTACAGTAATATGCTTTATTTTTAATAAGACTCAGTTGTAATTGTAATTGTATATTTAGTATACAGAAAGATGCATTTATTTTTGAGTCGTGATTTCTTGATTGTTCTGATGACAAGGTTGAGATGGATAATTCTTAAGTTTTGAGATACTGATGAATGATCTTTAAGAATAGTTGCAAAATATCAGAGATAAAGTTTCAAGGTTGAGGTGTAAATTTAATATCTACATAAATGTTTCAGTCTAGATAAACACAGCTTATATTGCTCATACTTGATATCAAGAAATCTCCAGTGGGATCACCACTTTTTTATGTTTTTTTTTAATGAGAAGTTATCAGAATAAAGAGCCTCTGACCTCTGAATTAAAGGATATCTTTGCCACAATAATAGATAACATTCTCTCTTGACAGTACTGCACAGTTATTTAATTACAAGATACCTAGATTTTCACTGTAGAAAATGTAAATGAATGTACTGATATCGTGATGTATGAAGTAAAGATTGCTACTCAGTAGCTTCAAATCCTGCCAGTCTAAGATGTGCATAGTGATCGCTTCACCCCGTGCTGGCTGCCAATTGAAATGACTAACAATACAGACAACAGACAATATAGATTGAATGCAGTCAATTGGTTTTAGAAACCACAAACTTAAAATGATATTTAAATGTTTTACACTTAATTTTACATATTGACAGTATTTTAAACAAAACCTTAAGGAAGAAGAAACACTTGGGCCCCTAAAGCTCAGCTGCATGAGGACCCTGGATGTTTTGTGTTGGTCATTTTCACGCAGCTGATGGGTTAGGCAAAGCAGTTAAGCAGTTCCGTAGTTCAGTCTTTCCTGCCTTTTTAATATCTTAAGAGATACTAATGCTTAAGAGATAAGACACCATAGGTTATGTTTCACACCATTTCTGTCTTCTGGTGACTGTTGTATTTCAAGATATTTGTTTTTTTAGCCTGCTGAGATATGCAGACCTAAAAACAGAAGATTTAAAACTCAGGTGTGCATATTGTCACCAGGACAATATACAGACTGCATTAGTACTGTTCTTAAACAGTGGATTTTTTTAAGGTCTTTTGTTAACATATAAGTCATTTTATTTCTTTAGTGTTTCCTGCACACCATGCATACCAGTCTGTACCTTAAACTTTCAAGAATTAGGACTTTTGAGCATTCCCAAAGTGCAACTGGATGCATAGAATGACAAACTGTTTAGAAGTCAAGCTCGTCGAACATAGGCCATGCGTATTAATATTAACATTGTCTTGTCATGTACTTGTATTGTAATTTCTCCTCCTTTGGAATATCCACAGGAGGCGCATTGTGTGGCATTCCAGTGAGAGAGCAAAAGTGACAATGAGAACAATTAAGATATATTCATAAAAGCTGAGTAGAAAGAATGCTCCACTTAGGGAAAAAATGGTGTCCCAGCAGTTGTTCTGAGTTTCTCATTTAATAAGATCAGAGTGCTGGGGGCTGGCTGAGGCCTAGCACTGGCAAATGTACTGTATGTGAAAAGCAGCAAAGCTGCCTAGCGGTACAATGGTGGGTCTGACATCAGCTGATGGAGAATATGTGGACGTTAGTGAGATTACTGCAGTCAGGTCAGCCATGAATGTGAGTGAGAGAGCAGAGCAGGGAAGTTCTGGGATTTTAGGTGTCTCAGCAATGAAAAGAGGGTAGAATTTGGAAGAAGTTAAGAATCGTAGTTGCAGTTGCCTCATCCTTAACTAGGCCCTTGGGGTGCAGAAACTTTAAAAGTTTTTTTTTGTTTTGTTTGTTTGATTATTTCCGTCTCTCGTGCAGGAGTTGTCTGATGTCATGGATGGTAAAATATGAACCAGATCCCTGGATGAGGCCTGTGAGACCTTAGGAACAGTATGAAAGTAATTTCGTGCTGTCGGATCTGTGCTGTAGGCTTCAGCTCCCTTGTGACCCGGTATTGGATAAAGTGGTTAGAAAAGGGATGGATGGAGGACACTGCTTTGGTATTGCTGATGGCTGTGAGTAGTGTAGAAATTAGGTTAGAATGCTGTTAAGGGTACATTACATGTTTGAATTTGTTCCGAAGTCTATTCTAACTGGGTTACATTGCTGTGTGATTGCAGTGTCTGAAGTTCTCATGAATTTCAGCACAAGTCAGTTACCTGACTGACAATATTACTGTTACCTCTATAGTTGAATATACGTTCTATATTTGAAAAAGGAAGTTTTGGAAATGTTTATTTTACTATTTTCCTGTCTAACACTCAAAGAACGTAGGTAGTCCGAGACAGTGGAGAACTCCTTGTAATTGTTATAAAGGCAGGTTAGGATCCAGAAGTGGTGGGACAGAGAACGTTGAGTCTCTCGCCACACCAGGATCATTTTAATTCCATTATCTAGCAGGAATACCAGGTGAGAACAAGGAATAACATCGTATCGTATTGTCTGAAAGGAATCTCTGAAGACAATTTAGGTTTTATCTTTCAAAAGTTAGGGTTTTTGGAGGCTGACTTTATGTGGTCGCACCTACTGCCCTAGGAATGGGCTTCATTTCTGACATTTCTGAAGTCCCTTTTCCAAATGCTTACCTCTCCTAGACGTTTATATGGAGTCTGCAGTAAAGCGATGACTCAACATGAACTGAGGAAGCAGATTCTTTTGTTTTGCCTGAGGTCAAACAGATTATGCCTTGGGTATACTGTATAGACAACCGTGTTCCCCCGGGGGTGTCGCACGCTGTGTTAGAACAGAAAGAGGAGCCAGAAAACCCATACTGCGATTGCAAGTCCTGAGACAAACGAAGACCATCCTCGGTAAAAAAAAACAAAACAGCTGCTAGGTTGTCAATCGCATTCTCACACCTATGCTCAAGGCAGAAATCAGAATTTCCCGTCAGTAATGTGATTATGTTATACTGGAAAATGGATTTAACGTGGCTTCTGTGACCGAAATATAAATATTTTTAATTTGCTATTGCATATTCATGAATGACAAGGGAATCTTTCTGACTTTGGCATCCACGATTAACCGCTAGAGTTCATCACCGTGGAGGCAAAATGGCTGACCTGTTTGTGAATACGCTATACAAGTTATCTTGTAACATAACAGTAAAACTACCCTTGAGGCAGTGGACAGCCGCAGTGGGTTTTGGGCTCATCCCATTGCCTACTGCACATAAATAGTACTGCAGCTAACCATACCCTGGTCCTTAGTCATGCAAGTACTGAAGTGATAAAACTTCAGTACTTGCAAGGGCACTTATTTGGATTACTTAAGTGTGACATGGTAATAGTTTTGTATTCATATAAAATGCTACTTGATTTAGTTAGTGGGACTCTTTCATATTTATCTTAATATAAAGACATCTGAGGAAGTGGTGTACTGTAAGTTTGATAATCTTTGACTATTGGAGTTAGGCTTTCAGTATGCGATAAGGGCACCAAAATGTTAACTAGTTGTTCTCTAGATGTGCGTTTTAATGAACAGGTTTGTAGGTTGTTTACTTTCCCCTCCATCTCATCAGTTCCAGTCGCAGCCCATGGTGCGTTGTTTAATCTCGATCTTAAATTAAAAAATAGCTGTAATGCTTGCTGTATGTGTCCTCAGACAACATAACAGCATAACACTCCCGAGTCAACACATGTTTACAATGTAGTGCTATTCTCTTGTTACTAGATGAAACTGTTCTATCCTTATTTTGTAATTCATTTTTGTAACTTTTATATGTATCATCAAGTTGTTTATACTAAAGTTTTTTTTTAGCAACTGATTTTAAGAACCTCCTACAAATAAAAAAGATTATTTAAAATGATGTATTTGGAAATAGTAGTGTTACTGATATTATTTTCCCTCTGGAAAAAGCAGTGGCTACTTCTGATTGCTTCTGTGAAGTACTCCAATAATGAACAGTTATTTAATTCTGAAACACTTTCTCAAGGCCGCAATTTATGGGAAGATGTCATTAGCTAAAGAGTGCGAGGTAGTGGTGTAAAAAAAGAAAAAAATCTGAATATTTACTTAAACTCTCGCACCTGTGAAAACCCACCAAAGGTCTAAAACAAATATAGAGTGAAATTGAATTCAACACTTTCATCCACAAAAAATGAGGCCTTCAACTGCAGCTTTCCTGAAGCCTTTCCTTCGAGTAGACGCTATCACACTGTCCACTCGAGGTCTGTCACCTCCTCTCTCTCTCCTGTTTCCGTGCCCAACACCCTGAGGCTGCCAGGTTTACTTTAGGGGGCTGTTTGTAATGTTTTGCCAGGGGATAGTTCACATTACCTGTCCGAATAGCATATCGATGTTTAGCGGTTCTCTTCTGGATTGTTTTACCCATGTCAAAACAGTCATGTGGATAATCCAAGAGAAACCATGCAGCACGTGTGATTTTGCAATTGATAACACTTCTAAACATAATATTTATTTTAATGAGCATCACCATTTTATTCTCCTGCTACACACTTCCAAAGTGATTACAAGATACACACCTCAGATTTCCTTTTGGGTATCTTTGTAGCCTACTGGAAAATAGCCAGTCGTGGCAGGTCTCTTGTTCCTTAATCATCACTGGTCTCTAATACCAGAAAATATACAGTATAGGAGAGATAATCAGGTTTGTTCTAGAAAAAGAGTCTTGTTTTAGAAAAGAGTCATCACAGTTGCACAAAATTAGGCAACATAATTTTGAAATATTCCACAGTGAACAAATATGTGCAGAAATATTTCCCACGTTTTAGTTTTAAGTAGTATTTTATTTCTGATTTTTAATCTAAGCTGTAATAGATGAGTGTGTTGCTAAATTCTAATTGTTAGCTTTGTTTCCGTGTACTGCGAAACAAAGATTACTTCGTGATAAACTTGAAGCGATCTGGAACAAATTGTTAATTTTAGAATTTGAAAAATGTAATAATACTTCTTATAGAAGTACATTTTTTGTGGAGTTATGGGATTTTCAGATATTTACCAAACTCAGTGAATAACTTACTGTGATACTGGGATTTTAAGTAAAAAACTTTATTCATTAGTTACACAAATACCGATAAAATGTGTTTACTGAAGTGTCCGATTAAATGTGAAATCCTTGTGAGATGTAAAAGTGTTTGTGTATTTACTGCATTTATACATTATTTTTTGGTGATAACTGTATTTACATATTTTACAGAATTCAACTTTGCCAAGTGTTTTGGTGTTAATTGGCATCCTGTTCTACAGTTAAAGAAAATATTCTCATTGCTAATATATAAGTCAAAAGATTTCCAATTTCGTGTTACATTTCCTCTGGATAACCACAGTAATAAAAGTATCAGTTTCCGTGTTAGGCAGGGGTACTTTCTTAATCATTCTGTTTTGATGTCATTTTGCAATAGCACAGTAGGCTGTCACCTTTGGCCAAGCTTTATTTGACATGCATGTAAGTGGTGTTTGTTCTTGTGTTAAGTTTCTTCCGTGCTCTTCCTCCACAAGCAGGTCTCTAAGGGAGGCCAGCAGTAAGATCAGTAAATTGTCTCGAAACCATCATGTACCTGACCTTAAAGGTCAAAAGCAAAATGTGAAAAACCTCAGGTAGCTGAGTCTGGAGGTCTGAGATTGTGATTTTAAACCAAACTGTTTCCATTAAATGTTCTGAGAAATAGAGAACTTCCCTGCTTGGGAAGCAGATGCCGTACGTATCTTGTCATGTACAGTATATTAATAATGCTTGCATTTCAGCAAACATGTAGTGTTAATGAAAATGCAGTAGGCTTGGGCCCTTTACAATTACAGGAAGATTATTTTCCAAGATGTCAGTCTAATGTCATCCATTAAGATTAAAATGTGAGTCATACAGAGATTTAAAACAAATCGGACGTGGAGCCAAACTTTCTTTAATCACAATCCGAAACTTTTTCCTTGCCTAGCAATTGTAGAACAAATCAAATTAAAATATGAGATTCAAAGCACCAAGGAACTGCCCTTCAGATGATATGTGTGTGTTGTCTGTGTACTCATTAGTCAGAATTGTTTAAACCTTTTTCAAGCACTCTCCTCCACCTGCTCCCTGCTATATTCTTCAATTGAGTTCTAAAGGTAAATGGATGGTTGGATAAAAACATACTCTTTTTTGTGTTTTTTAAATTATGTTAAAGGAAAGAAAGATGTATCCACCCCACCCTACTCTTAGTTGCCTTAGTAGCCTTTGTTGAAAGACTTCTTAATGAGGAAATTGAGGGTTTTGAAGTGTGTTTTGTGAAGTGTATTTTTTCATTTGGAAGTTTTTGAAGTGTAGCCTCTGATTAGACTTCTGAGCTCTAGTGCAAAGCTAACAGATCTTACACACGAGCTGAATCCTGTCTAGGAAAAAAAATCCAGTGCTCGCTATAGAACATTTCATAGACTGTCTGTAAAAATCCTAAAAGCATTGCATGCAATTAATCTTAGTTATGTGAGGAGCATAAAAAATAAGGAAGTTAAAAAATCATATTGATTTTTTTTTTACTGTTTTTCACAGTTGATTAACATTTGCAAGGTTTGGTTGCCATTTTTTCTTTCTTTTCAAGTGGTGTATATATATTTGGCACCACCAAAATATTTGAGTTCACCCTCAATAATCTGCTTTGCAACGTTAGTTACAAAGCAAATGTTCAAATATACAAAGCAATATACAAATATTCATGCAGCTCTGCTGAGGTTGCAACTCAGAAGCTACTTTTGACCTGATTTGTGCTATAATAATTCTGTTGTCCGCATCTCCCTACAAACTCACAAAGCTCTCAGAACTGACTAAATAGCCAGGTCTGCTGTTGCATTTTGCAGTGGACAAAAGGCATGTATGCATCCTACCTGATTTCAGGCTTCTTTCACAGAGTACAAGGCATTCCAAAGGAGGTCTTGTCTATCAGTGCTCTAGATTCCAGGGGAATCTTGGAACATATTGTAAAGTACAGTATGTGCTGGACTATTCCATGTTAATCCTGTGATTGGATTTTTTATTGTTGTGTATTAAAGGTATAATGTTAAGAAGCTTTTACCCCCCTTCAGTTACAATTTTAATTGTAATCAGTTTGTGGAAAAGCTAAAACTAATAAGAACTAGCAAAATAATAAACATATTTTATATTTATATTAGTCCTTATGAAGAAACTGTGGAACTGTGAAAAGGTCACAGGGCTCTTGAATCAAGGCTGCTTCAGCAAACAGAAAAAGACCCTTACCCTCCCTGTCATTAAATCAGAAAACACAGAGCAGCCTGTTGAGTCAAGTGTCATTGATGTTTAGTGTGTTCGCTCTAAAAGCTTTTGTATTACTAATCGCAGCAAAAGTGCTCATTTCAGTGATGGATCACTTTGCCCAATGAAAAGTGAGCACGGTGTTATTAGAAAATGTGGCATTGCAGCTTGTCTCAAATGCTGTGCGAAATACATACAACGCAAGCCCATTCACAAAAACATGAATAAAATCAAAGAGATGAGAAATTGGCGATAAAAAATATTTCAAACCATCTAGCTCCTCATAGAAGGTTCATCACTCTGCTCTGCTCCCCACTGAGAGCTGGTGTGTGGGGAGCGATCTGGCGCACTCTGGCTACCATCACATCATCCAGGTGGGGCTGCACACTGGTGGTGGTGGAGGGGAGTCCCCATTACCTGTAAAGCGCTTTGAGTGGAGTGTCCAGAAAAGCGCTATATGAGTGTAAACAATCATTATTATTACTAATTATCATGTGTCTTCATGGAGTTCATGTGTGGAGTCATGCCAATGACAGTCTGCCTGCAGGAAGTGCAGGGGATACATTACACCTGTGTTTCAGTGAACTGTGTAAGACTTAAATGTATCTGCAGTTTAAACTTAAAAAAATAACTTAACACAGACCCTGTGGTATTTACAAAGTTCTTTAGTCTTTAGCTACAGCAGTGTACATTAAGATAAAATATTTTGATACCTTATTGTTAATGCTTTGTGCTTTTTGCTCCTCCTTTCATTCATTCTTACTATTTAATATGATGCTGTGCTTACATAGCTTATATATATATAGCTAAAACATTTCCTATCAAGAGGTGATGAAAAATATTCGGTGACCTTTTCAGCAATAAATCTTCTTTGTTATTTTAAATTAATTCAGTCTAGTAAGAGGTTGTGCTTTCTGTTCACGAATTGGAGCAGAATAAACAGACTGCAGTTCAGAGGAGTGTTATCTTAGATACCTTTAAATACACACAAAACTTTAAATCCACTTAAACAGAAACCACTTTTTTCTGGTTTTGAAAATCCATAAATCTGTGTTTTGGACTCTCTGGGGCACAGTTTGACTTTGGCTGAGAAGTCCGTCTGTACCTTGTGTAATTCATTCTCATCTCCTGCCTACTCTCACAACACCAAGACAAGTCCTAATTGTGTGACTTATCAACAGAACACAGTCGTTCAATATCCAAATGGACAAAAATACCACTGAGCCTCACTGGATCATTACAGAAAGGGGAAGAAGCTATAGAATGTCATGCCAATATTTGGAAACTAATAGGTTGTGGGATGTCTGTTGAAACTTCTGGAGACTGTTTTGATACTTCTGTGTTGATGTGCTATTGACCTGGCAAAGATCATGTTGAGATGCACAAGGTGTCCACTTATTTGAAAACAGCCATTCCGTTTTCCTGACTGATGAAGCCAAAAGCAATTAACTGGAAAAAAAACACTATTAATAGAACAACATAATTTGTACAGGATTTATGATTAGTTCAGATGCTCCTCTTGGTCACAGTCATGTTTAAATGTCTGTGAATCTAACAAATGTGAAGTTTTTTTTCTACAGTGAGGCCTGGAACAGCTCTGCTGTCACAGGAAAAGAGGGGCATTTCATTATTTTGTCTTCAAGAGTTCATCTGCTGCAGTCTGGTGGACACCCGTAAAAGCAGCAGCAGTAGTAGTGGTGTCCTTCCCAGGGGTGCCCAGTGTGTGAGTTGTTCTCCTGGGTGTGAAGGCACGTGTTGAGATAACCCACACCACTGACCAAAGCGAGCAATGCTCGGCTCGGCCTGTTGAGGACGGAGTATCTGTTGCTTTTCTACATCTCCCAGCTGGAGATTGGTGTGCCCAAGACACGGAGGCTTTATGGAGAATGACCAGAGGGTGTTGTCTGTGTGCTGTTGCATGTACGGTATTCAGTGTTGGGCTAAGGAGGAAATACACTGTTGTTTCCTGCAATGCATTAACACTCATTGCCTTCAGTTTTGGTTTTGTTTTCATTTGATCACATTTTCTATAGCATTTTTGTCCCCCCCCCCCCCGCCAGTTGTGTTGTTTCACAACGCTTGCTTGTGATATTCCTCTCCCGAGCTGTTTTCTGTAGCTAGCTGTAGTTTTCTGCGTAGAGCTAGACAGGTAATATGTGTACAATAACCCTGGTGATTTATTTTTGCCATATGTAATTTCTGTGTGTGTGCCCTGCAATTGACTGACATCCCATCCAAGGTGTACCCTGCCCGTTGCTTGCTCCTGCGCAGCCCTGTATGAGATGAAGCAGTTAGAAAATGAATGAAAGGATTTACTCTGCTCATTACTCATAAGCAAAACTTCATTTTTTCAAAATGTATGTAATACATTTTTACCGCTTTTGTTTAAAATGGAAAAAAAAACTGTTGACCAAAGTGTCTGTTCCTTTTACTGAAATGTTTGAAAGGCAGTTCAGTTAAGTGGGTCCTAATACACAGTCTCTTGGTGTAGTCAACTGCATAATGTGGTTTTCTTTTCCATTAGTTATACTGTAAGCAGCGGAACGAACAGACTTAAAGTGGGCTTCACTGTTGGACTTTTTGTGTTGTTGAGTTCTAATCCAGCCCAATTAAACACTTTTTGTTCCATTAGTTTCTGGCCCAGTTATTAGTGGCTGATATCCTAACAGTCATTGGTTTCAATCAGGTTTATTTTATATGCGTAGCCTTTCAGCACCTCAGTGAAAGGTTATTGAAAAATTAATAATAATTATCTTGATTAATAGATGACTATGCAAACCAAAGCTTTTGAAAAGCTGCAGAATATATGGTTTAAGTTGTTCAAAAGAGAATTTTATGCAATTCACAGGCCAAATTGGAAATATTTTCCAGATATGTCAGTGTATTAAGGATAAGATGTGATTTTGGTGTTCATGTGTTTTTATCTTGACTTCTAGGGCATCCATAAAGTACAGGGCTACATATTGAAAAGGTCTTCAGTAGCTGCGTTCAGCATGCAGTTTGTAAAAACTGTCATTAGGTGCCATTGCATAGAATTTTTTAGAGGTTTTTACATTATTTTCAGTTACTTAATTGGAGCAGGCTCATAGGAAATTATACTCCACAAATGAGCTTTCCTGGTGTTAAAATACAATACATGATTTCTGCTTGAAATCCAGCCTAGACAAACTTTTTAATGAGTGAGTTACCATTTCTCTGTCCAAAGGTAACAGCACAGAGCCACTCTGTTCTGATCCGGAACACACCAGTCTAACCGTTTGAAACAAGCAGGTCCAAATCGTACTTCCTGTCTCTAACCATACACAAGAAGCTTGCAAGCAATTTATTTTCCCCTGACTGACAATGGACTTTGTACAGGAGTATGGAATTTACAATTAAATTGGGATGAGATCATTACTTTGCCTTGGAATTGTAGCCAGTAGACCCTGCTGTGCGTTCAAAGTACGTAAGCTTGCTTAATTAACTAGATGACACTGCTTAGAAAGCTATGAACTGGAGGAAGAGATGCAGTTAAGCTTTTTTCAGGGAGTTTGTTTCTCCTGAAAAAGTGTAGCACCCCTTCTGTCCACAGCATCATGGTGGCAGTGGTGTACACCTTGAGCAGCAAGTTAAATTGTTTATTTGAACATTTCTGATTGAATTTTGTCCGATAACAGCTTTGAATGTGACCTCTTTTTTGTTTTGTTGTTCTTTTTTGAAAGACGGTAGACCTGACACATGAGGAATACACCTGCTATTAGAGAGTTGTATTAGGAAAGATTTCCTTTGTGGAAATGTTCCAGTAAATTAAAAAAACTGTCAGGTAACATATTTTCCAGTATTGTTTTAGCTTCAGCTTGTGGTGCTATTCATGTTATGCAGAAAAAGGTCTGGATCTATCTTTTATGGTCCTGGAATCTGCTGTACATGTGGCTGATATGCAGCAAATCAAATTTGGGTCTGTGTGTTCTGTGTTACTGGCCTTTTCACTTACCCTCAGTGCATGTGCATTGATGAGCATAGAAATTAAAACAAACGGCACAGTATAATCCAGGCCTTTGTTAATCCTAGATGGAGAAATTACATGTTTTACCTTGAATAATTCCAGATATTAATGTCTGGTCACCTCAAAGTAGCAGTAAATGTGCTATAGTGTGAGTAATGTTCAGAATAATATTTTGCATATTACATGAAGGTCCTGTACGTTTCTGCAGATTCTGCGGTTTAACTTGACTTGAGGGTGGACTTGGCAGTCTGTTTTTCAAATGTGCAGTAGTCACATCAACCACTTTTCGGGTACTGATTTTAATGGTTATGAGGTTCAGAAGGTTGAGCATCTTGTTGTTCGCCTCTTTCATTGATAAAAATCCTTTAAAGCCCCGTATTTCGCTGTCCATGTCCCCGCGTCCGTAGCAGTGATGCAGTAAGAGATGGAGCAGCAGCCTGGAAGCTTCAGTGCCAAGACTGTTCGCAGATTTTCCTCGATCCTGTTGCTCCTGATCCTGGCAGCACTTTCCATTGATGTGAAGATAGATTAAAAGGTTACTGGCTGATAAATTCCTTTAAATGTAAAATAAAAAATAGAGCTGAGGGCTTGAATAAACATTAAGGATGATTTTGACAGACCTACCTGCATTTTTTACTCGAATATGAAAGAAGAGGTCACATTTCAAAGTGGTACAATTAGTTTGCAGTGCACTTCACTGCTGCCTGTGGTCCAAGGAACCTCTTTCAGAGGAGGAGTTTTATACAGTATATCAGACACCTTTGTTCCTGTTGTAAGTTGGTAGGAAAAGAAACCTTGACATTTAAGGCCTTATTAAGGTTGGTTTTTGCTTGACTTTAACTGAGTCATACGTGTTGGTGAGATATTTAGTCCATTAACTAGGTTCTGTAATTACAGAATTACAAACATCGGTCATTCATGGTTTGAGCTTTTTTTTATCAAATCTCTTACTTGTCCATTGTAATTTCTGCAGTTTGAATAGAGGGTTTTTTTTCTTTTGTTCTGTTTTGCATTCAAGCCAGTGTTGTATTTTTCCCCTCCTAGTGTTCTTTCATTATTTAATGCTTTTACATTTCAGGATCCAGCCAGCTGTGTCATGGCATCTAGTAAGGCTATGACTAAGATTTTTTTTTTTTAGTTGCTGGTACTGTATGTTAAAGCACTTTGACAGCACTGGACAGTAATTCATTGAACGAATACTAATACAGTGAATAGCAGTGTATGTCTGAGTATGTTCCTATTCACTGTGAGATAGTGTCTTAGATTTGTAGCAATTTGACCTCAGTGAGAAGATGGTTAGAAGCTTAAGTGTTTTAAGGCCACAAGTCATAAAACTGCTATCCAAAACTGCACAGAATTTGCAGGGTTTTTTTGTATGTCTTTATCTAATATTACCTTTCATTAATTTGGTATTCTTACACGATAGCTTTTGCTAGTTTAATAATTAACTGCTCATTTCCTTTCCTCGCCTTTCAGTTCATGACATTAATTATTTTTTCTTTATTTTTAGAGCACTGGTATCCATTTGTATCTCTGGGAATTGGTAGCTGGACCTGACATTTAACAGTATGAATTATGATTATATGTTTAATGAATTTTTAAATCATCAGGCCCTGATAACGGGGTATCGTAAAAGTAATAAAAAATACCTGGGGCTATGAGCAAAGTTTAAAAATCCTGTATAAGTGTGTAATTAAATAATAGTTCAGCTAATTTCTATTAAGATAATTGGAATTCAAAGTTAGAATGTTTTGGGGTTTCAAAAATGTTTATTAACCTAATTAACCCACATGTCCATTGTACACACACTAAAGCACTGATTATAATAATGATAAAAAATGGTAGTCCTTTGCATTCATATAGTGCCTTTCATTCCAAGAGATCCCAAAGCACTCTGTATATAAATGAAAGATGTAACTCAACCACTGACAATGATAAAAGGAAATGCAGTGCCAAAGACTTACATTCACAAGAAGGGTATAAGTGAACTCTCGTTACTGTTTAAGTTAGCTGACAGCTAGAAATCAAAGACTTAAAGCAGCGGCACACAGTTCATCCACCCATTTTCTAACTGCTTTATCCAGTACAGGGTCTCTGGGAAGCTGGAGTCTATCCCACCAAGCAGTGGGCACAAGACAGTGTATGACCCTGGATGGGATGTCAGTCCATTGCAGGAAACGCACTCGAATCTGGGCCAGTTTGCCCAGAAGCCAGTTAACCCACCAGTATGTCTTTGGACTGTGGGAGGAAACCCACATATGTCAATAGCACCCAGGTCTGGTTTTGCGAGGCAGCCATACTAAACATTGCACCGCCATGCCACCTGTTGTATGTCACAGCTGTACGTTTTAATACAGCAGGGCTCAGACGCTAAGCAACGCTGTGTGCTTTCTTTATGGGATCTCAATCAGTCTGGGTCTACATAATGTGTAAGGAGCAGTGACATGACTCTGAGTTTCAGGATTTAAGGAGTAGATAAATGAGTTAATGAAAACTGATTAATAAAAGGAGATGATGGAAATCCCACAAGACAGGATAGAGGGATATGATTTCTCTGCATCTGTGGTACACTTTGAACTTTTTCATTGAGTTTCTTTCGTTGGACTCCTGATGAAACATTTAACCAAAATGCAGGTATTGTGTTCTTGCACATGATTAATATTTTAACTTGTACTGTGATTTATTTAACAGAATCATTGATTTTTCTCTAATTTTCTGTACCTTACCAGTTACTTCTCACTTCGGCTGAAACATTTAACAGTGGGCATTAGGAACTTCAGCTGTGTGTGTACACTGCATAGCGGATGCTGTTTTGTATTATGCGCAGAAACGGCACAGGTAAATATTCCATATGTTTCCAGTTAAATTGCTTACAACCAGCCCATCAGTAGCACAGCTTGGTCTCTCTTCATTTAGCATCAGATTCTTCTCAGGTGAATCACAAACAGTTGTTTTTGTCTAGGCTCATCAGAGGGTTACTAGCTTTAAGAGGAAATCAATCAACAGATCTTCAGATAGGTTTACCGTAGTTTCTGTCTGAAGACATAATGCAATTAACAAAGCACATGTTCTCAGATCGGCTTTTTCATCCATGTCTTTAATGTGGAAGATATATTTCAGCCTTACTATGTACTCAATAGATTAAAAAAAATATATATTGCTGCAGTAAGCCATCGTTTTAATGGGCTTTGGATTTTATGGACAAAGTCTGCAAAATCAGAAATACCAGCCTTTCCCAACGGTAATGAATTGCCTACAATGGGTATGTGTTTCACGTGCTTTAGCAAAATGTTAAAAAATGTGCTAAAGTGCTAACAAGCTCTGTCAAATGCACAGATGATAAAACAAAGTAAAAATAAATCTTACATAAGTTTAAAATTCAGGAATGTCGACGGTGCACCTACTTGACATACTGTAGGTACAGTATTAACACAATTTAAACATTTTTTTCTCATATACTGTAATAGTGTGTTTTGGGGTTGAATATCCTCATTTGAGATTTAATGGACATTCAGCAATAATGGACACACCGTCCCCAATAAGTCCATTAATCTGAAGGTCAACTGTATTGATGAATAAATGGAAGTATTTATGTTCTTATTATAAAGTTGCATGGGTTACAATAAAAAAGATTCATATTTATTATAGAACTAAAGTTGTTTTGATAAGACATGCTATCTTTTTTTAAAAAGATGGGCAATATATTAATCTAATGTCAGAATTCAATTTTATTTTTATATAAATTAGAATACATTTTAAAAGTTCTGTCTTTGGATTTCTTAAGTTATTTTTTTGCCCTTATTTTAATGTTATTTTTTTTAAAAGTTTGTAAAAGTTGCTATTTATTTCACAGCTCTTTTTTTCTGTCATTTGTAAGCACCGGGATAAACATGACATCAAGTTTAACTGGCCTTCCTTGTGTTACATTGGTAACGGGTAAAAAAGAAAACAGAACAAGTGTTTCCAAAAGATGGGCTCATTTCGTTCAGCAAGGGTAAATGAGAAATTGACTTTGATTTCTGTCGAATTGAATTTTTGTTGTAAAACATGATGTATATACTCAAATATAACCCTTAGTGCCTTCTTTAAAATCTGCACATGTAAGCATGGTATTTTTTGCAGATAAAGTCCTTATTAATTAGATCAAACTGTATTGAATGAAGTGGTCAACGTGATGTTTGTTAAGCGACAAAAGCAATAGTCCAGATTGTCCTTATTCATTAAAGCTGTTTATTCAGTAGGAACGTGCTGTGGTGCAACTTTCATTTCCTGACCTTGGTAGGTGGGTACAGAGTCACTCTCATTTTTTGCATTGTTTTTGTCAACTGTGATAAATTAGAAAAACACCATCCTGTTTGTGTAATTCTTAAAATTAATGAGAGCAATCAATATTTTGCATAAAAATGGGACCTTCAGTGCTCCCGTAAATAAGTGCAGTCAGCTGTAGGTTTTCACAACAAAGCGTTTCAGAGTCTATTAAAAAGGAAAAGATCGTGGTCTGTTCCTGTTTTTCATTTCACATTTTACTCAAGCTATTAAGGCCTATTGTTTAAATTTGCCACCGTATCACCTCTGTTTTGTTGTTGGGCTTGTAATTTGAATGATATTATTTAGGGCTTCTCAGAGTACTGGTTAAAAAAAAGAAAAGGAAATTGAAACCACTGTCTTGCAGTTAAATAGGTACTATACTGGCAACAGCAAGGCCCTGGATAACCTGCATATGAGGATCATTTTAATGACAATAACAAGGTGAGAGTTCCACAGCCAGTGTGCTGGCTACTGCCAGCGCACCTGCGTAAGAGAAGGAAGTTACTGTAATCTAAATACTAGCTCATTCGCACCCTGACCTTTCATGACATTGGCTTCCAGTAAGAGAAACCTAATTAATAGCGAGAATTTTATTAATTTCGCCAACAGCTCTCTACTCTTCTTGTAAACCATATTTAGATGTATTTGTATCGGTCGATTCTGCGAAGCTGTAGAATTCTAGGTTCCCACTGGGCTGACGTAATGTTTTGTTCCGAAATCTGAGCGACTGGATAAGAATCACAGCATTTCTTTGTTCTAGTGATGATTAGTTGACTACTGGTTTTGTGCCTCAAACTTGCGGGTCCCTATTTACTTTACATTATTGACAAAATACTGACAAATATTACACTCACAGTGGGAACCACAAGCATGCCAGGTCTTTGCATGCAGCAGGATCATCCATCTAAGCCAAGAGTAAATAGAGCTCTTTTCCATACTCAGTCATGAAAGCCCTACCAGCATGCTGCGCTTTAAATTGACCAGATTGGAATTAAAACCACCATGGTGCTTGTTTAAACAAAAACCTGCGCAATTTAACTAGGCAAACGTACTGGCATAAATGTTCTTCTAATGTTTTTGCAGTATTTGCAAAGTAGCTAATTTTAGATAACTGTTCATTCTGATAAATATTTACTGGGTAATTTGCGAATTATGTCCAAATACCCCTTTCCCTTTCACCTCACAGAGCGGCTGTTAGATGGCTGTACTAATTGTGGTTATTAGCCAATTATACAGGCAGCTTAATTAAATTAGCCATCAAACGGCGATAAGATTAATGCTGTTACTGAGGGCAGAACACAATTGAATTAAGGCTTGTCTAATTTTTTCAATTATGTCCTGGAAAATAAGGTGAAAAAATAGGTGTCCAGTAATGTGTTGGTGACCGAGACTCTTCAATACAAAGCGAAGTGCTCAAGAGATGGCAGTCCAGCATTTTGTTTATTTTGTTTGTTTGTTTTATTTTCATCTAGAATTTTACTTATTCTAAAAGGAATGTATTCATTATTATTATATCATAATAGTACTTCCGGTTGGTTGGTAATTCCAAATGCTTTTCTGCATCAGGATGAAGACTCTGGGACATACTGTAACAGAATAGCAAAAAATACTGTGACTAAGTAACATAGATGTAAATTGATAAAATGCACTGATGTCTTTTTTGCATCAAATTGTAATTTGCATTACAAATCATAACAATGTGTTATACTGTGCACAAACTGTCCCCTGGTTTTCTTTTATGTATGTAAATAAAACACCCACATTATTAGGTATAAGTACTTTTTACTCTGTATAATACAGTAGCTGCTAAATCAGCTCCCTTGTATTCCTGTATATCTGAATGTATAGCACTAATATGAATTCCAGTGCTGTATTATTATTATTTCTGATTCCATGAGCTGCCTCTCTTAAAATCATTGTCATATGCCGTAGGATTAGTTGACAGTTTTAATACTACTTTGTCCTTCATTCAAATAACTGTTTCAACAGTTTTCTAGCTTAGCAAGTGAGCTAATGAGCAGGCCATAAAGATATTCTGCAAGAAGGTGATGAAAACTGTGCCATGCAGTCATCATGCTAAGTCTTTTTTTTCTGAAAAGTCTTAGCGAGGAAAGGTCCTGAGAGGTTGTGTACTGTATATGAAGTCTCTCCTCTGCTTTGAATCTCTTTGCTCAAGTATGTAACAGAAAAATTTAGAAATATGGCAGGTTCTTTGAACTAAAGCCTTAGGCAAAGCTTTAGGGTGTCAAAAGGCTTATATCACTTTTTTATTGTCTTATGTATTAACTCTACTACCTTTTTTATTTTTAACACAGCTATACTTTTTAAAATACCATCCTTAGACATCATTGTTTATGTGGTTAGCAAGCAATATTTTTGCCTACCTAATTATTTTAGCAATGTGTAGTAGTAACATTTATGCCAGAACATTTAATAAATATGTGCAGCTGCTTGTAAATGATGGTTTCTATAACAAAATGGACTGTGCATGCACATTTCTCTGTCAATTCTTGACTACAGTGCCTGCTTCCTTTCATTTATTAGTCTATGGCTTTATCCGCCCATTTAATTTATTCTGAAATGTTTTTTTTAATGAAGTTAAAGTAGTCACATAATATTAAACTCCAAGCTCATTGGAAAAACAAAGTCAAAACTGTATTTTTTTTTCTTTACAGTCAAGCAGTTTGCATTTGTGATCATGAGATTAATAGGAATCATTAAATACTATAACCTGTGTGTTTTATTTAAAAAATAAAAACACACTTTGTGTCCCATTGAGTGACCATTGAGTGACACATTCATAATTATGTACCATGTAGAGTATAAAATTAGGTATTTGGTTGCATTTCCCATTGAGGTAGTAACTGCGTGAAGTCTGCAGCCCTTTGAGCTCTCCATACTCTTTGTGTAATCATTTCCGAAGCATTGTGGTAGCCAAGTCCTTGCCCATTCATGTATTCTGAATTATTTTTTTTCTTTGTGTTGCACATTGCATGGTCGTTTGAGTTTAAATCCGGAGATCGACTTGACCAGGACATGGTTCCCCACTTTATTCTCCCAATAAACTCTTTGCTTCCATTGCTCTTATGATTTGGGTCATTCTCATGCTGCACGACATACCACTGCCCAGTAAGTGTGGAAGCAGTTCCTTCTAGAAGAGCAGCCGGAGTGATTCTGTGAGCATCAGAACTCGTTATGTGGATGTCATCATCAGTTACATCATCAGTAAAGATGAAAGAGCCAGTTCTGAAGGCGGCCTTGCAGGCCCAGGCCATGGCATGACCTGCACAGTGTTTCACACATGAGTTGACACTCTGCGCTCTTTCTTGTCCAACACTTTAACCTTTCCATCTCTTTGGGAAAGATTTCTCTGGTCTCATCTGTCCGTTTTTTTTTCTTCTTCTGGCTCATGTTTTGTACTTCAGAGCTGCAGTATTTATCAATAAGTTGTCTCTTCTTCTGTCTCGGTACTAATCTTGCTGTTTAGCTTTTCTAATTCTGCTGTCTCAGTCTTATGCAAACTGGATTCCGATGCAGTCACCTCTGCACTCTGTAGGTTGTTGGCGATTATACTTTCTGGGGGTCTTCATTGACAGCTCTGATAATCTTTCTGTCAGCTTATTAAGCCTGTGATTTTTTTTCTGTTGTAATTATAATATTGATGACAACCATAATAATAAGAATAATATAATCATCATCATCATCATATTGAGTACCAGTCTTCCCAGCATCAGAAACCCTTGATCCTACCCAGCTGTGCTCACAGAAACTTGTCTTGCCTCCCCACGAGTCTCTCAGCTGTGTCTTTCTCACATGAGCAGTTTTTTTTTGCTATTTGTAAGTCTCAGGATTCAAGGTCAATAACATTCCACTTTGATATTAATTATATTTAAATGTATTCATTTTACATTACATATTACTTTCATGTATTAACTATATTTGTTTATTATATTGCTTATCTAAGGTAATTGTAATTCAGGTATGTGTAATTTCTAAGGAAGAAATGAGCCAGTGATTACCACAGTCCCACCCCCTTTACCCCAAACACCCTAGTATTTACAGTACCAGTGGGGCTTTTCAGGAACGTAACCTGTGTAATGGGCATGAAAGACTAATAACATTAGTCTTGGTCTTAATATACAACTTCAGCAGTTGATTTTTAAAACCGATCTGAATTAAGTCACATCTAGAATCTTATGAACATGTTTTTATTAAGAGGAATAAAATCGTCCGTTTCTTGTTTTCTCCTACCTTATCTATGGTATATTCGAGCTGGTCTGGAATTGAATCTGCAAATGGCTTCTTTAAATAGCACAACCATGCCTGGAATGTGTGTTCTGCAGCTCTAGTGTGTCCAATCTGGCCTGCAGAGTCCACCTGCGACCCCTCTGGATAGATAATTCACTGTCAATATTTATTAACACAGGACCTTTACGAGTTTGTTCCGCCCAACATGTTACAGACTTTTAGATGAGTTTCTCTAAAAGTAATTATTCTTTGACTTAAAGTGTTTTAACGTTTAATTTTAAATCCTATATTAAACCGTCAACCGTAGAGTAGGTCTAACTGCAGATACAGTGGCATATTTTACATACAGAAATATTCATCACTCATGTTGTTGTTGTTGTTGTTTTTAATAAAACATATTAAAAACGCTTTTTAAAAGCATTTGAAATTCAAACTTCTGGAGATGTATGATGTGCAGTGCATGTAAATTGCATTTACTGAAAGCACAATATCCATAGCATGTCCTTTGTTAATGTACTATAGTTGGCTCATTACTGAAGATGCCATTTTTGACTCTAGGGCTTCTGTTACAGTATGTGGAGAGAGTAAAGTGTGACAAGGACAACAGCCCCTGCAGGACTCCATGACAAATGCTTTTAGGCCAGTTTATTTGATGAGACCGTATGTACAATTTCTGTCTTTTCCAGTAATAAATTGTAAAGCCATTTTCCTTGGTGTGGTGAAGAAAGGTGCTGTACCATATAATGGTGTGTGCAGATTTGAGAATTGATTGAATCCCCACAAGATGTTTCATCCACTCATGCCTATAATTTAACAAGCATGACGATTTCTTGGCAATGTCCATGGATATTTTTTAAACATCTCTCTGAGGCCATCCAAATGTTAAATACTGTTTAGTCATGAATCCTGCTATGGGGAAATCTTATATCACTGCAGCTCATCAGTGTAAGGTTCTCCGGCTTAAGGAATATTCTTGTTGACATCTTACCATTGCAACAAGGCACAATTAGGAAATCCACATTGCTTTATCAGTCTTGCTGTCAATTGTAAGACACTGCACTGCCTGTCTTCCATGATCTGAAGGTTAAGATGAATCAGGTTCTACATCGTTATGTAGAAATTGAACTGGGAGTCACAATTAGGGGGCCAACTGTGGAAATCTTAGTGAAATACCACAACATGGACATGTGTTCGTTATTTAAAAAGAAATGTAAACACAACATTTTAATGTAAACATCTCATGATTACCTCTTGTTTACAATTCTGCGCACATTCTAAAAATCCTGCTCTGTGTTTTTTCATTTCCTCCGCACTCTTATGTAGTTTGTCCCCATTAATTTGCCTTCTTCAGACTGCTGCTTTCACTATCATTTATATGGTTGCACAGTACAGTGAGAATACCAGGAAGGCCGACACATCAAGTCTTTTGCAAAAAAAAATTGCAAAGCTTTTTTTCTTCTTCTTCTTTAGGTAATTTCAATTGAATCTGGTTGAATGTGTGGGGTCACTGTGACATTGGGAAAAGTGGCCCTTCACCGACAAGTCATGCATTTTGAGAAGATGTTTCTCTTTCTTTACTGTTGTGCAGTGCCATCTCTTACAAATCTTCCACTCCTCTGCTGCTCTTGTTCAGGCTTGTCCTAGCAGCTGCTTGTCCACTTTTTCTGCTGAACGTCAAGAGAAAAGCAAGCAAATCCCTTACAAGGGATTGCAGTTTCGGTGATGTGAACCCCATCACAGCCTCTTTAAGAGGCTGTTTAGCCTGCACAGTTCCTTTTTTTCAACCTTCACGGCTACCATTGTGGGTTCTCAGTACAGGGGCCCTGGGTTCAGTTCCTTTGGCGTTGTCTTTGTGGAGATTGTATGTTGTGTGTATTGATTGATTGTATGTTGTATGTATTGATTGATTATATGTATGCACGTGGGGGTTTCTTCTGGGTGTTCCATTTTCCTGCCGCAGTCCAAAGAAATACCAGTCCCAGGGCCCATACCAGAGCATCTGGGAATATTGGCCCTGGTGCGAGTGTGTGTGTGCATGCCCTGCGATGGACTGGCATCCCATCCAGGGTGTGTCCAGGATAGGCTCTTGCTCCCCCGCAACCCTGGATGTGGATAAAGCGTTTAGGAAATGGTTGGACATCTTAAAATGATCTCAATAATTTGTTTTCAAGTGTTTCCTTTTAAAAAAAAAATGCCAGCCCACTACCTTTTCCTGGATTGGCTAGACTAGAAAAAAGATCTTTGACAGGAAAATAACCAGTTGACACCTGAATTTTTGAATGTTCTTTTAACTAAATAGCTTCAATAGTACCTTAGTGTCTGGAAGTATTCAGAAGAAAATTTGAAGTAATTTTGACCTTGAGTACTACTTTGCTTTCTAAGGCTTACCACAGTTGTCAGCCAACCATGAAGCTAAACATGGTGTTTATTTTGTTTATTTTTGTTATTTATTTATTCATTGTGTTGAGTGGTGTTCTGTGTGCTTTTGTTAATCTTATTTAGTTATTTATCCATCCAATGTTAATAAACATTGTTAACTGTGATTTTCCCTTTCACTGTTTTACATTCACAGGTTTAAGCCTAACTGGGAATGTTTTATTAGTACCTGTGAAGCTTCCTGTAGGCTTCTCTATTCTAGACTAGAAAGATTCAGTCCTTTTAGAGCTTCCAGAGCGCAACTTAACTTCTTGGTCTTCTTTGGAGTGGTTGTTATTGTTTAAGGTTCAAAATTGTGCACAATATTCTACATGAGGCCTGATTAGTGAATTGTATAATTGTATCTAGTTTTAATTTAAATCGTGTCTGTATCATTGGCCTATATGTTTTAAGAGCACTGTTTCTTCATTGGTTTCTTTAGGTAATTTATAAAGATAACAGAGGAACTGATAGGTTGTAAACAAAAAACATGTACAATAACAAGAGAATGCTGAATTGTTATAAACTGTAAATGTGCAGAGCTAATAAGTAAAAGAAAGCATGCATTTTGCTCTTATTAGAGCAACGCATATCCTAGCTTTCCATGAAGGCTAATGATGATACTTTTCTCTCCTCACTTAAGCAAAGTATCTCTTATTGCCTGTCATATAATACATCAGTCATGTTTCTCACTTTACCATAGCACCAAGGACATTTTTCCTGCCTGGGGCTGTTTCTTACTTGTTACTGAAGAATCTTATGTGTGTCGTGGCATGTTTCAGCTTTACCACAGTCCCCTGCTACTGCTGCTCTTCATGTCATGTCTGAAACAAAATTAAGGGCCTTTGACTCTGTCCCACCAGCAGCAAACCATATAACCCACCACAGCTGTCTTGATTTTTCATCACACTAAGTTTCAAGTGCTGACCTTAAAATACGAATCCGGTTTTCCTCTACTCGATCTTTAATCTTATTATTCTTTTTTGCAAATAAATGGGCTGTTAAGTCCTTACTTTCCATTTTGCCTTCTGTTGATTAGGTCTGTCCATTTCCATTTTTTCTGTTTAAAGTAAAATTGATTGCATAGACTGGCCTGAAGGTTGTATACCTCTTGGCATGAGAATTCTCATTCTGTCTAGCCTTCATTTTATTACAAACCACTTCTCCCTCTTCATTCTGTCCCACAGTTTCCAATGTATTTGTCACAGAATGCGTTTGCATTTAAATAAAATGTTCGTAATGCACATTTGCTTTGCTTATGAGTCATTTTAAAATGTTTTTTTTTTCTTCTCATTTCAGTGATGGAGCAGCAGGAAAGCAAAATCAATAGCTGGTTTATTGAATTGTGTAAAGCCATATGAGAAATGGCATTTGTAAATAACAGTTTTATGTACTAGTTTTATGTGCGAGTTTCCTTTCTGTTCTGAATGAAGTCATCACCAATGGGGGTGTGTTTCACCAGAGTAGCAGTACAGAGGCCTATGCCATCCCTCTCTTCCTGGGATCTATTTCCTGCTTCTGAATCTGGGATGCCAGGGACTACATTGTGCTTTTTTACTGTTATTGCAGGCGTGATCTTCTGTGGATCCTGTATCTCTTTTATCTTTTTCCTTGCAATCTCACAATCAGCCTATGGAGAACTCAGTTTACCCCTGTCACTGCCTGGTCCCTTTCTAGGTTCTTTGTATCCATTTTGCAGCTGTGCAATTCAGAGAACTCCTGGTTCCTAGCAGTCGTGCCCAACATCTCTCTTCTGAGGTTTGTTTTGCTCAGCTTCCTTGACCGTGTTTTGTCAGAGTTATTTCATCGGAATTTTGTCATTCCGGGATTCCTCTGGTGGCTTTCTTTCGGGTAAAGCTCCTGCCTAGAGGACCCCGTGTTGGCCCTTGAGACCATTTGTCTCTCGCTTCCAGGACATCCGTCTCGAGCCCCTCCTCATCCTCAGGAACACCAGTCTTCACTTCGAGGACGCCCACCTTGGCCGTGGCAGCCCAGAGGCCATCCGTCGCTCTCTTCAGAGCGCTGCTTTGATTGCGGGCGGCTGTTACTGTGCGGGGGTCCGCGTCAGCGTCTGGAGCTGCGCTCCGCAATGGTGACCATGACGACCTCCCCGGAGCTCGCAGTGATGCTTGTACCCCTCGCCCCACGCTGAGATAATGACACAGGCTCTCCATCACCTGGGAGGGGAGGGGTGGCACTACATTTTACAGGGCCCTGCTGAACTGTGTCTATCAATCTCATTTTGGCCTCAGCGGAGTCCACGAGTCCTCGCACCGTCAGCCAACCTTGGCCCTCACCACTGCCAGTCCAGCTTCCGGTCCCCTTGCGCCCTCACAAGTCAAACTTCTGTAAGCTCACTGGTTGCTTCCCTCCCTTCTGCTCTTTCCTGTGAGTGGGGAAAGCCCAGCGGGCTAGCGGTGTGGTCTCCATTAACTCGAAGAGCGCTTATGTTCTCCTTCCAGTTCTGGAACAACACAGGCAGTACCTAGGCTTTCAACCCAAAGGGATGGTTTTCAGTTTCTACTGTACATCCTTGACACTAATGGTTTTCGTAAAGAATGTAGGTGTGAGCTGAGCCCTATTTCCTGGACAGCTGGCATCCTCTTAGTTAGTCCCTGTCAGGGCTATCATTAATGTAAAATGCAAATGTGTTGTCTACTCTGAAGAGAAAAGCTTTCAACATTAACCCATTAGATCAGATCATTTTTCTTGAGATTTTCTTGCTGTGTCCAGTTTAATTGTGTACAATGCTGTTGTGGTTAAATTGTGGTTTTCACCAAAGTTGGAGCTGTTGGTTGTCTAAATAAATCAACATGACTGTAATTTTTGAAGCCTTGTCTGGTGAAATCTAATGATTGTGTGGAAATATTTACAGTTTGCCTTGGGCATCCTTGTCACTACAGAATCAGCAGGTAGCACGATTGTATTAAAAATAATTAGTATAACATATTTACAATCTCAAAGGTTTACTAAAGTTTAATAACATTAATATCCGGTTTAGTGTGCATTTTCACCATATTTGAAAAACATCTTATAAGCTAAAATATATAACCCATTATTTCTCTGCACAGTGAAGCATTTGAGACAAATTTATACAGATCTGAAACGGGTACATTTTTATTGCACACATCCTGGATGCAGAGGATGTTGGAATAGTTAACTAGCATGGTATGTTCTCTTCAGGCAAAGCAGGGTATAATTCTAAATTTTTCCAGCCCCATTCAACACCCATTCTGCAAACAACAAGGCAGTCTTACTAAATGACATCACTGACAAAAAAACTTTCTTTACTTGATTGGAACCTGGTGCAGACAAAATGATGGTCCCTTGTTGAACCAGATTATTCCTCCAGGTTATGGTTTCTTCGATCAGTCTTGCCCCTCTGGCCATAGTGGGGGCCTGATTGTTAGTAATAATTTACCTTTCTGTGTAAGTCCAGCTCCTGGATCCCTCTGTTGTTCTTTTAAGTGTCTTGTTTTAAATGCCTCCATTCCCCAGTCTACAATCATTGTTACAGTTTACAGACCTCCCCAAGTATAATGATGCCATTTTAAGTGAGTTTTCAGATTCACTATCTTTGCTAGGTTTCAAATTTAATTAGATCCATATAATATTATATCTCGGTGATTTTCAAATCCACATTGATTAACAGCATTCCAATTTAGCTAAAGATTTTCTGGCTTTGCTGGAATGCTTTGGCCTCACACTTACTGTATCTTGAAGTAGGTCTTTGTGATCTCTTTGATCTAGAATTCCCTGTCTCACCCTTTTCAACTTGCTGTTCTGTATGTTTTCACTGTTGGCGATCAGTTGACCTGAGTATGCGTACTTCCTTGTCTTCGCTATCTCTCATACTCTGGATGACAATCCTAGACACCATCAGTTGATTGCTAAAGCCTAATTGTCCCATGACCTGCCTCATTTCAACATTGTGCCATGTAGAATAATGCCATTTATCTTTATATAATGGAAACTCAAAGACAGTGTTTGTGTATGTATAAATACAGTAAAACATTCTATATTTTACAGAAAGAATGTGAAACTAGGACTTCATAAAATCCCTTATCCCTTAAATAAAATTTTGTGAAATCCCTGGTTAAATATTTAGGGGGTAGCTCAGCCTGAATGTAACATCCAATATATGGCTGAATCATTGTAAGACCATTTAGTAAGTGTCATTTATTGTCTTTGTGTTATAAACTATAGTACTACAGAGACTTTTCACACTAGACAGCTGCCTTTCAGGATTAAGTTCTTTGTGTAGTTGTAAGTACCAGAAATCTCCCTGCCCAAAATCTTTGGAATATTTGTAGCTGTAATTTTATGTTATTTTGTTTAAACAAAGGCTTAAGAGTAGCTGTTTGCCGTTTGTGAGCAGTGGCTGCAAGTAATCCACTTTGCTTCTTGTAACTAACGTCATACAGTATATCTTTATTTAAATAGCACAACAGTGTCAACGAGAGTAACGATGTTATTAAAAGTTATAAATATTTAAGTAGCTATTCGCTGGTAATTTAAACTCAGCTGTAGATCTCAGCCAGTATATGAAAGTGCATTACATGAAAGACATAAAATGAGCTCTTTGTGATGTCCTTGTTCTGAAAACTCCCTTGAGTTTGCCTGGCTGTTGTTGTTTTGACGAGAATGTGATAAAACAGTGGTTGTGTAGAGAAGATCGTTTAATATCTGTGTTAGTCTCTGCCCAGCTGCTGTGAGGACATAATTCCAAAAGCTGAGAGCAGTAAAGGAGATCCCTAAGGCTTATCGATGGAGGGAAAGTGAGAGCAAACTGTGCACATTCCTTCTCCCCTGTGTTCGTCTGTGCCGAGGGATGTGTTGCTAACTGAACCAAGTGACTACAAATGGCCAGCTTGTTGGGCTTCCTTTAGGCCTTAATCTCTTAAAACAAAAGATGATGAAACAAGTGATCCAATTTAAGAGCCTTAATATGGGGCTTTGTTAGTTTCACATCTCGTGTGACAAAAATTAGCCTTACAGAAATAAGCCCGTAAAAGCAAAAAGAGAAGCTTCTTAATGTAATTCCAGCAATTTATTGTATTTATACAATTTATACAGATATCCCCTGCTTTCAGAAATGTAAATGAATCTTCTGTAACAAATTACTTTGGGTGTCTGTCTTCGTTTAAGGCACAAGGTAAGCATGGTAGCATGGTGCTTAGCCTTCTGTTCTCTTGTCTCTAATCTCTGACCTTCAGGGACCTTCCAACCTGTTAGGGATTCAACAACTTATTTTGACAACAAGTTCTTTTGAGCCCTGGGCCTGCAGACAGAAAGTTGTTTAGCATTTACCTTCAGATGTTCATACCCTTCTGAAAGCTGTGCTAAGCTTATAGACTTCATTTTATTTTTGTTTGGTTATATACAATTCTTTTTTTTTACCCAAGACATAAAGTATCTCCTAAATGTCAGCACTCAAACTTGTTTTCTTAACCTGGATGTCCCAGCCTGCCAGTGGCAACAGTGGCTATTTTATTTTAGTGTGTTCCTTTTTACCTGTCAGGAAATTCTGTTGTAAGTGCCCTGTTGTTGGTTAACATTGTTTTTACTTCCACTTCTTGAAATGATCTCACTGTCTGTTGAGAAAACACTTGATGTCTTGATGTGTCATTTTACTGATTGATGACAAACCCATTTACTCAGTTTATAATGCTTGAATGGTCAAACTGTATGCCACTGCACAGGGTACAATGGACTGTGTATAAAAGGAAATGGAACAAATAAAAGCTTAGCTTTCAGTATTCTTCTAATCTTATTTTCTGATTTCCCCAAAAGGGTGGCGAGATACTGTATTTTCTGACATTCTGATATTTTTGTGGGCATCAGCTACAGTGATGTAACACTGAGTGAGGTCTGGCTCCAGATTTTATTCTAATCCCCTAAAGCAGGAAAACAAACAGGACTGATTGTTCCAGCTCTCACTGATAAAACAGAAGGTTACCCTGAGAGAAAGTTTCGGTTTCTGCCCTCTTTAATATAATAATTTAATGAGCTTTCTTTTCCTGTCCCGTTCTGGAGAATGCTTTACAACTTACCTACTTTGCGATGGTTTGCAGTACAGCAGACGTGTATCAGTACACAGCAGATGTGAATAAGCCCAGAGTTTATCGTAAGGTCACAGGGTAAGGATGATGATCCTGATTATTGGAATTAAGGATATCAAGACAGAAAACACGGAGAATCAGAAACAGATCCACTTTAATTATTAACATCCTCGTCACAATCCTCTCCACATGGGTAGAATTAACCAGCATCTGTGCCATTTGAGATGGTAATACACTGCAGGCACTACAGAAGGGAGCTTTCTGTTCTTAAGTTGCTGCAACACTACAGTCAAGAAACAAACATTTCTGACCTCTAACATAATCTAAATTAATGTAAAAAAAGCAATATAGATAACAGTATTCTACAATTCATACCCTTAATGAATTATATATAAAATAACAAGTAAAGGTTTATTCCATGCTGAAAAGAGAAGAAAATAAATGTTTCGGCTGCGGAGCCACTCCAATAAGTGTTTGTGATTTGCTTTCCTGAGGCCACGCTGTAAATATTACACTAGGAACAGCTATAACTGATAAAGACCCCTAATTTGTATGCTCTCTAATCATTGACCTTGATTCTTTCTTTGTACTGTTATCCAATTTAAAGCCCAGTTGTGACCAAGCTTGAGTTTTGTGACCAAGTCCACTGTTTATTGGCTAAAATGTACCTTAGAAATCCACCCATCTCTTAATTCTCTCTGAAACTGCAGGAACCAGTGGGGGCAAAACACCCTCAGAATATGACAGAACCATTTTATTCTTCACACAAAGGATGGCTGTCTTTTTTTCATTATGAGCTTTAGCTTTCTGTGCTACTTAGAGCTTTGGTGAGATACATGTTCATAATCTACCATTTGTTTTCATGCACTCACATTGTTTGGTCCCATATTTGGCAAATTCAGGTGTCATGTCGCGCTCTTAAATTCTGCCACATTTACTGGATTCAGGAGGTCAGCCTCACATGGTTCTGATGACATCACAAGGTTCCCTGTTGCTGCCTCTTCTTATCACTTATCCTATCACCACTTTTCTAATCACACATTTAGGTAAAGCTTTCCTTAAATCCTTTCCTGGTAGTGACCATCTGCATTAAAGTTCTTGATGGTGGACAGTACAGCCAAAACTGAGATGCCATGGATTTTTTTTCCAGCCATTGCTGGAGTTCATCATCTTTTACAATTTACGATCTATTACAGTTTGCAATTAGTGTGGTGCTGAGTGTTTTGCTTCTGTGTTCAGCCTCCTTTTAATACCCAGTGGCAGTCAAGATGACTTCCAGACATGAAATTACCAGATGGCTAAAAAGCATCCGAGGATTAAATTGTCTGCATTTATTCTGAACATATTTACAGGGTACAAATAAAAGGAAACATTATCTAATTGGTAATATGTTCTTTTTTAGTTATGCTTATTTATACAATTAATAAATGCAATATTCATTTTCATTAATTTTATAAAATGGTAATTAATTTGGAAAAATCTGGATGTTCACCTGCATTTTCTTTGCTACATCAGTGTGAACAGTCCATTGATAAAAGAAAATGCCGTATTCTTAGTAAAGAAAACTTGTTACAGGGCCCAGATTTGTACATACAGTATGCAGTAGATGGCAGTGAATATAGAGTTCTTGCTTACAGTATGTTCACTGCATGCTGAATGGATGACTATTTCAAGGTCCATTTAAGAAAAGCAGGTATCTGCAGTCTCCAAAATCTCTTGCTTTTTGTATTTAATATGTATATAGAACATTTATAATTGCCCTTCAGAATGCACTTTTTTGTACTTGATAATCAAATGAAATAATTTGAGGATCTAACAGAAAATTAAAGGTACATAATGCCCCGTGTGGCCGGTTTATTAGGTACACCTGCTCTTCCCTTGTAGTGGACTGCTCAATCAGTGAGGTACCATGTGTGCAGTCAATGCGAAAGCAGGTAGGCAGGTACCTCCCGATCATGTGTGTGCAGTTCAGAGGGAGAAAGGGCAAGACAAACGAGTTAAGTGCCTTTGGCTGCGGCTTGGCAGTGGGCACCAGACGTGTCCTGCTGTGGTTTTCATGCACGGCAGTAAAGAGCAGTTCCTGCTGTTTCACGCGGACGGGAGGGCCAGGATATGGAGAAACCAGGTGTCAACAAGGCGGGCCAGTGGTGGCAGTGCAGTGGTGTGGGGCGTGTTTTCGGGACACGCCTTGATCCGAGCAGAGCCATGTTGGAACGCCACGGGGCGTCCGGACATCGTTGCCGATAGGGTGCAGCGTACCCGCCCGCGAACGGGCTGTTTCAGCAGGGTGATGCTCCATGGCACAAGGCTGGGAAAGTCCTGGTCTGGCTCCAGAGACAGGACAGAGGATTCGGCTTAGTGCAGTGGGCCTGCCCGGCACCAGATCTCGATCCAGTCGAGCGTCTGTGGGATGAGATGGAGTAAAGTGGCCACTTTCCGTAGTATTGGTAAATCTGTGTAAGTGGTTTAAAGTAGTTCCTTTAAAGTTCAAAGCACTTTAGCTCTTCTGGACCATGGCTCTGTTTATATAAATGATCTAAATTCCTAGTGTAGTCAGTAGCAAAATAATAAATAAGCATGAAATCCAGAGGATTAACAAACACTGTTGGAATTCAGATGAAATTTTAAATGATTTAGATAAAATTCAAGACTGGGCAAAAACCTGGCAGATGATGATTAATGTAGACAAGTGCAGGATTTTGCACACAGGTGGTAAAATATAAGCTTTCAATACAAAATGGAAAATGCTCAGCTAGAAGAGGATAAAAGAGGAAAAAGTTCAGAGGGAGAACATCATGCTAGCATATATAATTAAAAAAGCATAAAATTGAAATCAAGCCATGTTATGATAAAATGTATAACACAGGAAGTGAACCTTTTGAACAGAAAGTTACAGAAGGAACTGATACAGGTATTCAGAATCCCCAAAGACAAAAGACAAAGTCCAGCCAGAACCAAAGGGCACTTGTGAAAACTACGAGGAAATTTCAATCCAGGAACAGAGGGCACTCCCTTACCAAAGACTTGTAGGAACATGGAACAAGCAGCTCGGCCATGTTGTTGAAGTCAGTACTCTAGCAGCCTTCAATAAATGGATGGATGGATTATGGATCAATTTCTTACCGGAGAGGTGAGTTGGGAATAATAGCCTCCTCTCATTTGTATACCTCCTGATGTTCTAGCTCATAGACAGAAATACATCTTCAGTTCCATGTCACAGTGTACTTTCTCCTGCAGGATTCGGCAAAGGCATAGCAAAGGATACCTTCTGGACAGCTGACGTGCCACTGAATGTGTTTTTTTCTGTCTTTGCATCAATTTGCATGCAAGTGGTAGGCGAAAGAAGCATTCTTTAATGAAAAGGAGATCGTAGCAGTTAACTTGAAAAGCATGTCAGCTGTGTCTCTCTTGCAGTCAGTGTATTTCACCCAGGAGAAAAGTGCTCTTATTCAGGGTTACTTACTGTAAATAAAGGCAGGAGGTCCTTTAAAAAGTTAGGTTGAAATTTGGCATATTTTTCTTGGTTTGCATTTTCCAGACTTTAATTGGCCACTTCATTCAAAACTCTTAGGCACTTAAATCCTTGTGAAAATGTGATGGGGTTTTAAGCGTTGAAGTGTTTTGAACATAGGACCTAATGTCTTTTTTATCATATATCTCTTTCATTAAAAACTTAATTTGACTTAATTTCTGAGTAATGAGATAGTGTAATAACATATATTTCTAAAATCTAATATTTTAAACATTCTTTTTTGCTTTCTTCCTTGTCACCCTAATATTGGAGTCCTCACTGTTTGACAACAAGGAAAGCAGATGGAAGCAGGGGTTTTCAGAAATCTGCATTTTACCTGAATTAGTGCTCATTAAAGTCTGAATTAATTAAAGCAACTAAAAGCAGCCTTGTACCAAACCAGGAGGTAAAACAGTCTAGTTTTGTTGTTGATTGACTCAGATCTTCAAATGATTTTAATTATAGTAATTTAGATGGGAAGCCGGTGATTTAGGAATCAAAAGATGCTTTTAATTTTTTTTAAAGGATGTCACCTAATGGTGGGTGACCTTTTAGAATCTGAATACTAAATTTAAACTGACATCTTGCATCAGAGGCTAGGAGCTTCTTATTTTTAAGCCACCTACATTTTTTTGGATGCTGTGATAGACAGAAGAGCAACAACAGAGGCAGTTATAAACAGTGGCTTAGACTTTATACCAAACACACCAAAATCAGTAAAAAATACTGCAAAAAAGTGCTGCAAAAAGTCTGAATTGAACACAGTATAGGAAGTGCTGCTGTTATGGCTATTTCTATTTAGATCTTCTTTGCATAAAGTCATTAACACACAACATGATGTGGGCCATTGCTTAAGAAGGAAATCGGATCCCCTGCTCATACGCTGGCTCTCCAAGGCAACTGTCTGCTATAGAAGCAGAGTCGTTTATATATAAATGAATAGCCGCCACCCTCGGACCTTGAGCCCCGAAAGCTGATAACTACTGTAGTAAAGGTGTAGAGGATTGGTCTAAGGCCCCAGTCTGTCCTCTTTTCTGTTTTCCATGGTCTGTTTTGAACAGAAAAATCAGGCAGCATCAGTGTGCCTGGTGTTTAGGAGGATGGACTTCACCCAGGACATAGCCTTTACCCCGCCTGGGGTTCACAAAGGAGTAAATGATAATTCATATGCTATGAGTAAAGTCAAGCAAAACCCCACCTTTTAATAATAAAAACTTAACTGATTTAATTATGACCATCAGCCATGTTTGCAGATGTGTAGAATTTCATGCTTTCAATGCTCTATAGATATTCATATAGATTGTCTCAATAATAATAATAATAATAATAATTACTTACACTTATATACCACTTTTCTGGACACTCCACTCAAAGCGCTTTACAGGTAATGGGGACTCTCCTCCACCACCACCAATGTGCAGCCCCACCTGTACACCTGATGATGCGACGGCAGCCAGAGTGCACCTGTACACTCCCCACACACCAGCTCTCAGTGGAGAGAAGAACAGAGTGATGAAGCCAGTTCAGAGATATAAAAATTCTGTAGAATTATGTCTTGCGGTGCTCATTCGCCTAACGTTTACAGCACCACCGCCAACAGAGTGGGAGCTCATCATGCCACATAGCAGCCGATACAGGGCATCAGAGTCCAGAATGGCACAGCTTAACGACAAGGGTCACCAGCTGGAGGACACTAGTAGCTAAGGATCTCATCGCGCCAGGGTATCTGATTCAACAACATGGGCCATACTGCCGCATAAAGAGATTCCTCCTGTTTTTGAGATTTAGACGCACTTCCGAAGGGCAATTGTATGTTAATTGGCTTGATGTAACGACATATATTTGGTTACACTTCGTATTTGAAGTAGGATTTTTTTTTCTAGTTGAGTCTCAGGATTTTAATCCTTTTTCATTGCGTCTTAAGATTTTAATCACACTTAACTCCTCTTCATATATGAAAAGAGCACGTGTGCGCTTGTACTGACAGATGCTCTTCCTAAGAAAACAGATTTGAAAGCTAAAGTTTATTCCCTACAGTTCGGATTAACAATGCTATTGTCAATTTTGTGATCTGTTGCTTTCATTTCAACTTTGTGTCTGTAAGTAGAAAGTTACTGAGGGAAGCTTAACCTTTCTTTATTGACCTGGAAGAAGGATCTTTGCTTTGTGCGTTTTTTTTATTTTTATAGTATAAAAGTTTGATTGGCATGGCGCTGTGATGGTGACAAGCCTGTTAGCTTGCTGCCAAAATAAGCAGTGCAGATCTTCTGTGGTGGACTCTTCTGTGGGTACCCTAAAGGGGGTCCTGGCACAGGTACAGAGCGGGGTGTCCAACCTTTCTCAAAACGATTGCGCAAATTCATACTTGCCCTTCATAGTGGCAGATGGCTTCTCCCTAGAGATTAATTAATCAGGACGTATTTATGGTCCGCCACCTGCCTTGGACAGGTTCAAACTGCATGTGGAATGTGGTAGTCTGCATGCTTATTGACACACTGTAACATCGGGGAGGTCATTTGTTTTAACCCCCTGAAAAAAACAAAAACAACAGTATTGTTTCCCAGAGAAGGGAGAAAAAGAAAACAAAATGAGAAACAAGTGAATTCTGAACTTTTTTTGTGCTGAACCTGAATGAACCAAACATTACATTCGCATTCAGTAAAACCCAGAGTCTGGTGCACTGGGTTTCCAGAAAAGGCAACTGCCATTCCACATTCCTCAGCATTCTCACTGTCACTGCAGAAGCCAGATCAGACTGATCTGAAGGTGGTTGTGGTGTTTAATTTGCCCATTTGTGTAAGTACCCCTGAATTATTAAAAGCATGTCCAGACCTGAAGGGGAGTTGTGTGGTACATGGTGATTTGAATTCCCATTTATTCTGTTTTCAAAGTTTCCTTGGAGAGATTTTTTTAACTGGATGATATGGTTTACAAGTTATACATTTTAATGTTGTCAAACTGTTCTTGGAAGGGATGTACAACGGCATACCAAATGCTAGGAGCTTAACCCACAACAGACACTGTTTGTTAGCATCACGGGCTTGGGCTGTTGTCAAGACAAACAGTCCTGAGCCACATTAGAGATGCAGTGGCAAGCTCAGAGCTTTGTCACTGAAAGTCAAATACATTTGCTTGGCGGTCAAAAGGGATGAGTTTATCTTGTCACGTAATAAAAACATCTGATTTGCTATCTCAAAGATCTGGTAACCTAGTAGCATTAACTTATCAGATGTCACTGCATTCTAATTCTTTATTAAGATTCTCAGGTTATAGTTACCCACAGGAGGTCTTAGGTGTTTTTCTTTCTTATAACCATGTGGAGTCTCCCTTGTTTTCATAGTTCTTTTTGTAAACGGTGCTGATTAGGTCAATGTAAATCTTTGCAATGCTTTTCATGCATTGGAAGTCTTCCAAACAGACATTACATATTCAAAATTGATATATCTATACATGATTTAATGTTGATGCAGTTTTTTTAATATCATTACTTGCTTAACTTGAAATTAAACATGGAAATCTTAAATGAAAGATATCTTGATAAAGTCTCTCAATAACAAAAATTGTATTTGTCATTATGTATTCATTGCTCTTATGTTTGTTTGTTTTTTCTGAATATCTAACTTTTGAGATTTTGATTATAATGCATTTCAAGCAGCTCCCCTGCCGTGTGTAACTCCACAGGAATTCAAGATTCACTCAAGATTGGTAATCAATCCTGGTAATTAAATGTGTTATTAGAACCGTTCTTTATTTTTGTCCATGGTATGTAAAAAAATGGATCTGACAGTGTCCTGAAACTTCCAGTACGTGTGGAGACTTCAAGATGATGTTATACTTTTCTTAAAATAAAACTTCAGAGACTCTAAATTCAACACAGCTTTATTTCTCCCAGATCACACAACCTCCTATGTTTTATTCCTTTATGAAGGAATTTACATTTGATTTTATGCAGGATGAAGGGGTGTGTGTCACTCTTAAGACCTGCTTTGTTAATAGGAAGAAATTAGAGTAAACATTCCAGAGAATTCTGAGATTTTATCACCAGATGTAAAGTTGTTACTTACAGTATTAGAAAAATTCAGGTAATATAGAAAAATATTTTTTCTTATCTGGTGGCCCTGCTCTTCATCCACCTATACTGAAGGTTTGCTTTTTCAGGGTTTTATTGTTTATGAATATCTGAAATTAAGACGTTAATAAGATCTATTAATTAACAGACCCCTTCATTCAGCAGTGGTATTAAATGGGCTTGTGAAGATAGTAGTAAATAAACAAATACAGGAGATCCAAAAATCTGTCAGTTTCAGATGTGTCTGCAATATCTTGTAGCACACCCAGTTACAAAATATGGGTTAGATTTTCTTCTTCGGCTCAATCCATTGCAAAATGACATGACAGTCTGTGCGAGCTGGCGCATGTGTAATTCACGGTGCAGTACGTGTTCATGTGGTTCTGGCGATGTAACCTGAAGGCTTTTTCCTCATCCAAGCCTTCTCTCTGTTTCAATAGCATCATTCTGAAAATGGAAGCTCCACTGTAATTATGCACATTCGGGAGTTCATTGTTTCTTCTATTAGGGAACAAGCTCAGGCTAAGCTGCTCAGTACCACCCACCCTGCTTGTACCAGTCAACTCTGCACCTTCCTGGAGACCCATACAGCTGCAGTAATCAGAAGAAGTGTTGAGGAGATGACACGGTCATAATTACAGCCATTTCATTTCTCTGAAAAGCCCCATTATGAACTGATTTAAAGCTGCTGAAATGCCTGTTTTCCAAGCTTTCCAACAGAAGAAAAGAAGATGTACAGTAATAAAGGACAAGGAATGGGAAAGAATATAGAATAGAATCTTCAAGGTGGCGGGATGATTCCACAGGACAGTCAGCTGTAGAAAAGAGAGAATGATCAAGGTTCAACTCCGCTTTGTGTGTAAATCTGTTTTCAGTGTGTCAGCCTCAAATGTGTGCTAGAAGGATGTGCGTTTTTATGTCTGAAATCTTAAGTTTCAATGCTCCAGATGACTCCCCCCTAACGTTCTGTTCCAATCTCAAATTTTCTTCATTGCAGTTTTGCTGTTTGACAATTGCTAAGCATTTTAACTTTGTGCTCATGTTAGAGTGTAATGCTGTTACAAAACTTTGTGTATTCATAGAGATTTTAGGCTGTAATAGTTTTGTCAGAAACTATAAGCTTAATGTGTAGAAAAAAGAAATGTCCTAAACATATGACTGATTTTTTTTAGGCTAGTTCTTAAGAATTGCTCTCTGATTCTGAACCTGAAGCTAACTTCAAAGAAGATATTCAAACATGCCAAAAGTAATTTGAGTCTAGATCAGAATAAGTATTTTCTTGATTTACAGTGAAATGTAAAAGCAAAAATTAATGTCAATTCTGTTATTAAACATACATCAGACAGAAGTATAAACTTTCGTGACAAATGATCTGTATTAATGTATTACATAAGATCACGTCCTAAATAAATTTGAGACATATACCAAAAGAAGTAAAAGCTCTTTTAAAGTGCTACTTTATAATTCAGTCAAATCATAATCATTTGAGCTGCAGGTGGTAAAGAAGAATATATTTCAAAAACAGGATTAATGATCTCCTTTGGCATTTAATCACTCATCATGATGAAAATTGCATGGCAATGAAATATGGAATGTGATGAACTTCAGTGATGAAGAATTCATTAGGGCAAAATTATTGAAGTCTGAATTAATTTTAGGTGTCCCCTATATCAATTGCTCACTTATTTTAAGCTTTTTTGGGTGTTGAATCATAATTGATTTCTTATTCCCAGAAGTGTTTGTTTTTCTTTAAGAATATAGAGAATTAGAGAATACACTGTATGTACAGTATGTGCAGAATGAGGAGGCTGTGTTACAACTTTGTAGCTGCATCTCCCACTAATGACAAGGTTGTGCTTTAATGCGGGGACAGTGAACCTGTAAGAAAAGCCTGGTTGCTGCTGGAGGTAGTCTTGGTGGACCAGTAGGTGATGTTCTGACCTCTGGACCTGGATTTCTAAAATGGGGCACCAGCCTGGTGACCAGAGACTCTGTGCTGTAGGAGGCTCTAGCGTTTGAGTGAAACCATTCAAGTAGAAGGCCCCACAGCCGAAACGTTGTGTCGAAAATGGTATTTTCCTTTCAGCATGGGATAAACCTTTACCTGTTCCTTTGGATGAGACGTTAAATCAATGTCTTGACTGCTTTCTCATTTAAGATCCTGTGGCACTTATGGATGCCCAGGAGGTGTTAAATCCATTGTCCTGGCTCAGTTCCACTCTGGCACAGTCTGGCCTTCCTAATGTCCCCACTAATGAAGCTGGTGAACATCTCACCTCTCCTCCTGATCTGCGTTGTAATGCTGCTGGCAATTAATAACTGTTTTCTACCCAAGTGGGTGAAGCACTTCAGTGGTGGTTGATGTGTGTCTCGCATAACAGGCTAAGACTTGTGCTGCTCTGCTAATGAAGCATTTAAAGCACTTTAGGAATCTTTGATATGAAAAGCATTATAATAAATGGAATTATTAATATTATTGCCAGCATTCTAGTTCATTAATTTTAAGATCACATAAAAAATGAGTATGCAAAGAGTGCATAAACACTACAGAATTCCATTACTTTGAGAAAAAAACATGGAAATTGCATTTTTCTTAAATGTTTCTTGACTCTTTCAGTAATTTTCCATTTGAGATATTAATTTGTAAAACATTCCAGTCTATAAAAGAAAAAGCTGAGCTCAAATTTCTAGCAAAGGTAAAGAATACATTTTCACTAACTTTGGCTATGAAGTGTTTCTCTACATTGCTGCTTCCTGAATTTTTAGATTTGCAATTTGAAAGTCATGAATCACAGACTATAAATCATTGTGTGTAATTTTCATCCCTCTTCCTACTCATTTCTTAAATGCTTTTTCAATTGCACCACTAAAACAGAGCTCCTAGGAGTTGCCACCATAATGTGTGATTCCATAATGCAAATTAAGCACTAAAAAGATAAAAGTCTAAATGCTTTTGCTACGGTAAGTAAAGTGTGACTCAGTCCACTCTGTTGAGTTAAACCTTACTACAGTCTGTATACTTCCATAAAGTATAGTTTAGTTTAAGACCAGGATAAATAATACAATAAAAATGATGATCAGGAGGCTCGTTTGAATTACTTTGCTCATCCAGTCTGTATATTCCTTATTCCGCAATAAGGATCCTAAAATAACACGAACTTGGTTTGGCCATTTTGTTTGATTAGTTTCCATTAACTTGTGACCCTTTTGGCCTCTGAGGCTCTCCTTTATGTTCTTGTAGATAATTACTTGTGTATATGGACATTAACATAATTGGTTAGGTAGATTTAATCAGTTCCTTCAGTGTTAAAAGCATCAAACTTCCATGAACTCTAAAGAGAAGCTGATTTATTGAAGCCAGCGTACAAACGTATTGTGATATAATAATAGAGTTTTCATCATTCCTGCGTTTTTTTGGTAGATTGCATATGAAGTAGCTAATGTTTATAATATAAATGTACATATTTTCCTTTCTTCATAAATGCTCATACTGTATAGTTCTGAAAAATAAATTAAGAATAATGTATTAGCTATGTTGTAATCAAGTCCTTAGTGCTGTCACAAAATTGACTGATGGTTTTCAAAGAGTTCAGCATGCTTTTGGAATTAAACTACAGTATGACATATCACCTTGATTAAAAGAGCATTAAGGCCGTTTCCTTCTTGTTTCTTTTTCTGTTGTAACATGCATGCATTAAGTTGAAATTAATAAAGCAGAATAGATTTTATGCTAGATATGGTTTTACATTTTTGTACATTTGAACCATTTTGTGCATCACAGAGCAGCACATTTGAATTGGGGAAAAATAAATTGACGTGTCTTAAGATACAGGGGATGCAAGGCCTGTACAAACAAGTCTTTCAACTAATCACTGTCAGTGACATCTCTTCCCACTTGTGGTTGCAACAGTTCTCCCTGTGATTGACTGTGGTATAATTTAGACCTCGCAGGCTATATTTAACGCCAGAGAAGAGACAGCATGTGTTCAAAGTTGCATTATTCTTTTTTCTTTCCTAGATGTTTCAGTCTGGTTTTTAAGCCTGCATCGTTTTGAGTGTTTTCTTAGCCAGCCTTATCAAAGCAAGGCATCTTGTGAATGGGGTAGGTAATGTGTGAAATTCGTAACATAAATTAATTTGGATAATCTGTCCGTACTTCAGTCCTTGCAAACAATGAGGTGCGAACATAAATTTGCAGGATTTATCCTGGATATGCAGTATAAACAGCCCACTGGTAAGAGTAAAAGCAAGGATATGTGGAAACTGGTACCTCCACAGTAACGGCAAGGCAGATAAATCTGGAGCATCCCATAAGATGGCATTTAGACATAAAACTTGAATCACCCCCTCTTTATAGCTCATGCATTCTAATCACAGCTAAGTGGTCAGCAGGGAAGCGAGAGGTTAAAAGATAATTGCTTCGTGTTATTTCTCTAGTGAACCTTCTCTCTCATATCCTCTCTTTACAGAAAACTATGCTATCAGTAGCCAGGGACAACCATCAATCGATGACAGAGCTAGGGCTCCTGTGACATTATTTAGGTGTCAGTCAGTTGTTACACTCACTGTAATATCCCAAGCTGCGTATTAAGCTGAATGGTATTACTGCAGATTTCCCACTCTATCACCAGATGTCATCTTGTCAGTTGTGTAGAATCACACAATTTAGTTTTTAACTTTGTATTACTGCGTACTTACTCTGTGACTGAAAAGAGAGGAAAATGGTAACAGATTGTGATACTCTACATTTACAGTATAAGGTTGCATAAATGTTGCATGGATAGGGCTGATAATGCTAGGCTGCACAGGAATTTCGTTCTGTGGCATTTTAACATACTGTACTGCAATGTCAGTGGGGCTGACAGGCTCCCTGACACACTTCCTTAGTTAAGTGGGTGAGCTGCATGTAACAGACGCTCTGCTAATACAAATGCATAGCACTAAGCAAAGTTAGCAAGACAGAAACTAAAGATAAATGTGGAAGCAAAGCAAAAGGATTTATTAATCACTTTATTAAGAGACTTAAGAGATTCCTGCAAAGGGTGTCCCTTTTTCAAGCACTTTGGTTTGTCTTTATTGCTAATTGTCATTTTAATCATGTGGGGCTTTTCCAGTTGTTGACCAGTTAGCAAGTCAATTAATCATCTTAGCCCATTAGATATGAAGAAAAAAGTTACTCCGCTGATTGTTTTTCTGTGCATTCTTATTGAAATGCATCATTTGTGTTTTATAATGTTAAGTGTATATGAGACTGAAATGATGATCGTCTATCAAATGTTTGCTGTATTTAATAGTACATCAGAAAAAATCAGGTTTGTTGTGAGAGCAATGTATAAAGCAGTACAGTATTGAATAACGTATACAGCTGTATTAAAGTGAAAGAAGTAAAATTATTTCATATGCATTTACAGTAGGTTAATTGAATTAAGGAAATAGTTGGTTTCATTTGCTTAATATTGTACCCCAAAGAGGTTATATTCATAAGCAGGAGCAGGTGAACAAAGGTGTTCATATGTCTTGTACGAAACCCCTGCCCTCAGTATTAAGCTGGATATGACAAGATGTTGTACTTTGTATGATTGCATGTGCTATGTGTCAGGATACATTTCTTAGCTAGCAGAGAATTTACAAATGAAGAAAGCAATAGTAACAATTTTATATAGTTACAGAGAATGTCCACGTTAGAATATCCCCAGATAAGACATCCTATAAATGGAATCAATTTCAACATAGCTGCAATGAAGAAAGCTCTCCAGTAGTAAAAATCCACTGTGTGTGCGTTCTTGTTTTCCTTCTTTGTTTCGAATGCATTAATGATCATAGAGAACAACTCACTGAATCTGGCAACAGAGGAAAGCCATATGCTGGTGCCGCACAGTAATTTCATTAAATGACTACCGTCTGCTCACTGCTCAGTTGAATGGATGTGTTTGTGATGTGGTGGAAAGTCTGCAGTTGCACTCAGGTGACAGTAACGCGTGTGTACAATAGCTTACTCTGGCTTTGCATTCTGAGCTGAAGCATTACCAAGAGCACATAGGTCATTACGAGGACACAAAAGAGAAGTAAAGAAGAGAATCATCGATCTGAGGGTAAATAAAATGTGATTTATGTCTTGAAGCGATCAACATTATAAGGGCTTGGAAGTTCAATTAAGGCTCTTGCCCTTCTTAGGGGAGGTGATTCTGAAAAATTATTGAAAATTTATAGAGCTGCTTTTCACGTGGCCTGCGGTGTTCCTATCGCGGCTAATAGCTTTTAGATCTTCACTAATCCATCTAACTCAGCGGCCGGCCACAGTGCATATAGACAGGACCACAGCCCCCCAGTTCCTTACGGCAGTTTTGACGTCAAGACGCTGACATTGTGCCTGCTCAAGCATTGGAATACAAGCCAGTATCTCACTCGCCTGCCGTACGACTGAGTGAATTAAAAACCTTCACTGCAGAAAAGAATCTTACTTGTTTCTTAATGTCTGATTTAGTCTGAAGTTGTCAGGTTCATCTGCAGAATAAATGCACTCTGTACCCTGCTCTGTAGTCTGTAATTGCATTTCACAATGACTGATATTTACAGCAGAAGGGGAGAAAAAAAAACGATCTCGGTGTCTGGGTTATGAATCTGAACAGAAGCTATAATATAGAAGAGGAAGGATGTAATTTATTCCCAAATCAATTATGAGAAAATTGACTTGCCTTGGAACGCAGACCAGCACTTCTGGCACAGAAATTAAAACTTTTGCACAGTCACAGAGGCAGGATGAGTGAATTGGAAAATATCAAAAAGGTACAGTAATACTGGTTATATGAACTCTTTACACTGTCATCTGAAAGATGTCCTGTACCTGTATATAAAATGGAAACAGGAATATGCTAAAAGCACTCTTGTTAGTTTAAGGACCGTGTCAGTTTAAGTGTGTGCAGTCAGCTCTTTTACTCATTCATGTTTTTGGTCTGAAACATTTTGCCAAAAAAGCTTTTAATATCAATATCACCCGTTTTTCGCTTTTTGAATTTTTTAAATGAAAATCTATAGTTATATGTCCTGTATAAGAAAGAAGTAAGACGTATGTACAGTGGTTCAGACTTCAGACAGTCCTCCACTCTTTCAGGGATGGCTCTTTAAGTTCACAATGTCTCCGTGTTGTTTAAACATTTTCAATATCATTCACTTAAAATTACAGATGATGTTGTTACATGTACTGTAGCTAGCAAGCGTTAGGAACACTCATTTGAAATCTGTGACTCTTGTAATAGTGTCTCGGGAGCTCTGTTTTAAGGATATACTGTTTTAAGGGTTAACAGATCCCCCTTTTTTGTAACAGCTTATAGTCCCTTCTTCTTATTGACTGTTATTGCTAAGAAGATTGGGTTAGCTTTCTATGTCTAGCTTTATTATCATCATGCATCCCCAGCAACTGAAAATCATGCAGTTTGCTAGTCATTCCAGACTTGTGGGAAGGTGTTGGAAGTATTTTGTGTTTTGCTCAGGAACTATCCACCAAATCAGGTGGCTGTCTAATTGTCAGTGCAAGTGAGTGATGAGATAAGTTAGAGCAGACAGTGTGGACCCTTGTGGGTGGCTGTTGAAGCGAATATCAAAGAGAGCTAATCAATAGAGATAGTAGGAGGCCCATTCCTGAGGTGCAGGAAACATGGACTCTATTTTACAGTCTGAATGCATGGACACTGAGAGAAGATAGTCAGCACTGGGAATTTTAATAATGGTAGAGGCTTAGTTCAAAATCAATAGGCAAAGCCTGCAAACTGTATACAGTAAAGTTATTAATTGGAAGGGAACAAAGCAGAAGTGTCTAGGTAACTACTTTCATTGTTTCTAAATTGTTTAATTGCTTTTCAGCTACCGAGTGACCTGTGCTGTAATCCTTTTAAAGTCCTTCTAAGGTTGCTGTGTAGTATTTTCCAGATTCCCCATTCCCTATTGAATTGACTAATAAACATTGTATAATATAAGGCTTATCTCTGGATCCTAGGTTGAAACATGCTGTTGAACACTAGTGTCATCTGTCTCTGCTGCAGTGTCCGTCAGCATTTCAAAATCGTTTCATTAGGCCTGCTTTCTAGAAAAAGCCATCTTTGCATATTTAACATGTAGAAATTTGCTTTAACTTGGACCTGGGCTTTGACTCAAACACTTCTGCATTCTACCATGTTTGATGTCCTGACCTTGCTTGCATTCGTTCATACTACCCGAATCTGTGTCTTCCAGTAAGAATATGGGCCTTCTGTGTTGTTTGTAATAAAAAATCCCAACTTAATTAGGACTGAAAGATCAAAGCAGAAATACAGTATATAAAGAGAGAGATACCAGTATCTTTAAAGAATGTAACTGATGGTTAAAATGCAAAAGGTCTGTTCATAGGGCGGCACAGTGTCGAGGCAGATAGCAGTGCTTGCCTCACAGCTCTTGGGTTCTGGGTTCATTTCCAGGAGCCATGTATAAGTTGGTGTGGGGTTTTTGCTTTATGCTGTTTTTTTCTGACAGCAGGTTGACTTAGGTTTCCTCCTGCCTTCCAATCACGTACCGGTGTCTCTGAATTGTCCCTGTGTTCTTGTGCTTTTGTGTGTGTGCTCGGTGATGGACTGGCATCCATTCAGGGTCTAATCCACCTGGTACACTCTGCACACAGCGATAAACAAGAGGCAGCCGTTCGGCTCATCTTGCTCATTTGGTTGCAAGTAGATAAGTGTTCCAAGAATCTCATTCATCTGGTGGAAAGAAGCCGTGGTGTCAGTTTCGACAACACGGATGGATGGCTTATCCCAGATTCCTGCAGCACCTTTTTTTTTAAAACAAATGCCTCCTAGTCTCAGATCAAGATATGATTCCATAGTTTGCATTTATAGCCTGCCTTCCACTCATACCCCTGTAGTTTCTACAGTACTTGTCCTCTGATTCAGGTTTTCCTGATGTTTGCCTGGAAGTGCAGTGGGGGCTGAATTCCTTAGTGCTCTTGAGGATTTTGAATATTTGAATCCCATCCACTGTTCAAGACTAAAAAGATCATAGTTCATAAAAGCCACTCAGAGGAGGACGTCTTCTTTAAGACCAGGGATGGATCTGATTGCACTTGCCTAGATGGATCCCAGAAAAGCAAAATCATTTCTGCAACATGGCGGCCAAAATTGCACACAAGGTCTTACTAGTGCACTGTATAATTTTAGCATAACACCACTTGATTTAAAGTCTACGCTTTTAACTATTGTATATCCTATGTTTATTGCTTCACCACATTGTCTAGAAAATAAGGGTCAAAATAAAAGTTATCATAATAAATCAGTGTTTTAAAATAAACCACTTTTTCTTAATTACTTAGTTTCCTATCTTACAGTACATCTAAACTTTGTTTTTGCATTTAATTCTCTGCATCTGTCTACATTACTATCCAGGTGTTTGCCCAGATTCCAGTTCTCTCTAGGATGTTTTTGGATTTCTTTTGAAGCTTCTTAATTGTTAGCTTATCCAGCTATTTTATTATCATTTGCAATTACTAGACTATTTTCCTAACAATATCAGAACCTACAGTAGATCATTAATTTAACATATGGATACCAGATTCCCCATACAGACACCTCTGTGAGTCCAGTTGAAGCAAACAGCAACTAAATCTATCTTTGTAATAAGTCTGGGATATTTTCCGGTTATTCAGATGTCACTGTTTCAGGTGTGTATACAATATACAGAACCTACACTCTTCTGCCTTTTCAGAAAAGATAGTTGATGGTGGCACCTTTGAAAACTGACAGAGTTTGTCTGTTTGGGTGAGGGTGCAAAATAAACAGAATGGACTAAATGAACAGCCTTTGGTAACACACTGTTTACAGCGGCGTCGTTTTAAAAGTCAGCCAACTTTGTAAATAAGCAATGTTTTCTCAATAATGACAAGTCGTCTGATTTTACCCACTCCCTTAGTTATCTTTGAAATCCAGTGAAGTTTCTTGCGCTGCTGCAGGAAGATACGCAGTCCTCAATTTACCATTTAAAAAGGCCTGCCACTGTTGATGAAGGGGGTGTTTAAGCAAAATTAAAATGCTCAAATGGATGCAGGTGCTGTGATTGATTACCTGTTTTTGTACATCACAGGAGATTATAACAGACTATCAGCAAGCTCTGCTGCACACCACCTCAGTTCATCACTGAGCTCTGCTACAAATGAATGCCTGAGTCCTGTATGTGCGATAGAGTCTGGTGTCAGGATAGAATGCAAGCATTTTTGGTATTTGTAATCACTCTTATGTGGCGTTCTCCCTGGATTGACGGATGTTGCTTATACTTGTACTGGAAGTTATACACAGTTTAACGGGGGAACCTGTACCTGGTAAACTTTAAAGTATTCAGCTTTAAACATCAGTATTATTTTAATCGGCAAACTTAATCTTGTTTGGCACAATCACAGTTCTGATTCAGGAAAATGTTATTTGTGTAATATATTCTTTCAGTGTGCAGTATTTTGTTAGATGTCATCTGTTTTCATACTGTTTTTTCTGCTTCTGTCCTTTTTTTAGATGTGATTTTTTGGACTTAAGAAGGTGGTCAGTTCACATGGACTCCAAAGTTGGATAAAATGCACGACAGACACGGCAACCTTTTCAAATAAAAACCGCTCTCTAAATGTTTTATCCTGTACTTGTTTATAATAAATTATAATACTGGATAGATAAAAGATCTTAAAGTACAAAAAGCTCACGTCATCCACCACTGAGTTGTTGAGGGTAGACTGCAGCAGACACTTTTTCTAAATAGCTGCTTTCAAACTAAACAAAATGATAGCTCACCGAGACAGTAAAATCAAAGTGGCTAATTTAGTTAGGCTGGATTAAGAAAGAAACCGATGTGAGGGTTAGTTCCTACTATTTTGATCATGGATTTTTCATTACTGTGGGTAGTAGGGACCTTGGATTTACATTAGATCTCCTGTAGTGCGACATCCACAGTCACCTTGATGGCACATAGCTTTGGACGTTTTCAGTCTTGAAAACAATGTGACCCATGTACAGTAAATGGCTCCTGTCCAGTATTGCTAATCAGACACCTTATCGCTTAACTTCTGTGTTTCTGACCAGATCAGGCTCCAAGATGGCCATAATACTGTGGATTACTGAGAAAATGTCTAACCTTGAATCTGACAAATACTTTCAGTGGGATGCATTAGAATGTGATTATTAGTGAAGTTCAACTAATAATGGTCAGAATTTAAAGACTTGTGCAGCAGTTTGCACACTTTTATAGAGTGTTACTCAACAAGTAATGCATTAATCTTTGTGTAACTGTTAATTATTGTTATTCACTTAATTCACAGCTGTGTGTTTTGAGTCAATAGTTCCTATTTGATGAGGAAATCATTAGAGTGTATATGCTGTAAAGTGCATGATCCTTCATCATGCCTGATGAACCGGAAATTAGAACCTAAACACAATAGCTCTGCAGCAGAGTTAAAAGTGGGTGAAAAGCAAAAGTGAGTAAAATTGCTTTTGGAATGTGTTTGATTCATGCACCACCTATCAGACCCACAGACACTCAAGGAGTGAATGAAACACTATTAAGCATGAACTGCATTTATGAGTTTCTGTGTGCTGTTTTCAGCTTCAGGTGTTATCTACCATGTACTGTATATCAAGATCAGAACAGGGTATGTGCTGCTGGTACAGTACATTGCTTCAGTTTTGGATCATGAAAGTTTCCTCACTCTATACAGATCGTGACTCAATTGCACAGTTTATGGCACGGTCAGGAGCTTTATGCTTGTTTTTAAGGTTACTGCACACTGATAAGGCTTATGAGTTTGGTCATGTTTTTTATACAGTTACTGCTGGTAAGTTCTGTGCGCAGTTTGGGGGGGGGTTACAGCTGAGATCTGATATGAATTAATGGCATCATGCTGGTGGTTTTATTGCACGGTGTGGGCTTTACAAGTGCTTGGAAGGTCAGTGCACAAAACTAGGGTTTATGAGAGTACGTTGACCTGGAAGAATAACTCACTCCTAGGGCAGTAGTGCTTAGAGCTGCATGGGGAGATCTTTAAATGTGTTTGGTGATGATTCTGACAAGGCTAATGTGTAGAGCTGAGGTTAATGACTGAGGGTGGGTAAAGACAATGGCTTAAGGTTAATTTAGAGGCTCAGTGGGATTTGTGTTGCCCTCTGATTTGCATGAGAAGACAAACTAGGCAATTGAACCATACTGTGTTATCAGGGAAAGGGTTTTATTTTTCATATCTAAAAGTGTTCCTTAGATTGGAGTGCAGGGATGTTTTTGTTATACATTATTACAGGTATTTAAATGCAGTTCTTTTACATTTCTTTATTTTTATTCTTTACCTAGATGGCAAAAGGGGATGTTTTTTATGTGGCCGGGATAGGATTGCCATGGAGAAACTCCACCTAAACTACTGTGCTACAGTCGGATTTGGGTATTCTAAAGCTCAGGGCTACTTATGAATTCATTTGATGAGGGAGATCACTGTCAGAATACAGAAGGTTTTCTCCAGTTATATTTCATTAAAAGGCCTTTTTGGTCGTAACTATCAGCAGAGAGTGAGCTTTGTGCACTTTCTCTTCATGTCCAAGTTGGGTTTGATTGTAGGCCTCCAGAGAACGGAAGCTGTCTTTGACAGAATACCCTTCTCAACTAGAGGTCCTATTATGGTCTGTGTTTAGACGTTGAGAATTGACTTCTGCTTCATTTTAAAATCTTGGAAGCGCCCGGAAACTTTAGATTCTACTGTGTTTTCATCTGTCCTTTTCATTGTAGCAAGGATCTTTAAAATTTGCAATCTATCTTTTAACAATAGTAGGGCTTCAAGGTTTCAGGGGTCTTTCTGCATCTTAATCTTATTAGTTATAGTATAGAAGTTAAGACATACACATTTTCGTTCAGTTAACTGCTCGAAATTGTAACCCATTAGGGTTTAGCCCTCTGAGGAAGATGACTAGGCTTCCCAGATCATTACCTGCCAATGAGCAGACTATAGTGCCTCTCTCCCCTACAGCCAGCTGTGGTTTGGGGAGTCCACAGACAGACTTTAACATTGAAATATGTGCGCTAATTGTAAGTCTGTGGACTGCGCTCTGATTTATATGTTGACAGCTTTCATGCTTCTCAGAGGACACCTGTCAAAGCACCGCTGTGGAATGGGCTGTGGGTTTTCCACTGAGACGGACAAAAAGATGTAGTTCTGCTTGTTTTTGAGCAGCATAAACATCCCTCAGTGCTTATCAGCTAAAAAGAAGCTGTTAACCCGTGCGACCTTTAGACAGGGTTATTATGCTAAATGATCAAGGGACCCTACTAAACAACGAGAGCCTTAGCATCCATCCATTGATGGGAGAGAGGTATGGAAAAGTGACAATCTTAATAAGCTTTCCTTTTCACTCATAGCCATTCATTTCAGGATAAAGAACACTGATGTCTCACTGATGCAGCAATGTTATAAGGATTTTATGTAGTCAACATTAATTGTACTGCACAGTGGTGGGTTAAGGAATGTCTTCAACAATATAGTTGTCAACGATAGGTTGTCAAGCAGAGTTTAAAGAAATAATAAAGGTAGGAAGATTCACGGTACTTGAGAAGACATTTTATTTGATGGTGCGATTTTTAAATGACCTTTGAAATCTGATCTCATCCATAATAGCTGGAACACTTTTTTCTTGGTATTGATTGAGTTACAGGTATGTTTGTGTGCACTTTGTATGCACTCTTGCCTTCATAAAAAAGGCTTTGTATTCTGCAAAGTGTGGAGCAAATAGGTTTTGCCATATATATATTTTAAAGAATTTAATCTAAGCTTTTCATAGATTGTCATCTTTCTAGAGGATGATATTTCTTTTATTTTTAAAACTGCGTTTGAACCTATCTGAGTGGAATAACTACAAACCCCACCTGTTTCTCCATAAACACTGAATAGAATAACAAATTTAGGGGCTTCAGACTAATGTCATTCAGAAATGGGTTACAGACAATTGCCTGAAACTCTAACAAGAAATGACTTTGGGTTCTTTGCAGACGCTGTTGTTTTTATCTTGCTTTATTTGGACACAGAGAAGAACAAGAACTGCCCAACTGAATTACTAAACAACTGTTGCATATAAAATAATATTAAGAATATAAAAACATATCTTGGAAAGCTCTTACACTGCCAAAGTAATATCGACAAAAAAATGGCAGTAGAGGCAAATACCCAATTTAGAAGTCACAGTAGGATCTGTGCAGTATGTACAGTTATCACCATATGTATGGGGAGAATTATTTTGGATAGCTTGCATAATTAAATTATATGATTGCTTCTTTTTTGTGGTGCTTGCAAGACAGGACCACCCATCCATTCGACACAAATGTGTTAGAAATTCCTTCTGGGACTTGTTAGCTTGGTGAATTAATGTCCTACTTTCTCTTGCTGACTTTTGATCTTTCTGTTTTATCTTTTTAATTGCTCGTCAAGGGAAGAATGACAGTTATAGACATAAGAGCATTGATATCTATGGCCGTATTCCCCGGCCAGCACAAATTGTTCACAGGGTCCGGTTTGCACAGAGGAAAGAAATGACTTAATGCTGTTACTCATCAGTGCAGCACAACTAGATGGAAACCCCATGGGTTTTCCTCCTATGAAAAAAAAACTGAATAAGTAGCTTTAATTATGATTAAATCTCAATTGATCGGCAAGTTCAGAGTTTACAAACATGGGGGAAGAGATAACAGAAGGAAGTGAGCAGTAGTCTTTTAAGATGAATGTTTCTGTTATACACAGAAAGAAGGTCAGTGCAGAGATTAGAAAAAGCTTTCCTTATGTCGAAGTTTATGATGAGAAGTCATGAATCCTGAAGTGGAATTGGTTAAGATTAGTATAGTAGAATGCTTTTATTTCTCACTGTGTTGACATGTTGGTGACTGAGGCCTTGAATAAGTTTATAAATTGACCCAAACTGCCAGTTAAATATCAAAACCAATGTTTTATAGTGCTGTGTAATTGGATAGTCACTGTAAAGTGACATATATTCAATTTTGTAGAGGAAGGTGAATTCAGGGAAAGGTAATTGACATTTTTACATTATAAAAAGTCAAAGTTAGGGCACTGTGTACCAGTGAATAGTTTATTTTATTGCTGAATTGAAGAAACAGTATCACATGGATGTGATTGCATGTTTGCGCAATGAACAAGAATCAGTTACCACCGAAAAACTCATCACTAGGTAGGCAGAAATAGAAAGTGGACACTAGTTTAAGGATTTGCTTTAGGGTAAATCCTTATACAGTAGCTGTAATTATTAATAAACATTTTGAATCTTACATAATTTTACTATGCACTTCAAAATGTCTTGTTTAGGGAAACATGTTTGCTGATAATCTACGAATCCAGAGCTTCATGCTGACCTCAATGATATAATTGTTATCAGTGTTTAACAGGTAAACAGCTTACTGCCACAAAAGAGTGTACTGAGGACTGGAGAAGCCATGGAAACAACAAATTTACTGTATGTAGATTATGGATTTAAATTGAATGATCATGAAAACTGATATTTTGACAGGTAAACAGTATTTCCCCAATTAGAGTTGTATAGATTACCATGTAGGAATGTTTCGCTCAGTAGATGACATGGGGGTCAGTTAAACCACTATAATGAAATGGTGAACTCAGTAAGGGGCATCATTAGTAACTGCATGACAAAACTGGGTAAAACACCTACCTTCCTCCACAAGACTGTAGGTGGATGTTAGAAACAGTGTCACAATCTAAAATAGAAAGCAGAGATTCCAGAGCTGCAATGTATTGTATGAACTCTGGTGAGCAGGATTTGTTGTAATATAAAAATCTAAGTCTATCTAAATGATGATGCTACCTTAACCTGGCCAGTCCTGTCTTCTCAAAGATTTTAAATCTGTGTTTGACATGACAAAAGGAATGCTTTACACTACACTGAAATTCAGTTTAATCCAGATTTTATTTTACTTTTCAGTTTCATGGTTAACAAAGTTAATCAAAGCATTGGGTAGTGTGAATCTAGTAAAAGCTTTTTTTTCTTTGTTTTATCTTTGAATATGTTCGCTCTGTGAGGAAAGTCTTTTTTTGTTGTTGTATTATACCATCTGCATGCATCTGAATGCAAATATAATTATTAATTGATTGATTCACCTCTTTGATGAAGCGCTGTTAGCTGTTTCAATAGTTTAAACTCTTTTAATAGTTGATTACATGATAAATCCCCTCTCTGCCAGTTTTCTGCAGTGACTGATGAGCCTTGACAGATTTAGACAAACAGCTGTCTCTGGCGACAGATAGTCAAGGATCAGAAATAGCAGAACAAATTGGGGCAAGGCTTCTGGAGAAGTGACAGCTCCGGCACAGCCTGTCATCGTCTCTTGAAAAGCCATCTTTGAGCAGTATGGACAGAAACATACAATTTAGGTTTCATCCGTACGATGTAGTCAACGAAAAAAATGCAGAAAAGGCCATTTGTGGTTTTTATTTGTGTTTTTCTCACCTAATGATGATCTAGGTAACCAAGGCCATTGGTTATCAGCATAAAGTTACTCTTAACTTTCACTGTCATTATATTACTCAAGGGTCACCACATAGCCACCATCTTTTGTTAGCTTTATATCATAAAGAGTATGGATGTATATTACAATAACTCACCAGTTTTGATTAAAAATGTTAATTACTGTGATGGTTTTGCTCGTGAAACAAAACCAGTAGATGTGAAACAATGCCAACATTTGACAGTACATGGACTGAAATATCAAATGCCAATTAGTAGTTGCTTCATTCTGTGTAACCTCTCTGCATGAAATCCCTCTGTATTAGGATTATATATGTCTGTATATGCTAATAAGCCAATATGTGCTCAAAGTCCATGGCAAACATTCTGCAAATAGAAGATAGCAAAAGCTTACATGTTTGTTTTGTGTTGATTCCTTCCATACTTTGCTGTACAGTGTCCTGTTACTGAGAAGTTTATACCATGAAAGCAGTCAGCCTCTTGGGTTAGGGGGCAGGTGTTGTCGGATTACGTTGTTTTGTTGTTTGTTTTATTTTTGAAAAACTGGTTCACTAGGAGAAAAGGACTCAATCTCTGTACATAAAAAATGAAAACTGATCATTGGTATAACAAGACCTCATGGTTAAGGCCTTAGCCCCAGGAGATCAATATACTGTACATGAGTCCTCTTCTAAAGGCACCTACTGTATGTATAACAACCACCCCATTTTGGTACTTTCAACATCTCAATTAATTGCAGTATTTAATTGCTACAACTTACATAATCAAGCAACCATTTTATTCAGTGGTATCACAGACAATGGGGAAATTCAAGTGATCACCAGAAACCAGTATACCTGTCTAAAGTTTGAAAGGGATAATTTTGCTTTGGTTAAACATTACAAATTTGAAAATCGGAAAATAAATGCAGTAACAAAGATGTTCTGGCAGCCAAAAACAGTGTTGGTTTAAAAGAAAAAACAGAAAGGTCAGTTTACAAGGAGAACACACGCCACTTACTGTACAGTTCAGCAAAAGAATCATATACTATAACTATACTATAATTTCATAACTATATGAAAACTACGTATATAAGTTTTGATTTGCTGCAAAATGTAAGCTTTGTCAGTTTGTTTACCATTCTTCCATGGATTGATTTTGCTGTGTGCAAACCTGCCCTTCAGAAAAAAAAAAACTTCTTAAAGCATCCACTGTAATCATTTAGTCATCCTTGTTATGTTAGGAACTAATTCTTCAGCTTCGTTCCAGAATCCCTCCAACCACATTCCACTGCAGGATTTTGTTTTAATAGTGTTTGTCCAGTTTAAAATTTCCTTCATCATCAGCATGTGTAGGACAACCTCATGGGAGGCTATCAGCTTGGACAATGTTTTAACACTTTTATGAACAAGTTTGTCTGCTTTCTGGAGGTTGTGTGGGAATTGCATGTCACATGTGCTGAATGTAAGGAGTAGTGGTTAACATTGCTGCCTCATACTGTACCTCCGGGGCCCGGGGTTCAATTCTGTGTGGAGTTTGTATGTTCCATGTGTTTGTTTGGGTTATCTCCGGGAGCTCTGGTATGTTCCTACAGCACAGAGACACACTGGTAGGCTGATTGTCTTCTGGGAGAACTGGCCCTGGTGTGAGTGTGTGCGTGTTGGTGTCAGTGTGTGGCCTGCGCTGGAGCCACGTCCTGTCCAGGCCGTGCCCTGCCTCATCTGCTGGGATAGACTCCAGGTCTTCGCCGCCCAGAATAGTGGCTCGAAGATGGATGGATGTTCTAAATGTGGCAACAATCCTCCCAGAACTGTATGTCTTGATCATGCAACTAGTACTAGTCTGAATCAAATATGGTCATGTTTCTAACATTGACTTCAAATGTGCTTAAACATTTCATGATACCCTTCATTATTTAAGGTTAATTTGTGGAAAACTTGCAGCTATAATAACCAGTACGTGATCATACACTACAATATACTTTAATTTATTTTAATTACATGGCATATTCTTACAAACTTGACCCACATTTTCATTAACTCAGATCATATGATGACAACAACAAAAAAAACATTTTGAGCAGCTTTTAATTAATCATGAAATGATTAATATCTAGATCTGAGATATTCTCCACAGCTCCAAATTTACTTTTCTTTTCCTTTATAGTTTTTCTCTTTAAAGCTGTAAATCTGCCTACAGATCCTACATTCTGTGTGTCAAAGTTTATGATCAGGCCCATGGATTTAATATTAAAAGAGACTTATTCCCAGTCATGGTTTTCTGTAATAAAAATGAATTTTGTAGAAGGTGTGGCCATTTAGTTGAAATGAACTGCTTACAGCAACAAGAGATTTAAAGGCTTAATTTCACACCGGCTAATTTATTGGTTCACTTGGATTACTCTGTTTCCCTGCAAATCGTTTTTAGGTTGCAGTTCCTGGAACAGGTAAAACCGAAAATTTATTTATAAGCCCATTTCAAAGTTGGTTCCTGATACATTTCATTCCTAGTTTGGAGATGCTGTTGAGTGTGATTTGTTTTTTTGATTAGAAGGTTTATGGTTGATGACACCGCACAGCTATGGCAAAGGTGGGTGTCAGCAAATCAGCAATAGCTTATTTTCCAACCCAGAGATAGTATGGGAAAAATAAGAACATGTGAAGGTTAAAAAGAGAGGAAGCCATTCGATCTGTCAAGCTCATTTGGTTGCTAGTAGCTTATTGATCTGGAGATCTAATCCAGCTATTTTTTTAAAGATTCCTGGGGGATCAGTTTAGACAACATGGCTTGTCAAAGACTCTCAGTACCCTGTTAAATAAAAAATACCTCATGTTCTTAGTCCTAAATATACTTCTTGCCTTTTTAAGTCTACAAACAGGAGGTGTTGCTGCAGTACGAGTATACTGTTGTCATTCTTCCTCTGTAGTTTACCACCCAAATCCTCATGCTAATCTAACAAGCGAGGAAATTGCTTTTTAGTCTTAAACTTAATAAATTGAGAATATTAATTAGCTGATTCAATTTTACAGTGGTGTGAAAAAGTGTTTGCCCCCTTCCTGATTTCTTATTTGTTTGCATGTTTGTCACACTGAAATGTTTCAGATCATCAAACAAATTGAAATATTAGACAAAGATAACACAAGTAAACACAAAATGCAGTTTTTAAATGAAGGTTTTTATTATTAAGGGAAAAAAAAAATCCAAACCTACATGGCCCTGTGTGAAAAAGTGATTGCCCCCTAAACCTAATAACTGGTTGGGCCACTCTTAGCAGCAACAACTGCAATCAAGCGTTTGCGATATCTGGCAATGAGTCTTTTACAACGCTGTGGAGGAATTTTGGCCCACTCATCTTTGCAGAATTGTTGTAATTCAGCCACATTGGAGGGTTTTCGAGCCTTAACCGCTTTTTTAAGGTCATGCCACAACATCTCAATCCGATTCAGGTCAGGACTTTGACTAGGCCACTCCAAAGTCTTCATTTTGTTTTTCTTAAGCCATTTAGAGGTGGACTTGCTGGTGTGTTTTGGATCATTGTCCTGCTGCAGAACCCAAGTGCGCTTCAGCTTGAGGTCACGAACAGATGGCCGGACATTCTCCTTTAGGATTTTTTGGTAGACAGCAGAATTCATGGTTCCATTTACCACAGCAAGTCTTCCAGGTCCTGAAGCAGCAAAACAGCCCCAGACCATCACACTACCACCACCATATTTTACTGTTGGTATGAAGTTCCTTTTCTGAAATGCTGTGTTACTTTTACGCCAGATGTAATGGGACACACGCCTTCCAAAAAGTTCAACTTTTGTCTCGTCAGTCCACAGAGTATTTTCCCAAAAGTCTTGGGGATCATCAAGATGTTTTCTGGCAAAACTGAGACGAGCCTTTATGTTCTTTTTGCTCAGCAGTGGTTTTCGTCTTGGAACTCTGCCATGCAGACCATTTTACCCCAGTCTCTTTCTTATGGTGCAGTCATGAACACTGACCTTAACTGAGGCAAGTGACGCCTGCAGTTCTTTGGATGTTGTTGTGGGGTTTTTTCTGACCTCTTGGATGAGTCGTCGCTGCGCTCTTGGGGTAATTTTGGTCGGCCGGCCACTCCTGGGAAGGTTCACCACTGTTCCATGTTTTCGCCATTTGTGGATAATGGCTCTCACTGTGGTTCACTGGAGTCCCAAAGTTTTAGAAATGGCTTTATAACCTTTTCCAGACTGATAAATCTCAATTACTCTGTTTCTCATTTGTTCCTGAATTTGTTTGGATCGCAGCATGATGTCTAGCTTTTGAGGATCTTTTTGTCTACTTCACTTTGTCAGGCAGGTCCTATTTAAGTGATTTCTTGATTGAGAACAGGTGTGGCAGTAATCAGGCCTGGGTGTGGCTAGAGAAATTGAACTCAGCTTTCCAAAGATGTGATAAACCACAGTTGATTTATGTTTTAACAGGGCGGGCAATCACTTTTTCACACAGGGCCATGTAGGTTTGGATTTTTTTTTTCCCTTAATAATAAAAACCTTCATTTAAAAACTGCATTTTGTGTTTACTTGTATTATCTTTGTCTAATATTTCAATTTGTTTGATGATCTGAAACATTTCAGTGTGACAAACATGCAAAAAAATAAGAAATCAGGAAGGGGGCAAACACTTTTTCACACCGCTGTATATTCCCTTTTATTGTGGCGCTTAATTCAAAATTGCTTTCAGAATGTTCAACAAATTTAGGTTATTTCCATAACAATTAAAAACAGTGCTTCTGAGTTTATGATTTATGTACGCATGTATTATAGTTTCACTAATGAAATAACATCTTTAGCTTAATAGCCCTTTACATTTTTTTTTACAATTTTTGTGGAGTTTAGCTCATTCCTTAAAAAACACCTCATCTTTGCAGGCACATGTAGGACAAGCTAAGCCACAAAGACAGATTAGATCCTATAATGGGTGATATTTTATTGCTAACGCTAATCTATCTTCAGGGCTGTGTTGAAGCCTCCAGCAGGTCAGGGTCAGTTCAAGATTAGATAAGAGATATTTATGAGTTTATATTTTACAGTATATCCATATATCCTTTTTAATATAGGAAAAGACTAAAGAAAAATTAAAAGAATTTTGATTTTCAAGCGATGTGGATTCTGATTGATGGAGATTGTTATCTGTCGGTTAGCTGTTGGTTGATAATTAAATTGTGAGTTCATGTTTCTTTCACTTTTTGAGTTTTATCTGATTGTTGTCTCTTGCTGTAAGTTTAATGAGCAAACTTTAAATTACTAGCCTCTCAGCCCAATAATAGTGATATTTTCTTTAATTTGAATAATTGCCAGGCAGGAAGAATATTACATTTGCATATTGCCTTGACTAGAATTTGAAATCATGCTTGGTGTCTGCTCACTGCTTGTGTAGGGATATGAAGACCCCAGCCTGATTAATAAATAACTCTCATCAGTTAATTGCATTTGTAGTCATGGGAAAAATCTTCTTGCTGACACTAATTCCAGAATTTCCGATCGTTTTAATTACAGCATTGACTGCCTTTTCTCACTTTTCATAAAGCACAGATTGCCTCCATAAAAGACTTAAACCTCTTAACCCAATAAGTGCGCAAAATCAAACGTCTTAGCTCATTACATTACTTTTATGTGTTTCTAGTACTAGATATTCATTTATATGTTCTTGCTGTTTTTCTTTCCTCTTTATACACTCCATTGTGATGGAGCAAGGTAACCATGAAGTTGCCAGTAGGGTATTCTTTGATAGCCACAAGGACTTTGGAAAGAGCTCACCAGTTGTGTGTGGTGTTTGGAGGGTTTAATCTTGGACACCAGCAAGGACAGGGGACCACATTTGACTCCTTTCATTGGAAAATGTGCCCACCTGGGCTTTGTGTCATGGAAGGCTCTGCTTCCCCACGCTGGTGTGGAAGATGTGCGTTGTGTTGCCCTGGAAGGGTGGAAGGGTGCAGTGACAAGGGGCTGCCACTAGTGGGTGCTTTTCTGAGGTAGCTACAAGCACTATGTAAATAGTTCACCAATGGTTTGATAGAATACTGATGCAATGCCATGGTATACCTGAATGCTGATGTGTTTGTGTATGTTATGGTGAGTCAGAGAGTGAAATGGGGCCCAAGGTCAAGTTGACCAGGTAAACGGGCCTCTCACTCCTCCTCCCTCCCAACCTTTGTTCTCCCGCTACTTTACCTTTGCCTACTGCCCTGTCTCTCTCACACCTGAAGAAGGCTCTTTCTTCTTTTTTTCAGCATGGAATAAACCTATTACTTGTTCCTTTACGCACATACACTGATTGGATAAGATTGTGAGTATTTCTGTCTTTAACAGTGAGTGTACAAACGAGAGATCATTCAGGCCATTTCCTTCCCAGTAGATGTATCCAGCCATTTCTTGAAAGCCAGAGTATCAGTTTGAAATAGTAATAAGAAGTATGATCATCACAAACAATTCCTAAATCTAGATCATTCATGTATAATCTGGGAAAACGGTGGTCCTTATTGAGATCCTGTGTACTGTATATGTAACGTTTTTTTTGTCTTTTTTTTAGTGCATTTTATTGTTGGTGAACAGTTTTTTGGTTGAGATTTTTGTTATGTGTTTGACACTTATTGAAATCTGTTGAGGTTTGGTGTTATGTATTTCTAATTGAATTTTTTTAGAGTTGATTATATGGTTATTAAAGCATTTTTCTTTTAAAAATTGAACACTTGCCACTTATCTATCCACTACATTTCCTACTGATTAACTAGTTCTCTTTATGTTCCATTTTCCTGCCTAATTCTAAATATTTCTCGACACCACTGGGAAACTGATGGTGTACCTCTTCATCAGGAGTATTTTTTAAATATCTAACTTGTTCACTTGTTATCTATGAGTGACTTAATGTATACAGTACGTTGCAGCTGTTTAGTTTGGTGCACTCTACTGTAACTGTGCCTTTATATATCTACTGCAGAGTTTTTCTGCAACATCCTAATATACCTAACATCTATTGTCAGGGTAGGCATTCTGTATTCTACAATTGTCTTGATAGAGAAGGATGATGGCAAATGAAAGCTATCTAACCTCTTCTCATTCTCCATTTAAATTACATATGTACAGTAATGTTCTGTGCGGAGGGTGTTGTGCAGTGCTGGCTACAAAGCACCCTTTTCCATCTCATCGCATCGTTCTGCTCGTGTGATTTGAATAACAGGCTTTGTGTGGGAGCTTTGCCATATCAATTCTTTGTCAGGGATGAAATAAAACATGTTCTAAGAGCTACTGTGATTCAGAAATCTGGCAGTTTACACATATGGTAATGCCTTTCACTGCCACGTGTGTATGCAGAATTTTGCAGTCCATTTTGTTTGTGAAATATTTGCTGCCGTTTTGCGTCTTAATTTTATTTATGTTTGTTTTATTTTTCAACTATCATCATTTAGCCTCAAATAAAGTCTTTCCATCGAATGAGAGTAAGTGATATCTGCAAGTCCCTGTGTGTCTTAAGCTGTAAATTAATATAGAAATATAAAGCTTTACAGTTGACCTATAATGTTAAAATCACCTTTTATAATGTAAACCTTTCTGAAATGTGTAAATATGCAGGCCTAGTCCAGAATGCTTCCATTTCCATGATGTAGATTTACTGCTTTGGAGTTAAGAGATCACAAGTGACAACTTCCCTGATTTAAAGTTCTGATTGTTATACAGTATATAGCAGCTGCTAAAACATTTTCCAATGTGATTAAACGTCAGGTTAAAAACAATTAAAAACTAGTATGTAAACTGATAGAACAGTTTTTGTGTGTTTGTGTGATTTATATAAAGAACTAAATACAAAAAGTTGGATATGAAGTTTAATTGTGTCTTTTTCAGCTCAGCATGCCTGTGCTTGTTCTCAAAATGTAGCAATCAAGCTTTCGCAGCATAGGGCATTCTATATACATATATACTTGTTTTGTGGGCTATTCTAAGACAAGCAACTATTTTGTCAAGACACTGCTTCTTCTCTGAAATCCTCCAAGTAATTTGGGATGCATACTAATGTACCTTAAGTATGTATTGATACTTATTAATAGTGAATTACTGATATATAGATGGTGTTCATGTTAAGGAAGGTTAACTTATTAAGGCTAATTTGTTATTTGTTATTAACATTTAAGGAGTTTACGGTCTTTTCTACATCAAAAGTATATATTCTGGTTTATATTCTGAATAAACCTATACCTATATAAACTATATATTCTATATCTGGTTTATATTCTACTGTATATTATGTTCTTTATTCTATGTCTATTTTCCCAAAATATATATTCTTCTTAAATTTGGTTGATTTCAAGAGGCATTGTATTAAAGGTAAATTGAACATTTTCTGATGTTTGATCATGATTTAAATCGCTAAAACAGCAACGGCTTTGAAATAGAAATAGTAACAAACTATGTTTTTAATCCATTGCAAGGACATGTGGTTGGTTGACTTTCAGTAGTCAGTGACTTTCAGCAGAACCTGGGAAAAGATGCTATTTAAACTTTTTGTGTGAAAGATGTACTAGAGCTAGTTCCAGGAACTTGATTTTCCTCAGCAGGGGTGGTAGTTTTTCTCACTGATGGTGTGAATTTTCTGCTGGTGGAGGAGGGTGTTTTGGAGCAATTACTCTGCTACAGAACTTCTCCCTACCTGCTCCCCAGATGGCTGCCCAACAGTAGCTAGCGTACGAAACTGGGAAGCCTACAGCAAATCAACTGTCTGCTCACTGAGCTGGAGCCAATATGGAAAAAAAAAGAGTTAGAAATGTGGGAATTGCTCACTGTTGATGCACTGTTGTTTTTATAAAACTGTTTTGTTTTATAAAACATGCTCGACATGTGAGAGAAAAAAAAACTTCTGACATACAGTTCAGAAAATATTTTTTTGGTAGTAAGATGAAGCAACAAATTAACACTAGTTCAGCAGTAGCTAGTAAGATAAGACCAGATAAGATCACTTTATTGGCCATATACACTTTCTTGCATAAGGAATTTGTCTTTTCGCATACCCCAACTTGCTCTCCATGTGACAGACACACAGACAGGGAGAGAAGCTGGGGTTCAGAGCGCAGTGACCAGGGTTCACGCCCAGGCAAGGGCAGAAATCCCAAGAACCGTTACACGGGATACGAACCGGCAACCTTCCAGCCACAGGTGCAGATCCTTAGCCACAGAGCCACCGAGATAAGAACATATTTCAATGTATACTATCAAACCAAATAACTAGTATTTAATAACTAGTAAATAATAGTCCCCTCACTATTCTCGATAAAAAATACCATAGTGCCTCCATCATGGTGTTGGGTCCCAGGTCTACTGTATGTCTACAGGTTGCATTTGTGTATCTGTCATGTGTGTTGTATGTTTTGCATTCCAGTCAGTCATTTTTTCAGATGTTGAGGATGAGGGAATGTTTATGCACGATATAAATTAGCATTTCACCTAACCAGCCTCCAAGCTTAACTAATTTTCAATCTGCTGCCACTTAGTGTTATTTTCCCTATAGAGGCCTCACGCCCCTAATAATGAATCAAGGCGTTGTGAGATATGATGAAGTTCCTCACGCAGGGCTTTTAAATCAGTATCCTCTGTTAAATCAGAGTATTTATCAACAGCTGCAGGAGTATCTTATGATCCCTCTCTGAATCCTCCTCAGGAATATTCCTTAAACCAGGTCCACAGTTCTCCAGCATGTATTTCAAGGGGTTTTTTTGGAGTGCTGCATGTGGGCCATAACCTTTGGCTGGTACCTTAAATCAGTTTTTTTAGGAGACCTGTAAAATGTTCTGCAATGTTTCTCTCAATTTCCTGGTTTCTGATGGAGCCATGAAGTAAGTGCATGGAGACCCAATGTACCACTTCAGAGGGCAAAGATGGCATCACTTTCTGCTTCTGTGCACGTCATCTTATTCGCTATGGTTTCTGGCAGGAAGTACATGTAGTCTATGGGTGACTATTGTCTCTTGCCCTTCCTCATTCCTTATCGTTTTAAGGACTGATTCTCCTGCTTTCTTATAACCATGTAAATGTGGACTTCCGACAGGCCATGGACAGTTTCAGCTGCCAGTCTAAACCCCCCCCCCCCCCCCTTCTGTGAGGACTAAGACTGCCTTCTGGTCCTCTGGTTAGCAGAAATAGGTATACCTTTCTGTTTCCAGTTTTTCTCTAGGGTATGTTCTTTCCTGGTGTATTCCCTTATCTTAGACTTAGACATATGCAGTACTTGTGCTAAATGGTGTACATTTTTATCCTTGATATAAATATATATGGCATCTTGCATAGTTGAAATTGTTTTTAAAGTTGTAATGTTCTGTATTGTTTGCATTTTTATTTCTTCCTCACATCATAACACAGAATCCTGTGATAATCCACTAACTATATCAAATGGTCTTAACACTCTTAAACTTCATCTTTTATGAGTAACTTTATCAAAAGCCTTCTGAAAATCTAAATATACAGTACCATGTCATATACCCTTATTATATCCATTGCTGCCATTTAAGGACCTATGGCAAGTTAAAACAAGATATACAGTAGCATTTCTAAATTAAACTAAGTTAAACTTATTTATCTGCAATTTTACTGGTGTTATATACCATGGTGAGTCTTTTTCTGCTTTTTTTCTGCATGGGAACTACATTAAGACCTTTCTAATAAGTGGTGTGGGAGATTTGTGCTCCAAGATGACCAGGTGAGGGACATGAGTGCATGGAAGAACTCTTCTTACAGGCGGTCAGACAGAAGCTCCAGGGAGGGTCCCAGCTTTGCTGTTGCATTAACCTTCATACACAGCAAAAGAAACATTACTTCCATTGTAGACTATAGCTCTCAGGGCCTCTACCCTATTTCCCTCACAAAAATTATATCAACTGTTGTTGTTGCTGCGAAATACTGGAGAAAAGAAAACTCTCAATACTTACAAAGCTCTCTAAACTCAAATCACAAAGGGGCTGCTTTTCCCCTCTCTTCATCGGTATTGTGCACATATCAACACGTGAGGAGTAGTTTGACTCCAGCAGCAGCATAGTGGCTGTATCGACAAGCTTCAACAAATGCTCCAAACGTGTCCCTTGTAACTGATTCTGGTAAGTCGGATTATTTGAAAAAGTCACCTTCTGTAAAGAAGGCTGGCAGTTTTCCTGGCTGAAGATGTTTTCCTCAGGCATGTTTCAGCCAGGTGTTTTGCAGTATTGCAGTATTAATCAGGTGTGCAGTGCAGTCCAACCGCAGAGCTGTGGTCTAACCACCACAATCTGTCACATAAACTAGCTTAGCTACAGTATGTGGTAGCTGGAATTAATGCTCTCTGCAGTCTTTCCTATCAAACTGTCCCATTCAGGTCTACACAGACCTCTTTTCTATGAAATTCACTTGGCACTAATGAAACACCCAAAGGTAACCGGTTTTGTGATGATCATTTGACTACATATCCAATGTGATGGCTCTGTGGCCTGTTTAACCCACCTTTTCTTTGATTTCAGAAATTACACTATGCCTGTATTTTCTTTTCAGCTTTCTGTTTCTGGAAACAGTAGTTGGATCAGAGCAGCAGGTTTGTGATCAGTCAGCAGTTTTGTGGCATCAGCAGTCCCCACGCGACCACCAGTGTCACAATGCCTTGTGCCAACTTACAAAATCTCCACCGACTGATTCAAAAGATCTTACATCATTACAGTCATATTTCCCTGCCAATTTTGTTATTGATTCCCTGTCTTCTTTGCTAGGAGTCTTTAATTCACTTTTTTTTTTAAATCAAATTAGCCATCAATTCCTCCATTAGCTGGGAGGGAGCTGCACCTTACAGGGATAATGTTCGAATTTTAATATTGTCAAACACAAAAACGTGTTTGCAGATTTTTCTGCCAATGCATATATTTAAAGTTTAGTTCAAAATCAAGACCAACTGTATCTGCATCACAATTATGTTTTATGTTATGAATTATGTCTTAACTTTTGCTAAATCTTATGTTATCATTCAAAAAGAGATTCCCTCTGGTAGGTGTGCTAACAAACTGAGTAAGGAAGTCATTTCATCTTCTGATTTTACCAAGTCTGTGTGGTAAAATGATAAATTATTCTTCATTTAAACATATAGTATCCCTGATTTAATTAGATATGAATGCATTGTAATCAATATCTGTTTTTTGATGGACTTTGAATGTCTTTATAGTTTCTGAGTCCCTACATTCACCCAGGTCAGGTTCTTAGATTAGGAGCCTGAAAGCTCTTTTGATGAATATTGCTAGACCAGAACTGCTTCTGTCTACACTGTTTGGAACACTATGTAGACATCCACGAAGTATTCATTACCATCACTATCTGTTTGCCATATTCCACTCACTCCTGTTGCCTGATTGCCTGCAAAGGTACTTGCCTCTGTTCTTTGTATTTTGTTGCTAATGTGCCTAGCATGAAGTTACCTGGTGCTCTACAGTTCTCTGCAAATACTCGCCCTGAGCAGATTGGCACCCATCTCATTCAGATGTGACGCTAATTTGCTCTGTGACCGAAAAAACATTTTTAAACAGCTCTCTGATTTAAACTTTTTTGCAGGTTCTCAAATGTTTATTGAAAATACCAGTTGAAGGATAGTACTTAGTTATAAATGAATGTGTGGCTCACACAGATTGTGATGTGTATCTTAGAACTGTATCTTACAACACAAGTGACTCTAATTTTGTTTTGTGTATTGCATCTTTCCATACCATATGTGCTAGTCACCTAGTCAGGGACTGACTCTGTACATAGAGAGTGTGGTAGCATTGACAGATTTTGTTTGAGGGAGGAAATCTTGTGAAGCTTAAGTATGGATATGTGGATATGTTACATAAATAATCGTTCCATTGTCCTGTAAACAGCGTTGTGTATCTTTTTTGAGCGGTTAATACATGCAAATAGGCACTTTAAAACAATAAAGCTTTTTCTGCATAAAATATAGCAGTGCCATTATATCAGTATCGTACATGATGCCTACCAATCTGTCATATGTACATGTCTGGGGGAACAAGACCAGCTTTGAGTCTAATGTCTCCTGACAGTTTTTCATACAGCTCTTCAGTTGCCTTTCTGCTGAGCATATGTCAGCTGTCCCATTAGGGTGCTGGGAAGAAAGCCTCACGAGAGCTCATCAGCCATTTGTCCCGATAAATATTTATAGTGAAAATACCATGTTGGTCCATTCCATGCTCTGTAATTACGTACTCTGATCACGAAATATAAAATACTTATAAAATAAAAACGTGGGACCTTATGCTGGTACATTACACATTAGACTTCTACTTTGCCTGTTTGAGGGACAGGTTCTAACTGATGTGTCTTGCAGTCCAGCACATATATGTTCTGGTTCCCTTGGGTGGAATTGTAATCATACGTGTCTACAGTATATGGGCCTCTGTGAGGCAGAGGTAGGATAACCTGGTGTCGGGGTGATGGGTTTCTGCAGGTTTTCGAGGCGATGTTCTGGTTGGACCTCATTAAGGCCTGGGAAAGGTGATCTGAATTTCACTTAATTGGCTCACTTAGGTCTGAGCTGGAATGAAAACCAGGAACAGATGTGGCATCTGATGATCAGGACTGTGCACTCATGGTCAAAGGTTTAACTCTAGTTGTCTTTAAAACATTAGGATTCCTTTTTATCTTTGATAAGTGATTTATTGAATTCAGCACTGTTTTCAACAAAGAATACTTTTGGGTGTGGGATCATAAGAAAGCATATACCAGTCTTGGGAAAATGCTATTTTTAATGTATTTCATGGTATTTATTTTTAATTTGTTCTGCTTGTCCAGACTGGAAGATCCAGCTGCACATGACATCTCTAACCGGTTTATGCTCAGATAGGAGTGAGCACCTAATCAAGACAATATACTGCACTTTCCGATTAATGATAGACGTCACTGTGCTCAAAGTCATTTTCAGTGTCTTTGAAATGGTTTTGTATGCCCTTCTTCTGATCTGTGACTTTCTGCAACCTTTTCCTTGCTTTGTTTAGAAGTCCTCTTGGATTTTACAGTAGAATCTTTGCTAAAAATCACTACCTGATTCATAGAAATAGAGATCACTTTATTATCCATATATAATTCCTTGCATTAGGGATTTGTCTTTTCTCATACCCCAGCTTGCTCTCCATGAGACACACAGACCCTTGGGGTCAGCACACATGGTCAACCATTGTACAGCGCCACTGGAGCAGTTGGGGTGAAGGGCCTTGCTCAGGGGTCCAACAGAGTAGGATTCCTGTGCCTACTGCAGGATTTGAACCGGCAACCTTCCAGCCACAGGCACAGATCCTTAGCCACAGAGACACTGCTCCGCCCCCTTACAGAGCCAGATATAGTTGATGGTCCTTACAGAGACAGATGTAGTTATTCTGAAATCATATGAGCCACTATTAGTTCACATACTGTACAGTATACAGAGGTCATCCAGTTAATTGTCTGACTTGTCAAAGTAGTTTCATATCTCTGAACTAATTGATGTTTGCCATACTTTGGGATTTTCTTTAGAATTATTGTGGATATGTAACTTCTGTTACCATAAGAGTGTTCAGTTCAATCATTCACATTTTGAAATATATATATATAAAATAAAAATATTAACAAAAAATGTTGCTTCACTTTTGGTTCTGCAAAATGGATTGTCATTTGAAGGGGGTGAATACTTTTGCAAGGCAGTCTATTTATCATGATCATCTTTTATAGTCTTTAGAACAGGAGCAAATTTCAACTTAAATGTTTTAAATTAGGCACGACCTTGGTATGAAAATCCAGAAATAGACCATTCAAATGAGAAATTACCAAGAGCTACAGGAACACCTAAAGCACCCAGTGACATAGGCTCTGATTTATCATAATTAATTTTATAACTTGAGAATGAGCCAAATGAGAACTGCTGGAAAAGAAGTCTCACTTTTAGAGATAAAATATTGTGTGCATACAAGGCAATTTTATGTATCGACCCTCCTGCTGTAGAACCCCATATATCAGGATGATTCCTGACAACTTCAGCAAGAGCTTCAAGTGCCAAAGCAACCAAGTGAGGAGACAAAGGATGCCTTTGTCTTGCTTCTCTACCTTGAGGAAATATAGGGCATCATATTGTGTTAACAAGTTCACAAGCCACAGGAGTGGTGCAATACTTGAACCCTTCTAACAAACCCCACTCCCGAACCAAATATCTTGAGAATCTCAAATGAGTAGGTGCATGTTTATTCACGAAAGTCTTTTTTGACATATAGGTGAGAGACATAGGGTGTGTTTGGAGTGCAAGATTGAATCACGTTCAAGAATCTTTGAGAGTAGTTTTGTCAACATGGATGGGAAAGTTTGGTTCATAGGAATGTCACAGATTAGATGGCTTCTCTCTTGAATTAATACAGAGGTGTATAATTTCTCACAGTAATTATTTTATGTATTATCACTAAGGGAAGATATTGCATTTGAATCTGCAGTGTGCATTACAAGCTCACAAATCTGTGTTTTGTTAAAAAAAACTGTGACTGTGGTTTTCCCTTTTAAAAGTTTACCTAACATTACACAGGCAGCAAATAGTTAATCTCTAAATCCTTGCATCCTTGTGCTCCAGCTCATTTGCAGTTGTTTTTTTTTTCCTTGTCTGGGAGGGAAAATAAAACAGTAGCTCCCCTCATATAAGCCTCAGCAACCTCCCTCACATACAGAATATGGGTCAGCATCAGACTTGTTATTGAAATGTGTTTGAAGGCCCCACTGGTGTTCTAGGTATCCAATAAATGAAAAGCTGCTCAGTAAAGATGTACTTAAAAGCCAATGCTAAGAGGGAGGATCACAGCCAGGGGCTGAATCACCGATGCTTGCTGGGGTGTTTTTTCAAGAAAGTAGAGAAACCAATTGCAGATTATTTATCCTGCTATTACCATTCTAGTTGTCAATTCTTTAAAAAGATGAATGGAGAGGACAAGAAAAAAGAGTAATCAGTAAGATTTGTCCCTCTCCGTGTATCAGACACATTCAGATTCCTGAGTAGCTCTTTGGTAAGATTAGCTTTCCTTAGAGCTTGTACTTGGGCTGGTGGTCACTTTAAATCTCTTCAAAGAACATCACAGGCACCAGACATGGAGAATCCTTCCACTTCCGAAGAGTTGTGGCTGGAAACGCCTTGTCTGCACTGATACTTCCTCGGTGGATGTGTTCTCCAAGAAAGAAACCCGTGATGAGCATATAATGTCATCAGAATTTGGTATAATATTTTCAGCTATAAGTGGTAACCTTTTATGAAGTGAAATCACCTCTGTTCTGCTATGAGTGTTATAAGAGGAGTAATACACCTCTTCAGCTTCTCATATCTTTATCAGTTAAATGGGTCTCTTGCAAAAGCAAATGCAGTCTGAACATTTTTAGTTTTCATTATGGGATGGATTTTTTAATGCTTGATTGGGTAGCATGATCTCTTAATATTGCATCAAAAGACTTTAGAGGTTACCTCATATCTTGCAGCAGTATCCAAGGTGAAATGTATTGTAGACAGAAGTACATACACACTTCCACACACACAATATGCGTTATACGGTATAATAAGAAGGCATAATGCAGCATAAACAAGTTTTAAGAAATGTGCTAAAATTCCAAATAGAAAAATGATTGCTGTCTTACCAATTTGATCTGATAATACAATGATAATGAAATTGTTTGCAGATCAAAATGTCATGAACACTCTCTATCCCCAAGCAACTGGTTCACTCATAAAAAAGGATACAATACATTCATAATAAAGTCAGCATTAGAGTACATAGTGCTTTAAAAAGTGTACTTGATGAAGGACAATCACACAGCATTTTTGAATTAAATATAATGTTCATATCACAAATCAGACATTCTCTCCTTTACCTTCTCCAAACATTCATTTAAGAATAGTCACATTGAACATTATATTGAACAAATAGTTGAGTTTGGAATATAGGTTTTGTGACGCCCCAACAAAGGAGTGCAAAAACACTGCATGGATATTATAAATTTCTATTTTCTAACTGCTTCATCCAATTCAGGGCTCCAGGTTGCAGGGAGAGCCAGAGCCTATCCCAGCAAGCAACAGGTCAAGGCAGGACACACCCTGAATCGGACAGCAGTCTAGCGCAGGGCAGACACAGACACAGACGCACACACTCACACCATCTTCCTAGAAGCCAATTAGTTCACTAGTACCGCATGTCTTTTAGACTGGGAGGCACCCAGAGCACCCGGAGGAAACCACACAAATAGCACCCCAGGTCCGGAACGGCACCCAGAACCCCAGCATTATGAAGCAGCAATGGTAGCTACTTGATGGGTTCAAGTGCTATTCTCATGGAAAGCCTTTAGCATAGAACCACATGAAGCTAGCGTTCAAGGTTTTCAGCTCTCTGTAGACTCACTAGGAAATTCCGCCCTTTCTGTTGTACCACAGTGGGGAAACTTATGAAACTTTCCCTTCAGACCCCAAGAGGATCTTGGATCCGAGACCCACAACATTATGCAGGTTTGTAATTGCTGCATGGGGTTCTCTCGTCTCACAGAGGTGGGGCCAGCAATCTGTGTGTTTGGTCTTTTTCATAGACCTATGTTTGTTCTCCCATCTGATCAAATTTGTGAGCCCATATACACAAAAACTGAATTAGTTACTACACTATCAATCCCTCTTTCAGGCCCAGAACACTTATGTTTCCACATCAGGCTCTTAAACGCTGGACTTACAGGTTCCGCTGCAGTCGAACCCCATCTTTACATTTGTCAGATAGTGATGTTTTAGTTTTAGTTCTTAAGCGATGCAGAGGATGCCCTGATGCCCTCGTTGCTCTGATGTTTTGTGTCACGCTCACTCTCTCCATAACCGTCTTGGGGTTCTACTTCTGTAACCACGGCAGTTGTTTTCATTTTTGCTTCTGTTTCATTTGTAAAGAAGAAGTAGAGCCTGGGTCGTTCAGACGTTTAGCGAGTTTAAGGTGGGAAAAAAGAAAATAATTTGAACCCTAGGTCACCATGAAAGAGAAAAAAAATACTGACAGAGCTGAGATTTAGCAGCAAAGAAGATCCTCTTAAACAGCTGTCAACACATGGCTCTTCTCAGCTTTCTTAATTGAGGTATGTGAATAAATAAGGGCAAGAGTCACTTTCATACGCTTTATTTGTAAGGTAGTTACTTACAAAAACATCCTCATTATGCAATGAATTCAATGAATGTTGCCGTTTTTATCCGCACTGTTTTAAATATTTACAGCATATTGTTCTTGACTTTAATTTGAGCTCAGAAAATGCACTCTGTAAGAGTAAAGCATGCAATATGAGTCAGAGCTTATCCTCTAACTGGCAGCTGTTCTGACAGTCTTTGTGTTTGGCCTCAAAGGGCACCATGTTTATTTTCCATTCTATCTGGGTGTCGCTTAAAATCTTTCCATTTGAGGTACATATTATTCCTTAACAGTTGGAGGTGACACAGTGCAAGCTAAGCACTGGGGGGGGGGAGGGACCCATTTATATTAATTTTGAAACCTCATTGTGATTGTGTTCCATGGTTTGGTGGGATAAGTGAGGTTTGTGAGGTGCCGTTTGATTATAAGTTGGCCACGTTGGTCATGTCCAGTCCACAGGCTCTGAGGAACATCGTGTCCATGTTGTTGAGATGTTGGGCTTGAAGCAGGGTGTTTGCTTGGGAAAGTGTTTTCTGCCTGAGCAGTCCTCCAGAATTTGCTCATGTTATGGGGTTGGAGGTGCTCAGTTTGTGTCCATACGAGATTTTGCCCTGAAGTAAGCTGGGAGGTCTTGTAGGGTAGTGTTTCTGATGCAAGTTACTTCTCTGTGTGTTGCTGTGTCTTGAATAATGGAAGGTGGAGACTCTGGGGCAGAGTGGTGGCACTGTGGCTACTACATTATTGAATAGTTAAACTCTGCATTTTCACTATACTGTATATCCTTATATTATGATCTAAATTATGTCAACATAAATATTCATGTCATAAGTAGCATCTTCTATCTCAGTGTTTCCCATTTTTAGTTTTTATAGCTTATGTTTTTACCACCTGCAAAGCTCTGCACTTGTCTAAATTAAACATCATCTGCCAGGTGTTTGCCCAAGCTTTATCTAAATCTTTTTAATTCCCTTTGTTGATTCTACATTGTTTGCTGATCTTGTTATTTTGGTATCATCTGCAAACCTGACTAGTTTACTATACAAGAATCTGGATTGTTCATATGAAATTCCCTGTGGTACTCCAATTATTACATTTTGCCAGATTGAGCATTCATTCCTTACCTTATCCGTCATATTTTTTTTTGTTAACCAGTTAACAATTGAAAAATGCATATTCCCCTGAATGCCTACTGCCTGTAATTATTTTAACAAGTTGCTTGTGCAAGATCTTCCTTTAGTAAATCCATGTGGACTACTCCCAATTTCCATATACGTGATCCTCTAGTTCAGTTGTAATAACTTACTGTACATTTCACATACAAGTTCAATTAACTCACATGTAATGGAAGTAAAACGTACTGGTCTATAATTACTTGGTTCAGTTGTGTCATTTCTCATGGATGGGAGTGAGGAGTTCTAACTACATTAGGAGTCCTCCGGTCCCTGTGTAGACCCTTTCTTGGCTACTGGAAGAGTTCCCTCCATGGCTTCTGAATCATGTTGCGTGTTTCCTTGAATGCAATTTGTAAGATACAGTTGGGCCCTGGGGATTTATTTTGAGTGCTTCTAGTACCCAAAACATCTCTGCCTCTTACTGTATATGCTAATACTATTTAAAACAGTTTTGTCCTTATGCTGCCTGAGGCATGTTGCTGACTTCTTCCTTAATGAACTCCCGAGTGAAACACTCATTTAGTGCATCAGCCATTTTCCTTTCATTGTTTGCAAGTTTCCCATTATTGTCCTGGATCTACTGTTTCACTCCATCCTTAACAGTTTGTTAGCTGCTGTAGTCCTGAAAGAAATGTATGACTTGTTGTGGCCTCCATGTGGATATCCTTTTCCTTTTATCTCTTGTCCTTTAATATGTTTTTTACCTGTATCATTGTACACTGGGTGCTGGTGACCACTGCTTGGCTTTTTCTGCTTTGTCCTCTAGAGTAGGCAAGAAGTTGTGCTAGTGCAAAAGGAATGGGTGTTTTTTGACACTGCATAAACAATTCAGAACCAAATCTATGAACCTAATTTGTATTGCTCAACACAAACAAACAGTGAGCTCTACATTGCCAGTGTCACAGGAAAAATATATGATTTGAGTCTGCACTTGTTAAAAATTGTATCCTTTTCTGTAGTGTTTGATTAGAAATGCAAGTGACTGTTTGGTAACCAAACAGATCAGAATCCAGAAATGCAGTGCCTTGTATACAGTTTTTTTTTATTAATGAATCTTTATTTTTCCTTGTTAGCAGTGTGGAATGTGGCGCCGTCTCAATCTCAATCTCTTTTATTCCAGCTAATGAGCCTTGACAGGATTGCATGTTCCAGCATGTTAATGTATGTGTACAAGACCTTGCAGTTTCCTTTAAAAAGAGAAACTCTCCAGAGGCACCCAGGAAAGACAAGACATCAACAATAGATAGCTGGACTCCTGCCAGATGGGTTAGTTAGCTTCAGTCTGCGTCTGAAGGACAGAAACAGTGGGACCAGTATCTGGCCTCCTAGTTAACTTCAAAGCAGGTTTGAAGTTTATGACAAGGAATGTGTTGCTGTTTCATCGCTTCAGTACCTAATATTATCCAGGAACACTGTAAAACATTTAAGTTGTAAAGATAATAATATTGTATGAAAAATGTTTTCGACAGTCTGGCAGGCAGCGCTAAAATGCAAATCTTGAGGAAATAGTGTTTAATTCCTTGCAAATCCATTACAAATCAATGATTTTATAAACAATCTGGTATGTTTTGTACTGTATATCTATAAGCTATTTACTGAACTGGTGTCTCAGATGTAGATTTCAGTTGAAGTTTAATTTTTGGATGTTGTCCAAAAGATACATGTATCAGTAAAGATTGTTGATATTTACAACTTTCATGGAATCTGTTAATACTTCAACCTACAGATATGTCCTGTTGTGTTATTTGTGCATACAAAATATCTGAGGAATCGAGCTTGTAGTGATTTGGAGATTAGCAAGTAATTTGATTTTCTCTAGCAGCAAATGAATTTACAAATGAGTCACGAGATGATGTATTGTGGGTTGTTTGTTTTTTATTTCGATTTGTGTTAAATTTAATTATATTTATTAAAGTTCATTCCTTCTGATTTTATAGAACATTATACAGCCACTACTTGGTGTTGTTACAGAAATAAAATGATCATTTTGCTCTAATATGATTACAAAGCAGCATATGTCATGATGTTTTAATGGAATGCTCACCTTCATACTGAAAGAATGGTAACACATAAGAGATACAATAAATTCTGATTCATATCCTACTGAGGTCAAAGCAATGTTATGCTTGTTACATTATTCATAATTACCATAACTTCTCGGCTAAAGGGTTGAGTGCTTTTAGTTTCAAATCAGGGTGTTGAAGCCTGAGCAGCTGTTACGTTGAATATCCAAATTCTAAATCCAAATATGTGTGAAAAGCAGCCTTTTACAATAGGTGGCATCTGGCTGTGTACTATAGATTGTGTTTCATTGTCACCCAGCTTATCTGTACATGTTTCTGTGCCCAAGGTATTGAATGTCTTTATTTCCAAGTCTGAGGGATGAAGATCAAGGAGATTGCCGCTTTGTTCAAATAAAAGCATTTTTACAGCAAAATAAGAAAACAAAATAGAGCTACACTGAGTCACGGAGACACTATTTTTTTAATAAGGTCTAAGATATTAATCCATTTCACTTGTAATGACATTTACATCAGGGAGAGGACCCCCCACTGAAGTGTGGCACCCAGCTGGGTGATACCTACTGTAGCAGACATCATCCCCAGCCACCCCCATACACAGCAGATCCGCTGGAGAAGAGATGCATTGCTTCCCCAGCGGAACGAAGGGAGAGCATTACAGTAGGAAGGTCGTATTGTACAAACCCCACTGTGGCCGTTGGCCAGGACACTGGGTTTAGCGCCCTTACTCTTTCAAAAAACGGGCGCGGGATCATTAATCGTTAATGGCCGAGCAGTGAAGACCCTGCTCTAACGTTTCATCCAACAGACAGCACCTCCTGCACTACGGTGTCCCAAGTCCTAATCCTTAGGGATCGGTTTGCTGATCCAGAGTGGAGAGATCCACCTGGTCCACCGGCCTCCCCAAGGGGGGTCTCCTGTGCCAGTACTGACCAGGTCCAGCCTTGGACAGCTTCTGACATCTTACTAGATGAGGCTGGTTGCTCAGACAGATAGGTTTTGTATCCGTATAAAGGAAGCCGGCAGATTTGCGTTGCATTCCTAAAGAAATTTTCCAACTGGACTACATCAGAGTCGGTCTTTTAGAAGCTTGTGGAGGAAAAGAGGTGTTTGTAAATATTTCAGGTGGGTAGTGTCAGCATGCATAGACTGCAAAGGAACAAGTAATAGGTTTATTCCATGCTGAAAAAAAGAAGAAAGAGAACACAACGTTTCGGCCGTGGAGCCTTGACACCTGAAGAAGGCTCCACGGCCGAAACGTTGTGTTCTCTTTCTTCTTTTTTTCAGCATGGAATAAACCTATTACTTGTTCCTTTGCAAATATTAATCATCAACTGTACGAAGCCTTTGGGAGCATTGTTAATTTCTTATTCCCCTCATTCTCCAGGACAGGAGGTCACCTGAGGCTTAAGGTGAAAGTGTCAATACTAACGTGTGTGATGATGCAGAAGTGGATTTGTGATAAACTGAATATTTCACTTTTTCTTTCTTTCATTACAGTCGCGTATCTTATTTTTGTTTATTGGTGTATGGGATAATAAATAATACCATCTGTTTTGATAAGATTTCAAAAGATTTTTTCATCTCTGTTTTTTTGTTTGTTTTTCATAGTTTGTGTTTTTGTCATTTTTTTATTATTCCTGGTGCGTGGGAGAGACTGCATTTCACACATCATAAGTCTCTGAAAGGAGCTAAACATAAATAAAACAAACTGAAAAGTTAAATGAAATTCCAATGGGTAGGTCTTGTTTTTTCAAACAACATTATTAAGATTTACTTTACCCCTGGTGCATCGGAGGTTTATTCCTAAGCAAAATGTCAAAATCTGCATTTAAATTGAAATGTTTTAATTTACATTTTTTCAGATTATCCAATTATTTTTCAGGCTCGTCTCCTGGTCAATAACGCTTCCTTCTTTTCAGAGGAATTTGCCACCCTGCCAGTTGAGTACGCCTGGTGTTTCAAGGGGTGCTCTGTGTACCAGTGCCAGCCAGAGACTTTGCCCTTCCTTGGGGGGCTTGTGCTTACAGTCCTGAGGCATGAGTAGCCATAGTCATTCAGTCCATTTGACCTTTATACATATATGTTGAGTCAGTTCAGATTCAAATACACACAAAAAACTCCACAAATAACCCCAGTCCTTGAGCTAGCACATTTTGGATTCTGCTGTGATCATATTTACCTTCAAATATTGCTGTACATGTCCTAAATGAGTTGGAACAATGCAGTGCATTTTTTTTAAATTGGCATTTGAAATGATGGGCTCCTATTCTCCACGGAAACAAATGTGAAATGTTAGATATTGTCGCCGCTGCTGTTGCAGAAAAAAAGCACGATTATTCCCTCCTTGTTCTATTTGTTCTGGCGAGTATTTTGAGTGTTATTTAAATATACAGTAAAACGTGTAGAAAAGGTGTTTAGACAGAACATGGACCATGACAAAGTGTGGCAAAGTTGATCTAATCAGCAGACCTCTATGATTTGATTTGAGATCATTTCCCATGAAAGAATTGGCTGTCCCTCATTGCAACTATCTCGACAGTCTTCTTTCAAGTCCAGACAGTTTGCCTGACAGAGTGCGATGATATAAGACTTGACTTGAGTCAAGCTTATCTGTATGTGTATCTATAACAAACATTTAACATTTTATGCTGAGCTCAAATGAGCCATGCTTTGCATGATCTGTATTTTGAATATTGAAAAGTAAAACTAAATCCTAGCTAAAACTAAGGCAACGTGGATGTAAAAGTTTTTCCCTTCCAGATTCTTCACCTGTTTGTTTCGGGGTTTGATCACTATTATACGCTGTATAACAGCTTGGCAGGAGACCAGAAATTTCCGTTTGGGTGCATAGGAAGAAAACGAGTTTCTTACCCAGTTGATTACTCCAGCATCTTTCCACTGACAAGAAAGAAAGGAAAACACACAAGAAAAAATGAAAGTTAGATCTACAGAGAAATAATTCCTTTTCTTGTAAGGCTTCTTAAAGTTGGATCCGATTTATTCTTTCATTTTAGAGCACTAACAGCTTTTATTTGATACAGCTTAGTGCTTCGGGAGACGTTCTGCAATAGAAAGTTTAAGTCTAATAAAAGTGTTGCTGTTGGAAGAATAATTTATGTAGCAGGATATTAAGGTTAGGATTTGTTTGAAACAATACCTTGCATCACTGCGCCATTATTTTATCTGTATTGCCAGGCTGAATGCAGCGAACGCTGATTTTGCATTTTATACATTATTTGTTTAGACGTGCTCTATTTTTTGCAACGCAGCCCAACGGAGAATTGAATATACAATTATCGTTTCCGTGGGCAAAGCAAGGAAACACGTTTGAGATTGCCTCAAAACACAATCAAAACTGGATTTGTTTTCAGAGTTGTACATTTAGTGAAAAACATCAGACCTTTTCAGGTTATTTAGAATCTGGAAAAGGTTTTATCGTTGATTTTTTTTCTTCCTAGTCCATCAGTGGGGGCAGTGTATCATAGTGGATGAGTCTCTGTACTTATAACTGGTGGGTTCAGGTTTCTGCTACAGCCACTGCTGTTGTATCTTGAGCCAGGGGCTTTATCCCAGTTACTCCAGTCTACCCAGCTGTATGATTGGAGACAAGTATTGCTGGGGGATGGACACTGCAATGGACCATCCATCTTTCCATCTAGCCAGGGGGTCTTGTGCTCTAAGTTCTCTTAATGCCTTGCTAACTAAGTTAGCTCTAGCCCACTGAACCGTTGTGGCTTGAATAGATCTACTGTACCTACCCTAATGTATCAATAAATAACTCATTTTCTGAAAAGATTGGAAAAGATCTTTGATTTCTGTGACTCTCCCAAGCTTTAAATGGCATTCATGTTCTGAGATTACTCAGGGGAATTTTAGCTAAAGAGTTTAATAAAGGGCTGGACTCCTTGTGTATAACAGTTTTTCATTTACTTTAAAGGTTAAAATACTTCAATTATCGTAACTTAGTGAATTGTGGATTGTCATAATTAAGTTAAGTACTTGGGACTATTTTTTTTTAAATAGCATACAGCATATGAAGGTTAATATGTTTCTGAATAGTTAAAGTGTTTTATAGTGGGCTTTCAGTTTTGTTTTCATTGTTCGGTCATTAGTGGTTTATTACTGAGTTTTGGGAAGCTGTCTAAGACATTTGCAAAAATTAGTGGTCCCAATTGTACAAGGAGAAAAAAATCCAACTACAAGCGTAGTTAAGAGTGAATAAAAATGAATAATCCGCATTGCATTTTGCACTGGAATGCAGTTTGCAAATTAAACCTTTACTGAGAAATAATGATTTACTATTTGTGTTGCTGAAGTCAGTACATTTTCACTGACCACAGTTTTTTTTTTCTTGCCTATTCTGCTCTTTCAGATGAAGATCTGGGATGAATTTTACTTTCTTACTTTTTATCAATATAAAATATAGTAAAATAATAAAGAGCTAAATGATTACAGCCTTAGTGGTGGTTGGTTGAGGTTTTCTTTATATTAAAACAATCATCGTTGAGTCCAGCAGCCATTCATGTAACAGACTTTAGATAAATTAGATAAGATATTCATGAACCTAAGAGAATCACATGGCTTGAGTTTTTTATGGTATTAAGCTGAGAGTGCAGTTCAGGGTTCCCAAAAGAAAACCTGTTATTCTTTTTTTTTACTTATATATATATCAAGGTAGACTAAGGCATCTAAAATAGTTTGCGTGTTTACAGTAGCGGTGTCCACACTTTGTTTCGGTGTTGTTTCAGGGCCCTAGCTAATACCTCACATTGTCCAGAAGAATGGACAGATTCTGAAAGAAGCTCGAGAGGAGCAGATTTCATTTTTTTTTCAAAGGATTGCCTCTTCACACTACTTGGAACAATTGACAAAGCTGAGTTGTTGAGTCCAGTACGCAAAAATCCTTTGAGAATATGTTGGAGGATGTGTTAGAATCACTTTGATTTCATAGCTCAGGCTGAGTGTGTTTATTCTTATCCTGGACATCGTACTCGATTCTCACAGTATGCTCCTTGTGTCAGATAGCTTTTTCATAGCATATCTGAAATTTGACTTCAAGACATTTCAATAGAAAAGGAGAGTGAAATTGGTTAAAATATACAGGCTTGTAATCACTGCAGGTAGATGGTGCCTGTGAAAAAGGATTTGCATTGGAGAAAAATGAGCAAGCTGGTTGATGTTTTTTGATTACTAAAACCTTTCCTTTTCCTGGCTCAGAAAAACAATTTTTTTCCCCTTATTGTTTCATGATAATACCAATAATATTGTATAAAATAATTTTATAACGAATCCTTGTGATTAAGACCTTTTCAGACTCTGAGCAGGAAATTTTGATTATATGAACCGACTTTTTTTTACTGTGTCTCTGTATGACTAATATTATTTCTTGAATAATTGGTTAAGATGGTTCTTACCTAAGAAAGGGAATATACATAGACATCCTTAGGCATTGCTTTTTATATATTGCATTGCATTTATACATAAATGTTTATGCATTAGACTTACTCTAAAGAACAACAGCTGTATCCTCATAGGATGCAGCTATAGATCAAACATGACTGATTATGCATTCTTAATTTATTGTACTTTTTTGTTTAGATATACTGCTTAAATAGAAAAAAAGAGAATACTAGTAGCCTTGTGTACTGTTTTTACCCACTAGGGAAGCATTTTGCTCTTCCCAAAACCCTGTTGCTGGTTTTTAAATGTGCACAGATGCAGTGGGTCTTGGTTATTTCACTGTTGCATCATAGACTGATGACAAAAATAAAGTGCTGCTGGCCATGTTCGTATCAGTGTTGGATGGAGAGTGAGATTAGCAGAATGGCCACTGAAGTCATGTTTTATTAGCTTTTAAATTTTGGGCTGACTTTTAAAGTTAAATTTGCCTTGTCTAACAAAACTCCAGCATCTTCATTAACTTTTACTTTTGCAAGCTGCTGGAGATTATGAATCTGCTTATTTTTAGCTCATTCCGATTTGGTTATGCTCCTGTTGGTTTAAAGCATTCTATTTGTACTTATTTAAGAATAAAATCTGAGGTTATAAATGATGCATGTCTTATTAAATATGCATTCAATTTAGCCAAGAATAAATGTAGTCAAATGTGTATCTTCATTCTTGGATTCATGTTTTAATCATCTATACATTGTACAAAATAAAATATATAAATGGATCTTCATTAAATATAAAGAGAGATTTAGAAGTATATTTTCCTTTTCTAAAACAGTTATGAAAGATTACAGTGGTGAAATACCAACATTGCAGTGCTTAATCATTATGCTTTAATTTGTGAAACCAAGCACTGTTTATGCTAATTGATAGCTTTGCTTAAAATTGATTACGACTGAGTGACAAAAGTTCAGCCTGACATGATATTTTTATTAAAATGCACACGCATCAATCAGTATACAGACATTTAGAATAAAGTAGTAAATAATGTGAAATGTTACAGACTAGATTTAATGGCAATAACTCTAAGGAACAGTCTTTTTCATAAATATATGCAGTATATATATTTGTAGTGCTAAGAATGTATTGCAATCATAAATACAATGTAAAGTTTTATTAAAAATAAAGCTTTGTTTAGCTATAAACCAAGATAAAATGCTTTATGCTCCACTTTTCCTGTTACACTACACTTTTTTATTCCAGCGAACAGCATGGCACACACTAGGTTTAGAAAAAATATATTCAAACTGAATCTCTTTTTCTACCTGACTTCAATTTTTGCCCTACCTAATCTAGATAGTTTCTTGATTAACTTTTAAACTGTCTAGACAGTTGACAGGAGGCCAGTGTTTCTTTAGTTAAGAAAAATGGGCCATTTTCTCAAATTGGTGCTCTTGTTTTAAAGGTTTGGTTAGGCTGGCAGATAGAGTGCAGATCTTGTTGATAACCTAGAACTTCATCTGAGATTTACAGAGAAAACCTTGATTGCTTGAGTTTAAGGTTCCTCACTCATCTGTGTGAAAATGTTTTCTTCTCCAGGGCAACATTTTGTTAAAGTGCTCTCATTTTGAAACAATCTTAGGAAATTACCTACTCTGCCACAAACTTTCTCTGCAACTCTTTAAGCTGCTCTCCCTCTGCACATTTCTGCAACAGCTTTTCCCCAGTGTTAATGTTGTTACTGAAAATGACAGTCAGTGAACTGCTTTCCCATTTCAATCAACAACGCCGAGATGCTCACGAAAACAATCCACAACGATGATGAAGAAGGCATGAGTAAATGAAGCCGAGACGAAATAACTTGTTTGACTAAAACTCGTGCAAAAATTAATTTTGTCTCTGGCGGTTCACCATTACAGGTATAATCCAAGCGCTGTGACTCGGTGTGAATTGCAAGGCGACTCAGGGCTACTGCGGTGTGATAGCTGGAAAGTATCGGGGTGCAGTTTTCTTTCCTTTTCTCTTTTAATGTGAATTGGTCCTTCCTTTCCAGCCAGTGTTTTGGACAACCCATGTCATGAGCCCTTATTTCTAACCCCTTATATACTCTACATTGTGCCACAATGACCTATGCTTTTGAGAGACTGTTGTCACATGTACTGTATGAAAGCGTGTGGTAGATGGTTTACATGAGATCAAGAATCATACCTCCTCTGCAGTAGTGGAAGTAGAGTTGTTTTCATGGATCTGTTACGCATACATTTTTTGTTCCACTGTACAGTAGTGGAATTGCATGATTCCCCTCTTCTCTCCTTTAATGCATGGGAATCGCTCCACAAAAACATTGTTTTCCAGGGGAATTAAGAAATATATCTCATATCTAAGACGCTAGCTAATGTGTGCTTTGAGCAAAGCTTGGTTCTACTCAAGGAATTAAATCAGCTTGCTTCTCTTTTATTGTTTAGATCTGCTTTCTTGATAGCCTGCATCAGATTGTTCAAACAATAAATTGCAGTTGCTGAAGCATACTGTATATAAAAATGCATGTTTCTGTTTATCTGTAAGTTCTGTTGTAGTGTATTAGTGAGCTGTAGGTTTATGAAATCTTTTCTAATAGTGTTTCAAGTTTGTATTGCACTGATTACCAGTGTTTGCTGAAGTGATTTTTGGTTAATTTTTGTGGATTTCAAATATCTTGTAACATTAAGAGGTTATGTTTTTTTTATGAAGAGAGCAATGCAATTCTGGCTCAAGATGCTAAACGTCTGTGTATGATTTTGGAAACATTTTCCTCACTACCGCAAAGCTGCTCCCCAGGGGGCATTCAATGGGCGCAGGCAACATAGGCTTTGTTTGGAAAAGATCAGAAGAACAGACTCTAAGCTTCATGCTTGCAGATCACAGACAATGGTTGAATTAAAACACCACAGTAATCAGAAGCACTGTTCTTCTGGGAAAAATCAGAGGTGGGATCAAAATAGCTGATATTTGACCACAGCCATGCATTGAACATTTCCATATCCCTCACAATTCCAGTGTTGTCTGCTTATTTCTAAGATAGTCGATTTCAGTCTAATGAGATAGTCAGATCATATAGTGGGATAAAGATTGTTTATTGTTTGTAAAACAGTATTAGTGACCACGAGCCATGCAGTTAAACCCATTTTCTTTTCAATTAGATTCTTTGATTTGCACGTCATTGTAAATTGTAGGGACCTCAGTGACAGGTATTTTTATTCTGAAATCATGAGAACCACTATTATTGCACAAAGACAGAGGCCACACGAAAATTGTGGCGCAATTAAGGTACGATTGTGCTGCTAAATTAATTTAGGTTTGCCGCAGCAAGGGTTTGAAGACTAACATAATCACGACGTTTCCATTTTATTTTATAAAAAATATCTACATTACTTGTGTCTTTTTGGTTGTGGGTTTAATAGTGTGGAGTAGGTTTTCTATATAGCATGTATTATAGCATGACTGCAAGCTTTGCTGCAAAATATGAAAAATGTGCAAGGGACAGAATACTTTTGCAAAGCACTGCATTAATAGCAAAATACTGTACCTTAGCAAAGAGCCCGAAGAACATTCTTTAGGTAAAATAATACATTTATCCCTAGTAGAATGAACTTGCAGCTGTTCTAGGAACAGTTAAGTGAGAGTCAAGCTCTTTGGCTGGGTTCATAAGATCTTCTAAAGGTCGGATGACTTGTCTCCTATTTTGTTCTTGTCTCTGATGGATTTATTTATCTTCTATCTTTGCCGGTAGACCAGAAGATATGGTAGCTGTTAAGATTTTACGTTGATGCCCGGAGTTTCACTGAAGCTTCAGTTAATTGCAGGCTCCCAAGTCAAAGGGCCTGGTATAGATCTTTTTCGGGCTATACATGTAACTGTGTTTTCTGTTTTCCATGTAGCTGTTCACTGATGTACAGAACTTGAAATCATCCAGAATTGGGATGTTTTACAAATAAGCCATGCTGTTTTACCCTTACTAGTAAACACAAAAAAATGAATGGATTAATAAAGCTTTATTTAATTAACTACAGTAAATTGATTTAATAAGGTAGGTCTTCTCTTTGTTGCAAGTGTATTTACAGGAAAATTTAACTAAAGAATTTAATTAACTTGCTTGCCAGGATAAATAACTTTACAATAATTAGACAGTGACCTACATTCTGGAGAACTGATAATGCATATCCTGAAACCAATTTTATTGGCAGTTTCTGTAGTTTTACCAGTTTATACCACAGTGGTGACGTTTATAACTTATTTAGAATAAAAAAAACAACTACATATCAAATTATCAATTAAGTTTTCAATATGCAATCACAACACCAATTAACCATGACCTGTTACCTAAGTTAATACAGTATAATGAAATTAATCAAATACATATTAAATGACTATTAAAGCTATCTCAACCAGGGAAAAGAGCAAGAGTCAGAATGACATAAGGGAAATGCACTCACAGTCTCCTTAAAACTTTAAACTTCTAAGTTTATGTCCATCTTCCATCTGCGTGTTTCAGCCCAGGAAAAGTGGTGAAAATTTAGCTAATAATACTCTTATGTTTCATAATATACCCAGGAAAAATAGTTATGACAACATCTTTAAAGCATCAGTGACAGTATGTGGATCTATGGCTTATGTTGTGGAATACACAACTCCACTTGTTTATATCAGCCTCTAAGGAAGTGTTTCTGTGAATGACGAGCCTGATAGACACTCCACTCCCTGTTATAACCTTTATAAATTACAGCACTTGTTAAGAGAGCTACTGCGCTTTACAATGTTTATCTTTATTCTAGAATTAATTAAGCATGTAATTAAGATAATTAGAAGTATTGTAAATATGTGTACACTGTGTTTGGATAGTCATAAATATATATATAAAGACTTGTGCATACCTGCACATTAGGTATTTCAGATAAGATGTACTGTAAGCTGTGTATTATCTTGTGTATTTATAGTAAATTTTTTATAATGCAAAAAAGGAATATCAGATCCAACTTTATTTGTTTTTAGTGCCTGTCAATATCTACTGTATATAAACAGTGCTCTCGAATTTTTATTTATACACCACAATGAAAAAAGAATCAAAGCACCATAAAATGTGTAACAGATCACATAATGGAATTTGCTTAATTTTTTTTAAACGTTATGGGGAGTTGTAACACTGTGCAGTGCAAAGTTACATTTGTCATAATTGAATTCCAGAAATCATGTAGATCTCATTTATTCCCATGTCTTAAGTATTATTTTTTTTTAAAAAAAACATCAATAACAACATTCTCTTCTTTGGGAGTACATTGGAGACAATATGTACTGCAGGCCCCAGCAAAGGTATTGGGACAGTGCAGTCTAAATTAGATTTGTCATGAAAAAAATACTTTCCAAGAACATCTTTTCAGCCCTTGAGGTCATTTGAATAAATTGAGTTTTGGAGCTCTTTATTCTGAAGAAGTAAACATATTAGGACAGATGTTGACTGACAGGTACAGTATCTCTTTTTAGTTTGGTGTGTGTTATTGAGAAATTAAGAACTTGTGAAAGACATGAACATCATATCAACCTGTCCAACTATGACTTTAGTGCTTGGAGTCTGTAGGCAAAAACTAAATTGAAAACCAAATAACTTTTTGTAAAGGAAAAAAAGGCACTTTTGAAGGAAAAATTCAAATTGAACCATAGCACAGAAATCAGGCATACAGTACCAAAATCAGGCATACAGTACTGCAGACATAATGAACCACAGGTACCAATCAGCCAGCAAAACATCTGCAGTTCATAACAGAAAGATTAGAACTAACAAAATAAACCTAAAACAACCGTCAGTGGAATCACCAACCACCTCCACAGCACAGAGGTGAAAGTATTAAAATCCACAATTCACAGAAGTCAGAAAGCCGAATTATAGAGGCTGCACAGCAAGATGAAAAAAAACTTTACCAATACCAAGAAGAGAAAAGCCAGATTAGAATTTGCTCAGAGCTATAAAGATGAGCTGGGAGAGTTTTGGAACAATGCTTCATAGACAGATGAGACTAAGATAAATCTTTACTGTAGTGATGGAGAGGTTAAAGTGTGGAGAAAGAAAGGAACTGTAGATGCTGCAGAGAAAACCACCTCATCTGTGAAGCATGATGGAGATAATGTCATGGTTTGGAAATGCATTTCCGCCTCTAGAACTAGATCACTCATCTTTATTGAAGTAACTAATGATGGCAGCAGCAGAATGAATTGTGAAGCTTACAGGAACATTTTGTTTGCTTATATCTGCATTAAGAAAGTACTTCTATATTTTTCTGAGTGGAAGAAATGCTGGGACAGTTTTGTTAAACGTTTTTTCTGAGAACTGTATATGAAACTCCAATGTACTGTACTGTTTTCTCTAATACCAAAAGGGTTTATATGCATCAATTCAGTGCTCCTGAAATGCAGTAGGGTATGAATTAGAAAAAGAATGAATAAGAATCAGTGTATATATAATAATAAGTGAACACCTAGTTTGCTAGGACTGTTGATGGGGTAGAATCAAGTGGTTAAATAACTGAGTGAAATAATAAACAAGAACTAAGATTGGGCAGCCCTGTCCTCCTAATGGTCAGGAGCTATGTGAGTTTGACCTTTAGTATACAAGTTAGTGGAAACATATCATGGCACAATCTGAAGAGATTTCAGAAGTCCTCAAGAAAGATTAGTTTGGAGAGGCTTACAAAACCATTCCTAAACATTTGGAGCTCCATTTATCCACTGTCAAGACAGAACAGTAGAAAATCTTCAAAACCAGTAGGAAAAGACTGAATAGGAATGGTTTTAATGGAAAATTAGCCAGAAGGAAGCCATTGCTCTCTAAAAAGAACATTGCCGTCCGTCTTAATTTTGCTAAAGAGGACCTGGACAAGACTACTGGAAGAATGTTCTCTGGGCAGACAAGTCAAATATTGTTGTTTTTTTTACCACAATGAGAAAGGTTTTGTGTGGAGAGAATCAAACTACCTACCTCATCAGACCATAGAGTTTGACGGTGGGAGTCTGATGTTTTGGGGTTGTTTTGCTGCCTGTGGACCTAGAAGGTTTGCATCATTGACACAATAATGAATTTGCCAATTCTAGAGGAGAATGTCACACCATGCTTTCATCAGCTGAAGCTGTGCCAAAGGTGACTCATGCAACAAAACAGTGTTCAATCCTAAACTTTTTTAAAATAATCTGAAGGACACTTTAAAAATGCATATACTGTATCTATCCGATGCATAGCTAGCTTTTGATGAATTGTTAAGATGACAATACAAAATATTCATGAATAGCATCGTCCCTTGTATGAGCTCAATTGTCTGTATTCATTAATCCATATAAGCATGATGACTTTTTTTTTCTTTAACAAAGTTTCTTGTCTATTCCTTTGCATAGAAGTTCTCTCTTCTGTATTCTGTGTTGAGATCTAATCAAATTCATAAAGCCAAAGGAGTAAATAATTGAAGTATAACAGCTTTTTATCTTCCTGGAGAATATACCTATTGATTTTATCCATCATTCCTTTGTGCTCATCTATGATCAAAAGCTTTTTTGTTTAAAATCTAAAAAAAAATAAGAAAAGTAGGGGGACAGGGTTCTTATTATAGCCAGAGGCAAACATTCCTGGAGCAAAAGTCATGTGACCCGCGTAGGCTACAGTCTCTTATTTTCTTCTATCTGTTGAACACACTGCTTTGAAATACTTCATCTTTTATTCCTTAATGAGCTATGGGGTTTAACCCAGCTCCAACCGCTTGCATTTATCTGCTGTTTTTTTCCCTCCTGTCTTCTGGTCCGCAAGGTGACCTTCCTGCTCTTGACTTCGTTTCTGGCCAGTTTTTCTGTGGTTTGCGTTCATCACAGCCGATTCTTAATGAGCGGCAGACCTTGTCTCTGCCCAGGCCCATTTCACAGTCGGTGGTGATCCAGTGCTCTCTCAGATGTGTTGCGCTGTGACAGCCACAGTCATTAGCCAAGCTTTGGGGCTGCTGGAAAAGCCCGGCGTGCTTTTCACTTCATTGGGCAAAAAAATGAGATCTTTAGAAATATTACAAAAAGGTGCGTGAGCCTAATTGATCACACAAGCCAGCAGATTCATTGAAAGAGTGTGAATTTATAAAATTACCTTTGCTGCGTGGTGACCTTTTCATTGTCTTCTTTGTATAACCAGATTGGTTCAGTTTATTTCACTTTGCTTTGCCTCGGCCTCGGGTTTTATGAGAGTTAGCTGATGTGATAGCTATTTACCCCAGGCGTAAATGTTTTGTGGTGAGATGGAGATAACACAGTTTTTTTGTAGTGTTCATGCCGAATGCAAATCCTTTATTAACTGATGTGAATTGCCTTTTGTTTTTGGTTAATTATGTAAATGTAGTTTCATTAAGTCTTATTTTCTTATGACTAGTGCCTAGGTCCATAATGCAATAACAGGATAACATAACTTTTAATTCATATACAGTAGAATCTACTTGAAATTCAGACACAATGATGGTGAACAACAGTAAGCTTACATACAACCCCTGCAGCTACAGGGGGAATGAGGATCTGTCAGAGTCATTTGTCATTTTACACAATGTGAGCTCCGCTGTGCCCTTGCAACTGAGTTAACACCGGAGAGCAGAGAGACCTTCACTAACTACACTGCAAACTCACAGACAAATGACAACTCCCATGGTGCTGTGCAGCAGACTGAGGATACCCTGGTCATCCCAAGCCCATCCAGTCCCAGAGGAAACTGTTAGAATCTTGATTAATTCATGTTTTATCCTCGGGTTGAGCCACTGATGTCTGGACAGTAAGCAATTTGCCAAATTCAAAGTTAGGTTAGGTACTGTAGGATTCATGTGTTATTTATTTAGGATGCATTTAGGATTTGGCATGAACACGTTATATCTGGCTACATATCTTAGCTGATTTATTGTTGTCACTGTTTTGAATTGAATCTAATCGAGGAGAATAGATAGATACTATATTGATCCCGTGAGGGGAATTGCAGTGCAGCAGCAGCTTAACACAGACAACACAGCAACAGTGTAACGAATGATACAATAATACTAATACAATACATATAATACAATCAGTACAGTGAGAAGTGCACTACGAAGAGTTACTCACAGTCCAGAACATACAAAGAACAAACCAGAACAGAACAGTACACAAAAAGTTGTATTGCACAATATAAATATAAATATAAATGTATTGCACAGGTCCTGGCATATATTGCACAAAAACGGTTGTAAATGGGAAAAAGAAAAAGAACAGATGTGTCAGTTTACTGTTCAGTCCAGAATCAGGTCACTGTCAATGTTGCCTCTGGCCAGACACAAAGTGGATGCGTTGTACAGTCTTATGGCAGATGGAAAGAATGCCCTCCTGTAGCGCTCCCTGTCGCACCGCGGGTGGATCAGCCTATTGCCGAACGTGCTCTTCATTCTCACAAGCATGTCATAGAGGGGATGGGAGACGTTGTCCATGATGGCCTCTAGTTTGGACACCATTCTCCTCTCAGCCACTACCTCCAGGGGGTCCAGGCCAGACCCAGTGACAGAGCTTGCTCTCCTGATGAGCTTGTTCAGCCTGTTAGAATCCCCTGCTCCAGTCCCAGAGCCCCAGCATACCACCGCGTAGAATATGGCGCTCGCCACAACCGACTGATAGAACATATGTAGCATCTTACTACATACATTGAAGGACCTGAGACTCCTCAAGAAGTAAAGTCGGCTCTGTCCCTTCTTATAGATGGCCTCGATGTTCTTAGACCATTCCAGTCTATTGTCGATGTGCACTCCCAGGTACTTGTATGAGTCCACTATCTCCACGCCACTCCCATGGATGTAGACAGGAGTAGGTTTGACCCTTTTCCTCCTGAAATCTATCACCAGTTCCTTCGTCTTTGCTACATTCAATTGCAGGTGGTTCTCCCTACACCACTCCACAAAGCTGCTGACCAGTCCTCTGTACTCTTACTCCCGCCCACCCTTGATACATCCCACAATTGCAGAGTCATCTGAGAACTTCTGCAGGTGGCATGACTTTGAATTGTATTTAAAGTCCGAAGTATAGAGGGTGAAGAGGAACAGAGAAAGAACTGTCCCCTGAGGAGCCCCCTGTGTTACTCACTACCTGTTCAGACACACAGTTCTGAAGTCTCACAGACTGTGGTCTGCCTGTCAGATAGTCAGTGATCCATGAGATCGTGGAGGTACCGACTTGCATCCCCTCCAGCTTTCCTTAGAAGTAAGGGCTGGATAGTATTGAATCTGTCCTTTGAAAGAGCTGTATATTTTTTACCTACTTACTAATATTTGTAACCTATTCTCTGGTCCAGGTAGACTTTCAATGTTAATTAATCTTTTTGGCAAGCTCTAGGAGATAACTGTAGAGGGTCCTTAGCTGAACTATATTTATCTGTACTATACTTCCACAGACATTAAAGTCTCCTAACTTACAATAGGAAGGAGATTCTCAATGTGTTTTATTAAAGAATTAGAATCTTAATCTTGAAAATGAACCTTATAGATCCTGTTTGTTGCAGTTCATAGCACATTTGGCATGGTTGTATGTCTTACAGCTTGGCATTTGGTGACTGATATTTAGGCACCAAGTATGGAGGAAATGTTGAATACAGTTTGCTCTCTAAGCTGTACCAGTTAAAGATTAAGATATTAAGGTCTCACTGGTTGTTACTGCTTGTTTCATATTCATTCAATTGCAACTTCACATGTCCATTTTGTCTGGAACCAAGGTGAAAAAAGCAAGCATGAGTGATGTATAGAAATGCAAATCTATATAAAACTATATAATACATTTGTTATAAGTAAAGTGTTGTATTGACATTCCTGTCAATGTGAGCTAATAAAAAGCTGGGGATTAGGATGGTGAGCTATTCTAGACCCTAGAAGGTGATATAATTTATATCCTTTGTTGTATTTGTTTCTCAAAAATACATATTTAGAATCTGTTAACAAATGTGTTCTTAGCTTTAATGCATTATGGGATTAATCTCACTGTAAAAAAGTGCTATTACTTTTTTAAAACGTATTTCATAAGACTTGTTTGCTTAATGAATCATTTAGGTATATAGACAATGCTGAATATGATAGTTGTATATATTATTTATTTGCTTTTTTAAAAAAAAAGATTGTGCTTCAAATGAAAATAGGCTTTTTGACCTGTAAGGTTAATCAAAATGTTACATGAAATTTTATGTAGTGATTCAATCTGCTGCCTTTAATAACAAATCTGTACAGTGGATTTATAGCAAGTTCATAAATATTGTACTTCTATTTCAAGTTCATGAGAAAGTGAGGAGCTGTATTTTGCCTTTTTGAGGTTTTGAAGATCATTGATAAAAGCATAAAAGTTGTCTAGATTGATTTAAATTACCAAGTGAGCTAAACTCTTAATTAAACCAAATTTAGCAAGCAATTGAGTTTCTTCAAAGGACATCCAAGTTTGCAAGCCTTCAAAGCTGAGCAGCATGATTGAAAGCAGTTTTATTTGCCAATAGTTCCTTGAAACTAGAATGATCTGATGAGGCCTCAAAGAATCTAAACTTACACTTGCAGTTTTTCATGCTCTTCTACAGTAATACAAAGTACGGTATATTTTTATTGTTGAGTAATAAAAATACAATCCATTCTAGTCCTGCAGTTAAAATGATGTGTGACCGCACAAAATACAAATACAAAATGCCGCTGTAAAGCTTTTATTTCATTGTTTGTATTTGTGTTTTCATTTTTAAGTATCATCTCGACTCTATACAAAAAGTAAAACTTCATTCAGACTTGCATGTCTTCTAAGGTGACCTGGACCTCTGTAATACAGACATGGTAGAATTGATTTTCATTAATTGGATCTCCTTAGCGTGGGATGAAGGCATTCTGCATTTTTTAATCCTGTGTTACAGCTTGACTCGCATCTCTCTCACCTAGCAATATAATACTTTTTGTGAACAGTCGTCTAAAAGGTTGAAATAAGTTTTTGTTGTTATTATTATTTTGAGTAAGTCTGGGCTTGTATAAAATCTGGAACACAACTGACTTGTTGTGGCAATAGTGTGTATGTTTTTAAAGTCATTGTTCTCTGTGATTTCCACTAAATGTCAATATAACACAGATATAATTGTATGTATTGGTTTATTGAATTCATACATTAGCTATGTTTTTCTTATATTCGTGTATAAAACTGTTATCTTAATAGTTATTTTACTCGACAGAACATAACCTATTAACAGAACCTTCCTACCTATTCATTATGTCCCTAAATGTCAAACATAAACAAGCTTTGGACATGCATATGTTGTAGGACAAAAAAATAATTGCAGTTTAGACCTTGCAATGTCAGGTTTACATTGGTGATTAGAGGTTGAACTGTTCCATCAGGTACATTAAAGGCCATTTTCATTAATGTATTGCATGGAAATAACATTTTGTACAGTTTTATAATCAAAGGACTGACCTTAAAATAAAACCTGTGGAATTTAAACTAGTATATTGCTTATACAGTAAGCATGCATTGTATTTCTGCAATACAAGCTTTGCAAATCATCTTTCAATGCAACAAGGAATATCCATGAGAAATTATTGAATATGACTCAATGTTCTATAATATGTGAACTGTGATCTTTGTATTTTGAAAATGAGGAAAAGATATTCACAGAAAAAAATCTCACATGTAAGATAACTCTGTTGAAGTCATTCAACTCTGTAACTCTGAAGATTTTAAGCATATTACTCTTTCTCTGAGTTAAATATGTGAAAACATTGTTAGAAATGTAAAATATTTTCCAACATACTACTCATACTTTAATCAATACTTTCCAACATACTTGACAGCATTCTCCAGTGCTGAGAGAAATTGCAATTCAACTGTAACTATACTGTGCCTTACCCACAGGTAAGGAGACAAACACAAAACACAGCTGTAAGGTAAAAATGTAAAAAAAAAAACAAAAAAACAAAGGCCTCTCACTCTCTAAGCTGTAGCTAAACTTTTTTTTTTTAATCCTTCTCTGTCGTAAGCCAGGCAGCTGGACTGCTTACTGGCATCTAAACACAAGTTTCTTACAAACTCTTTTAAAAATTCAAAAAAATTCCAGAACAGCTCATGCTCAACCGGCTTTTCTTGGGGTCACTTCCTCGCTCCCTTCTTCCTAAGCTGTGGCACTTGACAGAGGCTTGACAGCTGGAAACCTTGTACTTCCTTGTTTTTAAGTGTTGTTTCCACCAGTTGGTCATTGGACATGAGGTCATTCCCCATTCTCTGGAGAATTTCCTGTCTTTACTCACCACTCTCTTACGTATGAGTAATAGTAGCTAATTGATCTGAGGATCTCATCCAGCAGTGTCTTGGAAGAGGCCAGGTGCCTTTGTGCAGAACACGCCTGCTGTTCTCTGTTTTAAAACCACTTTCATGTATTTTCATTCTTTCCAGTGGGATGGATTTCTTAATGCCATCGAAAAGATTTTGAATACTTTAACCACGTCTCCTCATGCTCTTCTCTATTTAAAAGTATATTTTCTATCTGAAAATATTGACTTCTTTTAGCCCTTCAGAGTAGGACATTACTTTCGCTCTTCTCTGGACTGATTCTAGAGCCAAAATAACCTTTTTATATCCGGGTGGTCAAAATTCTTTCCAGTGTTGTTGGTCATGCTAGTGGCATGAAAATCATGCAGTGCTTTATATACAACAATCCTGTGATACAGATGCTGCGCATGATCCTGATCGAAGGCTGCTGCAACTCAGTGGAGTCGGGCTGCCTACGATCACTACCAGTGGAGCTGGGCAGTAACTAACCACTCTTTTCAAACTGTCACACCTGGACCTCTCCATTGGCTGGGGATTATTACTGGGGTGTGTCATACCAGTTTCGAAACTGCTGGAGGTGAACACCCAGTTGGCAAACGGCAGCGCATTGACTTAGTCCAGGCTACAGCATACCGATTGCACAAGCACACTGCTCTCTTGATACATGTGGCCTATTGCTTAGATTGAATTTTTTTTCTTGATTTTCACCAGCTTTTACACTTAACAAGTCAAATCAGTTAATCAGGCTATTTTTCTTTTGATGCTCAGTATGCCATCCGAGCTAAACTGAAGATTTTCTTTCCTTAATAATGTCAGCAGCCAGAGAAGGGCACTTTAATGAACTTCTTTAAGTTCCTGTCAGGCACCCTTAAAAGGTTCGAGATGACTTTTGAGTGGTTTTGTGCCTTAAATGTAACAGCTTTGATAAAACACGACAGCTCAGTGACAAGAAGAAAACTGATCACTTTTTTTTCCACTCCATGCTCAGCCTTTGGTGAAAATTGTTTAGTCTCTCCGAATTTTCTTCTCTTTTTTGTCTTGGCTGGAGGTGTTGACACAACCTTGCAGAGTTGTTAGGAGTTTTACTTTTAGGTGACAGGTCATCTCCTAAAGGTCAAGCATTTTTAATAATGCATTTTTGGTCTGAAATGTGCACATAAATATTGATAAGGTCATATTCTGAATATGTTTTCTTACAGAATGCTTTTGACCTTTTCAAATATTATTGTATGTCTATTTATTAGAAAATCAAAGGTGGATCAAAAGCAGCCAGTACAGTCTGCCTGGAAGCTCATACAATTCTTAACTATCTAAATGTGTTTTAGAAGAATTGTCTGTATCATTAAGGACATGGGGAAAACACTTCTTAAAGAAAGTAGTAAATTAATTTGATGATATGTAAGATCAACCACGGTTCTGTTTGCTTCTATGCTTTTACAGTAAAGCATGAGCTGCAAGAGAAAACTAAGAAAGTAGATTCCTTGTTCAGTCGTATTCCTTATTCGGAGTATCTGCAGTTAGTCTGTTCGATCCTTTGGACAAAGCGTAATGGTGAGTCTGAGTATACATACTTTAAAAGCTTGGATCAGTAAAACATTATTTAAGATTTTGGGGGTTACTTCATTATGATTTTATTTAAAAAAATCCCAGGGCAAAATATGCCTAATATAAACGTCACTTAAATTCACAGTCTCTCTTGTGCCCTCTAAAACTGGGAGTCTGATCACAACAAAGCCTTCAAGGTTATCCCACCCAACACTGCTGCAGGATAGTTCAAACCGAAACTTTTTTTTTAATTATCCCACAAACAGTTTTATCACTCCCCACAGAAAAGAATTTAATTGTAACCCCTTCAAAAAATCTTTGTAAAATAAATACGAAACAAAATCTCAATTAAAGGATATTGAGTACTTTAATTAAGCCGTTGTAGCCTTAGGTGAGGACATTGTTTTTAGGTAATGACCACAGCAGGGTAATTAGGCATCCCTTGGCAAACTGCTGGGATTTAATGAACCCTTTGAGGACAGTACCTAAACAGTGCTTAGAGCACTCTGATCTCTGTTGCTATTTTAATCTATGTACAGTTCTGGGAAGATGGGCCCTGGTGTGAGTGTGTGCATGACTGTGTTTGTATCTGTGTGGGCTCTGTGATGGGCAGGCATCCCATCCAGGATGTACCCTGCCTTGTGCCCATTGCGTGCCGAGATAGGCTCAAACTCGCCATGACCCTGTATTAGATAAAGTGGATAGAAAATGGATGGATGGATTCACTAAAAAAGGCAGTTTGAGGGAGGCATTGAGAGTAACAATCTCTGGGCATAAATTGATTACACAAATTTAAGAATTAAATAGGTATTTTTTCTTATAAATTTCATGCAACTTTAACTTAATCCTAAATTTCACAGCCATGAGTATTGAACCTTTTGTCTGCACAAGATATTTAGGTTTTTATGCACGAAGACAAGCATAGAGGGGAACTGCAACGCTATTTTTATATCCCGGGGCTTGAAGGAATCAGCAGCGATGAGTGCATTTCAAATCACGATAAAAGAAAAATGTACACAGTTACGTATAAAACCTCCAATTTAACTTATACAATAGATTAAATTTACAGGTGTGTGTGGCTTCATATTCTGCTATTCAGAATGAGGCCAAAAAACTTCCAGTGACGTGCGCAGCCCAATTAGATTGTAAAAAGCAAACTTGTGAATACATCACTTTTAATCCAATAGAAATATTGGATGGTTCTGCAAGATGGTTTTGCTGATAAATGGAACTTGCTTGTTAACTCTGCCTGTAGATCATGCTGGAACATTTGTGCGGTGAAATGTCTGCTGCATAACCTGTACTTTTTTGCTCCTACAGTACATCAGTCATTACAGTGAGACTAGTGAGCAGGAAGGGCTGCATCATGGCGAGACCAAGGGTTTGAGATAGCAGTGGCAACTTACAGTACTGTAATAATGTCAATGAATTTATTTCACTACCGAGATTTAATAACTGGTCTGAGAAATTGGGACTGCAGTTGCCCTTTAATGGTTTGTGTATATTATTGCATGACTGGTATTTCTTTTTGCACCTCAGTAGGGAAAATCCCCCTTTTTGCCAGGTTACATAAGATAAGGTCTGCATCTTTTCTTCTTTGTTTTCTTTGTTTAAAATATGATTTTATGTTTTGCCATTTCTTTTGGTAGAGTACAAGGTTGTATAAGTCCAAGAACAGAGTAGTTTTTTTTTTCTTCCGAAATCCTGCTGTGAGGATGTGTGATTAGTTCTCTAATGGATTTGTAGGGGAGCTGGATTGCTTCAGCATTTAACGATGGGCTTGTGAGAATTGGCATGTTCTGCCCTTTGGGTTGCCTGTAATAATGTTATAGGAAGAAAAAAAGTCACGTACAGTCATTGTTTATTGTGGGTTCAGCAATTTGAGCAAAATTAAGTACACATTAACGTCAGCAAGGTACTGTATTATTTTCTAACAAGTATTGATTTGAGATGAATATTAAGACCTACGTCCTGCAATGAACTTTACCCTAATTAAAACTAAAGTGCCCCTGACACTGCCACCGGTAAGGCAACACCTTGACAACATTCAGCTGGACCTTCTGAGTGTGATGAAACCAAAGCTTACTACCGAATCTCTCAGTCTGAGCCTCTCCTAACTGGGCTTTATAATGCAGTGAACAGGGCTCAGCTAAATAAAGGCATGGTTCACCTGTCTAGAATTCTTATTCCTCATCCAGCTGATTCTAGCAATTTGGTTTTGGACCTCAGTCTCAGTTTGAAATTTGAAATATCTATACCTCTTTTTATGTTCTATATTTCTGATTGAACACTGCAAGGATTTGCACATGATGTATGTATCTTTTAGTTTCTATTTTTACAAATTGTGCAAGTAAGTGACTCGTCTTCTGTAATGCAAATACATGTTTTTAAATAGGTAAATACTATACTAATGTAAAAAATATTTTTTCATTGACATTTGCTTGCTTAATACATTATTCAAACTGCTGGATGTCTTTTTTATCATGCTTTTGAATATTAAAGACTGATGCAGATCAACTCAAATTAAGGACTACACTATTTGCAGACAGATAAAAGAAGACTAGGCTTCTTGAGATCCCTTGAAAATATTATTTTTTGGTCCTTGGCTGCTTCACTTTTTGCACATGTTCAAACCCAGAAATAAATAAATTAAACAGAGTTATTATACTTAAACCTAATTACAATTTCTAGAATGTCAATTTGCAGTATGAAAGCTCCAGTGGTTGTCAGTGTGTGTTCTGAAGGGGAAAAGAAAATTGATAGAGAAGTGTCAGTGCTGAAACTGTTGTAAATTGGACTTGGTGTTTGAAAGCTAATCAACCACTAGAACTATAAATGTATTCCAGGGACATCAGAAGTGCAAATCTGTACCACATACTGTATCTTAATTCATTATATTTGCTAGCAAAAAGACCTTAAAGAATATGGCATCCTAATACCCTCTGTCATGACATGCACTATATTATAATGTAGTTTACATAAATAAGGAAAGAACCCACTATTCATTTTTTACAAAATGAATATGCAAACAAATAACAGTATAGGTGACATTTCTTAAATTACCTACTGTAATATGCACCTATTCTCCTTTGTGTCTTAATGTTAATACTGTGTGTTATAAAATAATCTGTATACAGTTTCTACTGCAAAAACTTCTTGCCAAGAAACCCACATCCTGCGATACCAGGTAGAATATTCTTTTAGAAAGTCTAAAAAACTAAAGTTTTTTCAATATATAACACATTTCCTCAGTAGTGGTAGTACATGCATATGTGAATTTATGTTTTTCTAAAGTGACTTATAGAAGTATTCTACTAATACAACAACTTACTGAAACTCACTGCAAAGTTTCAACATCTTGTTCCTGTCTACGTTTGCAATCATGACACATAGGACTTTATATTTAAAGTCCAGGGAATCCATTCCAACCTAATAAAAAAGTTCAAAAATGGCGATAACATCTAAACAAGTTATATGATCAAAGGACATTAGAAGATTTGCAAAGATAGTCAATCTTTTTGCTATGAAAACACAAATTAATTACTTGTGCAAGATATTTGATGTAAAAGGTCAATAAATTAGTGGAATGGTCAGTGTGTAATCAAAGTGGTTTCACTTGTCTCTGTAACATATGGAATTTCAATCCACAACTAAATAAACCTGAATAAAGTGGTACTAAACCACGTCAGGCTCCCTTTCCAAACTGAGCAGCTGGGCAAGCAGGAAGCTGGTTAGAGACACCACTGTGATGCTAACAGTGGGAGGCCATGTTCATACACTGACAATGTCCCAGACCCTAAACAAAGCTGGCGTTTGTGTTGGATTAGGAATGATGAAGCCATCACTCGTGAAGAGTTTGTAACAAATTATGTAAATGACACTGAAGACATGTGGCGGAAGCTTTTGTGTCAGACAAGGGCAAAAATAAATTTTGGTCCAAAATGCAAAGCCTAATGCCTGAAACAATTACAACACAGTATGCAATCCAAACAACACCAGACATGAGAGAGAAGTGCAAGAAGCTGCCACGTGAGAGTGGTGCTTTTACAAGGAATGGTGAGCAAGAGTGAAGTGTTTGGGGGATGTGATGGTGAGGTAAAGTGAGAAAACATAAAGAGAAGTGCAGTGTGAAGTGTGCGTGACACAAGTGCAGTGTGAAGTGTGCGTGACATAAGCACAGTGATCTTGTAGCGAGTTGCGAAAGAGTCCTGAGTTCGTGTGCAGAACGCTGGATATATCCATTTGCCTGTAATTTTGGAGTCCTCTGTGATTCTGGCAGGAGCCTCAGTAACACAAATGGCTCAAGTTGCTGATTTGTCGTGAGCAGTGGTGTCACAGGTGATGGAACATCCAGGGAAAGACATCATCAGCACAGGGCAACAGTGGGTGGCATCACATAGTCCTGCGTGACTTTGCAGTGTAAGTCAGAACAGGTGAAAACCTGCAGATCCAGTGACTGCAGGCATTGAGCATCCAGTTTCATCAGAAACAATCCCCCAAGAACTTCACCAAGCAGGCTGCCATCGTTGGGCCGCAGAGCAAGAGCCCCTCATCACATCTGGCATTGCCAAGTCAGGTGGTGCAGTGGACCACCGTGTGGTCGAGAAATGTGACACGGTCAAATAAATCATCCTTCACCACCTTTCAGTTTGAAAACATCTGTGCTCATAATTTGTAAGTCAAAATGTGACATTACTGCTAAGGGCTAAAAACTTTTGCAAGGCTCATGGCAAATATACCTGGTATATTTGTTTGTACAGACTGAGCAAGGCAAAACATTATTTAGGTTGTTGACTGTGGCACCACCTAGTTCAGGAAGCAAAGCAAGCCTACAGCCAGTCAGAGATCATTCATGTCCTCCCATATGGCTTTAAGAGCCCTGTAAACTGACAATATAAGACAAGCCGAATTCCATTTTCAGGGACTTTGGTCACAAATGGTAAGACAAAGTGAGTAGAATAGAAGCAGACTTTCTCTAGCTTGAAATGAAGGGATTAAAGTAATCACAGCATATAAATATTTTTGTGTTAAGCGCCTTTTTTTTATCTAACAATGCGCAACCGATAACCTCCAGGCTGACAGGGGATCCTGACTGCTGAATTAAATTCACAGCTGTAGACGGGCCTGTGGCTAGAGTCAGGTTTAGGAAGTTTCAGTAATGTTTCTTCTAAATGAGTCACACATCAAGCTGCACAGGCTACAGCACTTCTAAGGCGCTGTCACAACTCCGGGTTGACTTTTTTCATGAACATCTTTCAGGTTTGTTTTGTTTTTTATTTGGGATTATGGTATACGGAAACTGGCTGTGTTTCTTCCTTTTATGCGATATCTTTGTGCAGAAACCATCCAAGGATGAGTGAAAACGCAGAGTAGCCCCCTGAGGTCCCAGGATGATTTTTGTCAATTCAGCTTTAATTTTTTCTTTTAGAAAACCAAAGGCAAGCTAGGACTTTGGCAGCACGTAGCTGTTGAACACTCTATTTTAAAAGAGGCTTGGTTTATCTTCTTTCTCCTTGAGCCCTACAGCATTCTCAGTTTGAAGTCTTATCGCAGTTCTCCAGTAGGGTGATATCTTTGGTTTTGCTTTTTATTTGCTTTCTAAGTAAATATACCTTCATAGACAAAAAGATGTCACATAGATTACAAATAATGTGGTACGGAAAATGTTGACCACAATTTTGGGTTCAAGAAGGAAACAGTGTGTTTATTGTAGATCACCTGAAAGGAAAGATAAATTGAATACCATTATGCTCTTAGTCTATACTTTGCACTTATCGACCCTTTTTCTTACAATGAGCTGCCATTTCTGCACCCTGCAAACCTTCTCTCCATTTCTCTGTCGACGTTTCAGGTGTTTACAGAGCACTTCCCTGTGTTGTTTGTCTCAGTCTTGCAAGTCTTTTTTTTCATACATTTATATTGGCACAGGGGTAGTACTGTAGTATTTACATCTTAATCATTTTAATAAAGGAGAAAGATTCCAATTTATTGGGGTAGGTGGGACTGATCAGCTCTCAACATTTTCAGTTTACCTGTATCTTTTAAAGTAGTATTAATACTCCCCAACATACACACAATTTTACAGCTTTACTTTTATCTATCTAATGTACTTTTCCAAAGTGGTTTACAAGAAGATATAATGGGGAATTATGCTTCCCTATAATTGGTAAGACACAAATGAGTTTAAACTGGGACTTGAAAGGTCTGGAATATTGTTTTATTTAAATTTGATCCCAGGCTAAGTGCTTTCTGTCATCCTTTTCAGATTCTCACCTTGATGTGATAGAGTGTGACATCAAAGAATATTCTTCATTCATCGGTCTTCTTTGGGCTGCATTTCCGTATGAGTGTTTCTTTATAGACAGCTGGCCAGGACTGGAGCACATTCTTTTGAACCTGCTTGAATAGTTGCTAACAACAGGAATTCAATTACCTCATGCCAAATGTCTGTTTTCCTTTAATAGGCCATTAATCTTCGCCACATTTTTATGTCATCATTTAAAAAATGCAAGTTGGGTTTCCTTCATCCTTTAAATATTGTAATAATAGGTAATACCTACAAAGCTCACAACAGTTTTTGTTCCTTCTTGTTAAATAGTTGTTGTTGTTTTTTTTTAAATGCTATTTGAAATACACTTTATTATAATACCCCTGAAAATCTCATTTTCAGGGGTATTATAATAAATGTTTTTTTTAGTTTTTTAATACCTAAAAAACAAAGGAGAAGAATTTCAGCTACTAAGATTCCTTCTAGGAAGCACACTGATGGAGCACTCACCAAATGGCCTTATTTAATTATCAGTGATGGAATAAATATGTTCATGAAAGAATGCCCTCAGGACAGCAGCATGTTCATACTTTTAATCAGCATTTTTTTTAATTTGACATACAGTATATTATTCTAATACCTGAAGGACTTGAGATTCAACTCCTTTATCTTTCTCAGATACAAAAATGACTAGTGGCAGACACAAACATAAAACATGGAGCAGAAAGCATTATTTTATAAACGTTTTTTTTAAAGGACTCGTGTCTTTCAGAGGCAGTGAATCTAGGGCTTCATTCAGGAGGCACTTCTTCATTTACAGAATTGCGAAGGAATGGAACATATCCATCCTCCCGCAGCAGATTCCCTGGAATCCTCCGAGAAACAGATTGTCAGTTTTATTGGATCAATAAGATACCGTATGAGCAATCAAAGTTGTCAATCAAAGGAAAAAAAGGAATTCTCTCATTTTAACATTGTGCTTTAATGATATACTTCAAAAACAGAATCGTGTAAAATGAACTTGCCACTTGTGTTGAATAGTTTTGTTACCAGATTTAAAAAAAACAAAACAAAAACATTGCAACCCGTCAATGATGCAACAGTAACTGTCTGACACTGTCTGTCAGCTTTTCATGACAGTGCTATGGACTCAGGATGCCAGGTACTGACTGTAACATTCAAGCTCTCCACCAGAGCTGCCATCAGTTCTGAGTTGTCAGGATCCACATAACCCCCTGATGTCTAAATCTACAACACAGACTTAAAAGCCGCGTTTGCATCTGACAGCTTTAATGTGCTCTTAGAAATGTTTTAATAATGGTGCAGAAATTCTCAATAGCCTAAATCCATGGTTTCCAATTAATTAATCCCATGAGATGGACTCCTTCGAATTCCTTGACAATAATTCAGTACAAGATCTTGATATTTAGATGACTGAACTTTTAATGGACACTTTTGGAAATGAATGGTTCTGCTTTTTTTCAATAGTTTATATATAATATATATATTTGTGTATATATTTTAACAAACCTGGGGGAGGCTGTTTCCATTGCAAATGTTAGGGTTGTTATGAAATCACTATAAAAGTCAGCATGTATAGCAAGCAAATAATAAAGATGAATAATTCCACTCTCTAAAGTCAGGGATTACCAAGTATTACATGTGTAATCAGTCGTAATCAGACTTAAACAGGACAGTATTTATTAGTAGTAAATAAACGTTATGACGTTTATTTACTGTTTGGTTTTACATACACTGTTTGGTCTGTGAGATCCAGTTCCTTCAGTTATATAAAATCTCAGAATTCTGCATCTTTAATCCCAATACACAAACCACCTTAGCAAGCCAAAGAAAGAGAACCTGCAGCCTAAAATACAAAATGGATCCCTAACAGGACTAAATCTTCTGCTCTAAATAGATGCTGATAAATGAACGGGAACCAATTTCACAAAACATTGGAGATATGGTTTTAGCCTGTAGGTTCCACATTAAAGCAAATCTGAATGAATAAATAAGACTGCAGGCTGTCTTATATAACAAGGCTCAGAGACCGACACTTTTTCAGAGTTCAAGATTACTCAGACAGAAATGATTGGGAAGGAGATGAATCTCTTTCAACGGCTCTTCTTCTGGTGAAGGTGATGGCGATGATCCATTTTTGCTTCCTAACCTTTTTTTCTTTCTTTGTACCTGTATTTACAGTGTTGATCCATTCTAGCTTGGGGGATATCTTAAACACCTCAGGGAACATTCTGATCACTGTTAATTATCTTTGTTTTAAGGTGGCTGATTTAATGATCTGATAGTGACTTAGTTCAACCTGAATTTATTAGGGATGCCCTTCAATCATGCGTGTCATTCCTCTTTTCTTCCCTGTTTACTTGCCTCATGGCTCAAGGATCTCAGGAATAGGTAGTAACGACCCAGAGCCAGATAATGCCCGTTGTTTCAAGTGTTCAGAATAAGCCAGTCGAGCTGGGAAGGGCAGACAAGCTGATTCCAGCTGAAATTCAAATACCACCATCTATTGCAACTACATATTAGTATATTCACTGAAGTGCAACAAGTTGACTTCTGATGATTTTTAGGATTACATTTACATACATTGTACTCTTTTGTGTAATTTAGTTTGACAATGGTTTCAGTATAAAAGGTACAACGAAATCCCAAGTATTGTAAGTATGATCTGCAGACTTCTTTTTGATGATTTCTTTTCTCTGAAGGTATTAATTTTAAAGCACTTCTAACATTTTCCAGTATAGAACCAATGAAACATGGTACATGGTCTAGCATGAGAGCAAGAAACCAGCCCATGACTGCGATGAGCAGGTATCACAGCTGAAGATGTTAAGTCATCACTCTACATGAGAAGCAGTATGATAGTTCCTGAGAATATTGATTTTCTTGGCTGGCAGCTTCAATATCAATGTATCGATGCTAAAAGACCATGTGAAAGTCTTGTTCTTTGTTGTCTTGTTTTTCATGAAGCTGCTTTCGCCTTTTTCATATACAGTATGGTTGAATTTTAGTTGCAATGTTAGGTACATTGCGTTGAAAACCTGCTGTGTTCAACTACTGTTAACTGTAATAGATTTAAATTGTAGTTTTATGATATAGTCGACAGACGAAATGACTGACATTTTCTTTGGTTCTTATGTATCATCAGTTTTACCTTAGCAAGAATCTCTGTAGTTGTCCTCCCAACCAAGAATATATACTTATATTTTTAGACGATGATGCAAAAGACTACCATTATTTTTTTCCTAGTTGAAAATACATTAATAATGAAGGCAGAAGTATTATTTTTGTGTACCTATGGTCTTCTCTTGAGTAAGTTCCACAGGAGATATGTACCACACAATCACACTTTGTAAAAATCCAACACATCTTTCAGTTGAAACGTCCTCCAGGACAAGGAAGATAAAATGGAAATCTTTTGTCACTGTTTGTGCATTTTCGTGCCCTTCAGATATACCCAGGGAAATTGCAGAATGCTTTCATAGTGACAAATGCGAAAATATTAATACTGTTTTCATGTTTTCATAGGCAAGTGGGCCAACAGGAGGGAACATGCAACTGCTGGAAACAGATTTCTCCCGCACTCTCCATGACCTTGTGGAGCTTCACCTCTTTCATCAAAAGAGCATCCCAGCATTCCTCAGTGCTGTGACCCTTGAACTCTTCAGCCGCCAGACTATCATCTGACCTCGCCCCTGTGCTTTCTCCACAGTGATATCTGAGAGCCTGTGAAATCTGTGTGCATATAACTGCATCAGAATTGCACCTCACTTTTGTTGATTAGAGTGTAGTCTGTTGGTGTTAGGCAAATACAATGTGCACTATATAGAAAATTAATAGCAGAGCTTTGAGTTTGAAATTTATGTGGATTTTTGTGTTGTAAAAACTCTAGAAAAGCTGTGATTTTTCTCACTTTGCTGCAATATGTGATACTTCCCAGGTGTTACTTTTATTTTTTCATATACATGTTCTAAATTCCAAGTAATACATCTTCAGTTTTGTTAAATGCCATTCATTATTCAAACATAATGTTGTGGCAGCAATTGTGCGGAAAGGGGAATCATAAACCATCAAATCTGTTTCCCACGGTCAGAAGGCATAGCTTTCAGCAGACACGACACTTCCTTCCGAATTCACATTTGGGAATAACTTGTAAAAGTAACTGCTGGTTGACCATCTGTGCATAGCACGCTCCCACATTTTATGTTACTATGTCCACTGTGGCTGCAAAGCATTTCAGTGAAATGAGTTCTGTGTTAAAATATATTTCTAAAGCAAATCAGACATGCTCTCATTAACGATGGTAAAGAGAAGGTTTAAGTACTGCTCATCTTTCTTTTATATTTCTCAAAGCTGCATGTGGTTTAAGCAAGACTTTTTTCTGCATTGTTTCAATTATAATTTAACGTCTGGAAGTACTGTATTTCGATTTGTCAGTAGGCTGACTTTGAGAATTTAGAACAGTTCAAATACAAGATGAGCCAAAGCATGAAAGAAAAAACAAGACTGAGGCATCGTCTGACCTACATTGCATGTTGATAATGATAGATAATAACTGTGCAGGAGTCTCTTGTTCCCATCAGGAATAAGTGCAGGACCACACAGTCAGATTACCTAGGTCACATTTTGACATACAATCTGAACAGTCATTAAATAAACTGATATCAACGACAGGAAGGGCTGGGCATCACTGTTTGTTAACCATGTGCGATGTCAGCAGGCTGTTCAAGTGAATGCAGATGACTTTTGTCTTGCAATTAGTATATTAGTATACCCTTGAATAACTGAAACCACAAAATAATTTCTACCCTGAGTCGGCTAACAAGGGATTGTCCTGTTCCTTAGCATTTCCTTAATTCTTTTCTGACAGGCAAACTGGTTTATCGGTTTGGTCTGTACCAGAGAGTATGTATCCCTTTTTTCAAACTGTCACACTTAAGAATTAAAGCTTAGTGGAAAATATGCAATGAATAAAAACAATGTGTCGTAGGTCTGGCATAGATAAAGATGCTTTTTGTGTAGCCTGACTTCATTCACCTGATTCAGCAAAAGATGTAAATGTGTTTTAATAATTTGGCACTTCCGTAAAATAGAGATTTTTTTCTTCGAGCCAGTCTGTTTCAAAGTTATAGGTGGATTGTATAGTATAACAAAAAAGATCTGTTTTTTACAACTGAGTATGTGTTTGTTCTAATCTGCTTATGATTTTGCCATTAAATCATTTATTTCTTCAGACATTCTTTTAATGTGGCCGCTGGTGAAGAACATCATGTCTCAGCAGCTAAGATGAAACACAGAAATACTGATACTAGTTTTCTAATGTGGTATGTAAAGTGATGTTTTCCTGCATTGATGTTTGTTTTTAATAGTTTCATTAATTCTCCCAACATCAGGAATTTCTTTCTTTGCTGGAATTTTCTAAAACATGAGAAATAAAGTTACTTCAAAAGCATGTTTAGAAGAAGACTGTTGGTCAGTCAAGAGACTTGACACACTTTTTCTGACTAGCTTGCACCCCGTTCCACTTTTAAACTCGCTGTCCTGTGTAATTTGCTTTGTCTTTGCAGCTCCTGGCTCAGTAGGATAACTAGGAAGAGGGAGGAGGCTTCTCCTCATGCTACACTAGATGTGAAGCATTACAAACATCCATTCAGCAGGAGCTGAAACTGGTGATTTGAGCAAGGCCTCACAGCCCAGATCCACACTGCCCGCAGAACGGTACAGCAAAGGCTGACCCAATCAATGTGGCAATGATTGAGAAACAGGCACAGTCTCTCACTCTCTCAGAAAGAACTTCACAACTCCTGTCAAATCACTTCAATTTGATCCAAAGAACTTACTTGATGACTCTAAATCGATTCCTAATGGGCCTCGCTAACACGCCCAAGTCTGCTATGTGCTCTTCAGGGCCCGAGGGCTCTTTTGTTTAACATGATTTGTAAGTGTTTGGATGTGGCTGTGTTCTGAGAGAGAGAGTCTCCTCAATTTCTGTACTATTTTGGGAGAGAATATTTCTTGTTCTCCAGTGTTTCTCATTGGCGTAACTGTGAAGATTATGGTCAGTTAGTCCTGGTACCTTTTGCATTTCGCCCTGGTCCAAGTGAGCCCATTCCTATTCGATGGGAAGCCTGAACCAAATACCCAGAAAAGGAAGTGTTGTCTTCTTCCTTCTTCCCTTAGGTACTATTTGATGACACTGTTGAATGTTAAATTGTCATCTGGGATAACCCTATCTACACCCTTAAATACAGTCCCTTCCATAAGTACAGTTTAGTCAAAAGGGCAATTTAGTTTTGAGCTGAAAGGATGAATATAAGGAAAAGGTACAGAATATGGCACCTTTTATTTCTGGGTATTTCTAGTCTTTTTAGAATAACACCACTTCGTGTTCCATCCTCCCATTACATAGATATGGTGCTCTACTCCACTCAGTTCAAGGGGCTGGGGAGAAGCTGCGGACACAAGCCTTCTTGAGGGCAACTCGAAATACCGATGTCTGACGTGGACTCCTGGCGTCCTCTTTGTACAGGTAGCTGCCATTTGAGCACATGGATGTGGGCCAAAGTTGAATTGCTTTTCTCTGTTATGTCGCTTTTTTTATTATTTCTTATCCCGGAAACCGGATCACAAAAAATAATCCTGTCAAAAATGTTTTGGTTTATTGTTGCTTTATTGTTCCTAGGTTTTCAGTTTATCCCTGACACACTTTTTATGAGTTTGACTTTCACTATATATTCAAGAAAATATTTTAACTGTACTATAGAATTCTTAAGACTTGAATTTAATTGTCACTCATTTAGAAATAATCTAGCCACTATACCTCTAATTAACTTTTCTCCTAGTATAGCTTACTTTTAAAAGTTGCTATTCCTTAATTCCTTAAAATATACATTGGTGCCTGTGCTTTGCACTAGACTGTAGGTGCTGTCTTGTGAAATTCCGTCACACAAACATGTGCACTGGTCTCTGATCTCTAGAGTCTACATTTAATGGGACTTCACCTACTAACTTTTGTGATCTCGCAAGAAAGCTGCAGTTACTACAGTAGATGTATGTTGTCCTCCTGGAATGTTGTCATGTCAGCATGAGTCCACATTAAGGGCAGCCTATGAAGCCCCAGGACTTGATTAAGGTAGCACTATGCAATCAGGTTGCCATCATTTACTACAAGTGGAGTTCTGCAGCAAATAGACACTCCATTCCAGACATTCACACTTGAACCTCTTTATTGATTTGTCTGTCTTACACAATAATTGACATATTGTTTTGTACATCAGGTTGCTCCACACACAGCTTTGATTGAGCTTTGAAAAATGAACTTGGCTCCACTGCTCATATTTGCCCAAAGTGTGATTTCCATACCATACCAGTGATGGAAAAACATTATTCTCTTCATTAGCTGGTGCTGTTATTCTGTTTGTTTTTTCCTTTTGAATTATCACCTAGCCTGACATTCAAGAAGTTATATTACCTCATCTCCTCTGACCTTTCCCTTTTTCTCTTATAGGATGATTGGGTACCATATAGTTCAGTGTGCTGTGAAAAATCATGAATAATCAATTAATTAAAATTGCACCAGTATATGTTAGCAGTTTTCCAAATTCATGTCAATTTAAATAAAACTACATTCACATTTACTTGTCTCTATAGAAATCAGTTTAATTGAGTCCTTTGAACTTTGAGAGTGGAGCATGGGTTACATCTTGCCTTTCACAAAGGCAGTAAACATGGTTCTTGAATTTAATTGATGGAAAACAGTCTCCTCTCCTTGTTTTTTATTTTTTCGCCATCACTTTTTTGCTGTGACAACCTATGAATGTCTGTTTGTGTATTTGTCAAATATTTAGGCCGTGATTTGTCCATGTTTATGTCTGTAAAATCTTCTGCTGGGGTTTCTTAATTTATTTTCTTAATTGAGTCTTCTGTTTACCTGAGTAGTGATGCATTCAGAGACAACAGCAGATGATGAAACTCAGTTCCCCGTAACAGCTTTTAAGCAAAATCTAATTATTTTCTTTAAAAACTGTTAAATTGCAATTTAACTTCTGAACAGCTTTTGCTCATCATTTCTCTCTTCTGAACTTTCCTATTAAGACTAGGCGATGCATCTTTGGTTTAAAGAATTTAAGTTATTTATTTATCTTTTTAAACTTAAGAGTATTTTATCACGAGATCACACTATTTGGAGAAGGATCCAAAAGCGCTGTTCATCCTAGAGACATTCTCTAGAGTTGCAATGGAGCAACATTTGATATTTAAAAGCTTAAGCTTCACACTGATAGGTTATTTTACTGAGAAAGCAAATAGTGGGGCTACAGTATATAAAATAAGTTTCTTTGTATTGAAAATAGTCAATTATACGGTAATTTTGCAAATGAACATAAACTAGTGAAAATGAAGGCAATTCTTCATTAATGAACACATTCTTCCCCCTGAAAAGAATTCCTTAAAAGCACACACAGATGAAGCGGTTTACACAATCTAACCTTTTAATAATTTCCAGGAACAAAGGGGAAACCAGTCTTTGATCTGGATGGCATTTGAAGTAGTAGTTTACGAGTTCATGAACATTAATGGTTGCTGAGAAATGTCCCAAAATACACAGAGTAAGAAAAAATTGGTTCGGTTGGTAGGATAACTCAAAAACGACGGAATCGAAGCAATATAGCCTCTAAAGTTTTAGATGAACACAGCAAGCATACTTGGGGAAGAAAAAAGATAAAATACCTTCAACTTCCTGCAAAGCTGATCCAGATGTTTGTGGGCTTAAAGATGAAAGACCACCGCAAGCAAAAGCAGCAACAGTGAATGGAGATGAATCCAAGTCCTTTCTAAACCACTAAGCTTTCATGTTTTGCTTCAATAATGTGGATGACACAAACTCCTAATTAGAGATTCCTCACTCAATGATTACAGACAGTTATGGAGTTAAAGAGTTTCTGTGTTCAAAACAAACCTTCAGCCACGCGTCGTCCACCGTGGAGTGGCCCTGTTCTGCTTTCATCTCAATGGTCTCGTCTCTATCAAAGGAACTTTCTGCATTTAACAGCATCTGAATGTCGTTCAACAATCCCGTTAGATCAGAATTGTTCTAGTGAGAAAGAGGCGTTCGGTGTCTTTGCCGGCTGTTCCCCAGTGATGGCGTCATAGGCGTTGCTAAGTGTTCTTAGCTGTAATTAATTAGAAGTCAGGGTTTCCTGTCTGTTACTTGTTTAGTATTTTCACGTCTGCTAAAATCTAAAATGATTTTCATCACGTCTGCTAAAATGGTTATTTAAAGAGACCTTTTGCTAGAGGTAACACACAGAACAGCACAGAGACATGGCAGTCAGGGCTATTGCCGCATTTCTTGGTCGCTGAGTGCGATTCAGTCCCTTCGTTCTGATTTTTCACTTTGCGTTGACCATGTGATGGACTGGCTTCTCATTCTGGGAAAGAGCAGCCATGTGCTCTCAGTCCTGCCTTGCAGCCCATCCTTCTTACAGGATTGTCTTCTGCAGGTTCCTTCAGCAAAAGGCTTTCGGAGGCTTTCTGACAGTGAATGGATAGCTAGAGATGACTAGACTTCACCTGTTCCAGTTCATTTTTTTTTATTTGATTTCAACATGTACAAATACTGAAAGGAAGTCACTTGTTAATAGTGGGAGAACACTACTGTATTCAACTACACAGTAGGGTCATTTTTAAGCAGTTTTGACTATTTGAACGTGAAAATGAACAAGTGTGAGTATAAACAATTCCACTCGTCATCACAATTTTCCTACTGATAGAGATCACATGACTAATTTGCCAGGGTGGTAACTAAGGTAAGAAGCGGAGCTACCATCTCCCTTTTTTTTTGATTGTTTGGTTTGAGCCTCTTTGTGTCTAAGAATTGGGGACTTGAAAGAATATCGACTCATCTATCAATCGTCCTAAATTGAGATGAAACTGCCTTCTGTCTGGCAGAGTCTTCTATGATGGTCACTCTGCATGTGTGTCTTTTGAGAACTGAGACAGATCCAATGGCTGCAATGGCTGAGAATTTAGAGGTTCAGTTACACTGGAAATAACCTAACCTTAACCCTGAGCAGCGGATATAAAAAAGATACTGAACACACATGCAACAAAGCTGGAATTTCTAGATTGCAAGGAGTGTGAACTGGAAGGTTGCTCAAGACAGAACAATGTTCATATAAGGGGAAGCAAACTGTGATAATCCTGTCTGATTAATGAAAAAACCATGGAACTTCAGCGTGAAAAGAGTTGCATTTGAAACAAGATGTTCACACATTTACTAGTGTCACTGTGTGGTAGCCTGCTCTTCTGCAGTGATCAGATCAAGGGAGGTTTCGATTAGTTTTGGAATATCTATGTTGGGGTCAGGGGTTAATGAACTTGGGAGACTGGCGAGTCTCCTCAAATCTTCCAAGATTTTTTCAGGTGAAATGGTTGCTTTTGTTTTATTTTCCATCCATTTTCGCATGTTATGCAAGTCTCATTGGCTAGATCGCTATCAGATCATCATCACATTTCTACAGATTTCTTCTTAATATTTAATCTTCCTGTGCAGCACAACAGTACAAAATGAAACATTGTGGTCACAGTTTTAAGCTAAAGTGGAGGAGTGTACTCTTGGTTCAGCTGACAGTTTTATCGATTTTATCAGAAGTAGTCGAAAGCTTCATTACCGTAAAACTATACTGCATTTGCCTCATAACTCCAGAAATCTCGTCATCCTGCCTTCTGTAAACCAAGTTGCTTTTTCTGGAGCATGCTTTAGCAAATCGTCTTTTCGGAGACTACTGCATTGGAAAACAGTTCCATTTGAAAATAATTTCACTTACTCTTGTGTCACAGAGTGACACGTCTGAGAGCATGGCAGCGGCTTGGGGGCTGTGTTTATGGGAGTTCTGCGTTTAATGGCTGGTGTTTTTTGCTGGGTATGGTGCATTTATTTCCCTCTCCTGGGTCACCTTCCCCCTCCTTTTAAGGTCTTCCTGCAGCCCTCGCACAAACTGCACAGCTGACGATAATCATCCCAGATTGAGTGGCACAGTGTTTGTCTAGACACCTGTCAATTACCGCACAGTTAGAGGCGACATATCAGAAGTGTGGAGGTGCTGGACCGGGGGTACAGAGAGGAAGGACAGGAGGGAGAGGATGGAGGAAAAATACGCCGTGACACCTTGCCATCTGCATGCATTCAGTTCCACAAATGGCCCCCAGTTGTTTATGTCTGCCTACCTCCTGTGACCACTTAGACATTCTCGCCCCTCCTCTGGGCCCTGGAGTTGTAGCTTGTTACAGGAGTACCTGGAGAGGGATCGAGCGGCCAACTAGAGCATGTATGAGCCTCAGCCGCTGGAGGTCAGAGGCCTGGGGCGCCCTCTTCAACATGTTCCATTATACCTCCCCTGCCGGGCTGTCTGCAACAAAAACAAATTATTTGGACAGTGAGGATGGAGGAACATATCAGAGAGACAACTGAAGTGCTGCGTTGATTTTTTTTTTTTTACTTTTTCAGTGTGACAGAGGGAGTCTGGGTGTTTGGATGAGCTGATTCAAGAAAAGGTGTTGCTGGAAGTTTCTTTTTTTGTTCAGAATGTGAGAGAGAGGATGGGACCGTACTTCTCCTCTGGAGTATTCCTTGGGGTTGTTTTTCTGCTGATTGACTAGAACTAGGTTGTGAATTTGTTTGTTTCTCTTTTACAGCGATAACCTTATTGTGGTTGCAAGTAGCATATTAGAATAAGAGCCGCAATGGTTGTATCTATCTGTCTGGTGTTGTTGCTTCTAGTGTTGTATTGTGACAGCTTGTGCAGGGAGAAAGGTCATAGCACCTTTAAGATTGTAAGCTGGCATACAGTTTCTGCACATTGTCTGTGAGACTTAGAAATTCTGTGGAATGACACAGACCGAGATAAATTTGCTACTTTAATGGCAGTCAACCAACACCTTCACTGTCTTTGAGACTTCATAGTAATGAATAATAAATTAAATCTAGAAATTCAATGTTATACACATATTTTACTCTAAATATTCAATGTGATCAGTGTATGGGGTTTTACTGATCTCATTCTACCTTCTCCTGCAGCTGTAGATGTATTGGAAGTGTATTTCACACTTTGAAAAAGCTACCATTCCATTTTACAGATTTGCTCGGCTTCCAAGCTGCATGCTAAGGTGCTTTCACGCCAGCCAGAGGTCTATATGACTTTATTAAAAGGTGTCAGGCATATGATCAAGTCGACTGTTCCTTCCACATTGTACACATGGCTACAGACTTTGTCTCTCCTCACGCCGTTCTTCCATTATATGCCAGGACGGATTTAGATCACCTGTTGTTAGCTAACGGTATATAGGCTTGGGTTCGGGTTTAATAAACATTAGTCTTAATTAACATGAATTTGTTATTCTTTACACACTTTCTGTTTCTGTATATATACAGTCTATATATACAGTATATCATGTAGATTCACATGCTGTACCTTTTATATTGTATATAAAATGACTAATTACCATTTGGAACAGGAACTTACATATCACAAATTAAGCATTTTCCTGATTAAATTCGGCCTCCAAAAATCTAAATTGTCAAATTATCCATCTCAGTTGTATTCCCTGATTGTATTAGACTCCTCATGTGCATTTCTGTATGATTTTAGCTCCCAATGTCTTTAACACACTGTGCCTAGTGGTTGTTTAGGCTTGGAAATGGGTCTCGTCTTCTTTTTCCACTTCTTTTTCCAATTAAAAAGTGTAATTATTCTACGTAGTGATATTACCTGTTCTCTCTTGGATGATAACTAATGTGGGCCTTTCGCAGCAACAGAAACAGATGTGGTTGACTGGTCCGATTGCAGTTAAAACCTTGCTGGCTTTACATGAGAGAATTTCCATTCTGTCCCTTTGCTTCATTAACTACAGGCGTGCTGTTGTATCATTAATATGAAACTGTGATATACGATGCTGTGAGGCAAGACTTTGAGTGCCAACACTTTACTGTATGGGGCTTCTGCTATAGTGAAATGTTGTGTTGTTACCTTGTTTTGTTTTTTAGAAAAAATGGGAAAAAAGTTTACAAAAAATATTAGAAAATAATGAAGATACACAAGATATGTCTCTTTTTCATTATGTTTTCTCGGGGAGTTCTGTATAGTATTTAGATATTGTGTTGCATTCCAATCTCATTAATTTTATTTATCAATCTCCAATTATTAAGTTGTAGTATGTTAATATTAAAAATTAATATTTTTGTCTCCAATTTAATTTGATTAAATCTAATTGCCTTAAGCAAGCTTAAGGGCAGCATGGAGGAAGTAAAGGTTCATTACGTGCTGTAAAGTAGAAAGAAAAAATAATGTTTTGGCTGCTGAGCCTTCTTCAGGCATCAAGGTGAAGGAGCTCCCTACTCAGACGTCTTTAATAAAGACAGCATGGTTAAGTAGTGCTTGTAACAAAAGCCCAGACACAGTACACTCTCAGTAGACTCCCTAATTTACTGTAGGACACACTAGGTTCTAATGTGCTTAAACTCTAAATGCTCAGAGAGCACAAAGAAATACTTTATTAAAGTTTTGTTCTTTATCTATTTCAAAACATTTTTCATTTTTTTCTGACTAAGCATAAGAAATTAAAATACATAATTTGCTTGTGAACAAGCTTTTGTCTATTGGATAATGTGCAATTCAGAGATTAGACACTGCTCTTTTAACATATTTTGTAAAGATTGCAGATCATGCACAGAGTAACAGCTTAATATACAGAGCATAACAAGAAACACTTATAACTAATATCTTAATCTTACTATAAAGATATCAAGTTATTTCTTGGAAATGAATCCACAATGTATTTTTGTAGCAAGTCTGCTGACATCTCATTGAACAGGCACAAAATAATGTCATTATTTCAACATACTGCAGGCTGCAGGTGTGTATTGTCACTACTTAAAGTTACTCAGGCTGTACAGTTTTATACATGCTTTGCACTAAGTTGCAAACACTGTGGTTGTTTTAAATAAGCAGGTAATTTGCTGTTTGCAGTGTTTTGAAGTAGTTATAAGTACCATTACCAGAAGTATTACCTGGTACAAGAAAATAACATCTTTTGACGCAATAAAGTTGAATAGAATTGAGATACTGCAGGCTGCAGGTGTGTATTGTCACTACTTAAAGTTACTCAGGCTGTACAGTTTTATACATGCTTTGCACTAAGTTGCAAACACTGTGTTGTTTTAAATAAGCAGGTAATTTGCTGTTTGCAGTGTTTTGGAGTAGTTATGAGTACCATTACCAGAAGTATTACCTGGTACAAGAAAATAACATCTTTTGACCTTTTTGGAGCCATTTTAGAGCAGCAGTGCTCGGTAAACCTAGGAGGAGTATACTCTATATACACCCAGTGTTTTCATAACTAATAAACACATTGTATTTTAATGTGTGTTCCATCAAGGAAAACAAAAAACACAGGTAATTGAACCAGTGTATTCACCCTGCAAACAGGTTTAAAATCTTTAGGTTATGGGTTTGGTTGTGCTTTCAACATTTATAATGTTCTCACATTTCATTTCAGTTTAAATAATTTATCTACGAAACCGGTGTTACGCAGGGGCAGAGACCCAAGTGCAGGACTCGGTTTTGTCCGTGGGGTTCCAGAAAGGGCCGAGGACTGCAGGGAGAGATGTGGACTGGGAAGGGCTGGGATATCTGTCGGTAGGGGGCAGGGAGGTGAACGGCAGCCTGGAACAGGTTGACAGGAACACTGCACCCCTCGACCGGTGCCAAAAACAAGGGACACCCAGGACGTCAGGTTTGGTCCGTGCTCCAGGATTCAAGGTCTTTGGGTTTCAGAGCAGCAGCCTTCTTCGAGTAGGGCTGGTCACGGCACTACCTTTGATTGTTCAATATCAGAGCACTGGTTCTTGATGTTTTGGGGTTTAAATAGGGTGTTCACCGGATGACCGTGTGCCTGACTGATAGGGCAAGGTGTGTATTGACAGTAGTCAGATGTTTTTATGGGGTGGCAGAGTGGCACTGAGGATTTGCAGGGCTGGGGCTGTTTATCTGCCGTGCTACCTGTGTGGAGTTTGTTTCCACCACATACTCCTCCTCCCACAGCCTAGAGCCATTGTGGCGAGCTAGTTGGTTTCTGGGAAAATTGGCCCTGATGTGTGTGTGTGCCCTGTGGTGGACTGGGGCCCTGTCCAGGGTGGGCCCTGCCTTGTGCCCACTGCTTGATTGTATGAAGTGGTTTGAACATGGGCAGACAGATGTTTTTCTTCTACTTTACACATACTTACATATTTTTAAACCATTCTGCGACCTGTATTTTCAAAAGAATACTGGTTTTTTATCTATGTTTAGCTATAAGTTTTCAAATAAGTTACTTTTTGCTATTCTTCCTTATTTTTATTTATCCCCTGACTAGTTTCATTTTTTCCCCTGTGCTTGCATCTACCTTGCTGAGCTTTTTTTGACCTATTTAACCTTAAGTAAAATGGTTGATGTACTTCTTTGTATCATTAGTCTTAATAGATCTTTGAATATAATGAAAATCAGGATGTATGATCTATAGTGCCATTATATGTACCTTTTATTCTAAGTGACTATGCATCATTCCTATGAAATATCAGACTGGGACATGGAGTTTACATTTCCCTTGCTTTCATTTTTCTGGTAAAGGCTCATGAAAATGCATTAAAAAATTAGAAAGCAAAATGTTTAACCAAAGCAATAAAAAAAACTCACAAGGGAATTCTGACTCATTTGTTTTGACAGTGCTCCATGAAGCCCAATAACATGTTGAAAGAAATGTTTTCTAAACAAAGATACTGAAATAAAAAAAAAATATACCTCACAACTTTTCTTAAAAGGAAATAGATGTAGCAGTTGTTCTTCAGCTTCCAAAAGTATTTGCCCATTCTAGTGATGTCACATGTGTACACTTTTATAACTTGAGTATTTTTATTGAAAATGTTTGAATGCTTGAGCTGAACACCTTAGTGGGTGAAATAAGTTATCAGCACAAATTTGACCTAAAGTTGTTCAAGTGCACAAAACTACTTTGCCAAGTTGTATATATTTGAATGTCATTTGCACAGTAATCTTGGATTTTAAAACAATTACAAGCAGCTTTCTGAAAAACTCATAGCTAAGAAGGTATAGAAAGGCACAGATCACAAGAAGGTTATTAAATTCAAAGACAGAAATTAATAATCTATCCAGACATTGCCTAGATCTGTCTATCCCTCCAAACCAAAAATGAAGAAACTGGTTACAGTTTAATAACCGAGATGGGAAAGAAAGTCCATGAATCAGCTATATCCCAATCACTCAAAGCTGGCTTATATGGATCTGAAAAAATAATTTCAAAGCAGTTAGTGGCACTGCAAACATGTCAAAAGTTAGTAGTCAGAACTGGAACTGTCTACAAAAAGTGCACAAATTCATTTGGGGTCATTATAATGCCAGGACTATCAAAAAATTATTCAGATGTTAGAAGATTGCATTCTGTTTAAAATTAAACAATTTCTCTATAATCTTACCAATTCTTCAGTTTCAGGAACTATGAATATATCCTCCTTCAGAGGAGTGCTGTAAAGTATTCAATCATTCATGATTGACTGCATTTACTGTATGGATGGTCCATAATGATCAAAGTGTAGGAGTGTTGACCCTAGAGTCCTTACTAAATTCCCCATCTAGACTACCACCTGAGATCCTTACCATTTCCCCATTCATTTCCTTTTTCTCACCACGTAGAGGGTCTGTTGGCATGTCTCACCAGGTACTGCTGCATTTCCATGCGGAAGTAACCCTGCCACTGTCAAGCACCAGCTATAGAAATAGGACTTAGTCTTGTACCTCAGTTTTGTGCAGTAGCAAAATTATAGTGGAGACTAGACCCTTTCAACCATGAAGATGAAATCATTAGGTCCTGAAAATGTTAAGGTACAGCTTGGGTCTTGCAGCCCATTTCCTAGAAGAGCCTGTATAGGACACTAATGAAAGATGTGAAATCCCCTGCATTCTGTATTAATGCTAAGTTACATGCCTGCCCCCAACTGTAACAAGAAAATATATGCAAGAATGGTAACTGTGCCATGTCCCAGACAGCAATTAAAATCTAAATTGCTCAAATTAATGCACTCTACTACTGCACTTTAGTAGCAAAAGTGCATACTCTAGCTTAAACTGCAACTCACACCCTGCTTTTGGGGAGCCTGAGCTCAGCACGTTCTGTACTAAACTATTGAATGATCATTAAGGACCTGGACTAACCATCCAGGCGATGTATAATTCTAAGGATTTGCAACAGAACCCAGAAGACGCTTCAACATAAGGAGCTCCTATCAGTGAGTGATCAAATTGGGTAACAGAACAAAACCATTCACCGGTGCCCTTAAAACTGATAAGGGAACTCAACTGGCAATTTTCAGGATGAGAGGTGGAAATTCCCACTTGAGTGCAACCTTTTGCAGAAAGGGCATCTTCAAAGGATTGAGGGTTCCAGTTTAGAAATGCCAGTTAAGCTACTCTGCACCTCTGAAGAAAGCTGCCCCAGCTGAAGTGGAACAGGCCAATTCCACCCAGGAAACCCTGTTAATTTCCAGCTTGGTTTCTGTGGAGCTCTAACAAGCCTTGGTCCTCTCAATACCTAGGTACTTCTTAGTTTAGTCTCTATTAAAGACCTAACCCATACACATTCCTACCTTTGCCTCATAATCCATGTTATGATGTAGCACTTTTCCTCCAGATAAGTTTCTTAAGAAAACCTATCCCTAACAGGACTAATGCAATCAGTTACTGTCCTCCCACTGCTCTTCAGATCAATACAACATCAGGGATTATCTAGGGGTACCACAACACCAGAAATGAGTTCATAGACATTACTGCCTGTACAGAGACTTCCAGCAACACTTTCATTTTATTGCATTGACAATTACAAGATCATGGCAGGTCAGAGGATCACCATACAAGCCACATCTTTGTTTCACATTAGAAATGTTGAGGATGTCCCATTCCCATTGGAGAGCTTCCTGCACGTCTCCATCCATCCCACATAATCAATAGGAATTTTTTTTCCTGCGGGGGGGAAGAAAGGTTACATGACCAAGTCCCAACACTAAGCATTGTAGCATGTCTCAATAACATTCCTACCCAGACTAGTCACACATTCCCCAAGCTTGGAGACCATGATCTGCTCAACCTTACCCAGATCATGAGCCGTCATGGAAAGACTTCCACACCTTGCCACTGACTTATCCAATGGAGGTACCGCTGTAAGGAAGCACACTTAAAAAGAAAAACTGGGGTGTTACACTGATGGTTTTTATCCATAATACCTTCAATTTCCACCCATTTCAATAGCTAAGCACAGCAGTGCCCTACCTGGGATCTCAGTGTAGGGATGTCTCCTCACTGGCTGTGCAGCAGGCTCAAGCTGGGTTTCTGTGTCCCACAGACAGAAACTGGGCTTTTCATAGTATACAGTTTTCTTCAAACACCTACAAACCTAGTCCCTTTGAATAGATTGCTGCCAAGACATACTGGAGGGCTTAATGCAAAGTGTTGTGGAGCCCCATGAAGCCTCTATTTCACAGACTGTTCCATAGACTGTTTCATAGACCTGTGCTTAAGGACATACTGCCTCCAGAGGCCATACAGAAGAACTAGCCCTCATCTAAAGGAAGTCTTTGAAATACTGACACTTAGTAATGTGCATACAGCTCCCTGAACACTTACATTCAGCATCACTGACTAGGAACTTTAGAATGGCAATTTACTCAACTCACCATCATAGCTTACCCATGAACTGGTACACACACATCTCAGCACATGTACAGGATCACCTACTGCATTTCCAGGCCACAGCACAGCTAGTCAAGTCCCACAGAGGGTCAACTGGCTTCAGTAACAGTGTTCCAGTTAAATTTTACAACCCATTGACAATGCTCTTCTCTCCAAACAGACCTCACTATTGTAGAAACATGGGAACATAAAAAAACACAACTCACAATGGAAAAAGTCTCATGTTCTTCTCCAACTCAAAGCAAAATATAACTGTTCTCCTCCCAGGTTTTTATAAGCCTCTTTGTTAATTACAGGGGCTGGGCTAATTCCATGAGAACCTATCCCAAAGCTCTAAAATCCTCATGTGGAATGCCCAGGTGTGTCCAGCTCAATAGTGCACACCTGCTTCCAGATCCCTGCCTGCTCAGAAGCCATCTTGGCTCAGAAACACCACAGCCTGGGCTTGAGCCAAAATGTGAGGTTCTTACCATGTGTTCTTTCTAAACCTTTCAGCATACTGTGATCTAGTTCAGAAATAGATTAAGAGAGAAAGATAATGATTTGATTATCTTTTATAAAGTATATACTCCATCATACATATACAGATTTGTAATTTTAACTCATAAATTGCTTCAGCACCTGATATTATTTCTCTTCCTGTCAGTACATTTGTCAATGCCTGCTATGGTTGGAATGATGTTGACTTTTTCAAAGGAGAAAGTCAGTGCTGCAGACCAATTATAAAAAAAATGTTTTGCTAATAGAATCCTCTGTATTTAAAAAATAATAGTGATTGAAAGTGTTGTCATTTTAGTTAACTAAGGAGATTGAGACATTACTTTGAGACAGAATTTGCTTTTCAACATTTTGATGCCCTGTATTGGCTGATGATTTTTCATCAGTTTTTTTATCTGTTGAACAGCTTCCTTCTGTTTTCACCAATAATTGGTCTGGTGGTTTAGTAAACTGGCATGTAAATAAACTAGCAGGGTGACAGTTTTTCATCATTACAGTCCAAAATAACATTTTATTTGTTTTTGCTTATGGTTTTGGTTTTTCTTCATATACTTAAACAAACACTTCAGCTCCGAGTTTTCATTTTCATCCCTTGATTTCTGTAAATCATTTCTCCTAAAATGTGGCGTCATCACTGTTTCCTCCTGGCCTTCTGTTCTTAAGCACAACTCATTATTAATGAACTGCTCTTGCTGCTTCTACCACTTTGAAAAATCCAGGGATGGAAAATGAACCATGAACCAGAATGTTTGCTTATCCCCTTTCAAAAGGAGATGCGTTCTTACTGTAATCCCTGCCAGAGGAGCATTTACACTAAACAGCACAGGGGTGTGAAAACATACTGTATAGCCCTATTTTTCTCTGAGACTCACTTGATTGTTTCTGGTACACATGTTGTTACTCAGATCTGCTCACATCAGCTCAGTTCCATGTCCCTACAGCTTGCTTTAGTTTGCCAAGCTCCATGACCTGTCGTTTTTTGGGTCAGGGGTTATACACCCCTGGCCCAGCCTACCTGGCTCGCTGACCCCACTATATCACTGCGATGCAGCCTTTACTCCACCTCCTTCAGTAACACACTGGCAGCCCTCTTGAAACCAGTTCTTTTCACCTTAGTTTCTTTAAACTCTTCTACCACTGACTAGATCTAACCATAGGAATGCAAGGTCTCCATGACTTGGCTTTGCACTTCCTTGCTTTTATAAATGATGCCAGCATGTTCCAGGCAGTCAGACACTCCTGAAATGTCACCCATTTGAACAGATCTATCAATAGAATTGTTGTTCAACATTAACCTAGTGAATCAAATTTTACCTTCTGCATAAAGAGGTGAAATGTTTTTGAAGTGTTTGTGGTTTGTTGAGTTCTGCTCTTTTGGTATGAAGCACCTGTGTTGTCATATGGGGTGTGTTTGGCAGGGAGGCGGAGCTCTCAATAGAGAACTACACATTACTATGTGACCACAGCTGAAGAGCATCTGGAAGCTAAGGAGATTCAGTTGGAGGCATGATTATTAGATCAGGTTGAAAACTTCCCTGGGAGAGTTGAAGCAGAATGTCAGTCCTGAGTTAGTGGCAGTCCAGAGGAGAACAGGTCTCCCGTTAACATGCAGGCTGAGGCACAGCAGTGAGAGTCACCAGGTCGGAGCTGTGTCTAATAATAACAGCTGGAAAGAACAGGTCTGCCGGATGTGAGAGCAGAGTAGCGACTGCAGTTTAAGAAACCCTGATGAGGGGAGAGATATGAGAGCAACAGTGTCAGAGGAGACTGTAGAGAAGAACATCGAAGGGATCGAGTGAGAGCAGCTATCCTGGAGAGAATTGTCTGGTGTGAAAGATCTGATTATTTAAAGAGAGAGCAGCCTGTTGAGTGTGAGAACAGGGCTGTGCAGTAAGTCCATGGTGAGTAAGAGTGAGAGTAAAACCACGAATGAAGGGCTCAGCAACACGAGGAACTGAAGGCATGATCTCAGAGGAGTTCAGAGAGTCCAGGAGTTGGGATCCAGACAGCCGTGTGTGCTCCACATGTCCTGGTTGTCCGGATGAGTGCGCCGTGATCAGGGGATTAGAGGAGATTGCGTGGAAAGAAAGAAAAAGAGGAAGAAAAGTTCCCCAGCAGGCTGTGAAGGGTGTCTGGAGAGTCAGTTTTGCCTGTTGGTGTCCATAGTGGCAGCCACTACCCTCATGGCCTCACACACCTCTTGGCAATCAGCCAGCTTTCCTTGACTGAGTTCTTCTTCCCTGCTGCTTTCACCAGCTCCCAGAGTCTGCGCCTGAGCCTCTCGCAGTACTTGGGAGTCTTCTACTGGACACCATTTGGCTCTGGTGCTGATACTGCTCTAGACCTCCTTAGGAAATGGTTCATCTCCCACCAGGTAGGTTCTGACTCTTCAAAAGCACTGGTGGGGTTTCTCTGAGACTGAGAAATTTGAGTTTATTGGAATATAACATGTACCTCAGTACAGTGCACTAGTGTTATGCTAATGAGTTGAGTAGTTGCTGCAGTTAACCAGTTAAAAAAATTTCAAGTAAAGTAGTATTTACAACTTTGACATGACCCAAGGGAAACGTGAAAGGATGTCATGGGGAACTGTATTTAAAAGTTCTTTACACAAAGAGTTGTGGGAGAATGGCACAGGCGATCCAGACATTTTTTTTAAATCAACAGCCTGTTTTCTTTCGGGCACCGGCTGCATGAGACTATCCAATCAAACTGATATCAATAAACAAAAGGGCTACGTGGATCAAATTCTGTCCTCTCTTTTGAACTTTCTCATGTTCTTGTAACTTATTACATGAACACATCAGCTGCATGACTAATTAGAAGTAGAAAGGTGGTAAATTGAGTGCATGATAAACGTTCACACATGAAAAATCTGACTTCTTGGTGCAGAGTTAAGATACTGTAGATCAGGTTATAGAACAGTAAGTGTCCTGCAAAGAACTTTAGGCCCCACAGCTCGCCTGCATATTTCTACATTATTTCATTCACATCATGGGGCTTTCAGATACTAATAAGGAGTAACCGCACTGTGATTACTCAGTAGGCCATGGAAAAAAATATTTTGAAACTTGTAACTCATGGGGGCTTCTGTAAACAGGCTCGATATCTTTAACAAGTTTCCAGGTGGAGCCAAGAAAAAAAGCTGCCTGCACCGTCAGTCTGTAGTCACGCCCACTCGAATGACATCTCTCGCAGGCCACGCCCCGCGCACCTGTGCGCCAGGTTCTGCTGGAGAGAGCGGAGCTGAGTGAGTTTGTTCCGCGGCTTTTACGATTATTTTTTATTTTTCCCTTATTTGAATATAGATAAAATTTAACTCATGTAATTATGTAGTCTAAACCTTACATGAGAAAAAGGTAAAACACGTAACTTTGTTGGGAGCTAAAGAGCATTTTAATGCGCCTTTGTTCACAAACTTAAGCGTTTGCATTCATCCAAACCTACGTTTGGAAAGTACTTTGAAAAGTAGCTTTGTAAACTTTTTCGTTATTTTCCAGAGTTTGTTGTGTGATTATGCTCTTCTATTCGCTTGCAACTAATACTTTTTAATGGGCTTTAAATTGTAAATTCGACTTTTTGGTGTTTTCAGTTTAGCGTCTTCGGGAAGGACAAGATTCGCACTAAATAATGTGAGTTTCAACGTAAGTACAAACATTTTATTCATTTCTTTACAAGTATCTCATTAAGAGAGATTTTGCGCTGTCTGCACTGGTGAAAACGCCGTTTGCTACTAAGAAACCTTGGTTTCAATTATCTTTAAATAATCGTCTAAATACTTGTGTTCTTGTGTTTCCAGTTTGCTGTTTTCGGGCAGGACGGGCTTGGTTCAGCTGCTGAAATTATCTCTGTAAGTATAAAACTTTTTATTCGTTCACACGTATCGCATTGAAGTACACTACAGTTTTTGGAAGAAGACTCAAACTAGGCGATGCTAGATTTCTCCAGGGCAGAAATGGTTTTGACCCGACAACGCCGTTATTTATAGCAATCATTTTCTGCTAAAACTGCGATCAATGTCGCTTTTTAATGCGCATTATACAGATGCATTAGAACCCGTTTTAGCTTCCAAATTGCATCACAACAATTAAGACAACGGAACCTATAAAACTATGGATTGGTTATTTGTGTTAAATAAGTTGTTTCAGCAAACAGAATGTGCTAGTCTCTAATCGATACACTCTAGTTGTGTTGTGTCTTCGGTATTCACACTTGTAACCTTTGAATGTAACTGCTTAAACACCCTGTTAAACAGGAACGTTTTCTGTTACACCAGGCTGAACGCTTTGTTCCAACTGGAAATCTTTTTAAACTGTATCAGTCAATACAGAAGCTCGATCTAACTGGGATAATTTCGAGATCCTGTTTGTAACCGAAAGTTAATACTGATTTCTGTTGTTTTGCAGGAATTGCAACGAAGTTTCAGTCTTCATTCCGGTCGCTGCCTCGACACAAGCCTCGGAGGAACAGTAACGTGCTGTATGTTTCTGTTTTAACATGTAGTTGTTTGCAAATGTTTTCTTACTCTGTTGACTTGTAACAGTATTTAGCGTTAATGTAGGCGTGCTTTGACACTTTGTAATTGAAATGCATGCTCATTTTCACTTCGAAGCCTGTGCATCCGACGTATTGTAATGCTTTGTTTTGTATGCCATTTTCTCTCAATAAATGGTTGATTGAACCTTGATTTTGTTCTTTGATTTCTTGTGCAGAGTTCTGTACTCCCTTGGCCCTGAAAAACCCCGATGTTGGTGAGTTTTTTGGCGGAGAGATTTTGCTAATAGATTGTGGCCGCAAGGGGACCCCCTATCGCTTTTTGACTTGAAAAGGTCAAAGGCTACCCCCTTTTTAAGCGTGTCCAGATTTTCCCGCCAAAAAACTTAGTATCTGGGGTCTTCTTCGGGGTGTGGTAGCAATCAAGCCGAGCCTCGCCCACCCCCCTCATTGGAGAGGGGTCGGCGGGGGCTGGCTGATTGACCGCAGCTCTAGCCAAGCCCACTCGCTCCCGGCAGGAGAGGATGGCAGGCTGGTGGTGGCTTTGGTCCCTGCAGAGAGGCAGGTCTCCTGGGGTGTGGACTTAGAAAGCTGTCAGTTGCAAGCTGCGACAGATTGGCTGAGTCCGCCCTGGGTGCCTCCTCTCTCTCGGGCTGAGGCCATCTCCAGCCTGCCTTCCTCCTGCTGGGAGTGAGGGGGCTTGGCTAGAGCTATCCTCAGTTCTCCTCCCCCCCAGGGCTATACCCACGCTCCCTCCTAGGGACCCTTTCCCCCCCCCACAGACTATCTAAAAAGGCGGGAGTCTTCGCACTTTTCCAAGTCAAAGTAGTGCGATACAGGGTGTCGCCTTGCGGTGCGTGGCGCACACTGCAAGACAACCCTTCGCACCTTCAAAAATACAGGACAATGCAGACAATGAAATCAAGAGTTTTTATTGCAGAATTCACAGCATATACAATAGCAGTAGTCAACAGAAAACATGCAGGTCAAGAATAAAATACAGCACTGAATCGGGACATTACAGATCAAGCCACTGGTAACAAATCAAATGCAAGAAAAAGCACACATTGTCAAGAAAAAATTGCCGGAGATCGTCGGAGCGCCGAGAACCAGGAGCCGCAGCACATACAATAGCAGCAGTCAACAGCAAACATGCAGGTTAAGAACAAGATAAATCGGTATATAAAGGGTACACTACAGATCAAGCCACTGGGAACAAAAATCAAATGCAAGAAAAGCACACATTGTCGAGAAGAACTTGCCAGCGCTCCTCGAGTTGCTGGAAAGGAGATCGTCGGAGCGCAGAGAACCAGAAGCCGCAGAACTGAAGTCAAAAGGAAAAGGATCAAGTTAACAGGATATTGGATTTGTAGAATCGATTCACTTGAAGTTCTGAAGTCTTTTAACTTTTTTTTAATAAACTGCCCCAATAAAGAAACATACAAACACGCTCAAATTCAACAAGCAAACAATGGGTAACATCATGAGAAATCACAGATACACCCCGGTCCCAATACTCCAATATTTAGAAAACAGGTTCAATCTAAATAAAAGAAAGAATCCATATAAAAGAATCCATAAAAAACAACCACCGCTTTTGTGTTTCCTATTTGTATTCAGCAAAAGAACAACTAAACGAAAAGAAGTGATAACATTAGTATAAAACCGTTCTGGTGTTAAAATGCTGTGAAATACAAGTCGTCTTTAATACACCAATTTTGCACAAATATAAATAGTTTAGCGTAAGGTAGGAATAAAACTTACCGCGGAAAAAAACACTTTCGTAACTGGAGGCCCGTTTTTGAAATCCTTTTGTCACCTGGAGAAACAAGAAAACATACGAATTCGTACATTTAATCTTTGCAAAAGTTGATCATTTGGGAACGGAAAGCGATACTATAGCCCGATTCCGAAAGGCGGAGATACTAACAATTAGATAAACAGTTAATAATTGTTATACAGCAAATTATTTAAGATAAATTACAGCTTTTTTCGTTAAAGGAAACAGAGCTAGAGATACCATGTCTTTAAAAACATACTTACATGGAAGGTAGTACAAGAACGCTGAATGCAGACTTTTAAAACGTCGAGAGCACGCTCAAACAGACAGGACACTCATTTCGGCGTCCTAAAACACAAATTCAACAGAAACAAATGCAGTTAACAAAAGTTGCAACAACAATACATTTTCGTCTAACTTTCCTCAAAGTAAAATTATAGTTTTTGCATTTAAAATAAGAAAATTAGAAATAAAACGCAAACGCACCTCACGCCGCAGAAACTCACCCCGCCGCCATCTTGCCGGGCGCACCTGTGGAACAGGTGGACGGGGCGTGTCCGCTGAGGAAGGTCACTCTGGGGGCGGGCTCGGCTCATGAACGACAGCTGTGCGCACTGTTACAAGGGCTCAACACTCACGCTACTGAAGATAAATAGTAAATTTTAACAAAGCATTTAACGGCTAAGGATTTTCCAACAACCTAATACAATAAAATTCCCCTACGAAGTCGTTCGCTGGACTGGTTTAGCTTGTGGCCGGTTGATCGAATGAAGAGAAATGTGCTGGAGAGAGACCCCTGTCGCTCCTAGTTAGGACGGCACCTCTCTTTCACTGCTAGTGCCCCACTTGTCCTGAAGGTGTCTCAGTGGTATAAGGGGCTGCTTTTTCGAATTGAATTCCGATCTATGCATTTATAAAGGACTTAAACCCCCCATTTGCCCTGTTTTGGAAGGCCCCGAAAATGGAGCCCCCCAAAACGGCCGGCGTGGTAGAGAACAGCCCCTTCTACAAACTCACCCCGACAGCACGAGAGCTACACCCGGGGCTTAGATCTCAGACTGACGGGGAGGCTCGGGGCTCGACTTCAACTCACACGACTCTCCGGGAGTTGATCTGCTCTCTGAACTTTAGATGTGGCCGATGGTTCAGCCCGCGGAGCCACCAGGCCGGCCATGCAGAATACGGGCTATGTACATCTCTTATTCAGCCTAAAATTAAGTCATACTGTAGTTCCGAGACGAGGCGGTTCCTCCTCTTTGCTCTCTTTTCAAACATTAAGGCTACAGAGCTGCCTTTGTAATGAGCATTTCTAGCCTCTTTGCAACTGGGCACGACTTGTTATTTTTTCCCATGACAGAGAAAAATAAAGTATTAAAATTTGCAGTACAGTTGGGGGAGCCTGTATGCCGTGTATCAGTCTGAGAGGTTAAAATGTTGATGCTTTTTTATTCTTTTAAACAAAATGTCTGAAATGATTCTAATGACACCTCTAAAAACTACATGAATGGTTAAATTCCTCTAAATTTTTTATACCCCAGCTGGTGTCTGGGCAGAGTGTACTGTACCTTTAGCTCCTTCATACTAGTAGGTGTCACTACATGATATACTTATATTTCCATGGGCGTTTGACAAGGTTCTATGCATAAATATAATCCTTCATATTAAGGATTTAAAAATTAAAAGCAATGCCTGTAAATAGAACGTTAACTGGTGTACGCGTAGAAAACAGAACAGTGACAAGGATTAATAAATAGTTTTGCAATCAATGGAGCATCACACCACTGCGTATTATTAATATAAGCGACGCTATTATTTAATATACTATAAATATGGAAGTTATTCTAGTCAAAATGTAGTCAGTGGAAGCAGTTTACGACAGGTGTTTAGGAGTTTTATATTAACTCATAAGTGTCATCTCTAAGAGAGATGCAAATTCTTTCTGATTAATTTAAAAAGTCATTAAAAGTCTATATCGTGTTATACACTGTATACACAGGTTCTACAGTGAAAAGGGAACCACGGTCAATGAGTGACGTACAGTAATCACAGGTGAGACTGACTGTCAAACACTAACAGTATAATTCTTACTGCTTGACCCAAAGCTAAAAGACGGGAATTCTGAAACACTGTTTCTGGCGCAAGATTGACGCTAATTTCTAACCTTTTGCAATTAATAATCTGTACCCCTAGGGATGAATAAAGTATTTTGAGTTGAACTGAAAACAAATCGTAAATGTTCAACTGAAGTTTCAATAAGGTTATTTAATCACCGGCTCAGTTAAAAGCATGGAATGGGATTGTACTCATATTACTTGTGTCTCCAATTAAATGTGTCAATTACACATTTCTAAGTAATTAAAAGTCCGAAGCCAGGTGTGATTAATCTTGTATGAGCCATCAATTGGTCTCCTTTAAAAATTGCTCTGGCAGCTGTGTTGCGTCTTAGCAGAATTACGGACAAAATGTCTTTATATTAGGATAGGAACAGATCAAAACGGATCAAGAGAAGGCTTCAGAGTAATCAAGTAAGCAACTTTGTCGCGGCCAGTAACTTGATTTTAGAGAAGCCTTTCTAGTTTTTAATGAGACGTCGAATTAAAACTAAACCAACAACTTTCGCCCCTTTTAAAGGGGGCTAAATGGAACGGATCGTTGTTATTACGATTTTAAAATGGCTACCTGTATTTGTAATGCTTGCTCAGGTCTGTTAGTGGTGTTTCAGCAGGTGTCTTATTCAATAATTTCTCTTCTCCAGCTCCCCGGCCTTCCTGTCCTCTACAACAGCCTGGATGCCGAAGCGCAGAGCTCCCGTTTGGCGTGAAACTGGATAGATGAGCGGTCAGTTCGAAGGTGAGAATCCAACCGGTCTGCACTCGGCTTGCAGAGCCTCTTGCTTTCAGGTTTAAAGAACAAGCTTTGTCTGTACTTTTCTCAATATGGAAAAGCAATATCATAAAGAGCGCGCCCACAGCTGCATTCACTTAATCGTGTTTGGGGAAAATGACCACGGGGAAATGGAGCGAAGCCGTGTTTTACCTCCTGCTGACCGCTCAACATCTCCCTGCGAATAAACGTCTTGTTTGCTTTTCAAAAGTGGTGCTACCTTTGTATAGGCTAAGGCGAGAGGCCAGAACTTGCAACTATATGTATTAGAAACGCTTTTTCTCCCCCTGTTCAAGCAGCAGCAGCAGCCGGACTCACCTCGCGGTCCCAGGTGCCCACCGTCTCTCCGGCCGGCTGTCCTGACTGGAGCGTTTCCTCTCCCGGGGCTCCAGACTGCGGACCGCCGAAGCGTCTGGATAACAGCCGGCCGGGTTCCGCCTGTACGGTTTCTTTTTGTTCAATTTCTTTTTGCAATAAAGTAGTGTCCTTGGATTGTTTCTTAAATCAATTTGTGAATTTCGGGGTTGGGTTCGGGTATTTTAGTGGTGTCACTCATGTAGGAAGAACGGGTCTACGTTTCCATTCTTGAGTGCCTCTCAGTCATGAATTTAGGGTGCTTCATCTTTATCCACGGTAGTTGTTGCACAAACCTTTCCTCCACCTTGCCTGTAAAACTCCAGCTTTTGCTTGAATAGACTCAAAGCCATGCAGCCTGTGGCCAAGCAATTGCTTGGTAACAATGAACTTCCATTATTACTTTTGGTAAAATCTCTCCTTTAAACATGCTTGAATTTGCTTAATATCACAGCCCCCTCCAAGTGAATATTGCTCTTGCCCAGAGTGGTTCTGGCAATAATAAGGATCTGAAAGAGCAGCATTAAGAAAAAAAAAACTTTTAATGTGCAGCAGAATCCAACTCAAATGGTCTTCACAACAATATTCATTTAACTACTTCAGGGGCAAATATATATCAATTGTAAATCAACCTTCATGTCTATCCAGTTTTCCAAGATATTTGTACATTACCTACACCATGGAGGTTTACTCAGAAAAGAACATATTTCATAAGGAAAACCATTCTTAGTTTGCTTACTTAACTAGCTTACATTTCCCTTTTTTCATTAAATAAAACTGATTCTTTGAAATGCAAGAGACCGATACAAGGTTCAGCGTTTGTTACTCCAGATGCAGAGCTATGTTACTGAAAACAGAGAATGTATCTAGTGATATGAACATCACTGTTAATTTCCTAACAATTCAATCTTTTCATATAAACATTTAAGAAATTAGGAATGTAAATATTTTTTATTCCCCTGAAAGAGAAAACCCTGCATCATAACTTCCTCTTAATGACGTAAGAACCTGTTGTTCAGAATGACCTCTCATGCAGGTGAGGCTGCAGACTGTGTTGAGTGTCCAGGTGGTCCTCATGATCCCCCCCCCCCCCCCCCCCCCCCAGCTCAGGGAATTGGGGGAAAGGCCTGTGATTGTCAGCACTGAGAGTTGAGAAATAAAATCATTCCATCAATCAATACAGGGCACTAATATATACTGTATATATACAGACACCCACATTTAACTGCAGATACAAATATAATTCCCACAGTTCAAAACAACTCATGACAGGTTTTCTGTAGAATGGGTTGTCAGCAGCAGGGAGGGACAGTTGCTCAAGACCAGAGAAGAATACGATCACTACAAAGTCTATTGTTTAATCATTATATATATTATAAAGTATGTAGTTGTATGTAAATTATCTCAAATAACTGTGCTAAAAACAAATTGCCAGACAAACCTAACCAAATTAAAGCTGTCTAAAATAACAGTACAAGTGTCAGTGATGGGTTTCTGCTAGGACAAAGTGGCCCTGAAATCATACCATTTATATTCATGAGTTTTTATCTCATCTATCATCAGGGCTGGACTTGACATGCTTAGTACAGTAGAAAGTCCAGGAGCATGTACAATTACCTGTTAGCAATACTGAGTCCCAGATAAAACTCCAAGAGTTTGAGATGAAATGACCTGTCCGAGCCCTGTAGGACCCAGGATATTTAAAGTCTCTGTACTGGGGCTTTGGTATGGAAATTATGGGCAACAGGGAACAGTGGCACCTACTTGTACACTGTTTAAAAACATGTGAACAACAAAACACGCCTTTGCATAAAGTCTTAGGAAGTCAGTAAAGTCAATCCCTTCAGTTACAGAAGACCTTCAGCTCTTTAATATCCTCTAGCAGCTGCACTGATAAAGTACTGCTCACCCCACAGGAGCCCAGGACACTTCACCCACAGGAGGGCCCCTTCCTCCAGCCTCAGGGGTGACCTGTCGCAGCTGCTTGCTCTCCGCAGACCAGCTGGAGGAGTGAGAACAGGCAGAGACCGAATTCAACAGGAGATTCCGGGAGGCCAGACTTGCTGTCAAAATAAGAAAGTGAAAGTGATGTCAGGCTTTCCATTCAAAATCGAAAAGCTAAATCTCAGGTTGAAATACGTTGCTCTAAGGTAATCAGTATTCCATGTAAACTAAATGAAAGTGTGATGCCGTGGGGGTTACAGTCATGTGTTGTGTCGATTTTTAGATAGACCAGAACACACCTAAGGCAAATTACAGTTAAAAAAACATTTACCCTGATAAAATAAAATACAAAAATAAACAAAAAAACTTGTGGCTCAAACACACAGGAAAACAAAGAATTTATCCATAAAAAAAAGTCTTCTCAAAGTTTGAAAAATAAACCTTTCCATTTTATACCTCAAAAAATAGGTCCTATACTGTCTTCTTACCAGTATAAAATTAACTGGTTCTTAGGGTACCACTGTGCTGGAGCTGATGGTGAGAGACTTCCCCAAGCTCACTCATGAATACTGTCACAAACCAGGAAGAAGATTGTATATCCACTGAGTAATTGTGTGATGTTCTCCCATATCCAAAATCTTCCCTACCAACCTGTTTGGCTGAATACTGTTAAATGCAGATGAAAAGTCAGCAAGAAGTACACACACATAGGATGATAGAAATTCTAAATGCTAGTACTCTTGATTTAACAAAGCAACAAACTCTTCTTCCACTCCTCGTTTCGCTCTGTGACATAAACTGACAGGGGTCCCTGGGTGCACTGGTTGCCGAATAAAAATGGAACAAAACTATTTGATCAAAATGTAATTGTGACTGAAGCTAATGCTACTGGAAGGAAATCTTTTAATTCAAAAGCTTTTGTTTTTTTTAGATATAATTGGTAGATACAATCTTTTTTAATTTATTAGATATAATTGCAGATGTCTTCCACAAACTCAGAACTTTAAATATGTCCACTGATGTTTGGAAAAGTTTACATAAAACAGGACTAAGTTGTTCATGACATTTCTGCCTTCCTGATTTTTGAGGCCCAAACATCTTTGAGTATTTATTTGCAAAACCACATGCCCCACTTTGTAAATTTCAGTTCATTTACATAGTGGGGGGTGTGCTCAAGCCAGCTCCCATTACTAAGGGCTACCTGGCCAATCATGGTTTAGATCCTACGCCACGCCTCCTGTACATTATTTCTATTCATTAGTTTCTCCACCTTGGATTTATAATCTCTTTTAGCCTGTTTCAATTCTTCCTATATCTTCCTCTGAATCACTTTCCCCTCTCAAACTATCACAGCTTTGAATTCCTGCTCTTTCTTTTTGGATTAGATCAGATCATCATGTCGGTGGTTTGATATGAACTTTATAGGCATTCTTAATGTTACCATAACGGGGATCTAATGTCCTAGAACCTCTTGTGTAGCCTTTTACAGACTGATAATCATTAGGGAGAACTCATTTAAGCAAACAGCCATTGAAATCTCCCAAAATTAATTTCTGAGGCAGTTTTGTAATCGGCATCAGGAGAAATATACAGAAGAGTTGCAAACACCTGCCCAAACTCCCATGGCAGGTAGCGAGGTCATAAAGAAACAGACAGGAGTTCCAGATCTGATGAGTTAAAGGATTGTAGATCTGTCTGTTTTTTACTTCTTTTATCTTATACTGTCTACTCTTGATTATTTATTTACCCTTTTCTTTTTTCCTCTCTCTTCTTCCCCTGCCCTTTCTTTGTTTTGCTATGGTTTATTTAATACAAAGTTTTTGTTTTCCTGTTGTCTTCCAACACGTTCCCTATGTCCTTTTCCAAATGGGAAATCATGTACTCACCATATCCAGTCAGCTGTAGTTTGTGTGCAGCTTGGCTTCAGTTTCTACTCTCTGTCATCTCTGGGTTTGATTTATATGCCTGCAGGTACGAGAACTCCTGTTCTCCTGTCTTGTTCCACTTCTATCATCATTGCGGTGTTTTATGTTGCAGTACTTCAGTTCCGCCATCTTAATGAGATCAAAAGTCTGAGCGAAATCTTCTTAAAGTACCTCCCATTCAGTGCAGTGCCCGTGGTGGCATCACAAAAGTTATACAAACAGAAATTCATAGTTCAGAACAAAGTGATGTGAAATCCAACACCAAAATGTACCTTCTACGAATAAACCTTTTTCCAGGAACATTCACACAGAGAGGCAGGTGGACAGAGTGATAGCTAGAGAATCCAGTTCACGTCCAGACACTGCTGGAGAAGAACAGTGGCACATATGATACTGACAGACACAAGAATACACAAGGGAAGAGCTGGTATTTTACAAAGCGCTTTACATTTGACAGGGTGCTTTATGCAAAAGAGCCGGAACTGTAAAACAGGCTGTGTGCTGGCAGAGCAGAGATACTCCTACCTGCATTGTGGCAGCTGTGTCCTCCAACGAGCTCAGGATCTCTCCTTTCCAGAAGAAGAAGCCTACAGGTCTGAAATAATCCACAAAGCACAAACTCTCGATTATAACTGGAGAGAGTCCTCTCATTAGCAAGTGAACACTAATGAGTTTTTGATTCTCTCATTAGAAAGTGAACACACTCACAGATATAGCTCATCGCATATGCATGCTCTTGGTGCAAATCGTGGCATTCTGCATGCATGTCCAGGTCAAGCTATGCTCAGACTTCCTGATATGGGGGAGTCTGGATTTTCTTCATTTTGTGTCTTGTGTTTGAATGGTGGCTGTATCATCTCTACAGGACGTCTACTGGACTGTTATAATTGTAACAATTCTGCATGAATGTCAAAGCCTACTTCAGGTGTAGGCAATAGCTGACAACATTATTTTTTGTAATTTAGTAAGGGCACTAGGATAAAATGCAATTTGATTCCTTTTAGACAATGATGTACTTTTGACGTGGTTTTCACTGCATTTACTTGATTTATAGTTAGTCATTAAAATCATCTTCTGCTTCACTGACCACAAGAACACTGACTTGTGAGTCCCAAACTTTTAAAATTATCTACTATACCTACACACTATGGCGGCCACACCTGCCTGGAGTGTATGAAGATTGTCATCTAGCATCGTCACTGGCTACCTAGAAAACAATCTGATTGGCTGCTCAGATCTTTACGTCTGGCCAATAGGAATTGAAAATATGCCTCTTATTAACAAATGCAAATAGCTCCTCAGTATATGAGCAACTGACCAATAGGAATACTACAGCCTCCCAAGCTGACAGAGCTTTCTCTTATAAAAACTCCTCACCTCTTCAGCCAGGAATCATATCTGGAAAAAAAAACAAGCAACAGTATTAAAACCTTGTAGCTTGATCTCATATTATGCACATTTGAGTCTACTCAGGACTGGTACAGATCCTGAAAATCTAGACTGTTATGGTAAGCAGTGTGTGGGGTGGGAGAGAGCTGTAGGTGCTCTTCTATCTTACCTCTCGCTGAGGTTCAGTCATTTGGATGATATGTTTAAGGGATGTCCATAAAGCCTAAAGTGTAGGGATGTTAACCTTGTTACTTTAAAATTCCAGTCTAGACTAACTGGAACCCATTCAATTAATTTCTCATTAAATTACAGAGGGTCTGCTGGTGCATCTCCCCAGATACTGCTGGAATATGCAAAGCACAGCCTACTGTGCTTCAGATTTGTGCAGTAGGATAAATGTCAATGTCAAAACCCTTCACCCCATGAAGATAAGACTGTTAGATCCTGAAATGTTAAGGTATAGCTCTGGTCTCACAGTCTAAGTATTTCCAATGAAATATAAATTACTAAAATAAATGTACTCCATCCCTGCACTTTAGCAGCACTGTATGTGCTCTAGATTAAAGTGAAACGCTCTCACCCCTGCTTTTGGGGAGTCTGAGCTCAGCAGGTTCTAGACTTATTAAATGACCATTAAGGACCTGGACTAACCACCCAGGTGATGTAAAACTTTGAAAGAGTTGCAACAAAACCAGAAGACCCCACAAGGATCTCCCATCAGTGAGTGATGCAATTCCAAAGCAGCAGAAGATCTTCCTCCAGTGCTCCTAGTTAGATAGTGGTTGATTTGTATAACTGAGCTCTATTAGCAGTTCTCCGGATGAGGGCTGGTGATCCCTGTTCTAGTACAGCCTGTTACAGAAAAGGCATCTCCAAGCGGTTGGAGGTTCCTGGGCAGGCTTATAGCAGGATTGCAGGGCACTTTCAGAATTCATGCCAGTTAAGCTACTCTGCACCTTTGAAGAAGGAAACCAGCCTGCAGCAGCTGCCACACCTGAGGTGGAACAGGCCCATTCCAGCCAGGAGACCCTGTCATCTCCCAGCTTGGCACCTTGGTTGCTGTGCTGTAGCAGCACTGACAAGCCTGTGCTCCCTTGGTCCTGTCCATACCAAGGTTCTTCTGTAGCTGCACCTCTCAAGCTATTCAATTTGTCCTGTCCACACTAGTGGACGTCTGCAGTTGCAAGGCTCAGGCTAGTTAAATTTGTGCATTACAGGTGTGACATCTGCATAACTAAAGCTCAATTGTTAGTGCAAGATTGGTCTCCAAGACCAAACAGGAGACATCTCCAACTTTCTCCATTTACAGGTTAAGATATAGCCATTTTCCTCCAGGTAATGCTGTTACCTAAGAAAAGCTACCCTTGAAGGTACTTTTATTTACTATCCTTCCACTGATCTTCAGATCAATAAAGCACTGAAGAATATATAGTGCTATCACAACACCAGAGGACAGTTCATAGAAGTTAATGGCTGTACACAAGAGACTTCCAGTGACACCTTCACTTTATTGCACAGACAATACAGTTGTTACAAGATCTGGGTCAAGGACTTGACAGAAGGTCAGAGGATCAGCATACAAACCACATCTTGGTTCCACATTACAGATGCAGTGTGGAGGATGTCCCATTCCTGTTGGGGAGTTTCAGTTGCCAGTCTCCATTCTTCCAATGTGATCTACTGGGCTCTTTCTTGCAGGGGGCAAGGAAAGAGGTTACATGACCAAGTCCTGACTTTGTAGCATGGTCTCAGAATAACAGTTCAATACCAGCAACATTCGTACCCAGCCCAGTCACACTCTGGACTCTTAGACATGGAGAGCTCCTCAACCTTACCCACATCATGAGCCATCATTGAAGGACCTCCACACCACACCCTCTTCAGTGGAGATGCTGTGAGGAAGCTCCCTTTAGCACAAAAGGACTGGGGCGTTGGACTGTTGTTTTTAATCCAGAGTACCTTAAGCTGCTAACCCTTTCAACAGCTGAGGCGAGTACAGCAGTGTCCTACCTGGGATTTCAGTGTAGGGATCTCTCCTCACTGGCTGTGCAGCAGGGTCAAGCTGGGTTTCTGTATCCCACAGACAGGAACACACTGGGCTCTTCCTGGTATACAGCTTTCCTCAAGAGCCTCCAAACCTAGTCCCTTGAAATGGGGTTCTTGTGACAAAGATTAGATTCCACAACATCATGCTAACAAGACATACACTATGGATAAATGCAAGGTATTATACATGCCCATGAAGCCCCCCATTATGCAGAGGGTTTCATAGTCCTTTGCTTAAGGACATAGTGCCTCCAGAGCCTGTACAGAAGAACAGCCAGCTACCCCTCATCTAAAGGGAGTCTTGAAAATATAGAGACACTAAGCATTGTAGACAAGCTCAGCTTATTGCATGCAACACCAACTTTCAGCATCACCATCTAGGAAATTTGCAATTGCACTTTACTCCACAGCTTCAGCTCACTCCAACATGACTTACCCATGAATTGGCACACACATCCTTTTCACACACCATCTCAGCACATGTAGCTCCCCCTACTGGCAGCATCACTTATTGCATCTCCAAGCCACAGCTCAGCTTGTCAGATTCCACAGGTCAGCTGGCTTCAGTAATAGTGTTCTGGTTGAAATTTCAAAGCTATTGACATCGTGCTCTTCTCACCAAATAGATCCCACTATTCCAGAGCCACAGGAACATTAGAAAACCCACACTGAATAATTCTCATGTTCCTCTCCAATTCAAAGCACAATTTGAATGCTTTCCTCCCAAACTTCACTTTTATAAGCCTCTTCGTTAATTACAGGGGCTGGGCTAATTCCATGAGAACCTATCCCAAAGCTCTAAAATCCTCATGCGGAATGGTCAGGTGTGTCCAGCTCAATAATGCGCACCTGCTTCCAGATCCCTGCCTGCTCAGAAGCCATCTTGGCTCAGAGAAACACCACAGCCTGGGCTTGAGCCAGAATGTAAGGATTACATTTTGGAATTAGCTAGATCTAACCATAGGACTGCAAGGTCTCCTTGATTTTGGTAGAAAGTTCCACCAAAAAATTAAAATGTGAAACCCCTCTGTTACTTTAAGCATAATGTCATAATCACCTAGTGTCTTACTGTATGTAAGAAAGACATACTACTGCACTGTCAAGCTCATTTTGAAAACCTTTTTTTTTAGACTACATGACCCTGAACCTAGAACCTTTTCATGCTTTTCATGACCGTGGGCATTTTTATTGTAAGAACAGAGCTATTCTCCCATCTCCCTTAGTCCAACCTTATTCATAATAGATGAATTGCAAACAAAGAGAAATATCCGTGAATGATTTCATTGTATCTGATAAAAGAAGAAAAAGATTAAAAAGAGACGGGCGGAAACAAGTGGAGTTTCTGGCGCATGTGGACTCTCTGTAGTTGATGTGATGTGAACTGCACAGGGTCATGTTATTTCATCTTGTCTCTCTGGGATGTCTGTATAAAACTAATTGCACTTGCCAGAGAGGATGGGGTAAAAGCATATTTCAATCTTTGGGATGTTAGAAGACTGTGCAAGGATTTCTGTTAGATATACAGAACCAATTTGCAAAGACTCAGGTGACAATCATTCTTGGAGATTGAGGTTCCTTTACTTTAAGAAGTAAGCTTGTTTGGAGCTCTTCGGTACAGTATATATGACAATCTAGAGTCCATAATGGTGGAAAAACACGAATGGTTTGCTAGTAACAAAAATGAAAGGGCCAACACCTAGACATTTTTCAGCGCAGGACATTTTGAACAACACCTGAACGAAATAGCAAGTGTAGAAATAACATAAATATGACGTACCATAAACGTGTCATCCAAAATGCTAACATTTGTCACAAAGTAAAAAAAAATGCATTACAAATTCTTCTCCATGACTTACGAACAAAGTCACAAGTGCAAAAACAGAAGAACATGGTAAAATAATTCAAAAAAAGAATAACATTTGCCCGCAGCTTTACTAAATACAGATAACAGAAATGACTAACGTAAAAATAAAGTATGTCAAGTACCAAGTTTTCTTTCCACCGACCCTTGTCCTTGTCAGTAAGAAATTTGAGAGTATATTTTAAATATGTAGTTAAGACCAGTGCTCATTTCAGTTACCACTTCTGGTTTGCTAGTTCATGAACCCTGGTTTAAAGGCATTCATCTGAAAGCACACAAAATCAACTGTGCCTTACTTAGCTTTTAGAAATGCATGGAGCCAGTACAAATAATTCATGGAGCTGAAAATGCAAAAAGCACAATCACACATTTTGTGTAGGTTACAGTCATTCCAAATAAGAACAGACAAATATGTAACCTGCTTGCTAGATTCACAGTACCAGAGAGAACTCAGAAACAGCCTTCAATGTCATGCACAGAACCCTCTACCAGGGAAAAATGGAAAATGAGCACACAATTTTAAAAGGAGGCATGCAATTAAAAACCTAGACATAAACAATAAGCACAACGAAAAGCAATTTAGCAATATAAAATAAAGTTTTCCTACCTTTCATTATTTGTATAGTGTTTACACATTCTGCACATACTGTACCACATAACTACTTTTATTTTTAAAAGAGTACCCTTCTGTGAGCCATTTTATTAAATATATTAATGACCTCATTACTGTCTGTCCTGATATCCTTCTCTGTGGCTCGCAGCAAGAGGTCAGACAGCCTGTCTTTGTTTGGACTTCACACACATCAGTTTGGAAAAGGACCTTCCCACAGTGGCAGTTGTCACTGGCTGAGTTGCATAGATTTTGAGTTACTCAAACAGAATTGGAAAATAACATGGGCATTGTTTTCCTTGAGACACTTCAGTAATGTTTTCACATCATCTGTGGGTCATGGGTATGAAGACTGAAACGCTGTTAGATATGGTTATGGTTATGGAGGTGAGAATACAAGATTTCCCTGAGAAATCCACAGCCCGGTAGCATCAGTAATTTTGAATTTCAGAACCCAAAATGTGACCTTTAATACATCCACATCCGAAAACCAGAAGAAACGGTCACGGCTGTGGTTAAAACTATTAAAAAAACCTCACAATTACATTTATATGACAATTATTGACAGCCATACATCCATTTTTAAACTGCCTTTTTAAATGCAGCATCTCAGGGCACACCAAAGTCTAACTATCATCAATAGTCAATAGTCAGCATGACATCGTCTTTTAGGAGACCTCATTGAATTGACAGTGCCCTGGGGAAGAGGACAGAGGCACATGATCAAAAGCTCAGGAAATGCCAGTCCCTAATCCCTGAGTTTCAGAGAAATGGATGGAGAATATAGAGTCTCCTGGCTGAGGCTGGCTGTAGAAGTTTTGTGGGAGAGTAACTTTGGAGAGGCCTGGGGCTGCTTGGTGTCAAACAAGCATCAAAGAGGTTAGTGGTCAAGCTCAGTAAGAAAGTAAATGCAATATCCAATGGATCTGGATTACAAGGAACAAGCTTTGGCAAACAAAAGCAACCTGTTGGGACATGGACCTGAGCTGATGTGAGCAGATCTGAGTAACAACTTGTGTGCCAGAAACAATCCAGTGAATTACAGAGAAAAATAGGGCTATATGTCTTCACACCCCTATGTTAGTTTATTGTAAATGCTCCTCTGGCAGGGATTAGATTAACAATACTGTACATCTCCTGCAAGTTTCTGGTCTTTCTGAGAGGGGATATGTGACCACTGTGGAGGAAGATGTTCATGGTCCTTCACATTCCTGGATTTTTAAAAATGGTAAAAGTAGTAACACCAATTCATTAATAATGGGTTGTGTCTATGAAGGGGAGACCAGGAGGAAACAATGATGATGCCAGTTTTTTAGGGGAAGAAAGGATTTACAGAAATCAAAGGATGAAAATGAAAACTCATAGGTGATGGGGTTGTTTGAGTACATGAGGAAAAACCAAAACCATAAGTAGAAACAAATACATAATTATTTCAGACTCTACTGATTATTAAAAAAAGTCACCCTGCTAGTTTAAATGAATCAAACCACTAGATCAATTCTCAGTGAAAATGGAAGGAAGCTGTTCAATAGGAAAAAAACAGTTAAAAACATCATCACCCAATACAGGGCATCAAAAATATTGGAAAGCAAATTCTATGTCTCAAAGTATTGTTTTAAACTCCTTAGTTAAGTAAAAATACAACACTCTCATCAATCACTATTATTACAACTATTATTTAAATACAGAGGACTCTATTAGCAAAGCATGTTTTTATAATGAGTCTGCAGCACTGAGTTTCTCCTTTGCGATACATCAGCTAAGAACACAATTCCAATCATAGCAGGCATCGACAAGTTTTCTGATATATGAAGAAAAATAATATTGGATGCTGAAGTGATTTAAGAGTTAAAGTCACAAATCTGTATAAGGAATAAATAGAAACCATAATCAAATCATTATCTTTCTCTCTTAATCTATTTCTGAAATAGATTGAGGTATGGTATGCTGAATATGTTTAGAAAGAACACACTTCTAATAATGTTGGAGGAAAATTTATTAAAGCAATGTTGTACTGTCCCTAGAAGGCTTCTGTAGGATCCTTCCATTTTGGCTCAAGCCCAGGCTGTGGTGTTTCTCTGAGCCAAGATGGCTTCTGAGCAGGCAGGGATCTGGAAGCAGGTGTGCGTTATTGAGCTGGACACACCTGGCCATTCCACATGAGGATTGTAGGGCTTTTGGGATAGGTTCCCATGGAATTAGCCCAGCCCCTGTAATTAATGAAGAGGCTTATAAAAGTGAAGTTTGGGAGAAAAGCATTTATATTGTGCTTTGTATTGGAGAGGAACATGAGAATTATTCAGTGTGGGTTTTCCAATGTTCCTGTGGCTCTAGAATACTGGGATCTGTTTGGTGAGAAGAGCAAGATGGCAGTGGCTTGGAAAATGCAACCAGGACACTATAACTGAAGTGGGTTGATTGTCTGTGGGACTTCACAAGCTGTGCTATGACTTGGAGATGCAGTAAGTGATGCTGCCCAACAGGGGGAGATGTGTATGCTAGGTCATTGGTAAGTCATGCTGAGGTGAGCTGAAGCTGTGAAGTAAACTGGCATGGCAGATCTAGTTGATGATGGTGAATGTGTTTTGCAACTCAGTCCAACACCCCAGTCCTTTTGTGCTAAAGGAAGCTTCACTGGAGTATCTCTACTGGATGAGTCTGGGGGGGATGGTGTGGAAGTCCTTTGATTGGGGGGGGTAAGTTGAGGAGCTTGCATTCTCCCAAGTGTGGGAGTTGAGTGGGTTAGGAGTCCTGTTTTTGTTTTTGTTTTTTTTTGTGTAGTGGCAGTAACTCCTTTCCTTTCTAAAGACAAAGGAGAGGTGTGCTGTGATATCTGGAGCCCTCTTGATCACATGGGAAGAATGGAGATTGGCAGCTGAAGCCTTCCAACAAGAAGGGGAGATCCTCGGCACTGCATCTGTGATGTGGAACCAAGATGTGGTGTGTATGGGGCTCCTCTAATCTTTTCATGTCCTTGAGCCTGCTCTTGTAACATCTGTATCCTGTCTGTTCAATAAAGTGAAGGTGTCGCTGGAAGTCTCTTGTGTACAGCCATTAAGTGAACTCTGTCCGCTGGTGTTACTCGATAATATCTAATGATTTATTGATCTGAAGATCAGTGGGAGGGCAGTAATTGGTAACGGTACTTTCAGGGGTTGTTCTTCCTTAGGCAACAGTATTACGTGGAGACAAATCACACTTTGCACTAACCAAGGAGCTTCAGTTATGCAGTTGTCACACCTGTAATGCACTGATGGAATAGCTTGAGAGGTGCAGCTGCAGAAGAAAACTAGTACTGACAGGACCAAGGGAGCACAGGCTTGTCAGTGCTGCTACAGCACAGCAACCAAGGTGCCAAGCTGGATGTTGACCAGGTCTCCTGGCTGGAATAGGCCTGTTCCACCTCAGCTGTGACTGCTGCTGCAGACTAGTTTCCTTCAAAGGTGTGGAGTAGCTTAACTGGCATGAATTCTGGAAGTGCCCTGTGATCCTGATATAAGCCTGCCCAGGAGCCTCCAACCCCTTGGAGATGCCTTTTCTGTAATGGGCTCTACTAGAGCAGGGATCTCCAGACCTCATGTGGAGAACTGCTAATAGAGCTCAGTTATACAAATCAACCACTAACTAGGAGCACTGGAGGTATCACTTGCTGATGGGAGATTCTTGCAGGGTCTCCTGGGTTTTGTTGCAACTCCTTCAAAATGTCACCTGGGTGGTTAGTCCAGGTCCTTAATGGTCATTTAATAAGCCTAAAACCTGCTGAGCTCAGATTCCCCAAAAGCAGGGGTGAGAGCATTTTCAGCTTAATCTAGAGCACATATGGTTTTGCTGAAGTGCAGGGATAGAATACATTTCAGTTATTCATATTTAATTGCTAGTCATCCTTTAGCTATTTTGTATAAATCTACTTAACATCTGGGATTGTGGTGGGAAGTTGGGGGCAGCCAGGCAATTTAACATTAATATAGAATGCAACGTATTTCACAGCTTGCATTAGTGTCATATCTGCAGGCCTTTCTTGGAAATACTTGGACTGTGACACCTGAGCTGTACCTTAACATTACAGAACCTAATATTTTTATGGCAGGAGGCTTGTATCCCACTTTAGGCATTTCATTACTGCACAAGGCTGTCCTTTTCTGTACATAGTGCTTGACCTATTGGCAGGTATTCAGTTTATCTCATGGAAATGCAACAAAACCTAGTGAGAAGCACCAACAGAGTAGAGAAATTAAACAAATTAATGGGAAACGAAGTCCAGGTTGTTAGTCTAGACTGGAATTTAGCTAGGACTTGAAGTTTGGCACCCCTCTACTTTAATCTTTTTAGACCTTGCTTATACATATCATCCAACCTCTTACAGAGAGAGGCAAGACAGAAGAGCACCTACAGCTCTCTCCCACCCCACACACTACTTACCATAACAGTCTGGATTTCCAGGTTCAGTACCAGTTCTGAGTAGGCTCATATGTGCATAATATGAGATCATGCTACAAGGTAGTAATATTGTTGCTTGTTTTTTCCAGATTTGCTTCCTGACTAAATAGGTAAGGTGTTTTTATTGGACCAAGCTCTATTCTCAGCTGGGGAGTTGGAGTACTTGTATTTTCTATTGATCAGTTGTTCATATACTGAGGAGCTGTTCGTAGTGGTGAATAACAGGTGTCTTTTCAATTTTTTAATTCCTATTGGCCAGATGTAAGGAGCTGAGCAGCCAATCATATCGTTTTCTATGTAGCCTGCGAAAATGCTAGATGACAATCTTCATACACTCCTCTATGAAAGAGGATATGTATGAATTTCCTAACAGAACTGGTAGGAATATAGAAAGACACATTTTGTTTCAATTAAATAGAAGACAACCTTCTGACTTCTGAATAATTTTTATGTCTTTATAAATACTCTTAGCATTATAATGACCACAAATGAGTTGGAGCAGAGTTCTTATAATTATCATGTTTGACAGCATAATCTTTTTTTAACAAATGTTGTGTGTGTAGGCATGTAGATGTACATATGTTTCTCGTATGTATCTTGTATAATGTTTATTCTGACTGCTGTGGACGTTGGTTTTAGTGCAACTCATCGATTTCAGTTTAAGTGCTTAAAGAGCCATGAGCTCGTTTAGCAGTGTGATATGTTGACCCAGATGCAGCTACCATAGTGTATCATTTTAACAGTGTAGGAATCAGTCTGTTACTATCACTGAAGCAGAAGATGATTTTAATAATTATACATCAAGTAAATGCAGTTAAAACCAAGTAAAAAGTACATAATTTAAAAGCTATGAAATGTTTAAAAGGAATTGAATTTGATTGCATTTTACCCTGGTGCCCTTATTAATTTACAAAAAAAGTTCATGTCAGCTATTACACCTACACCTGAAGCAGGCCTTGACATTCATGCAGAATTGTTACAATTGGAACAGTCCAGTAGACGTCCTGTAGGGATGGTACAGCCACCATTCAAACACAAGACACAAAATGAAGAAAACCCAGACTCCCCCATATCAGGAAGCCTGAGCATCCCTTGACCTGGACATGCATGCAGAATGCCACGATTTGCACCAAGAGCGTGCATATGCGATGAGCTATATCTGTGAGCTTGTTCACTTTCTAATGAGAGAAAATAAAACTCATTAGTGTTCACTTGCTAATGAAAGGACTCTCTCCAATTTTAATCGAAAGTGTGTGCATTGTGGTTTATTTCAGACCTGAACGCGTCTTCTTCTGGAAAGAAAAGATCCTGCACACTGCGCTTGTTGGAGGACACAGCTGCCACAATGCAGGTAGGAATATCTCTGCTCTGCTTGCACACAGCCTGTGTTTTACAGTCCTGGTTCTTTTGCACAAAGCACCCTGTCAAATGTAAAGCACTTTATGTAATCCAGCTTGTAAAACAAGTTCTTGTAAAATGTTTATTCTTGGAAGGTAAACTTTTGGTGTTTGATTTCACATCACTTTGTTCTGAACTATGAATTTCTGTTTGTATAACTTTTGTGATGCCACCACGGGCACTGCACTGAATGGGAGGTACTTTAAGAAGACTTCACTGAGACTTTTGATCTCGTTAAGATGGCGGAACTGAAGTACTGCAACATAAAACACCGCAATGATGATAGAAGTGGAACAAGACAGAGGAGCTCTCGTACCTGCAGGCCATATAAATCAAACCCAGAGATGACAGAGAGTAGAAACTGAAGCCAAGGTACACACAAACTACAGCTGACTGAATTTGGTGAGTACGTGATTTCCCATTTGGAAAAGGACATAGAGAATGTGTTGGAAGACAACAGAAAAACAAAGACTTTGTATTAAACTAAACCATAGCAAAACAATGGAAGGGCAGGGGGGAAAGAGAGAAGTAGAAAAAAGAAAAGGGTAAAGAAATAATCAAGGGCAGATAGTATAAGAAGTAAAAAACAGACCATTTGATATGAAAGGCCTTTATCTGATCTGGAACTCCTGTCTGTTTCTGAGTGTTTGCAACTCTTCTGTATATTTCTCCTGATGACGATTATAAAACTGCCTCAGAAATTAATTTTGGGAGATTTCAATGGCTGTTTACTTAAGTGAGTTCTCCTTAATGATTATCAGTATGTAAAAGGCTACACAAGAGGTTCTAGAACGTTAGATCCCTGTTATGGTAACATTAAGAACGCCTATAAAGTTCATATCAAACCACCAACATGATGATCTGATCTAATCCAAAAAGAAAGAGCAGGAATTCAAAGCCATGATAGATTGAGGGGGAAAGTGATTCAGAAGACGATACAGGAAGAATTGAAACAGGCTTAAAGAGATTATAAATCCAAGGTGGAGAAACTAAGGAATAGAAATAATGTACAGGAGGCCACTATTCCAACTGTTCGATTATCACCTTTGTGGATGATTGGACATTTGAATGATGATGAATAGAATAACAGACGAGATAAATCCTTGGTATAATTGGTGTCAGGATAATTTACTATGTTTAAAACTAAAACAAAGGAAATTATTGATTTCAGAAAGAAATGTTCTATTCTTTTGAACTTTTTAACTGTGAAAGGAAAAGATATTGAAAGTAAACTAATATAAATGCCTTGGCTCTATTATTGAGTGTAAATTCACTTGGACCATCAATACAGAGGCAAGGTATTTGAAGGTGCAACAAAGGTTGTTTTTTAAGGAAGTTAAGGAGTTTTAATTTTAATTAAATTAAAATTAAGTTTTAATTGAAAGTACAATGTTGACACTTTTTTTATGAGTTTTATTCAGAGCATGCTATCCTTTTGTATTCAGAGGTGGGGAGGTGTCTTGTCCTTGCAGAACAAAAACAAGTTGAATAAAGTGATCAGGACTGATGGCAAGATTACCGGCACATCCCTGGACTCAATAACATGTCTGATAGAACAACATATTATTAAATCTTCGATGACCCTGCTCATCCACTCTTTTTAGAATATAGAATATCTCCTACCCTCTGGGGAGAGATACCAGATCCTCTGTATAAAGCCTAAGAGAGCATTTACTTCATTTACGCCTAGAAGCATTCAGTTGTTGAACAAAAAGATTTTGGCGGTAGGGATGTTATAACTGTTATTGTTGTTTTAGACTTTACTAATTGTCTGTTTTTAGTCTTACAGTACTGGATTGAGTTTGGACAGAGCAATGTTGTTAAATGTTGTTTTGTGTCATGGTATTGAACTTTTGTTGCTGTTGTATTATTGTCATATATTTTATGTTTATGAGCTCTTGTTGTGCAAGACATTCCCTTACAGGCAATAAAGGTTAATTCATTCATTCAAATCTGAAATGAATGAGAAAAAAAGTGTTCAAGTTAAAATGGGCTTAAGAAGCACACATTTACTTTTCAATAAAGGAAGTTTTTTTTTATTTTATACCCGATTGGATCTAGTTTATTAAGAGAAAATGGGAAGATTTCTTACTTTGAGAAGAAATATATTTTTTCATATGAGTACATTATTTGTTTTCAAGATAAGTTGCTCTCTTTGTTTTATTTTATCAGGGTAGACCTGTGTTTTTAACTGTTATTTGCCTCAGGTGTGTTCTGGTCTTGGGTTCCATCTACTGATCGACCTGACAGATGACTGTAACCCCCGCGGCATCACACTTTCATTTAGTTTACATGGAATACCGATTACCTAAGAGCAATGCATTTCAAACTTTTTTTATCTGGGGCTCGGTATTGCTAACAGGTAATTTTACATGCTCCTGGCCTTATTACTGTACTAAGCATGTCAAGTCCAGCCTTACCTGATGCAGCTATAGATGAGATAAAAACTTATGAATAAAGATAGTATGATTTTAGGGCCACTTTGTCCTAGCAGAAACCCATCACTGACACTCGTACTGTTATTTTAGACAGCTTTAATTGGGTTAGGTTTGTCTGTTAATTTATTTTAGCAGTTAGTTGAGATATTTACATAGAGCTATATAACAAAAATAAAATAGTGATATGTTTTTTCTGATTGACGCAGGAGTCAAGCTGCAAGCAGGACTAGACCCTGAGCTGAACCTGTCAGGACTAGACCTGCTCTTCCAAATCCTTATTGCCAGAACCAGTCTGGGCAAGAGCAAGACTCACTTAGAGGGGGCTGCAATATTAAGCAAACGCAAGCATGTGTAAAGGGGTGCTTTTATCCATGGTAATCATGTAAGTTTATTGGGTTAGTAAGCATTTACTTGTCCACTGCTTGCGTGTCTTTGTGTCCATACAAGCAACAGCTGGAGTTTTATAGTCCAGGAAAGAAGCTCTTGCAGCAACTACTGTGGATGAAGATGAAGCACCCTAAATTCGTGACTGACAGGCCCTCTGAGCAGCCTGCAGGGGTAAAGAAAATACATGTAGGCTCCTTAAAGAAACGTGAGGATGATCTTACGTGGAGGCATGATCTTCCTGCATGAAGTGACCCCGCCAACATCCCCAACCAAATTGGTTTAAGAAACAATCCAAGGACACTAGTTTATTGCAAAAATTTAACAAGAAAAGGGACAGGCGTAACCCGGCCGGCTGTCATTATCCAAAAGTTCCGGCGGCTCGCAGTCTGGAGCCCCGGGCGAGGAAACGCTCCAGTCAGGACAGCCGGCCGGAGAGACGGTGGGCACCTGGGACCGCGAGGTGAGTCCGGCTGCTGCTTGAGCAGGGAAGAAAAATCGTTTCCCATACATCTAGTCGCAAGTTCTGGCCTCTTGCCTTAGCCTATATAAAAAATAGCACCATTTTTGGAAGGCAAACATAAGACGTTTATTCGCAGAGACGTGTTAAGCGGTCAGCAGGAGGTAAAACACGTCTTTGCTCCATTTCCCTGTGGGAATGTTTCCACGAACTCAGATTAAGTGAACGCAGCTGCGGACGCGCTCTTAATATAATTTTGCTTTACAAACAAAAGTACAGAGTTCTTTAAACCTGAAAGCAAGAGGCTCTGCAAGCAGAGTGCAGACCGGTTGGATTCTCACCTTCGAACTGACCGCTCATCTGTCCAGTTTCACGCCACACGGGAGCTCTGCGCTTCGGCGTCCAGGCTGTTGTAGAGGACAGGAAGGCTGGGGAGCTGGAGAGGAGAAATTAGTGAATAAGACACTTGCTGGAACACCACTAACAGACCTGAGCAAGCATTAACAGAGGTAGCAATATCAAATAGCAACTAAAAAGAAACGTTCCATTTCACCCCCTTTTAAAAGAACGAAAGTTGTTGGATTAGTTTCAATTCAAGCCTTCTGATGAAGTTAAAAGGTCTTTTCTAAGATCCAGTTAGTGACCGCTTTCTTTATTACTCTTAAGCTCTAATGCCTTCTCTCGTTTCATTTTAAACTGTTCCTATCTAAATAAGAACAAACTTTATTCAACATTCTCCTACCCAAATTAAACGAAACATTGCGTATTCGTTTCCTGCAGCTACGAAGCCGCTATTTAAAGGCAAAGATGCAATAAGTCTGCCAGAACGATTTTTCAGGGAGACCAATTGATACAAGATTAATCACACCTGGCTTCGGACTTTTAATTACTTAGAAATGTGTAAAACACGGACTGGATCCTGGAGTTGGCCGTCTCCGCTTTGAAAACATTCGGTCAGGAACAAGTAATTTGGAGTACAATTCCACCCCATACTTCTAACCGAGCCTCTGATTAAATATCCTTATTGAACCTTTAATTGAATATTTACGATTTGCTTCAAAATACTATATTCACCCCTAGGGGTACAGATCATCAATTGTAAAATATTAGATGTTAGCGTCAATCTTGCGCCAGAAAGTGTTTCAGAATTCCTATAATTTAAGTTTGGATCAGGTAATAAGAATTATACTGTTAGTGTTTGATAGGCAATCTCACCTGTGATTACTGTACTGTACATCATCCAGGAACAGTGGATCCCCAAGAAGTTTCACTGTATAACCTATGTGTACAGTCTATAACACGGTATTGAATTTTGATTACTTTTTAAGTAATCAAAATGAATTTGCACCTCTCTCGTGGAGATGACATGAGTTAATACAAAACTCCTGAATACCTGTGGCACACTGCTTCCACTAGTTCGTTGACTATTTTTGACTACAGTTACTTTCACATTTTATAGCATATTAAATGGTAACATCTCTAATATAATTAGGAGCGATGTGATGCCCCATTGATTGATGAACATGTGGTTAACATCCTTATCGCTGTTCTGTTTTCTATGCACAAACAATTCATATTATATTTACAGGCATTGCTATTAATTTTTACATCTTTAATTAGAAGGATTAAGTTTATATCTGGAACTTGGAAACATATCATGTCGTGACACCTGCTAGTATAAAGGAACTAAAGGGACACTCTGCCCAGACACCAGCTAGGGTATAAAACATTTAGAGGAATTTTAGTCGTTCGTGTATTTTTTAAGTTATCTTTAGAATCAGCTCAGACATTTTGTCTAAAAGAAAAAAAATCATCAACATTTTAACTTCTCAGACTGACACATGACATACAGGTTCACCCAACTCTACTGCAAATTGTGACGCTTCAGAACTGTGACTTTTCTGAATAAGAGATGTACATGGCCGGTATTCTGCATGGCCGGCCTGGTGGCTCCGCGGGCTGAACCATCGGACACTTCTAAAGTTTAGAAAGCAGATCGACTCCCAGAGAGTCTTGAGTTGAAGTCGAGCCCCGAGCCTCCCCGTCAGTCTGAGACCTAAGCCCCGGGTGCAGTTCTCGTGCTGTCGGGGTGAGTTTGTAGAAGGGGCTGTTCTCTACCACGCCGGCCGTTTTGGGGGGCTCCATTTTCGGGGCCCTCCAAAACAGGGAGAATGGGGGGGTTAAGTCCTTTATAAATGCATAGCTCGGAATTCAATTCTAAAAAGCAGCCCCTTTTACCACTGAGACACCTTCAGGATAGGTGTGGCACTAGCAGTGAAAGAGAGGTGCAGTCCTAACTAGGAGCGACAGGGGTCTCTCTCCAGCACATTTCTCTTGATTCGATCAACCGGCCACAAGCTAAACGAGTCCGGCGAACAGACTCGTAGAGGAATGCTACTGTGTAGGTTGTCTGAAAATCTTCAGCCGTTACATACTTTATGTATGATTTGGTGAGTTCAAGTTTCTATTTATCTTCAGTAGCGTGAGTGTGGAGCCCTTGTAACCGAGTGCACAGCTGTCGTTCATGAGCCGAGCCCGCCCCCAGAGTGACCTTCCTCAGCGGACACGCCCCGTCCACCTGTTCCACAGGTGCGCCCGGCAAGATGGCGGCGGGGTGAGTGTCTGCGGCGTGAGGTGCGTTTGCGTTTTATTTCTAATTTTCTTATTTTAAATGCAAAAACTATAATTTTACTTTGAGGAAAGTTAGAAAAAATGTATTGTTGTTGCAACTTTTGTTAACTGCATTTGTTTCTGTTGAATTTGTGTTTTAGGACGCCGAAATGAGTCTTCTGTCTGAGCGTGCTCTCGAAGTTTCAAAAGTCTGCATTCAGCGTTCTTGTACTACCTTCCATGTAAGTATGTTTTTAAAGACATGGTATCTCTAGCTCTGTTTCCTTTAACGAAAAAAGCTGTAATTTATCTTAAATAATTTGCTGTATAACAATTATTAACTGTTTATCTAATTGTTAGTATCTCCGCCTTTCGGAATCGGGCTATAGTATCGCTTTCCGTTCGCAAATGATCAACTTTTGCAAAGATTAAATGTACGAATTCGTATGTTTTCTTGTTTCTCCAGGTGACAAAAGGATTTCAAAAACGGGCCTCCAGTTACGAAAGTGTTTTTTTCCGCGGTAAGTTTTATTCCTACCTTACGCTAAACTATTTATTTTTGTGCAAAATTGGTGTATTAAAGACGACTTGTATTTCACAGCATTTTAACACCAGAACGGTTTTCTACTAACGTTATCACTTCTTTTCGTTTAGTTGTTCTTTTGCTGAATACAAATAGGGGAGACAAAAGCGCTGGTTGTTTTTTATGGATTCCTTTATTCATAATAGGCTGAACCTGTTTTCTAAATATTGGAGTATTGGGACCGGGGTGTATCTGTGATTTCTCATGATGTTACCCATTGTTTGCTTGTTGAATTTGAGCGTGTTTGTATGTTTCTTTATTGGGGCAGTTTATTAAAAAAAAGTTAAAAGACTTCAGAACTTCAAGTGAATCGATTCTACAAATCCAATATCCTGTTAACTTGATCCTTTTCCTTTTGACTTCAGTTCTGCGGCTTCTGGTTCTCTGCGCTCCGACGATCTCCTTTCCAGCAACTCGACGAGCGCTGGCAAGTTCTTCTCGACAATGTGTGCTTTTTCTTGCATTTGATTTTTGTTCCCAGTCCAGTGGCTTGATCTGTAGTGTACCCTTTATATACCGATTTATCTTGTTCTTAACCTGCATGTTTCCTGTTGACTGCTGCTATTGTATGTGCTGCGGTTCCTGGTTCTCGGCGCTCCGACGATCTCCGGCAATTTTTTCTTGACAATGTGTGCTTTTTCTTGCATTTGATTTGTTACCAGTGGCTTGATCTGTAATGTCCCGATTCAGTGCTGTATTTTATTCTTGACCTGCATGTTTTCTGTTGACTGCTGCTATTGTATATGCTGTGAATTCTGCAATAAAAACTCTTGATTTCATTGTCTGCATTGTCCTGTATTTTTGAAGGTGCGAAGGGTTGTCTTGCGGTGTGCGCCACGCACCGCAAGGCGACACCCTGTATCGCACTACTTTGACTTGGAAAAGTGCGAAGACTCCCGCCTTTTTAGATGGTCTCTGGGGGGAAAGGGTCCCTAGGAGGGAGCGTGGGTATAGCCCTGGGGGGAGGAGAACTGAGGATAGCTCTAGCCAAGCCCCCTCACTCCCAGCAGGAGGGGAAGGCAGGCTGGAGATGGCCTCAGCCCGAGAGAGAGGAGGCACCCAGGGCGGACTCAGCCTATCAGTCACAGCTTGCAACTGACAGCTTTCTAAGTCCACACACCAGGAGACCTGCCTCTCTGCAGGGACCAAAGCCACCACCAGCCTGCCATCCTCTCCTGCCGGGAGCGAGTGGGCTTGGCTAGAGCTGCGGTCAATCAGCCAGCCCCCGCCGACCCCAGATACTAAGTTTTTTGGCGGGAAAATCTGGACACGCTTAAAAAGGGGGTAGCCTTTGACCTTTTCAAGTCAAAAAGCGATAGGGGGTCCCCTTGCGGCCACAATCTGTTAGCAAAATCTCTCCGCCAAAAAACTCGCCAACATCGGGGTTTTTCAGGGCCAAGGGGTACAGAACTCTGCACAAGAAATGAAAGAACAAAATCAAGGTTCAATCAACCATTTATTGAGAGAAAATGGCATACAAAACAAAGCATTACAATACGTCGGATGCACAGGCTTCGAAGTGAAAATGAGCATGCATTTCAATTACAAACTGTCAAAGCACGCCTACATTAACGCTAAATACTGTTACAAGTCAACAGAGTAAGAAAACATTTGCAAACAACTACATGTTAAAACAAACATACAGCACGTTACTGTTTCTCCGAGGCTTGTGTCGAGGCAGCGACCGGAATGAAGACTGAAACTTCGTTGCAATTCCTGCAAAACAACAGAAATCAGTATTAACTTTCGGTTACAAACAGGATCTCGAAATTATCCCAGTTAGATCGAGCTTCTGTATTGACTGATACAGTTCAAAAAGATTTCCAGTTGGAACAAAGCGTTCAGCCTGGTGTAACAGAAAACGTTCCTGTTTAACAGGGTGTTTAAGCAGTTACATTCAAAGGTTACAAGTGTGAATACCGAAGACACAACACAACTAGAGTGTATCGATTAGAGACTAGCACATTCTGTTTGCTGAAACAACTTATTTAACACAAATAACCAATCCATAGTTTTATAGGTTCCGTTGTCTTAATTGTTGTGATGCAATTTGGAAGCTAAAACGGGTTCTAATGCATCTGTATAATGCGCATTAAAAAGCGACATTGATCGCAGTTTTAGGAGAAAATGATTGCTATAAATAACGGCGTTATCGGGTCAAAACCATTTCTGCCCTGGAGAAATCTAGCATCGCCTAGTTTGAGTCTTCTTCCAAAAACTGTAGTGTACTTCAATGCGATACGTGTGAACGAATAAAAAGTTTTATACTTACAGAGATAATTTCAGCAGCTGAACCAAGCCCGTCCTGCCCGAAAACAGCAAACTGGAAACACAAGAACACAAGTATTTAGACGATTATTTAAAGATAATTGAAACCAAGGTTTCTTAGTAGCAAACGGCGTTTTCACCAGTGCAGACAGCGCAAAATCTCTCTTAATGAGATACTTGTAAAGAAATGAATAAAATGTTTGTACTTACGTTGAAACT